>NC_136072.1:488251060-488922935 GCF_964261635.1 Lissotriton helveticus | reverse complement strand
CCTGTGTTGTACCTGTTCTGTGTGTGAGGGAAGCTTGCAGTGCTGCTGCTTGTGCTGTATTTGCTGTGTGTGTGAGGGAAGCTTGCACACCCTGCATTGCTGCTGCCTGTGCTGTACCTGCTCTGTGTGTAAGGGAAGCTTGCACTGCTGGCGCCTGTGTTGTACCTGTTCTATGTGTGTTGGAAGCTTGTACTGCTGCTGCCTGTGTTGTACTTGCTTCGTGTGTGAGGGAAGCTTGCAGTGCTGCTGCCTGTGCTGTACCTGTTCTATGTGTGAGAGAAGCTTGCACTGCTGCTTCTTGTGTTGTACCTGTTCCATTTGTCTTGAAAGCTTGCGCTGCTGCTGCCTGTACTGTACTTGTTTTGTATGTGAGGGAAGCTTGCACTGCTGCTGCCTGTGTTGTACCTCCTTTGTGTGTAAGGGAAGCTTGCACTGCTGCCGCCTGTATTGTATCTGTTCTATGTATGTTGTGTGCTTGCAGTGCTGCTGCCTGTGCTGTACCTGTTCCATGTGTGAGGGAAGCTTGCATTGCTGCTGCTTGTGTTGTGACTGCTCTGTGTGTAAAGGAAGCTTGCACTGTTTGCACTGCTGCCGCCTGTGTTGTACTTGCTCTGTGTATGAGGGAAGCTTGCAGTGCTGCTGCCTGTGCTGTACCAGTTCTATGTGTGAGGGAAGCTTGCGCTGCTGCTGCCTGTGTTGTACCTGTTTTGTGTGTGTTGAAAGCTTGCGCTACTGCCACCTGTGCTGTACCTGTTCTGTGTGTGAGGGAAGCTTGCACTGCTGCTGCCTGTGCTGTGCTTGCTCTGTGTGTGAGGGAAGCTTGCACAGCCTGCATTGCTGCTGCCTGTGCTGTACTTGCTCTGCTTGTGAGGGAAGCTTGCACTGCTGCTGCCTGTGCGGTACCTGTTTTATGTGTGATGGAAGCTTGTAGTGCTGCCACCTGTGTTGTACCTGTTCTATGTATGTTGGAAGCTTGCAGTGCTGCTGCCTGTGTTGCACTTGCTTCGTGTGTGAGGGAAGCTTGCACTGCTGCTGCTTGTGTTGTGCCTGCTCTGTGTGTAAATGAAGCTTGCACAGCTTGCACTGCTGCTGCCTGTGCTGTACCTGCTCTGTGTGTAAGGGAAGCTTGCACTGCTGGCGCCTGTGTTGTACCTGTTCTATGTGTGTTGGAAGCTTGTACTGCTGCTGCCTGTGTTGTACTTGCTTCGTGTGTGAGGGAAGCTTGCAGTGCTGCTGCCTGTGCTGTACCTGTTCTATGTGTGAGAGAAGCTTGCACTGCTGCTTCCTGTGTTGTACCTGTTCCATTTGTCTTGAAAGCTTGCACTGCTGCTGCCTGTACTGTACTTGTTTTGTATGTGAGGGAAGCTTGCACTGCTGCTGCCTGTGTTGTACCTGCTTTGTGTGTAAGGGAAGCTTGCACTGCTGCCGCCTGTATTGTATCTGTTCTATGTATGTTGTGGGCTTGCAGTGCTACTGCCTGTGTTGTACCTGCTCTGTTTGTGAGGGAAGCTTGCACTGCTGCTGCCTGTGCTGTACCTGTTCCATGTGTGAGGGAAGCTTGCATTGCTGCTGCTTGTGTTGTGCCTGCTCTGTGTGTGAGGGAATCTTGCACTGCTGCCGCCTGTGCTGTACCTGTTTGTGTGTAAAGGAAGCTTGCATTGCTACTGTTTGTATTGTGCCTGCTCTGTGTGTGAGGGAAGCTTGCAATGATGTTGCCTGTGCTGTACTTGTATATGTATTGGAAGTTAGCACTGCTGCTACTTGTGTTGTACTTGCTCTGTGTGTGAGGGAAGCTTGCAGTGCTGCTAGCTGTGTTGTACCTGTCCTATGCATGAGGGAAGCTTGCTTTATATGTGTGTTTATATGTAAAGTAAATATTTGTTTTTTTATATGTGCTGTATTAAATAAAATATTATTTAGCTTCCCTTTTGAATTGCCCTGTCTTATGTGTATGTTTACATGTTATGTAATGTGTGTGTAGTTTTTTAAAATTAGCTGTATTATGTGTGTGTTTTGTATCTGTTGACTCCCGCATGGTATTGAATAATTGTGTGTTTTTTAAAAATGGCGGACGCAATGCGTCATCTTAACGCTATCAACGTTTAATAGGTTAGCGTTCTAGTTTTTTTTTGTTTTTTTGTATCGTCACTGATTAGTTTTGATGGACGTCTATTTTTAGCCAATCGGAGCGCTACGTTTTTGACGTAGCGTTCCGTTTTGCATACGTCATAGGTGGAATTTTCCAGAACATCGAGAATCGTGGGATGCGGAAGGCGTGTTCTTCTTCGTGAGCTGTTGCTGCGTCATATAATAGGTAAGAATTTTTTTCTAAGTGTTTTTTGTAATCTAATTTAATGTAGTATTGATAGTATGCATACATTAGTTAATGATTATGAGTGTATGTATATAAATAGTGATATATTGTGTTAGCGATTGTAATTATTTTTAGTTATTTATTTGTTATATGTAAGTAAATGTTTTCATTGTTAATATATATTGTATATATTAGTGATAACTGTAATTTTATGCTTTTTGTAGCTGTTCCTTATTTTACATACATGAACTGTTTTTAGCATTTACAAAAGCTATTTCTTACAGTTTGTTTGTGTTAAGCGGATGTACTGTAATCTAATGTGTTTATTATCATTTTTTTTACAAACTATGTGATGTGGAGAACTTTTTTGAAGGTGGGAAAAGAGGCAGGTGGAACGGGAATAATTGCTAGCCCTTAGAACTATATTTTTAAAGAGGTTGTCATTTAATTTAAATGAGAATTTAGGTGGATGTTTTTGACGTGTAAAAGGTGACAGCTGTTGCGTTTAAGGTAGCGTAATAAAGCAGAGTAAACTTATGTTGTTGTGAATTTGATATTACGGAGAGAAGTTATTATTTGTGAGTTAATTAATAGCGAGAAAGCAAAGGAGCAAGTAATGGAGAAGTACAAAATCTAATGTCTGAGGTGACACTGGCTTTTTTATTTGGTAGGGTTGTTAGTTTACGGCAAGGTATTTTGTTACTCAAGATAAAAAAAAAGGAGTAGATGTTAGTGGCTGGGAGTACAAAACAACGTGCAAAGAGGAGGTACATGGTGTAATGAATGTAAACGCTAAGAGTGTACTAGAGGTAGCTTCTAAGTATTGTACAGTGGCGAGTTAAGTTTCTAAGTATGTCTGGCACTTTTACCACAAGCCTTACATAATGAATGTGCCACCAAATTAGCATGTGACATTAGATATTAGCAAGCTTCCCAAAATGCAGTGTTTAGCAGCTATTCGACATCACGCTGTTCTAAGCATACTGCAAACTTTCCCACCCCTGAGTAAATTGCTCCAAAACAACACCTCGTAAGATAGCAGCACTATATGTTAAAAAGATACTGATTCGTAAATTTGCATGGCACCAACTTTAGAATACAATACACTAACAGTGATAGAAAAAATGTAACACCTCTTAAACAGCTGCTGACAAACTGGTCGCTATTTGCATGGCGCCAACTGAGTAAAGCTTACTTTTTTAGCAAAACTTTGTTGCTACGACGTAAAAAATGTTTTCAAAAATGTAAACTGCTTAATTTGTCATTGTTTTGCACTTGCATAGCATCATTGGAAGAATGTCACCCGAAAAAGTGAGCATATTAATTTTGTATGTTTGTAATATGTTCATTTAATAATAAGAGCTTGTGTGTTAAGCGTTAATGGAAACGAAACGTTAAAGGTAAAATATAAATTGGAAGGAGTTTAGTTTCTTTGAAATTGACTTAGTTACTGAGGAATGTAGACAAGTTTCTTGAAAATTGAAACGTAACTTATTTTTTAGTATGTTTGTTTTCTATTTATTGAATAATACTATTGTCGAGTTATTGTTTGTTGGAGCAAATGTTAGTCTTTTTGCAGAAGTAATGGAGTGTTGTGTAATGGCTGATGCCGCGTACAATTGTAAATGCATGTTATTTCATATGGAAATAATATACATAGACAATATAATAATTGAAAAATGTATTTACTGTTATTTCATTGTGCGTAGCTTGGCGTATAAAAAGTGTGAGATAAGGTAGAAAAAGGCGTGGGCTTGTTATGTTGTAATTTGGAATGTGTAAAAAAGAACAACTTAAAGAAGGGCATTGGGCACTGGAGGGGGGGAGCGGTGGGGGGTGGGCTGGGGCTGTATGGGGCTGAGTAGTAGTGGCTGGAAAAAGAGAGCAAGGCGCAAGGAAAGCGATAGATAATGCCGCAAGTGAATATTAAGAGCAAACAGGAGGGAGGCCTGAACGATCGTTTAGTTATTGTTTGTTTGAGCAAATGTGAGGCAGAATTAATGGGGTGCTGTGTAAAGGCTGGCGCCGCGTGCAATTGTAAGTGCATGTTACTTTCATGTTAATAATATACATATGCAATATAATGGAAACGTATTTCTACAGTTATTTTCATGTGTGCAGTTCGGCGCATGGAAAGTGCTAGGCGAGGTAAGGAGAGACAAACTTGTTATGCTGTAATATAAAGCGTGTGAAAAAGCACGAATAGAAGAAGGACAGTAGAAGGGGGGGTGCGCATGGTAACTGGTAGCAGAAAGAGAGGCGCAAGAACAGCGGGAATTAATACTATGGAAATAAATGTTAAGAGTGGACAGGGAGCAGGTATTTAATATTGCAGATATAGGGGCAAATTTATGAAGTCTTTGCGCTGCTGGTGCGTCACTTTTTCCCATGGTAAAAGTGACGTTCCTGTAGCGCAAATCCTTTATACATCTGACCCTTAGTGTTTGTTTGCGTAAATGTAAGGCTGTTTGCGGTACTAATAAGGTGCTGTCTGAAAGTCTGATGCCGCGTGTGAGCATAAACAGGTGTAAGTAAGCGTACCAAAGGCATTGCAAAATAATAGTAGCAGGCAATAATTAACTATTTTTATAGTTTGCGATGCAAACAAAGCCTTTCGTACGTAAATACAAAGTACATTAAAGTTATTTAAAACACATACAATTTTAGATGGCCGTTACTTTATATATTAACAAATTGCATCGTAAATACAATAATGTCAACCCATTTTTCCAGTTATTTTAATGTGCGCAGCTCGGCATGTAGAAAGTGTGAGGTGAAGTGGAGAGAGTATTGTTGTGGTGTAATATAGTGCGTGTAAAAGAGAATAAGTGTAAATGCTTTTAAATTATGTGTTTGACAACTTGCAAGCGGTGCATAAAGCATGCCCTTTCTACTTGTAGTTATGTTAACTTAATAGCACCAAGATATTTTGTTTTGGTAGTGTTTGTTAAGGCTATACGAATGTTCATTTAAAAATTAATTGCATTAAAATGATTATAATTATTAATATGAAGGAGACTCTCGTTGTACTGAGACTAATGGAAGCTTGTGTGCAACTGTTTGTGCTGTATCCTGGTGTGTGAGAGAAACAAGCAGTGCTGTTGTCAGTGCTAGAATATTCAACATGAAGGAAGCTTGCACAGCTGCTGCCTGTGTTGTAACAGTTGTCTATGCAGAGAATGGTGTTGGGGTGGGGGGAGTGTGTGTGTATGTGTGCATGCACACCCTGCTGCTGTCTGTGCTGCACCAGTTATGTAAGGAATTCTTGCACTGATGCTGCCTGTGTTATATCTGTGTGTGTGTGTGAGTTTGAAAGAGAAGAAACAAGTAGAATTTCTGGCTGAGCTTTACATGTTTTATGTGTGAAGGAAGCTTGCATTGCTCCTGCCTGTGCTGTACCTGTTCCATGTATGAGGGACGCTTGCACTGCTGCTGCTTGTGCTATACTTGCTCTGTGTGTGAGGGAAGCTTGCAGTACTGCTGCTTGTGCTGTACCTGCTCTGTGTGTGAGGGAAGCTTGCACTGCTGCTGCTTGTTCTGTACCTGTTCTATATGTGAGGGAAGCTTGCACTGCTGCTGCCTGTGCTGCACTTGTTCTATATGTGAGGGAAGCTTGCATTGCTGCTGCCTGTGCTGCACTTGTTCTATGTATGTTGGAAGCTTGCATTGCTGCTACCTGTGCTGTACTTGCTCTGTGTGTTAGGGAAGCTTGCACTGCTGCTGCCTGTGCTGTACTTGCTCTGTGTGTGAGGGAAGCTTGCACTGCTGCTGTATGTGTTCTATGTGTGATGGAAGCTTGCACTGCTGCTGCCTGTGCTGTACCTACTCTGTGTGTGAGGGAAGCTTGCACTGCTGCTGCCTGTGTTGTACCTGTTCTGTGTGTGAGTGAAGCTTGCACTGCTGCTGCCTGTGCTGTATGTGTTCTATGTGTGATGGAAGCTCGCACTGCTGCTGCCTGTGCTGTACCTACTCTGTGGGTGAGGGAAGCTTGCACTGCTGTTCCCTGTGCTGTACCTGTCCTCTGCATGAGGAAAGCTTACTTTATGTGTATGTTTATATGTAAATTAAATGTTTGTTTTTAGCATTTACAAAAGCTATTTCTTACAGTTTGTTTGTGTTAAGCGGATGTACTGTAATCTAATATGTTTATTATCATTTTTTTACAAACTATGTGATGTGGAGAACTTTTTTGAAGGTGGGAAAAGAGGCAAGTAAAACGGAAATAATTGCTAGCCCTTAGAACTATATTTTTAAAGAGGTTGTCATTTAATTTAAATGAGAAGTTAGGTGGATGTTTTTGACGTGTAAAAGGTGAGAGCTGTTGCGTTTGAGGTAGCGTGATAAAGCAGGGTAACCTTATGTTGTTGTGAATTTGATATTACGGAGATAAGTTATTATTTGTGAGTTAATTAGTAGCGAGAAAGCAAAGGAGTGAGTAATGGAGAAGTACAAAATCTAATGTTTGGAGTTACACTAGCTTGCTATTTGGTAGGGTTATTAGTTTATGGCAAGGTATTATGTTACTCAAGATAAAAAAAAGGAGTAGGTGTTAATGACTGGGAGTACAAAACGACTTGCAAAGAGGGAGTGTGTGTAATGAAAGTAAATGGTAATAGTGGACTAGAGGCAGCTTGTAAGTATTGTAGAGTTATTAATAGTTTAAATGTAAGACTGTTTGCTGTTGTAATAAAATAATATTAGAGTGGCTAGTAACGCAAGTAAGAAAAGGCATCAGGAAGTTGTAAATAAGAATAGCAAAGCATAGTGCACAGAGATAATGTAGTAAATAAGAAAGCACGCTAAATGAATGGCAGTCTTCCAAATATAATTGTAGCAGGTAATAGTTAACGTATTTGTATAATTTACTATGCAAACAAAAGTATTTTACAGCTAACTCCAAAGTACATTAATGTTATTTGAAAGGCATACAAATGTAAATTTGCATTACTTTACATACTAATTATTTACATTGCAAAAACAATAATTTGAATGTATTTTCCAGTATTTTTTATTTGCATAACGCAGCATGTACAAAGTGCGACATAAGGTGAATGGATGTGCGGGCTTTGTACGTTGTAATATGTAACGTTAAGAAATAATGATTGAAAAAAAAGGGTACTAGGCAATAGGGGTGGGTTGTATAATAGTAGCTGGAAACGTAGAACGAGGCGCAAGAAAAAGGTAGATAATGCTGTGCAAGTGAATGTTAACAGTGGGCGGGGGGCAGACCTCTGGAGCATTCTCATTATCCGGCTGAACTGTGCCTCAATTCATCAACACTGAAGGATGAAGAGCCGGGTAGGCCACATCCTGCAGTAGCCAGAGGACACGCGGATCTGTGTAGGTGGGGCATTAAATACCTTGGCTAAATTCAAGATTAATGATGGACGATCTTCAAATAGGCATTGCACCGACACTGCATACGAAAGCGGTTAGGAAACGGGTTTTGCTCCGGCCGTTTTTAATGCTTCCGTTTGAGCACACACACTGGTGCTCGCCGACAATTGCACCTTGCACAACTCTGTATACACTGCAGGCCAAGCTTCAATGGAAGCGTAACGCATCCATATTTACAAAGCTCTGAGGCGTTCCCAGTGTGGTTTGTGACTGAGCTGTTTTCATAGCAATTAACCATGGAGCGTTCTCATTATCCGGCTGAACTGTGCCTCAATTTATCAACACTGAAGGATGAAGAGCCGGGTAGGCCACATCCTGCAGTAGCCAGAGGACACGCGGATCTGTGTAGGTGGGGCATTAAATCCCTTGGCTAAATTCCAGATTAATGATGGACGATCTTCAAATAGGCAACTATTTCCCTAAAACATTCTATTATTAAATTTAAAACAGAGACAGGCGAGCCTGCCATTACTAGCAGCTGCCTCATTTACGTCAAGTTATGTGAAAACCAATGCTTTAACATTTGTTGTGCGCGATGCATATAATTTGGTGCTGTTGCACGCGCAACTGTATTTTTCAACCTTTGAACATTACATTTTAAAGAAGCAATAGTATTAGATTAACACCCCCTTCGCATTACGACATTTTTGCACGAATAAAAAGGAAGCTAATTTTTAGAACTGCGAAGAACCCGTTTCTGGAGTGCACACGTAAATGGCAAACTGAAAGTAATGTAGCTAAAGTGTTAAAAATAAGTGTAAAATATAGTAGACTGAAAAAGATAACTAAAAGCAATGGGTAAATTAACTAAAAGCAATGGGTAAAAAGGTAGAATTTTGAGGACGTAAATAGCTATCGTACATGTAGTTTCCCTCAGTGAAAACAGCAATCTAAAAAACTCTAATGTGAATATTTCTGCAGTAGTTTAAAAAACATTGTATACTTTGTTAAAAAAAACAGGAACAGGTATAGATTTTTGAAAATAAATTATTTCAAGTACAGAGAGCAAAGGAAGAAGTACAAAGAAATGCAAACACGCTAATACGAGAGCCTATTTTCTTTTACCAAGGACAAAGTTACTTACTGTTTTAGGTAACACGAATAAGTCCGCTGTCCCGAAGTATACCTGGCGGTGTCCTTTCCAGAAAGGTTTCCGACGGTTGCATTACAGGTTTAAATAGTGTGAAATGAAAAAAAATGTCTGTTACTTAAATTAAATAAATTACCAACAGCTGCCTCATTTACGTCAATTACGTCAATTAAGGTGAAAACGAATGTTTTAACATTTTGTGGTGCGCAATGCATCCTTAGCGATAAAAATGCAGAAAGCAGACAAAATGCAGTGTTTAGCACCTATTCGACACCACCATGTTACTTTAAAGGCAACAGCAGAAAACGAAAATAATGAAAGCCCCAAAAAGAAAAAAAGAAAAAAGCGCATGTTCATTACTAGGCACCTTTCTGACTCTGCACGCTTTTCCCCCTCCTGAGGCGGAAGCCGGGAGGTCTCTTGCCTATCCTCTGTGTTTTTATTGATTTTAATTGCAGCATCTTGCATTTTGCACTTCGCCTCACCTGAGCTGAATAGGTGGGACTTTTATTGTACATTTGTGCTTTGGACCACCCAGCGCTCGTTGCGCTTCAAGTCTCCCTCTCACCCCCTCCCCTCTTGCACCGGACCTGCTCTCGGCTGAGTATCGACGCCGAGGGCAGAGCACCGGTTTTTGGCCGCCATCTTGGGTAGGGTTGGGCTTACTGACGCGATTTCAGCGTCATAAAAGGGACGAGAGGGCGAGTGCAGGTAATTCTGACTCTGCACGCTTTTCCCCCTCCTGAGGCGGAAGCCGGGAGGTCTCTTGCCTATCCTCTGTGTTTTTATTGATTTTAATTGCAGCATCTTGCATTTTGCACTTCGCCTCACCTGAGCTGAATAGGTGGGACTTTTATTGTACATTTGTGCTTTGGACCACCCAGCGCTCGTTGCGCTTCAAGTCTCCCTCTCACCCCCTCCCCTCTTGCACCGGACCTGCTCTCGGCTGAGTATCGACGCCGAGGGCAGAGCACCGGTTTTTGGCCGCCATCTTGGGTAGGGTTGGGCTTACTGACGCGATTTCAGCGTCATAAAAGGGACGAGAGGGCGAGTGCAGGTAATTCTGACTCTGCACGCTTTTCCCCCTCCTGAGGCGGAAGCCGGGAGGTCTCTTGCCTATCCTCTGTGTTTTTATTGATTTTAATTGCAGCATCTTGCATTTTGCACTTCGCCTCACCTGAGCTGAATAGGTGGGACTTTTATTGTACATTTGTGCTTTGGACCACCCAGCGCTCGTTGCGCTTCAAGTCTCCCTCTCACCCCCTCCCCTCTTGCACCGGACCTGCTCTCGGCTGAGTATCGACGCCGAGGGCAGAGCACCGGTTTTTGGCCGCCATCTTGGGTAGGGTTGGGCTTACTGACGCGATTTCAGCGTCATAAAAACGGGCAGGGATGACTCCGCGCAGCGGACGCGATCAGCGGTCGCGCCGGATCCGTGCCGGAGTCGTGCCAGAGTCCTGCCCGTCTGCGCCCGTCCGCGACACGGCAGCGGTCGGCACAGCGGCAGGCTCTGTACTTAGGCGTATGTACTCTGCTGAGGATCTGCTCTCATTTAACCCTAACACCGCCACTTGTCGGTATGTGTTCCCCGGCCGCTTTAAAGGTAAATGCTGCTGCCCAGGTTGCGGTTGGTATCCTAACATTTACCGGGCTTCTGAGGGTTCCCGGCCATCCCTGTCTAATCAGTTTAAGTGCTTACTACTTAACACCCGTTCATTGCATAGGCACGCCTTGGACATATTTGAGCTACTTACCTCTGAGAAACCACTCTGTCTCATGCTCACAGAAACATGGCTCTGCGATTCGTCCAATCCAGACATCGCGGTAGCCTTCCCGCCAGAATATATTGTTTACAGACAGGATAGGACAGTGGGAAAAGGTGGTGGTGTTGCACTTGCAGTCCTAAAATCTTTTGCCTGCTCAATAATTCCATCTCTGTCCATTCCTGGCTGCGAATCCCTCGCCTTCTCCATTGTACTCTCCCCGCATCAATCTTTTACTGGGCTTCTTGTTTATAGACCTCCGGGTCTGCGGGGTTCCTTCTTTGAGGACCTTCAATCGGTTATCACTTCTCTCTGCTTGAAGGTGGAAAACTGCATAATGTTAGGGGATTTTAACATCCATATGGACGTCGAGTCTGACAGTGAAGCGATTAAAATCATGGACATTACTGCTCCTCTGGGTCTAATTCCTCACATCTCAAGTGCAACGCATAACAAGGGTCACACGCTTGATCAAGTGTTTTCCACCTTTCCCCTTGTTATGTCCCAGCCCACCCCTGTTCTCTGGTCTGACCACACATTGATCAGTTTTTTGATCCAGGGCAGAAGTAAAACTACTTATACTAACTCAGACCACCACAGACATCCCAGAAGACCCCTACATAAAATTACTCCTGAGAATCTGGCTCAAACGCTCCAGGATTATCCCTGTATCCAATCCGGCCATCTGGAGAGGGACCTTGAAACCTTCCATGAGTGGTTAACGGACAGGCTTGATGATCTCGCGCCTCTCTCCACCCCTTCTTCATCCGTCAAGCGTAGTTCGGCCCCTTGGTTTTCTAAATCACTTGCTCTAGCACGCCGTAATTGTAAGGTAGCCGAAAGACTCTGGCGGAAGCATTATGATCTAGAAACTAAGTTTGCTTATAAACTAGCTATTAAATCCTACCATTCTGACATTCTCGAGGCCAAAAAAAACTATTTTTCAGATAGAATTGAGTCTGCGGCAAACTCCAGTAAAGAAATTTTTTCCATTGTCAAAGAATTTACCTCTCCTAAATCGAGCATAGTCCAGCACAAGTTCTCTGAACCCTGGGTTAGGGAGATGGCCATTTTCTTTAACACTAAAATCAAATTGATTCAAGAATCCTTTCCACCTGCTGTTCCAACTGCTTTAATGTATGAATCTAATTTGATGTCTTCATCCCCTGACCCCTGCCCCACTCTATCGGAGTTTCCTCCCTTACTGGAATCCAATTCTCTGGATCTTTTACTCAAAATCAAATCTGGCTCCCCGCTTGATCCTTGTCCGGCGAGCTTTTTAGCTAGGAATGCCTTGACCCTGAATCCCATAATCTCCCCCATTCTCAACCTTTCTCTGTCCAGCGGCACTGTTCCACCAGCCTGGAAGAAGGCTATGGTTGTTCCCCTTTTAAAAAAAACAGGCCTCGATCCAGAGATACATGCCAACTATAGGCCCATATCTCTCCTACCCACCCTGGCTAAGATCGTCGAGAAGCACGTTCACCTTGTGCTGTCTTCCTTCCTTGAAGATCATGGGTTACTCCACTCCACCCAATCTGGCTTCCGCTCCAATCTGAGTACTGAGACCGCTCTTTTGGAAGTTAGCGAAGCCATCAAGGAAGTCCTCGATGCAGGCGGAAGAGCAATGCTGGTGATGCTGGACTTGTCGGCGGCCTTCGACACCGTCCCGCATGAGGCCCTCTTGAGAAGACTTCACGAGATCGGTCTCAGAGGGACGGTGTTGAGCTGGCTGAGATCTTTCCTAGCGGGTCGCCGTCAAGTGGTCTGGGCCCCCCCGTACTCTGCTGAAGTTCCGCCCATGGATGTCGGAGTCCCGCAAGGGTCGGTGCTGAGCCCGACCCTTTTTAACATCTTCATGACTCCATTGGCGGCCCTGGCGGAGTCAATGGGTGCCCAGATCATATCATACGCTGACGACACCCAGCTACTCTTCACCTGCAAGAAGGGCACGGAGTTTGACGGGGAGAGCATCCGTGGTTGCCTTGGGGCTGTCTTCAACTGGTTTCAGCGAAGCAGCCTCAAATGCAACCCTGATAAATCTGAGGTGCTCTTCTTCGGATGTCCGGCAGAGCCGCCCTGGCAGGAATGGTGGCCAGCGAGCATGTCCCCCCCTTCCTCCTCTTCTTCGGTTGCAAAAAACCTGGGGGTTAAAATTGATAACACCCTTGCTTTGAAAACGCAGATCACAGGCCTCACAGGTACCTGTTTTGGTCTGCTAAAAATGATTCGTAAATTCCTTCCTATGCTCCCCGCTGCCCATAGGAAGTTGACAGTACAAGCTCTGATTTGTTCCAGGCTTGACTATTCTAACATCCTCTACCTGGGCTTGCCGGATTATCTTTTGCACAAACTCCAGGTTGTGCAAAACTCTGCGGCTAGAGCCATCTTCGGCCTACCCCGGCAAGCCAGAGCTTCTGAGTTGCTAGTCTCCCTGCACTGGCTTCCGATTAAAAAACGAATCATATTCAAAGCCCTCACACTGGCCCACAAGGCACTCCATCTGGTAGGGGCTTCTTACATTAGGAAACGGCTTTCCTTTTACAAGCCCACCAGATCTCTCCGGTCAGAAAATCTTGGCTTGGCAATGGTGCCTCCCATTAAGAAAGCCAGAATTGGTGGACGTTCCTTTAAACATCATGCCCCCAGACTATGGAACTCTCTTCCCGTTGGTCTCCGCCACATTTCCAATTTGTTTTCCTTTAGAAAGGCCCTGAAAACGTGGCTTTTTAATCAATAATACTGTTATGTCTGTTATCCTTCTTCTTTTTCAGTAATGGGTCAGAAAGCGCCGGGACACTCCTTGGAGTAGCCGTGCGCTATATAAGTTACCCATTAACATAACATAACATAACCTTGCAAATAATTATTTAAAGACTGCTTTGGAAATCATGCAAATATCGAGCATGTTATTCAAAAGCCAGATTTACCGAAAATGTTAACAGCAAGCGTGTTCATTGTAAGCCTGCCTCGGGAAAACGAAACTAATGAGAAGCTAATTGTAAGCCAGCCTCGGGAAAACGAAACGCGAAACTGACACTGCACAAACAACAAGAAGCACGTTCACGAGGTGAAAACTGAGCTACTCTCCGCTCATGCACCCTTCCTGTCCACGTTCACGAGGTGAAAACTGAGCTACTCTCCGCTCGTGCACCCTTTCCTGTCCACATTCCCGAAAACGGGCGACATAAGGTCTTTCGCTAACGCGAGACCTAAAAAGGCAATAGACAAGACCCGGTGTTCTATCGTCACATATAACTTTTAAATTACCTGGTTAAAGTCGTCGGGCGCATTATGATCGAGAAACTTCAGGATTGGGCAGAGGAAAACAAAGATATCTCTGAGCTGCAGTTCGGGTTTCGAAAGGGACTGGGACCCATAGAACAAGGCTTAAACCTGAATGTTCTTATAGGGAAAAATACCCTCGCAAAGAGGGGCAGATCGTTTTTAGCCTTCGTCGATCTTACAGCAGCATTCAATTGCGTTTGGCATGAGATGCTCTGGTGTATCCTTAGGGACATAGGTGTGGAGTCCAATATTATACTTTTTTAAGACAATTATATAGTAATGCCAAGGCAAGTGTGCGCTATGGAGTGAATGGAGAATGCACGGATTTGATAAAAATTAAGAAGGGTGTAACACAAGGCTGTGTGCTGGCCCCCTTTCTTTTTAACCTTTATATAAACAAACTAGGACATAAATAAATGTCAAGACCTCCTCCAAATAGAAGGGGGGACCAATACCACCTTTACTCTCTGCGGATGATGCCACCTTGATGGCGCGCACCCAAGTGGGCTTACAAAGAATTCTGAACAACTTCTCGGCCTCTAAGCATGATTTAGGGTAAAGGGTAAATGCAACAAAAACCTTCAGAATGAGATGTGGCACTGGCACTCAAACATGTAGAGAAATGAACATAGATTAGCAAAAGATAGATTTTACAAACAGATTTAGCTATTTGGTCTTTCTATTTGACCAAAATGGTTCCTGGACCCATGCGGTGCAAGCCAGAAAACTGGCTTTGATGAAATCAAAAGCTGCCTTAGCTAATTTTGCAAACAAATTGGGTAGGAGACCCCCGCGTGAGCTATTACGAATATGACTTGTTACCAGCCGCGGCCGGTAGTGGGAGTACCTGCCGGGTGGTGACGTGGGGTGGGGGGTAGTAAAGTATGGATTACGGACCTTAACAGGTAAGTAAACATATAAATAAATAAAACAAATTTCATTGCGTGCACTGCATCGCATTTGGTGTTGCAGTGCACGCAACAAAATTTGTTTTATTTATTTACTTACCTGTTAAGGTCCGTAATCCATACATTATTACCCCCTACCCTGCCCCTCCCCCTCCCCACATCACCGCCCGGCAGGTACTCCCACTACCGGCCGCGGCTGCTGGTTACTACGTGAGTCATTACAGCGACCGCATTGTTACCATGCAATGCCATTACTACGCAAGTCATTGCTTGCAGTCGATGGCGTGCTAACATTAGAAATGTATAATTTACTATTCCAACTCCAGCCTACGCAACAGTAGGGAAGGTGCTGGAATAGTAAACTATGCTATTTCTTATGTTAGCACGCCATCTACTGCAAATCGATGTAATGACTTGCATAGTAATCGTATTGCGTGTTAACAACGCGGTTGTTGTAACGACCGCGTTGTAATGTCATCGCGGTGTAATCACTACGATGCAAAGATGTTTAAGGCTAAGAGTGTGTCGGCTGCCTTATATGGCCCTGGGATCTGGGGACATTCAGAAGTTGCGGCTCTTCCATCTGTTGAAAATATGTTTATACGATTTATACTGGCAGTCCCGGCCAGTTCCGCATCATATGTTTGCCATTCAGAACTGGGTGTCCCTCATATTTCTGATGTAATAAAAGTGAAACCAATCTTGTTATGGCACAGAATAGGGTCTTCTGCAGAAACTACCCTTAACAAAGATATTTTAAATGACAGTCTAAAATTGGATGGCGCTTTAAGAATTCCATGGCTAAAATATGTGCGGGATTTAATGAATGATTTAGGCCATTCAGAGTTTTATACTAAATCATGCACAATGGACACTGACAAGAAAAGAGCTGAAAATGATATGTCTAACTCACCCTGAAACACTTAGACTAACAGTGGAAATGCAAAAGCCCACAGTATTGTACAATCAAATGATTCTTACTAACAAGATTTAGACTTGGGATACTGCATAGGTTAATGAGTTTGTCAAAGATGAACGATTGGTCGAAAGAGTTGCAACCATGCCTGTGTGACAATCATTCAGTGCAAACTAGACTTCATGTGGTTTTATTCTGTAACTTTTATCAAATGCAAAGAAAAAAATGGATTTTACCCTTTTTGAAAAAGTCTGGCTTTTGGCAATGTCGTCCCACCTTTTTAGCACTACAGCTTTTAGATCATAAGAATATTGTATGGCTTATAGCAACGTACTTAAAGAGCATAATGAATTGTAGGAAATCCATAATAATGTGACTGCCCATAGGACCAAAATCTAAGGCTCCAAAGAGGTTCGAAATAAGTGATTTTCAAATGTATGTGTATCATCGGAAATATAGTGCACGAAGCTTATGCATTTTTATTTTTTCTTGAAGTTCGACCATGTATATAATATTGATGTGATTTTATTTGCTTTAATGATTTTCTAAAAATGAATCGAATAAAGGTATTTTTTACTTTACTTTGACACTACATTTTGTGGTTATTCTCAGGCATAAAAATTGATGGTTTGTGTTCCAAACGTTTCTGACTGCCATCTGATGTATACTTTGCTGCTGTATAGCACAGCAAGACTGCTAGCTGCGCAAGGGGAGAGTGGGGATCAATTTGGAATTGGAAATGTGGCATGCCAGCCTGTGACTCTGATGCAGAACACTCCTTCACAAAGAATTTCTGTGTATGTGCGATTGATAGATGTGCAGCATGGCCCCATGAAGGTCAACAAGTCTGATGACATGGTTGTTAAATTTTGAGGCCTACTCCTAGTTGATGTATACCGGGACTGTGACATAAAAGAAAAGACAAATAATGGATTTTGGGCCAGATGTAGGTGTCCAAAAACCGGTCGGAAACGGCCGAAAATACAGATTTTCGGCCGTTTCGGACCGGTATTTGGACATTGGTATGTAGGGGCATGTAAAATTACAGAATCTGTAATTTTACCGAATCTGTAATTTTACCGAATCGGTAAAATACCGAATTGGTAAAATTACGGATTGTGTAATTTCAGATGTAGGTAGCACTATTTTCAGTGCTACAAGGGTTTAAGAATTCTTAATTTACCACCAACTAATAGTTGGTGGTAAAATAAGAAAACTATTTAAAAAGCATTTTTTTGCTTTCTAAACAGTGCCATGTTGCAAACACACATGCCCTAAGGGCATGTATGCCAGCAACATGTGCACCCATGCGCAATTCAGGTGTCAAAGTGACACCCTGCCACCCTTCAATATTTCCCCCAATTACCGAATCGGTATTTACCGATTCGGTAATTGACATTGATTCCTATGGGCCTCAAGGCCCATAGGAAACAATGGCAGTTACAGACTCGGTAAATACCGATTCATTAATTACCGAATCATACCGATTCGGTTATTAATTCGGTAAATATACCTACATCCCGATTGCCAGTCCTTTACTACCGAATCGGTATGATTCGGTATTTAAGAATCAGTAATCGGGGATTACATACATCTGGCCCTAATACTTTTATTTGCATGTTGAACCTTCATTTTATGTTACTTCATCCTCCTTCACAGTACATGTGCTTCAGGCGAGAAATGTTGTGCAGCGTGTTTGCATCGCCTGTTAGCAGCCACTGTATTCTGGATGTTTCCACCATCCTCCTCCTCCTCCATTGGATCCTGCTCTTGATGGTCCCCGTCCCCCAGGACATTAGTCCACACACAGATATTGTTTAGAATGTCAGAGACAAGTATCATCTTGCACACCATAGGGGGCGAGTAGAGCAATCTCCCCCCTGACATGTCCAGACATCTGAACCTGGACTTAAGCAGACTGAAGGTTCACTCAACAATGTTGAGGGTCTTGCAGAGTGCCTGATTATAATTTTTCTGAGGCTCAGTCTGGGGATGTGCCTATGGGGTCATGACCCGTGGCTGGAGACTATATATTTGGCTGAAAGTTAAAAAGAAAGGACAACTGTCAATGCTTTTGCTCACTGTTAAAGCTACATTCCTGCCCATGTGTGTTATATATAGTTAAGTAGTCATTCGCATTGCTGATGGTATTTCACAATATGTGTTACTCATACAGTTCGTCATAGGTTTACGTGTTTCTTCCATTACTCTGTGTAATGATAAAAAGCTGATCATGGCCTGATACATCGCACACTTCTATTTCATGACGCTCATAGTGATCCAGTAGCTTTATGCGATGGCTATTTGGAGATGCTCCTGACCACTCTATGGTATGTGCTCTCTTACATGTTTGAAGTGACAGATTGGTGACCAGATACTTGGCTAGTTGATCCTCCCTAGGTAGGTAGTGACATTGCCTTCATGTTTTACACTCACACATGCATATGTCCATGGTAATCCACAGATGCTGTTGTTTGCCTACATGACATTGGCACAGCAGTTTCATTGTACACTTACTTGACTATGTGATTGTGGGTCATACATGTGGTGCAATTCACACATGTCACATTGACTGTTATGCTATTAATTGTCAGTCTTCAACTATTGTTTTTGGCAGAGAAGTGTTCATGGTGCACTTTGCTTAAAACATCTATTGCAATGTGGGCCATGTTAATTTGGGACACACTGATGTTGTTACAAGGGGCTGTGTACTACAAAAGTGGACACAATACATTTGTTTGTTCACATGTATGTGTAGGACTTTAACTTGTAGGGGCTTGTGTAGTTGTATGCCTTGAATTTATCCTCATTGCTGTTGCAAATGAATGTTGAGATTGTCATCCTGAGTACATTGTGGTGCATTGTCCAGGTTGGATATTATTCTATGTTGATTGACTGTTTTATAACATGTTTGACAGCGTTGTGTTTGACTTTGTGAGTTTCACATTGCTGGATTCATACGCTTTTCCTTTGGCCTACTGACTACACAGAACAGGTGAACCATCACATTGCTGACATTCGTAAATGCCTCTGTCTGCCTACATGTACTTGTGGACATGGACAGTCAGTTTTACTGTAAGATATGTTTGTTTTGTACTGTTGGTGTCACAATGTTATCCAGGATTGATATATAGACTTGTCTGGGCCCTACACTAAAATAGCATGCCATACATTGCATTTCCACATACTTCATCCTGTGTTGCTCCTGAAACTGTGGTCAACATACAAGCATACTGCCATGTCTAACACACCTGCTGATTTCCACAGTATAATCCCCATCGGCTACCAACCCTGTGCCAATGACACCACAGAGAATAGCTTCAGGTTTGAGATACTTCAGGGCAAAATTACTATTATTTCATGCCGTGCAGTGCAGCAAGCTTGGTTGCTGCTCAGCGATGCATCAAGGGGGGAATGCATAACAGGGCTATATTTACAAAGGTATAGTCCTGCTGTTCTCTTCCCAAGTGCTGTTGTACAATCAGCCTGCCTAGCTCCACACACCACAGATCTTTGCACCTTACCCTTCCAGTACAAAACTCTATGCTTAGACTAACTTTAACACTTTTCCCACTTTGTGTATGTGCTGTACAGTGCAGCACACATGCAAGGTTTGAAAACTTTAGAGAAATAAAATCATTTTTCCTACTATGTGCCTCCGTTGAGGACACTTGTTTCTATACGCAAAGCCCTGCCTACCATTGTTAGGAGATAGAGTTTTGCTTTAAAAACCATGAGTAAAAGCATGAGAATGTTCCTGCACGCGAGATGGCCGCGTTTTAGCTCGGCTCCGTTCACTCTCCTGTCTGCAACGAATATCCTGTACTTTATCCTGCCCTGGGAAGTATTCTACGATGTGCAGTGGAACGACGATACCTCGCAGGCACTTACCGTTTGCTCCGGTGGTTCCTGGGTGTCACGGATCCTGAGTTACGCCCCTGTCTGCTTCGGAGCCTCCGGAGCGGCCGGGCCTGGCACTCCTTGGCGGCGCCCGGGCTGGACGGGGCGCGGTGGCCGGCCCTTGGTGGTGGTGTGGAGTCGGTCGGAGAGGCCGATGTGCTAATAGACCGATTGCGGCCCCCCGGGCCTGGTCCGGCGGTCCTGCGGCCTGGTGTTGGGGCGCTGCCTTCCATGGACGGGGTTAACCGTACATCGGGCTCGTCTCCCCTTTGTTCTCCGGCCCGGCCATTTTGAGTTCCTCCGCCCGGGCTCGGAGAACGGTGCCGGCGGCGTGTGGGGTTCTTCTGGTGGCCCCCCCTTCCTGCCCTGGTGGCACCTCCGCTGGTGGATGCCGGTATCCTGTTTTGCCCCGCTGGTATCCGGGCGGGGGTCAGTGTTCGCAGCGGCCCCGCCGGGCTTCTAAGATGGCGGCCGGCCCCATGACTCTCGGCCTTGCTGGGACTGGCGATGCGGGTCCGCCACACGGCACGTTTTCTGAATACTGCAAAGGTGAGCCTACGCTTGGCGACATCCTCGCCGCCCTGCGCTCCTGGGGGGCGCCCATGACCGCACCTATCGCTATCCTGGAGAGAGGTCCCTTGGCTGGGCCTGCCGGACCCCCCCCCGGTTTGTGCGGCTTCATCTCTGTTGTGTGCTGCTGGAACTTTCCTTGGGGTCGTGGACATGGAGGCTGCTGTTGGTGTGGATATACGGAAGT
The DNA here is from genome assembly GCF_964261635.1 of Lissotriton helveticus. Taxonomy (NCBI): domain Eukaryota; kingdom Metazoa; phylum Chordata; class Amphibia; order Caudata; family Salamandridae; genus Lissotriton; species Lissotriton helveticus. The sequence continues at coordinate 488,902,602 of NC_136072.1, read as the reverse complement.
CTGCTGCCCTTCTTCATCCTGTGCCTCCTTCTGCTCCGGAGGTTCGCCAGCCGGACCCCGTCTGGACCGACCTCGATGGGTCTCCTTTTCCTCTTTTGCCTCACATGGCCGAACGAAGATCCTGTGACTGTGCCGCTGGACCGGCTTTCTCTGTGTTCTCATCGGAACTGTGCCTGCTCTGCCTGAGGTGGTTACCGTACTTTCTGGATCATCCGGATCGCGATCGCTATGACTTGAGTGTATTTTTGATTCGACTCCCTGTTATTCACCTCCGGCTCCATGTGATCTGGTTCCTGGTTCGTTGGACTACTACAGTTTGCGAAAAACGAGGACAGGGTTGAGCTGATCTTGCCTCTGTGGACTGTTATTCTGTGGTATGGTTGGGTGATCCGTTTATAATTGTATGATTATGTTTGATACTTCTTTACGTTCCTGGAGCTTATCCGTGTGTTTACTATCTTCCCGTGGGCTCTGAGTATTTTCGGGCGGGGGGGTGGGAGCTTATGGGGTTTTGATTATGCGGCTCCTCTCCCGCTGTTTTTCCCTGTTTTCCCTTCCCCCCCTTTTTTATCTAAGTGATTCTTTCTTTCCATATTCTTCTATATTTCGGGTTCTGATTAGGGCGACAGGCACGCTGCTAGGGGGTAGGCCATAGCCTTCTGCAGGGGTGCAGGGTGGGCTGTGCGGGGTGGTGGGGGGGTCTGTTTTATTGTATCTTCCCTTGTTCCTTTTTTGGTTCTATGGCTCTTATGTATCCCCTTATTTCGTGGCGCGGTGTCGGCACGTCGCCCCCCGGGGTGTGTGTGCTGGCATGGCCCTTTTGGTATGTCTGCTGTCACGGTTTACTACGCATTCATTTCTCCTGTTGCCACTAGTTCCTTGTGCCGAATTAGTATTGGGTGCTTTGTTAGCCGTGGGGGGCGTGCACTGACGCTGCGCCCTCACTTTCCCCCTCCTTTTTTCCGATGTCCCCTTCCTCCCTTATTTTCCCTTTCCCCCCCCCTTTTTCTTTTCCTCTCTTGGGTTGTCGTAACGGAGGGCTTTTAGTTTTGTAAGCGTACTTTTCGCTGTTTTACTATTATGTGCCATGGTGGTGGTGGGAGGGCGTTGAGCAGCGACTGTGATTGTAATTGATGTGGGACTCACGTTCTGCCTTTGCCAAAATGTGACTGTTCTTTTGGTCTTTTCCTGTATTCGAAACTTCGGCTTGCTCACGGCCCACCGCGGCCCTCTGGACTTTACAGATTGTCATTATCCTGCGAACCCCTTTTTTCTATTATAAAATTAACCTACTCTTATCCTGTCCGTGATGGCGGCTCGAAGACTTGTTACCTTTGCCTTCATATGAGCTATTTAGAAATCCTGTTGTCACTCCTGTATTGCCTCGTATGTCTCTTTATTGTGGTGGCCGGCCCGATGGGTTGTAGGCCCGTATCTGTGAGCGCCTTTTGTACAATAAAGGTTTTAAAAAAAAAATAAAAAAAATAAAAAAAAAGAGAATGTTCCTGCACCACGCATGTGATACCCCCTTGACATGAAGTAATACAAGGCAGCGCGTACTGCTACATTGTGTTTACACTGCATAACTTATTGATAAATCTGTCCCTTTCTCTCAACCCCAGCCCTGGAAGCATCTGTACCCTTCAAGCAGGAACCTCTTTCCCATGGGTACCTGCTTCCAACACAAACCTCATGGTATTTGGATAGATGTGCTTTAGAATATCTACACCCTACTCTCAAATGTATATTGCTACTAGGTTGAATGTGAGCAGGCCCTCTCAGTTCCACTCACCCATATTCAAAGTACTGGGTATTTATTTATTTATAAAGTTTTGTATAGCGCGAACATGACCCTAGGGGGTATCAGAATGCTTTTCATGAAGGGGAGGTAGGGTATGATTGTGAAAACAAAAATTAGTCACATATATGAGCGAAGAACAAAACATTGAGGATAGACAGAATAATAAGCCTGACCTCTAAGGTATTCTGCAATTTAGTGGTCAGATATCATAAATGAATAGCAGGCATGAATACAATCAATAAACACAAAGTGTTATCTTAGGGCAAAAACGTATTAATCAGAAATGTTTTTACTTATTTTTTGAAGGAGGCAGTAGATGAAATTAGGCAATTATATGGAGGCAGCAAGTTCCAAATCTTCTGGGCGACATACAAGAAAGCTCTGTAGCATGCTTTCTTTTTAAGGAAACATTGTGGTTTCAGTGGTAGGAATCTATGTGAAGATCTGCAACCTTGGATATTTCTAGCTTTTGAGCCACATATCTGGGGGTATTTAAATGTAGGGCTTTATGAGTCATGGACACAATCTTTAGTTGTATTCTTGCCTCTTAAGGGAGCCAGTTCAGGGATTTTAGAGCCGGGGAGATGTTATTATTTCTTTTTGTTCCAGAGACAAGTCTGGCAGCAGAGTTAAGGGAGGCTCTTAGAGGGGCCAGCTTATACCTAGGTGGCAACTTTGTAGTCTAGTCTTGGCAACATAAGAGCTTGCACAGCATACTTGAGGTCGTCCTGTGGGAGGAAGGGTTTAAGTTTCGGTAAAATGCTCATCTAGTAATTCACTTCTTTAATGACCTACTGATGTGATCCTGCATATTCAGGTGTTTGTCTAAAGTAATTCCTAAGGCTCTAGCAGAACCTTTAATGTGAGGAGAATAGTTGAGGGCTGTTGGATGCTTCATTCAAAGATTGATCTTGGAAAATGTTTTTCGAGGGAGTAATTAGTGGGATTTCTGTTTTGGCAGCCTTGAGCTTGAGATGGTTGCTAGTGAACCAAAGCTGCGTGTTTTGTAAAGTCGAGTTGAGGGATATGATGTCTTCGGGGGATGAGATTTTGAGATACAATCGAGTGTCATCTGCATACATGTGATAATGAATGTTAGCAGATTTCAAGGAGTCTGCTACAGGTTTCAAGAATAGATTGAAGAGAATGGGTGAGAGGGCTGATCCCTATGGAACACCAAGAGTGACTGCCGAGGGCTTAGAAAAGAATTGATTCATCTTGACTCTTTGGGATCTGTTGTGGAGGAATAAAGTAAACCATTACAGGACGACCCCTGATAAGCCCATCCTCCATCAAAGTAGGTTCAGTAGACTGTGGTGTTTAACAGTGTCAAAGGCAGAAGATAAGTCAAGTAGTATCAGAAGACATGATTGATTTAAGTCCAGTATTTTTAATATGTCATCCGCAATGTGTGTGAGTGCTGATTGAGTGATGTGGCATTGACAGATGCCTGATTGGTGTTGGTCAAGGAGTTGAAAGTTGTCTATGTGGTTGCAGAGTTGGATCTGGACACATTTTCCCAGAAGCTTCGCAAGAGTGGGGATGTTGGAGATATGGCAGGAGTTGCTGATATCTGAGCCATCTGAATTAGGTTATTTTAAAATGAGGTTACCAGTCCTACTTTTAGTCAGTCGGGGATACTGCCTTAAAGTAGCAAAGCATTTACAATCTTAAGCCATTAGTGGAGAATATAGGCTTTGATCTCTTTGAAGATCGTCAGAGGTAGAAGGTTGATGAAGTGATTAGATCTGTTTAAGGATGAAAGAATGTTGTAAATGTCACCTTCATTGATTGGTGTGAAAGTGTGCCAGGAGGCGTTGTTCTTGGGGGCCTGCCCTGGGGGACCATTTGATTCAACAGTTTGGGAGGAGCGTGGAAAGATGTGCAAGGCAGCCGGAAGTCATTCTCTCACTGATTGAAAGTCTGAGAAGAAGGAAGCCAACTCCTCACAGTTTGGGAGAGTGAGGGACCCAATGCCATGTGGGTTGGGCACTCTGCGTGATTGAGAGTTTTTAAGATGGATTTATGGATTGGTCAAGCTGGGTTCTAAAGAAGTTGGCCTTCGCCTTTCTGACACTTCTGTTGTATGCGTTCCTCACTGATCTTAAGAATTTTATCAGTTCCCAGGAGGGTGAGGATGTCCAGTCTCATTCTGCTAATCTTGGATTCCATCTTTCCGAGTTCAATTTGTCATTGAACCAAGGTTTAGAGACTTTGTTGGATATGTTTTTTTGTTGAAGGGGGTGATCGAGTCAAAGACGTCCAAAATGGAGGTATTGTAGAAGTCTGTGAGGTCATGGACATCAACAATGCCAATTTGAGGAGTCAAGGAGTTGTTACAGCAGGTAGATAAGTCATTAGGGTTTATGTCTCAAAGATTCCTTTTCCTTTGTTTTGTTTTCTTTGGTTGCGCTCTCTTCGGGGTCACCACCAAATTGATGAGGAAGATGCTATAGTAATGAACTGTCCAGTCACTGGGGCTAATAGACTCCAATGTGATGTTGTCCATCTTGGCAATGATCAGGTCCAGCATCTCACCCTTGTTGTGAGTCGGGCTATAACAGATTTGGGTCAACTCCTGGTCTGATAGAAAGATTTAAGGCTGTGTACTGCATACTCATGCAGGTCATTCCAGTGGAGGTTAAAGTCCCTGAGGAAGAGCTAGGTCATTAGAGAGTCATCATTAGTTGTGATGACTTCCATGATTTGTTAAATGCATAGCAGATTGTTTCCAGGAGGGTGGTAGAAGGCGTATCATTTACAACTGAGATTAATTTTGCTAATGATATTGATGGAAAGATATTCCCATGCAGTCTGGGTGGTAGATTCTGACTGAAACACAGAGAGGGTGTTGCTGTAGATGCAGGCTATTCCCCCACCAGATGTTTATCTAGTCGAATGATCCCGTGACTAGGAGGGACTAGTAGGAGGAGAAAATAGGAAGAGATGAGCTGTTTAACCAAGTTTCTGTGAGGATAACGATATTGAACTTTTGGGTGAGGATGAGGTCATAAATATCGTGCACATGTTTATTTGCCGATCTGCAGTTGAGGAGCATACACTTCAGTTGGCTGTTGATGTGAGGAGAGCATCCAAAAGATATGCTAATGCACTTGAGGTTGTTATTGTTTACATCTCTGTGATTGTAGCTAGGTTCTCTGTAAAGTTTAGCCTGAATGGCTTTGATTTGATCCTGAGCTGCCTTATTAGTACTTTTCATTTGTGAGTAAGAGAGGACGAGGTTGTTGATATCACTGTCAGATAGACCATCATTCGATCTCCTAGGTCAAGAGGAGGTGTTGTGGAAGTGTACTGTTTTCGAGCTAAGATGAGAAGTGTGAAGGACATGTGATGGTAGCATGTCTGTTTGGGAGTCGGTCCGATTCCTCATGGTACTATTGGGTCTATGAGTGAGCAGTAGCTCTGAAGTGATGGATGTAAGTCTCTAGAAATCTTCCTTGAGACGGAGCAGGCTAAGAGAGATCTCATCAAAGTGTGCCTCCCAAGAGGTATGGATACAGGTAGCTATAAGTTCAGTGGTGAGGCCCAGTTAAGGGGGGTGGCCACATAAGAGGCAAAACTGAGGGGATAGGCCGTTAATGCAGGCCTGGGGTACTTGTGAGTCATGTAGAGGGCCTGACTGAATAAAAATGGATACAAGGGGAGGGGTAGAAGAAGGGGTGATTATGAGCTGGGCGGGGGACCTGGTGGGCTTATGGGTAGTTAATTTATTGAATATTGATTTTGAACAGGTAACACTTCTGGGCACAGGGGGACACTGTGGGAGCACCTGGAAGAACCTCGCTAGAGAGCTTAGAGGAAGGGAGCGAGTGCGAATTCTGAGGGAAAGGGTCAAGGGATGAGGAAATCTATGCTTATAGGGGCAGGGGGAGCAAGTACACTGGGTCAGCAAGTCACAGAGGTAGAATGAGTTTAGCTGGTACAGGATCTAGCCGTTGACAGTTCATTTTATAGTATAATTTCTTGTGACATCTAAAACAAGTAAACCTTTTTGGCCTAGAAGCAGATTCATATCCTCCACTTTCCTTGTGTTAAATCATTGAACCATAGCTCCCTCTTTACCTATGTCCTCTTATGGACCCTTTGGAATTGGTCACGGATTTGTGAGCAACCTGTAGAGTTGCACTGCTCCAGACTTTTGGTAACCTGTTGGCTAACCGCTAGTCAGACACCACGGGAAGCTTCTCTAGATCCTCCTCTGTCAAGGCAGAGAGATATTGCCTAAATGGCTCTTGAGTCACTCTTTCACCATTAACTGGTTATGGACATGAAAATCCTAGCCCTGCATTCCTCTCACCCACTTATTCCAAAATCCAACAGACCATGAGTCCAAGTTTCAAATGGGACTCCATTGCTCATTTGCTTTGTTTGTTGATCCCAGTGCTTACCTTTACAATATAAGATACGTTAGTCACACAGCATAATTTAATACTACAGTAAGCTCACAACAAAAATAGTATTTACATTATATATTTAATTGAAGTGAAATGAAATGCAGTGATATATAAACTTTGGATGTATTTACATAATGTACACAGGATAAGCATGCATCACACCAAAGAGAATATCAGAATTTCAAATGTCTAATTACTTTACATATCAAATATGGAAATGCTATAAAATGTTCAAATTATCTGCTATTTTTTCAAAAAGATATACATTTGGAGTTTTAAAAACTGTACACTTCTAAACAGTTTTAAAGGCCTAAAACTTCCTTTTATTAAAGAAGCCTATTGTTAAAAATGCCTTGTTGAATGCAAAACATCTAGAGATGTCTAAAAGTTAAAGTTACATTACCTTAGTCACCATAGTATGAATCCTTTTTCCAACTATCATATATGAAACGAATAATTTTTCAAGTATATCTTTTTGATATGTTTGGATAGTACACTACAAATACCACAATGCATCACAATAGCAATTTTCAGGCTAGGAAGGTTTAATAACTAAAACATTTCTGAAATCCCGGAGAAACAGTAATATTTTGCTGGTTAGTATGGACCTTTAGCAAGGCTGTCACCATTTTAAGCTCCAAGCTGTTGGATTGTGTATAGCACTAAGAGATCCTTTCAGGTTAAATGTATTGCCCTCCATATATTATGATAGATAAACATGTTTATAACTACTTTTAAAATCTATCCAGATTTTTTTTTTAAATATACTTAAAAAATTCCATTTATCAGACACCCGTCATTCTAAACTTTGATGAGGGGAGTAAACCTCTACTAAAGATGACATCACAAAAATGGAAAGGAACGTCTTATAGGAATGTCCATATCAACAATTTATTATTGTATTTCTTCAGCAAACAGTCAGCAGGCCCAGTTCCAATAACATATTCCAATTTGTGTTCCAAAATTGTTGCAGATGAATCAATATGTTACATATTCATGAAGTCTTTTCAGCCTACGTGTTTCGTCCTATACAGGACGTCATCAGGGCTCTTCATTCAAATACTACAACCAGTATTGATAGATTTCAGTCTGAATATTCATTCAGTTGGTTTCATCTTGTACTCCATTCAATTAAGTCTAAATGATGAACAATTCTAATTATATGCATTAATCTTTAATTATTCGGTGAAACTCTTCTGGCTCTCCAGACAATTCTAGCCAGAATAATATTCAATTCTAATGAATAGGTGTATTAGCTTATACTCTATTCCAGCTTCCTTGGTATTCAAGTCCAAAGAGCCTCAATATATACACATAAATATTCGGTCTATGCAAGTAGTTTCCCACATTATCCACGGCTCCACGGTATCTATTCGTTCCTAGTTTTGCATTATCAGCTAAGGCCACGATAAGCCTCCTCCATGAACAGCCCGTCCGATAATTCATGCTGTCACGAGGCTTTAAAAAGTAGTTATTCAACATGCGGCACAATCTAAATGACATTTTGAATCATTTTTTGTACAGTCAAAAAAACTATTTTCTGATAAAAAACTATGACCCGTCCGTACCTGTCGAACTTTCTCCAGATTGTCAGTAAAGATTAATATATATAATTAGAATTGTTCATCATTTAGACTTAATTGAATGGAGTACAAGAAGAAACCAACTGAATGATTATTAAGACTTAAATCTATCAATACTGGTTGTAATATTTGAATAAAGAGCCCTGATGACGTCCGGTATAGGATGAAACACGTAGGCTGAAAAGACTTCATGAATATGTAACATATTGATTAATCTTCAACAATTTTGGAATATTTTATTGGAACTTGGCCTGCTGAATGTTTGCTGAAGATATTCAATAATAAATTGTTGATACGGACATTACTATAAGACGTTCTTTTCCATTTTTGTGATTTCATTTTGAGGGTTGTGGCCAGGAGCGGTGGGCTAGGGAGAATTGAGCGTCTTCTTTGGATACTTTGAAGAAAAGGACTGAACAGTGAGTATAGTGCACACTTCTTTTTGTCCTCACCGCCTTGCTTTTGGTACTCTTCTAAAGATGTTTTTGAATTGCAAAAAGTATTTACCAAATGAAGTCCTCAACCTCTCCGGTCCCCCAAAAATTGTACTTAAATTCATTATATGCATTTTTAGGTCTCACCTGCAGACCGCTTTAGTTGTTTGTTGTAAAAAAAAAAACTTCTAGTGTTCAGCACCAATGCTTAGAGTGGGCTTTAGGTCAATCCTTTGATTATCATGTTTTGTCCCTTCAAGTCAACCTCATTTGCCATGAGTTGTAGCCTTCCACTGCTTACAATCCGGGAACCACTTTTTATTTTTGTTTCAGCACTCCATAAGACTACATGTTTTTTTTCTTTATTCTACCCTGTGTGCTTGTTTTGTTTTATATTTCTGACATCCTTTTTGCTGTGTTTGTTGACTTTCCTTCATTTCCTCCACAACTGTCCCAGTCCTTCCCGCTTTTTTGAATGCATTTCTTTTTCTTTTTAGCAATCCATGGAAGCACGTATTTCATTGCGCTCCCTCGCCCCATCTGCTTTTTCCACCCACATCCATGCATCTGCCTCCCACCTCCTCTCATCCATCCCTCCCCCACACAGCTTCATTTTTTGCTTTATTTAAAATTTTCCTTTTTATAATAAAAATACACTTTTTCTCGGAGGGCTCAGAAGTGGCACAATAATACAGGGTTATTCACTTCTTTTCTTTTTACTCTCCTGTGCAGCTTTTTTTTTTAAAAAACAACAATTTAATTTCCCACTGGAAAAATGTCTGTTGGTAATCTTCGAATAAAGAATATACTTAACAAGAATAAGCCAAAATAATGGCGAGTGCGTCACAACAAGGGTGCAATCATTACTCCATCACAACAGATGCACATACACTGGTGGCCAGCTTGAAATGCATTATATTTCAGAAAACACATTTTAAGATCGCTGCTGTGCATCACAATATATACACTAGTCATGACACAACAGCGTTCATCTTGGAACAGATTTTGTTTAACCAAAAAGCATTACAATATGGACTCCGGAACATGCAAATGCATTGGGCTTCCAGTGACCCTTTTGGGAGAAAAAATATATATGTATTTTAAACAGTGCTTTGGAAGCAAGCATTGGCAAGACCAATAGATTGTGCACTTGTTAGAATGACACCTTTTGCCTTTACCAATGCTTGTTAAGTCTGCCAGTAGCCAAGAACATTTTCTTTTAAAAAAAACATTTAAAAAAACACACATGCACATATATACATGCAGGTGCTTTCACACAACCCTCTGCATCAGTGGTATATTTCAGTGCCATTCACATTTTGTTTCCACTCACCGTAGCATAACTCATGGAGAACAGGGAGGCCCTCTTCAGCCACTGCTTGCTTCCTCTGTGAGTGACAGAATTCTGCCCAGATATAATATGTCATCAACCACAATGTGTGTGTATATATATATATATATATATATATATATATATATATATATATATATATATATATATATATATATATATATATATATATATATATATATATATATATATATATATAGCTTTTTAACACTATCTTCCTTGTGAGAGGGCCTGGTAGCTCTCAGACACTAAAACTGGGCCCATGTTGCTACATGCAGTGCTCTGCATTCTGCGAGTACACTGCTAGTTGTCACCAATTTGGAAGTCGTTTTTGTCATGATGCACAGTGACATTTTATCAAGATGGCAACTGAGGCACGTGCAGGTGTGCAAATATGCGCACCCTAGATGCAATTTTTACTTGATAAAATAAACAATCCAATCTAGCCACCCATGCATTTGCATGCACGATGGAACTTTTTTAAATAAAATGTATTACAAAAACTTTCCAAGATGATCCCTTGTTATATGCACGTGTGCAGACGAACAAGGTGGGCGTATCTTTGAATAGTTCATTTAAACTTTATTACAAAAACCGTTCCAAGATGGTCAGTTGTTCATGCACATGCCTTTGTTCATGTGGTCCTCTTTAAATTATTTTGGAATGACGTTGTATAAAAGCATTTCCATTGGAAGGAAACACTTTAGCAAGCAAATAGGTTTTCAATCAAATCCAGACCTTCTGGTTTTGCAAAAGCCTGTTTAACAATGTCACTGCCCTAAGGTGTTTTAAAGTGCATAATTTTCCAAAACATTTCCAGATTGTGAGAGGACTACGGAGAACCTCTCATTCTGTAACAATCTATCCAGTTTTAAAAGCTGTTTATGGACCATGGTGTTTCACATTTACCATGCTTTGGTAATTTTCCCAAATAGTGTGTTAGGCTAATACCAGCAATTGATAAAAATGAGGCAAATGTTTTATGCTTTTTAAATGTTCACCATATTACATAATTGTGTAAAAACAACTTGATGTAAGAAACCAGTACCACTTACCAAACACCCTTTTTAAGATGTCAATCACAAAAGCCTTACTACGAAAACATACCCTGCTGTCTTCGCACCCTGCCTATACACTCAGGGCCCAGGGCTCAGGGAGAAGCGTGGCTCAGTGGTTAGAGGCGGCAGAACCGGAAGCTGAGATCGGCCGTGGACCAGGGTTTGATTCCCCACCTCGGCGCGTCTCGGGCTCAAAAACAAAAATTCCACGGACTCGATAATTCTCGTTCTGGTGCCTACTTGACTCACAGGGTCACACTCTGCGACTCCGGGCAATAGCTTGCTTAATCTCCACTACGACCTCTCGCGGCAGGATGCCTGGCTTTCACCTTGTGGATACCCTGCCGGGTTATCTCACAGGGGAATACAAGGACAGGTTCCCTAAGCAAGCGCTTAGATACCGTGTCGGTGGTTTGCGCTATATACATACATGTACATATTTACAAATGCTTTATGTACGGTTTGCGTTACTTTTCTAACACAAACCAGATGCAAAGTGTACTGGTGGGATCTACGGTCCAACGCAAATCGTGATCTGTTTTGGATAGTAACCCAAAGTAACATGGAGTTGTGCACTGCCCTGCCTTGTGTTACTTGCCTCAAGGGGGAGTTCCATTGGTGGTGCATGGGCATGCAACCAGCCATGAATTTTGATTCAAATCTCTATCTAGTGTGGGGTCCCTCAGGGCTCCTCACTGAGCCCGACGCTCTTTAACATTTATGTCGCTCCTCTCGCCAAGTTTATAAGATCCTTTGGGCTGGAAGTTCTTTCCTACGCCGACGACACACAGATTATGGCCTCCATCTCCCAATCTGTGAGCTCCATTGCGCATAACTTCAAAAACTGCATGGAGTCGGTCGCCGGATGGATGGTCAAGAACTTCCTTAAACTGAATGGCGAGAAAACTGAGGTCCTTGTTTTTGTGGGGAAAAGTGAAATTTGGTCCTTGGACTGGTGGCCGTCTGTTTTTGGGGCTTGCCCTGTGCCGACGTTCTCTGCCCGCAATCTTGGGATTATTTTGGACACCTCCCTTTCCCTGGACAAGCAGGTTAGTAGGACTGTGTCCACCTGTTGCAATGCCCTGAGGATTCTTAGAAAGATCACTCATTATCTCTCCCCTGGGGCACGCAAACAGGTGGCAATAGCAGTCATTACCTCCAGACTTGACTACTGCAATGCCCTTTACCTCGGCATTAGCAGCGGTCTTATCCAGCGCCTCCAGACCGTTCAGAATGCGGCTGCCCGGTTTGTTGTAGGTGCCCCTAAACGTTCCTCGGGCACTTCCATCAGAAAAGACCTGCACTGGCTTCCTATGCAGGCAAGGATCAATTTCAAGGCCCTATGCCTTACTCATCGTGCCCTGAATCAATCTGGACCGGAGGCAATTCGTGCCCTTGTGGCCCACTATGTCCCCAGTAGAACACTGCGCTCATCCAGCAAAGGCCTACTCACTGTCCCCCGTATTGCCAAAGCCAGATGGGGTGGAAGGTCTTTTCGCTTCCTTGCGCCCAGACTCTGGAATACGCTCCCCAATGACCTCAAGGGGATCTCTTCTCACATACATTTCCACAAGGCACTCAAGACGTGGCTATTTCAAGAAGCCTATCTCTAACTCTTCCCTGGCTGATATTTGAGCTTTCTGGTTTTCCATCCTCAGCGCCTTGATGCCTCCGGGTTTAGTTGCGCTCTTTGCATATAAATTCCCTTTAATAATAATAATAATAATATCTACAAAGAGTTATAGACAGAGATTTGCACCCAAATTCTATGACTCCTCAAGGCAGGCACAATGAGGAGAAATGTGTCATTATTTCTCCTTTTTCCACTTTGCCAGTGTACTACATTGTGCAGCACAAATACATTGTGGGAAAAGCCTCAAAGCACGTGTTTTGTACTGGAACAGACTGCGCCAGGAGAGAGCAGAACAGTGCCACACCCTAATGGATATGGCACTCTTCTGCTTTCTCCTATTTACACAACGCAGTGCAGCACGGTTACTTGAACCCTTGCTTTGTATGACGTCTTGATAAATTTGAGGCCTAGTTAATACCTTTATCCCACAAGAGCATGCAGGGCCTCATTCCCAAAGGTAAACTTATTCTTTTGTGTAAGTTTACACTAGCTGTAGTAGCTTTACTGTTGTTTTGTTATTCATGAACTGTGGCCTCATTCACAGAGGTAAACTTGCATTTCGGGCTGGACTGCTCCTACTGGAGCAGGGTCAAGACTGATATGCACATGGCTGGGTCCAAACTTAGGTGGCATGTTGTGCAAAATAACAATGGATTGGGATGCGGCCTAAATGATTACCAGTGGTTGAGATGAATTCAAGCATTCCATCCATCACTATTTTGTATACTTATTATTTTGCCCTAAGTGGGAGGGGTATGCCCAGATGTGGGCCACATGACCACTGTGTAAAGTAAAGTAAAGTCCACATTTGTAAAGCGAACAATCACCCGTAAGGGTCTCTAGGCGCTGGGGGCCATCGGGAAGATTAAGCGAGCTATTGCCCAGAGTCACATGGTGCTGGGCTAACCTGCCGCCGGAGCCGGGGATCGAACCGTGGTCCCCAGATTCCAGCGTCAGTCGCCCTGGCCGCGGCGCCACACCTCTTCCCTCACTGGAACCAAGCTGTACCCAGCTGATGAGCCCATAACTAGGGCAAAACCGGTCCTGGGTTTCCTGTGTTCCGGTTCAAGGAGGACCGGGCTTGGAAGTTCGGACTGGACTGTTCTTATTGGACCAGGTTCAAGACTGATTTGTATATTGCTGGGACAAACTGAGGTGGCATGGTGTGCAAAATAAGGATGGATTCATCAGCACCAGTGATTACCAGTAGCTGAGATTATTTCACGTGTTTATCCATCATTGTTTTGTATACTTTTTGTATTGGCCTAAGTGGGGCAGATATGCCCAGATGTGGGGCCCGTGAACACTGTGTCACTAGTACCAAGCTGTACCCTGCTGACAAGCCCATAACTAGAGCAAAATTGGTCCTGGGTTTCTTGTGTTCCGGGTCGGGGAGGACCTGGCTTGGTAGTTCGGGTTGAACTGTTCCTATTGGAGGGGGGTCAAGACTAGTTTGCATATAGCTGGGTCCAAACTGAGGTGGTATGGTATGCAAAGAAACAGTGATTTGGGATGTGGCCCCAAGTGATCGCTAGTGGCATGTATTAATTCAAGCATTTTATCTATCACTGTTTTGTAGACTAAATTTCTGCCCTAATAGTTGTGGCACTGTCCTGCTCCCTCCTATTCAGACAATTCAGCACAGCAAGTTTACTTGTAGCCTTGTGTGACTTCTTAATACATTTGTGCCCTAGCTAATACTTTTATCCTACCAGTGCATGCAGGGCCTGATTCACAAAGGTAATCTTATTTAAGTTTACACTTGCTGTTGTACTTTTACTAGTTTTTGGTATTCACAAATTAGGAGTGTAAGTGGTAAAATTACACTCTATGGGGCATATTATCAAGGACGGGTGTTAAAATTATCGCCGCTTTAGCGGCAGAAAAGTGCCGCTAAAGCAGCGATAATGGGCTTGATAATATGCCCTTGAGAATTCCAATAGAAGCCCATGTTGACACCACAACATGGGCTTCTATTGGAATTCTCAAGGGCATATTATCAAGCCCATTATCACCGATTTAGCGGCAGTTTTCTGCCGCTAAAGCGGCGATAATTTTAACGCCCGTCCTTGATAATATGACCGATAGTGCCATACTCACTAAAAGTAAGCTTACACTTTTGTGTAAGTTTACACTTGCTGTAGTAACTTTATTATTGTTTTGGTATTCACAAACTGGGGGCCTGATGCACAAAAGGAAACTTGCCCTTTTGTGTAAGTTTACGATTGTTTGCTATTCACAAAGGTATTTTACTAGTAGTATCATAACGTCTGCGGAGTCTTCACATGTAATACGATAGAACTTTCATATCTTTTTATGGCCGGAGACTACAGTCGTAAAGAAACCACTAGTAAAACACCGTTGTGGATAGGAAACAATTTTAGTGTCGCTTGCTATTTTTGCAGGTAAGTGTTTTGCGCCCCGTAGAGAGGTAGTAAACACTTAACAAATGTCACATGCGATACAATACTATCTGACTCATTTTCAAGTTACATTTCAAGTTTATCGTTTGCTGAACAGTGGGAAGGAATAGAACGTGGGAATGTGTTTCGAGGTCACACATCACGAACAACAAACATACTGTTGTATCAGTAAAGACTCTCTTAACATAAATAAGACGGATACTTTTGAGCCAGAAACTAAGCTTCTTATCTACTTGGTATTGCAAGCTGTAAATTTTTTCTTAATGAGCTACTGACCGATTTGAGGAAGGGACGTTTGAGGGCCTTTTTGCTAAGTTCAAGGCCTACAGAATTAATGATCAGAACAAGGCAGAGATTAGATGTGGGAGCACAAAAGTAAATTCGCTCGGTTATGCAATTTCCTGCAGATTCACAAAAACCCCTCTGTGTCCTTATGCTCCTGTCACTCTTTGCTGCAATAATTGCAAAAAGCACCCAAGTAAAAAATTACTGTGAATCATGGTATCTTTTCTTTACTTTTTTTCCACCCAACAGAAAGTCTATTCATATAGAAATTGAGGGGGCATATTTATAAAAAGTTCAAGCAACACAGGTCAGCGAGCAGAGTAGATTCGCTGCACGGCATGAACAGAATACAACTCCATTATCTATTAAGATACAACGCTCCTCAGCTCTATTTCTACCTTGGCGCACTTGAGGTTGCCTATCGCCAAAGCAGGCACTCTTACACCATAGTGCAAGGATGCCTGTGTTACTGGTAGGATTGTTTTTGTTCAGAAAGCAATACCTTCCTGCACAAAAATAATTCTAAGAGTCAGTTTCCTCTTTCTATGTGTGATGTACAATGCATCACACATAGAAAGAGGAAGTGACGAGGAGAACTAAACGTTACGCCATGGTTGGGATGGGGTACCACTTTTGGGCAATACCTGGTTTTCTGATTTCATTAACTCTGGGACTGTGCCAAATTCAATGGGTAAATGCATGGGAATGCCCATGCTCGACCCATGGAATGGTAACGCCGACGAAATGTGACGCAACGCAGTGCAAGCCGCAGATTTGCATTACATCTCTTTACCAAGTCACAAATGGTGGCTCAAATCGCCACTTTTATGGCTTTGTATATCCTACTTAAGCCTTTGTGCCGCCTCGACTTGGGCCAATGCAAGGACAATTCAAAGGCTTATTAAATATGGGCCAAAGTATTCATAAATAGTTGTGCACGTTTTTTTTTTTTAACCAACAAAGCTGTCATTTATTACAGCCGCTCAAATCAAATCTTTGGCATGGTGTCAGGCCCGGACTGGCCGTTGTGGGCACCGGGCAATCCCCCGGTCGGCCGCAAGGGTGGGGGACGGTTTTGGGCCCTGGGGGCCGTTTTTGTTGCAGAGCCGTTTTTGCAGCATAGCTGCAAAATCGGCCCTGTAACAAAATCGGCTGAAAAGCGGCCCTGGCAAAGCGCTCGCCCCCCTCCCGCCCAGGGGGGCGGGGGGGGGCGGCCGAGCACTTTGCCAGGGTCCGGTTTTGGTTCCCAGTCCGGCCCTGCATGGTGTATAGTGTTTGAGGGCATGAATTCTACTACTTAGTGGCTTTACGAGCTGTCCCTTTTGAGATGAAAGAGGCTTATAAAAGTGAAAATCTATTCAGAAATATAAGTGGGTAATAAAAGTGAATACCTCTTGCATGGCTTGGTTAAAGGGCATAATAAATATGAGAGGTAGAACGTTTGTGCTCTCCTTTCCCCAGCCTGCTTTTTAATATGTCTCAACGCAGTCATTACATGGCAACATCCTTTACAACGCATGTCACTACAATACGTCCATTACATTGCATGTCACTACAATGCATGACAATACAATGCATGTCACTACAGCGCAGGCATTACATCGCATGTCATTACAACGCATACCATTACAACGCATAGTACCCCTACACTATCCAACACTTACCCTACTGTGGCACCCCCTGGAGTTAGAATAGTAATTTTTACCCCTACCTTAAATGCAATGTAATGGTATGTGTTGTAATGGTATGCATTGTAAAGGTATAATGCAATGTAATTGAATGTGTTGTAAGTGTACTTTTAAAACATTTGTTGTAGTGGAATGCGATGTAAATGTATGCATTTCAAAGGATGTTGCGATGTAAAAACTGCATTGTAAAGGCATGTGTTGTAACGTCATACATTCGAATGTACCACCTCAGCCATCTGCATTATTCAAGACCTATATCATCTATGATGTTTAGAAGTGAAGCTGCAGGTACAGATGGGATTCTCATGGTCCTCCACATCAACACTTCATGGGGAAGGGGGCGTGGCCAAGATGGCAACTGGAGCAATCTCCTGATCACGAACTCCATTTGAGCCCTCGTGATATTCTGCCTCATCCTGGATAAAAGATTCCTGTAGACCCTAGTGGGGTTGTAGCACCTCCCCCATGACTATTACAGCCTTGGGGCTCCCTGGTGGTCAGGAAGACCTTGCAGTTGGCAGCTGGTGGCGTGTCTGTAAATGCGGCCATGAAGGTGCTAAGATGGCAGCAGCAGTTGGAAGCAGAGAGGATCCCCAACTTTGGTGATGGTGCTTGGGGGGTCCCCATAGTTCCTGCGATGCCCTCCTGACACAGGGAGTGAGACCCGGGAGCAGGCCAGGAGGCCCCCGAGAGCAACATTGCGGTGAGTGGCCCATGGAGGCCTTGGAGTGCTGACATCTGGGCCCTTTGGAAAGGGAGAGGCTTCAAAGATGTCATTGTGTGGGTTGGGGGCTCAGTCCCTGGGTTTCCCCGTGGATCTGCAGGGGCTGGAAGTGTGACACTGGGTGCCCCAGGTACCCAACCTTCTTGACATCCCTCAAGAGTGTGGGCTAAAGACATCAGTGGGAGGACACTGAGGTACAGGGAGCCCCTGGACATTATTGGTCCCTGGGGCTAAGCCCCTGAACGAGGCGCTGCGGACGGGGACCTGAAGAGGTGCTGCTAATCATAATAATGTGGACACAGTGAGTGGCGGGGGGAATGCCAATGATGGTGAAGCCTTAGCCGCTTAAGACATCCTCCCTGCCTGAAATGGGCCCTGCACCCCAAGATGGAGGGTTAGCACAAGCTGATAGTGTTCTGCCCCATCTGGAAGACACCCTAGACAGACATTCAGGGCAGTTTGAAAAGTTATTGCAGGCCATACTAGACACAAAAAGCACCCTGGAGCCGAAGATTGATGCTGAGTCCCTGGATGTGGGCTTGCTCACACTAGATCACTGGAAAATTGTAAGCATGGGCGGATTTTGCGGATTCGCAATTCGCGAATTTGCGGATTGTGAAAATCCGCAAAATCCGTGAATTCTCGCGGATTTTGCAGATTTTTTTGGGGGTGTGTGTTCGCACTGGTTTCTGCAAGTTCGTGAGGGTTTTGTACAATTTCGCAAATTGCGAACTTACTTGTCGGGTCGCCAGTTTTGCGAACTTGTTGTTTCTAGCCTGTTTGCAAGGCTTTCTTCATTACTGCCACCCTCTGTCACCACTGGCACTCTCTTTGTTCACCCATGCCACCCTCTGGCTCACCCATGTCACCCTCTGTGTCATCACAGCACCCTCTGGTTCACCAGTGTACATTATTGGGGCAAAGCAAAGCTCTGCCATCCTCTGTCAACACTGGCACTCTGGTTCACCCATGCCACCCTCTGGCTGGCACACCCATGCCACCCTCGGTGTCATCACAGCACCCTCTGATTGACAAGTGAGTGTACATTATTGTGGCAAAGCAAAGCACACCTGCTAAGTGCTTTAAGTTTTGCAAACAACAACACCTGCCCTACCCCAACTGACATTAATGAAGGCTGGCACCTGCTTGTCTGCTCCCTTTCCTTTTTGTTGCAATGTAAAAAAAATTTAACAGGATGCAATGGCATACTTGTAACTATTCTGTGACTGTCAGAGCAGGGTCACACAATAGTTGCAAGTAGGCAACCGGATTCTGGAGGGCCCCTTCAGGAAGCACTACAGGGAAATGGTTACAAATGATGAGCTCGAACTTTTGCACCTGCTCGTTGGTTTTGCTTTTGCAAAAATCATTTTTCGGTAATTTCGCCCTATTCGCGAGGCGCGGCGTCGTGCGAACGCGACCTTGGAAGACGCGAACTCGTGCGAGTTACCCCAAGGTTGAGTACGGGCGCCGCCATTTTGTTTGCGTGACGTATTTTCGTTTCCGCCCGCTATGTGTAATCTCGCGGCATAAGCGCCTTGCGAATGCAAGTTCGCGAGAGAAATCGCGTGCGAACTTACTTACGCCCACGTGATCGGTCCGCCATCTTGTTTTTCATTCATTCCTATGTGTCTGGGCATGGTGTTTCTTTCCTCTCTATATCTCCGCCATCCTTTGCTTGTTTTAATATTTTTTTTTATCTATTTAACTTTTTTTCTATCCCTCTAGTTTTCTAGGTCTATAATTTTGTGTTTTAGGCTACTTTTGTTTACTTTTCAACTACTTTTTTAACCCTTTAAGTGCTGCCGTCGGCCAACGGTCGTCACGGGCACTACCTTCCCAGTGCTGCGTGCGACCGTTGGACGTCCAGTTCAGCACTGGATAATGGACAGCGCAGCACTGGGGAGGTTTATTTACGAAGCTCCTAAGGTGTTAAACTTTTATTTTCTTCTTCCCTAGTCTTATTCTTTTTCATTTTGTCTCCTTGTTCCTAACACCTGCCCAGACCATGGTGAAGACAGCTGTGAAGCTGACAAGACGGGCCCCGCAGCCCGTGCCCGGCTCCCGTGTGGCCGTTTGAGGGCGGAAATGGTGGTGCCCAGGGAGATCTTCAGCCCTGAGGAGGTGGGCGCACTCGTTTTCTATGTACAGCGCCGCCTCCCCAGGACCATCGCGGCAGGCGGCAGGATCGCTGGTGGCTACACCAACCGCCAGGAGCGACGGAAGCGGTGGGAGCAGGTGTGCCGGGCCCTGTTTGACATCTCAGGGGTCCAGCGCACCTACAACCAGGTGACCCACCGCTGGACCGATATCCTGGACCGAGAGCGCGACCTGCTCGACCTGCTGGGAGTGGAGGTCCCCGGGCTTGGTGAGTAGTAGTAGCAATTTTTTCATCACTCACTACTCTGTTTTTTCTCCTGCTCTGTGTGTTATATTGCAAATGTTTTCTTTAACTTTTTTACAAAGAGCAATAATGCTGCCGATTACATTGATAGGAGAGGTAAATTAATATTTCAACATTTTCTGTGCATTTCAGGTGCACTGCTCTCCTTCTCTGTGGCGGTGCCACTGCTTATTTGTTTTCTATTTTGTGTTCATTTAATTGGGCTGAGTAATGTATGAGTGTACTTTACAGAACTGCGTAATGCTAGACACAAAGGGGCAGATTTACAAGCCCCTTGCGCCACGTTAACGCTGCCTTACCTGACGCACAGCGACGTAAACGTGGCGCATCCCTGCGAGTCATGTACAACGTGATGCATCTAGGGAGATGTGCCACGTTAAGGCCTGGGCCTGCGCCACAATGGGTGCGTTCCCACGCAGGGGGGGGTGGGGGGTGGCGGTCAGGCAGCTGTGCGCCTCGCAAAAGTGCCTGCGTGAAATCTACAAGATTTAACGCAGGCACTTCCGCGACGCTGCTACGTCAATTCTTTATGCCTGCTTGCTTGAAGCAGGCGTAAGGACTGATGCGGTATGTTGAGTATTGGGCAGCCCTGAGCATTGCTAGAGTTGCATCGCGCCTGCGACGCGACTCTAGAGATGCGCCCCTCTTTCGTCACGAGATGCGTCACGCATCTGCCTACCCTTGCGCCAGGGTTTGCCGCATTGTAATTGCGGCGCATCTGCCGTGACGCAAGGTTAGTTTTGCGTTAATCATTTTTTCTGGTGCACCTCTGGAGGTGTGCAGCCCAGAACTCGTAAGTATTGCCCTAAGTGTCAGATTAGCAATTACCTGCGCATCCCTGCAAAGTGTGCGGCACGCCAGCACCACCCATGGTGCGCCGTATTTACAATGCGGCACACCATGGTCCCAAAACGTCACCGAAGCGTTACGCATCGGTGCCGTAAAGGCGGCTCATTGATGGAGTTGCGTTGCAACGATGGCGCAGCTCCAGCAATGCTGCGTCAAGCCGTACGTCTGCTTCATGCAGGCGCAGGGTTTCAGTGACGCATCATTGTCCTAAATGACTGATTGAAATTTTATATATTCCCCATAGCCACTTTTAGCATGTGTTCCTGCGCAGGAACGCCCTCCCTTGCGCTGGAACGCTCCCTTATGGCGCAGGGCTTTAGAATGGGATGCATCTCCCATATGCGTCACGTTGTTGATATACGCCACACCATGGCGCCTCTCTTGTTGTGGCGCTGCGTCACAAAAGTGACGCAAGAACGGAGCAAAAGAGCTGCAAGGGGCTTGTAAATCTGCCCCTAGAGTAGAGGCTCAGGTGCAGTCCTTCCTTTGTAGCCCTCTTTTTGGCTGAAATAGTTGGTTCTTGTTCTTTCTAAATGTTTGATTTGGTTGACAAGGACATCGACAAGCAGCAATCATCAATGTTTTCTGTTCTTTCTTTCATGTTGTACGTCAGGTCCGCCCAGGGGCAAGCGGACGGAAAAGGAAGATGCTGTGGCTTCAAAGGAGGAGGATGCAGGCCAGGGCGGCGAGTGCTCCTTTGCTGGCCCCAGTAAGTTTTCATTTAAATATAGAGGACCTATTGTTGTCCAAGCGTTCCTAATTTAATTTTTTCGAAATAGTGTTTAGATAGGAGCAAAATCCATAATACTACTGTTGCAGGGACAATTCTCCACAAACCGAACTATGGACACCAAAGACCAGAGTAATAATATTTCAGAGTGGCGTGTTTGGCACACTGTATAAACCTGGTAGTGTCAGCGGCACGGACTGCTCCTTGCAACAATTGCAAAACCTTTCGCTCAGTCACTCTAGTCTGGAGGACCAAAAACCACAGAGTCTATTCAAGTTTAAAAGCTTTATTAAAAGTTAAAGTAAACACATATATTAAAATAAAGTTAGCTGGGAAATGGAAATGGAAAAGTGCTTGGTGCTGAGTTGATGAGTAATGGAACACATTTCTTGTGGTCGAGCCGAGCTTTCACCTGGTTTGAAGTTGATGTTGCTCTTGTCCTTAGAAGTCCAGCTTCTGTCTGTTCAGAGAAAAATGGTGTGTGTTAAAATTAAGCAAGCATTCATCAATTGTGACAAAAAAGTGCAGCAAGACAACAGCCTTCCCTGGAAGGAGGGACATTTTTACTTTAGACTAGAGTAGACAGTCAATTACTTTTTCTGTTGTTTTCACATTCTTCATTCCTAGACCAAATACTAGTGAGTGGTGTAATCTAACATTCTTAAATCTACTTTGTAGGTGGAACATCTGGTGGCGGGGCCAGCTCGGATGTGGTAATAGTGATCGACTCCGAGTCCGAGGACCACTCTGGGGAGGAGGCGGCGCAAGAGGCCCAAGAACATACTGTGAGGAAGCAGACAGTGGTGGTGGCGGGTACAGGTAAGCTGGATCATGGTACTATCTGACTCTTAGATAGCATATGATGTGTATCTACAGAGAGTAGACGGTCACTGGATGAACTACGAACATACTATGAAATGTTTCCAGGGGAGGGGTGCAACATCATCACCATCTCCTGAGTCCTACTCCTGACATGATTGAGCACAAGTATTAAATACATTTTTTTTAAATCTAACACGACATAGAGCCTAAATAAACAAAGAACCCCATAGGGGGAAGAGAAAAATCTTGTGCGGCACCACAGCAGACGACCTGGCAACTACATTAAAACAGAGGGAAAAATAAAAAATTGCCAGAAAAAAACAATTCAATCTAAATCAGGAGGATGTGGTTATAGAGCATGGGTCCTCACAAACTTTCTCTCGGGGCCAAATTGACAGTGTGGTTTGTGGCCAAGGGCCGCACCGAAGGGGGCAGGGTCAGTGGGGGAGGGGGGTGGATCTAGAGCAACAAAAAAAACTATGACCATGAGGTTGAACTCATGCCCCTCCCTGCGGACGCCCATGATACTGGCCTGAATAGTTTTGTACTGCGCTGGCTAGTTGCTAGTTGTACTGTGACACAACTTCCTGCTGAATCATTTTGTGTTAATCATATTCTTAAAGAGCATTGGTTACAGATTATGTCTTTCTTTCTTCATATAGTTGGTCATACTAAAACATCAAAACCTACAAGGAGTATGCAGGCTGTACTGGCCCGGCAACGGAGGCTGGATGCTACTGTTGCCCAATATCGGCGGCTGGTGGAACTGGAGGGGGACGACACACAGTCCAGTACATTGAATGGGACATCTGCATCCTCCTCCGTGACCCCACGTTCTGCCGGTCATCGCAGTGCTCCGGCGAAACGGAGCCGTGCTGTCAGACGCCACCGCCGAGCAGCAAAGGCTGCACCTCACAGTACTGTAAAGGCTCGCTTGCGCCGTGCAATCCACAGAGTGTGCGACCTGGAGGCGGAGGTCCGGAAATTGAAAGAATACCAAAATTTGTTGGAGGGCCTCCGCTTAGATCACGCCACCCTCCGGGAGCAGTACGATGCCCTGGCCCTAAGGCATGATGCCCTGGAGGCCAAAGTCAACACCATGCATCCTTAGAGTGTCCCTTGCCCCTTTTTTAGTGACTTTTGGGGGGTGGGAATTGGGAGTTGGGGTTTTTGGGGACTTTTGAAGGACTATTTATTTGTTGGGGTTAGGGAGGGTCTTGCGGGAGTTTATTTTGTTAGGGATATAAAAATGCACTTTTTCAAACTTTATCTGAGCATACTTGTTTTTTACTACTTTAGAGCCTGGTGGGTGGTGGTTTTGCAGTAAGTTCGTTTTACTGAACACTGTCATCGTGTTGGTTCACGTGTAATTGGCCAAATGTTTTCCAAAGTAAATGCCTTTCACAGAGTTTGTTAATTCAAGAGTCCTAGGACTTTACTACTAGTACCACTGTCACTCTCTCGCCTCTCCTAATACTCCATTATACTACCTCCCTTCCAAACGCTTATCTTACCTGTAATTTGTGTTTGAGGGCTGGCTCCACCTGGAATTCACATTGTCCTAAAGCGTTCTGCAGCAGGGCCCCAACTGGAGTTTCCCGGCGTGGATTTTCTGCAAAACAAAAGCAATCAACATTATAAATGTGGCAGCGGTGCTCACTGACCCCAAAAACCTACAAGCCCCACAGACAGCACCCCTAAGACAGGCAAGCGAGCAATAATACCACCTAAACGTTCACGTGTAAATGACCAAATGTTTAACAAAGTAAATGCCTAACCAATTTCATCCCTTAATAGACCTTGCCAGCAATGGCCCAGCCAAGACCCGTAAACCCAAGCGCAAACAAGTTTGACACCCCCCAAACAGGCAAAAAGCAAATCGGTGAAAAAAAGTCACACTTAGCAAAATGTATTTAAATGAGGACTCACTACTTCCAGTCCCTCTTTAGGGGACTCGTCAACGTAAGTTTCTTCATTGTGCAGAATCCAGGCATCAGCATTACGGGAAACAAATGGATAGGGTGAGTCTGGAGGAGGAGGATAGACGACCAAGACTGAGTTGTCAACTAACTGTTGTGAACCTGAGGAATGCTGCGGCATCAAAATCAAGACAGTTCTGCTGATGGGCTTGTTGTTTGATTGGGTGATGACAGTTTTGTTGTGAATGTGATGAAGCACTTGCTAAACAAAGAAAGACAGACACACAGGAATAAAAGTGAATAAGGACGAAAAATAAAATTAATGAATCATTGACTCATTTTCAGAACTCGCTGTCAGGGAAGCAGAGCTCGTCCTCAAACTCTGCAAATTGAGTCGGTAGTACTTCTGGTAACTGATGAAAACTTTCCTCAGGTAGGTCGGTGTCCTCTTCTTCCTGCGTGCATTCTCGTACTTTGTAATCTGGTGGTATGAAGTGCTGGTTCATCTTTATCATGGTGAACCGCTCCACATTTGCGGGCAAGAGGCGGGACCTTTTGCAAGTCACAATACCACCAGCAGAACTAAAAACACGTTCTGAAGACACGCTTGCGAGTGGGCAAGACAAGTAATTGATAGCCAGGTTGGTGAGCTCTCGCCATATGTTTCTTTTCCCATGCCAATACGCCAATGGGTCCTCAGTAATATTGACCGCTGTTGAGTCATCCAGATAGGCCTGCACCATTGAAACAATGTTCTCCCGGATTCCTGTACTTTGCACTTCTGTGTCCTTTCTGGGACAAGGAAACCCTAGCTCACTTAGCCAATCCGCTTCAGACATATCGCCTGTGACTGGTGCAGATGATACGGTTGCTGGTGTGATTAACGGCTCAGAGGAAAAGTCACTCACTTCTGCCACAGGCACAGATGCAGAAGTGTTTTTTTGGGACGCCTGATGGCCTGCTGATTCACTAGTAGTACTGTCTTCAAGTTCTCCTACAGTTTCCTTCCGCTCTCTTTCAAAACGAATGGCTGACTGAGCTAGCCAACCTTTGTACTCTGTAACATCTGATGTTTCAAAAGGAATTATTACTTTGCCAAACAATGGCTTTTTGTAACGTGGATCCAGAATAGTAGCACAAATGTAGTGCTGTTGTTTCTTGATATTTACAAGCCGTTTATTGCTAACTAGGCGTTGTAATAATCTCTGCGCCAACTCATATGCTTCATTCTTTCCAGCATCTTTTAATTCTGAAGACACCACATTGACTTGGTGCTCGAGCTTCAGCAACAATGGGATAGCTTTGCTCAAAGAACAGTCCTCCCTGCTGACGTCACGCGTGAAGACCTCAAAAGGACGAAGCATGTCTGTCAGGCTTTTAACTAGCTGCCATTGCTCCACCGCTAGCATCATTTCTGTTGTATCACCACCCAGGTTGTAGAAATACTCATTGACTACTGGAAACAGCTCATGCAGATGCTCAAGCATGTAGAAGGTTGAGTTCCAACGTGTTGCCACCTCCTGGATAAGTGCTTTCACTGGCATTCTACGTACATTTTGCTGGCGCCTCAGCTCCTTCCGGGCCTTAAAAGAATGGTTGAAATGTGTGCATATTCTTCTGCAGATGGTCAGTATTTTGTCGACTGCAAGTTCTTTTTTCAAGAACTTTTGCACGACAAGGTTCATACAGTGCGCCAAACACGGCACTCTGAAATAGTAACCGTTCTCCATGGCCTTAACTACATTGCTGCCATTATCAGTAGAAACATAACCAACCTTGCAATTTCTTGGGGGCAGCCATTGCGATATTTTTTTGTTAAAGTCATCCAAAATGTTGGCTGCAGTATGAGTTTTCTCCATGCCAAACATGGCTAATGTTGCATGTTTACGAGCACCCTTAAAAATCTCGACCAAGTCACCACCTGCATTTATCTGTTTTGCAACCCCTGAAAAAGAGACCCAGTGTGCAGTGATGCACATGTAATTGCGATTCTCATATTTACATGACTAGAGAATCTGGATTTCATTAAAGACTCGGAGGCTGACATTATGCATACATCTTTAATGCAGATCCCAGCAGCCGCATCATAATATAACAGTTCCAAAACAGAACAAAGGCAACAGCTAAGAGCCATGAGCCAACAACACACAGCCTCTTTTACATGAGGAAAAAAAGTAGAAAAGTTCAAGAAGAGTTCAAAGGCTTGAGTAGAAACTCCACAACGATGGAAGGCAGGACATCACGAAACTTGACTGTAGAAGGTAGAAGGAAGAAATCCAGGAAGGATGTTCCAGGAAGTTCTCTTGAGAGACGTATTCAGGATCAGGCAACATCTGAAAGGACAAAGGAATTAGTCCAAGAAGCCCAAACGAAACAAATCCAAACATGTCATAAGAGGAAAAACAAAGGCAGTAAGCATTGCAATAAATTACAATAAATTGTACATGGTAAAATGCAAAATTGAAATGCCTCCGGTGGAGGGAGGGGGGGATAATGTCAGCCTCCGAGTCTTTAATGAAATCCAGATTCTCTAGTCATGTAAATATGAGAATCACAATTTCATTACAAGACCGGAGGCTACATTATGCATGTTGGAAGCTTCCTAAAACAGCATCAGACATGTGTTGGATAGGTTTACAATAATGACGAGCAAAGGTACCGGCATTGGACCAGTCAGCAGCTTTCAAGATGTCATCCAACCTACCTCCAGACCAGAGTGATTTGCTAGCCATAGCACCTCTAAGGGAGTGAGCTTGAAATTTGGTCAAATCCACTCCAGCTAAGCTCATAACGGATTTAATCCATCTAGCAATAGTGGGGGAGCTAATAGCTCTATGAGGTCTAACAAAGGAAATAAGTAATTGATTAACGCCGACTGGATGAAGTCCAGACATTCTAAGGTCATACTCTTTCATGCAGTCGACAACGCAGAGTTTAGGATGAAGGTCAAAACGAGGATAAAAAATTGAGTCAGACATAGTTTTTGTCCTCCTGTGGACGTCAAACTTAACGCCAAACGGGTTATAAGAGCGATAAGTAATATCCAGGGAACGAATGTCTGAAGACCTTCTGCAAGAAACAAGGCATAGAAGGGTAGCCAGTTTAAAAGAAAGATTCCTCCTGTTAAGGAGAGAGTTAGAGGGCCAGTCAGAAAAGAGACGAAGAATCAAATCAACGTCCCAAAGGACGTCATACTTGGGTCTAGGAGGCCTTTTGATACGAATAGCCTTCATGACCCTACAAATAATGACATTTTTACCAATTGACCTACCATTAACAAGGGAATGGCCTGCAGAAATTGCAGATCTAAAACAGTTAATGGACCTGTAACTAAGACCTTTCTCGAATTGCTCAACCAGGAAGTTGGTCACATCAACAATAGGGGCCTCCAAGGGATCCAGGTTCCTTTCCAGGCACCAACAAACCCAGAGTTTCCAGATTCTATTGTATCTATAATGGGTGCCTGGGGCCCAAGACTCCCTGAGGAGGATTGAAGCTGAGTCCGAAAGGCCTGAGATTTCGTTAGATCTCCTGACACCTTCCAGGCAAGAAGGGATAAACTCCGATTGAGGATAAGAGGGTGAGTGCGACCGTCCGAATCTATGAGGAGATCTTCCAGCGGAGGGATCAGGAAGGGAATGCTGCAAGTCAATTCCAGAGCAGTGGGAAACCAGGCCTGGGAGGGCCAGAAAGGGGTTATTAGAAGGAGGAGACACTTGTCGTGTCTCACCTTCTGAAGTACTCGCTGAATTATTGAAAAGGGAGGGAAGGCATAACCCCGGATATTGCCCCAATGTTGGAGGAAGGAGTTGAATGCCCGAGCACCCGGGTCGGGCATCCAGCTGAAGTAGTCTGGAAGCTGGTAGGTGAGTCTGCTCGCAAAAAGATCCACCTCCAGGGGGCCCCAGATCTGATTCAGGGCCCTGAAGACACAAGGATTCAGCTTCCAATCGCTGAAATCCACGAGGAAACGTGAGTTCCAATCCGCGGATGAGTTGGCAGCACCTGGAAGGTATTCTGCCCTCAGAGCAATCTTGTGTTCTAGGCAGAACATCCAAAGCTTCTTGGCCAGGTCCGAAAGGTCTGCAGACTTCGTGCCTCCAAGGCGATTGATATAGGCCACCGCTGACATATTGTCCATCTTCAAGAGGACAGACCTCCCCTGAAGAGAATTCCTGAAGCTCATAAGAGCATAAAGATCGGCGGTCAATTCCAGGAAATTTATGTGGTGGAGAGATTCCTCCTGAGACCAGAGACCTCCTGTGTTTTGATTCAAGAGGCAAGCGCCCCAGCCGTGCAGGCTGGCATCCGATTCCAGGACGAAATCCGGGGAGGAGCCAAAGATGGCTTTCCCGTTCCATGCCTCCAGGTTGTTCAGCCACCAAAGCAATTCTGAGCGAGAATCCGAATCCAGAGAGATAAGGTCCCCATACCAGAGACCTGATCTCAGGGCTCTTGCTTTGACCCTCTGAAGAGCCCGATAGTTGAGTGGGCCTGGAAATATTGCTTGAATTGAAGATGAAAGAAGACCCAGGAGTCTGGCCAGGTCCCTGAGGGAGAGATTCTGACGGCTTAAAGCATGCTTTATTTGCTTCTTTATTTTTGAGATTTTCTTGGAGGGAAGAAGGAGGAGGCAACGAGAGGTGTCGACTGTGAAGCCCAGAAACTCTATTGATTTTGAGGGAGTCAGAGAAGATTTCTCCTTGTTTATGATGAAGCCTAGGCTTTCTATGAGTTTCATAGAAAAATCCAGGTCCTGAATTAAATGCACTTTTTCCTGCGCCATAATGAGAATATCGTCCAGGTAGATAATGAGACGAACGCCTCTTGATCTTAGGTGAGACACAACGGCCCTCATAACCTTGGTGAAGCACCATGGTGCGGAAGAAAGACCAAAGGGCAGAGCTTGAAACTGGTATAAGCGATCTTTCCAGAGAAACTGGAGGAAACGCTGATGAATCTTGGCCATGGGAATGGTAAAATAGGCGTCTTTGAGGTCTACCTTGACTAACCAGTCCCCTTCCAGAAGAAGGTCCCTCAGGAGGTGAATACCTTCCATCTTGAAATGTCTGTAAGAGATGAATCTGTTCACTTGGCGGAGATTTATAACCGGCCTCCAACCCTTGTCCTTCTTTTCGACTAAAAAAAGCTTGCTTACGAAACCCATGAGATCCATGGGAACCTCCAGTATTGCACCTTTCTGAATCATTGAAGAGATTTCCTCTTCGATGATGCCTTGTTGAGCCGGGCACATGGGAATACTCATCGGGAGTGAAGTCTGGACGGGTTCGGACTCGAAATCTATTGTAAAACCTCTCACGGTGCTCAGAACCCACGCATCTTGAGTGATGCATTCCCAATTTTTTAAGAAATATTTCAGTCTGCCCCCTACCTTTAAGGGGAAAGAAAGGGAAGGAAGGGGGTGAGCACTCACCTGAGGGATTATTCTGGATGCTCGATCCACGAGATCTGAAGCCTCTGCCACGCTGTCCCCTACCTCTCTGGGGGTAGAATTGCGGGCTTGAGTATTGTTGGTACTGCTGAAATTGCTGGTATCCTCTGCCAGTTCCACGTGTTCTGAAGTTGGGCCTCTGGAAGTAGCGGCCGGAAGGTTGGCCTCGTCTTCCGGCCCTTCCGAAAAGGTTATTGCCTGAATTAAAAACTTTCCGCATGTTTTGTTGTGCCCTGTCGAGGGCCGTAAAAGTCGAGACATATTTCCCAAGAGATTTAATTAGATCTTCTCCAAAGAGGAGTCCTTTCTGGTTTTTAGTAGGTTCTTTATCGGCAAGATCACTGAGCTTAGGGTTAATCCGAGTGAGAACCACTCTACGCCTTTCGGCGTTGATGCCTGCGTTCGCATTTCCCAAGAGGATAATGGCCCTTTGGCTCCAGCCCCTGATTAATTCGGCATCGAGGCGAGTGCCTTCAATGTGGCTCTGTTCTGCAGAGTCGAGAATCCTCGTAAGGGGGCCAAGGACGTCGAGCAGACGATCCTGGCAAACTTTCAGGGATTTCTCCATACCTTTCCTGGGGTCACGCCCCAGTTTAAAAAGAAATTTAATTAGATCAGGGTCGAGATTAGGGGTGTAGCAGGACTTATCACCCACAGAAGGTCTAGCGCATTCTGCTCGTAGAATGTTGCGAGTCTCATTCTCCAAGGGGAATCTGATCCATTTTTTAACAAACTTCGCAACGTGTTCCTGAGGGAACCATTCAGAGCTTCGGGGGTGTTTTAAGTTTTGAGGAGAGAGCATCTCCTCGCCCAAGGGGTTACAGATCACATCTTTCGAGGAGGGTGTTCCCTCTTCAATAGGGTCTCCGAAGTCATGATCCTCATCATTAAGGTCGAGGACATACTCGTCAAGAAATTCGGAGTCATCCGATCCAATATCATCATAGCTATCGTGAGCATCTGTTAAGCGTGTGTCGCTTCGGACACCTTGTTTCTTTGTGCCGCCAGGGACACCCAAAGTCTTTGAGGTGCAAGGACCTCTTTCACTCCTTGAGGTGCTAGGACCTCCTTTATCCAATGAGGTGCAAAGACCCTCCAAGCTCAATTCATTATAATTATTTTTCTTCTGTCTCTTGCCCCGGGCTGAGCTGTCTTCTTGAGTGGGGCGCTTAGAACTAATGATCTGAGAGAGCCCCTCCCCCAGACAGGTTTTCATCTCCCTCTGGAGCATTTTGTTAAATTTGATGTTGGCCAGGTCTTGGGGGGGGGGGGGGCGGAAGCCTCTTCTGAGCCTGAGCTAGACATGAGGCTAAATGATAGTATGGTCCTAACAGGAATAATATGGTTCCAGCAACAGAACCAAATATATGTAGGCAAATAACCCACAAGTAGTGTGCTTGACTGAGGCACAATAAGTGAGATTCGCAGAGAAAAGGGACTCGGGTCCAGTAATCCAAATGTAATGTTTGGCTAAGTATTTGAGGAGAAGGGGAAGTTCGCCGACAGACAAACTGTCACTCGCGCTAACGAGCGAAATGCGGAGACGAGGGGTTGCCAAGGAAACTCCAATGTTACGGAGCGGAGCATTTCCAAGAAAATGCCCTTGGCAACGCGACTACGCGGCGTCGCGGTTGCCAAAGGTCATTCCTCTAAGGCTCCGAGTCTCTCGTTAAGAGCGCGAGAGACTCTGAAATGCGAGAGTAAACAACTACGGGAATAATCAACTACGGGAATAAACAATTAAGAACACCTAAAGAAAACGATGGTCATCGCCAGAGGAGACGTGCGAGGCACGTTAGGGGTGAGTCAAAGACATGGAGAGTCTAAATAAAAAGGCTCTGTACGAAGGTCTCACGCATCGCGATAAGCGCCACCCACACTCGGAGGAGGGGGGGGGTCGCGAGGAGGGGAATTTCCATAGATTGGAAATTGGTGGGAAAGGGTGTGAGGTATTGCGGGGAAAGGAAAGTACCACGCTATCAGAGCACACCATACCAAAAGGAGCAGCTAATACAACAGTAGCTAACTAGAACAGTTAAATACAACAGCATAGCGATAATATTAACAGCAATATAATAATAATTACAAGTTTAAAGTCTAAAGAGAGATAAGACAGAGACAAGCTAAAGTAAAACTTATCTGCTTGGGAGCCGCATTTAAAAGAGGCTGTGTGTTGTTGGCTCATGGCTCTTAGCTGTTGCCTTTGTTCTGTTTTGGAACTGTTATATTATGATGCGGCTGCTGGGATCTGCATTAAAGATGTATGCATAATGTAGCCTCCGGTCTTGTAATGAAATCAAGGGCTTGGCAACTGGTCCACATGTCTGTTGTCAGGTGTATAGTGTGAACAGCACTCTTCTGCAAAGCTGCCCCAACCAACTCAAGCACCTCTTTATGTAGTGCTGGAACAGCAACCCTGGCAAAATAGAACCGGCTAGGAACCTTCCATTTAGGGGCCAGTGTTGCCACGAGTTCAAGAAAACCCACACCTTCGACAAACGAAAAAGGGAGAAGGTCCACCGCTAGCATTTTAGCCAGCTTAGTGTTATACAGGCGTACAATTGGGTGGTTGCGTTGAAATTGCGTATCTGAGGACAACATTTTTATAATGGTGCGCTGGACAAATTTACTGGATGATGCTGATGCCTTCTTCGACCCACTTCTGCTCAGTGTTGACATTTTCTGCATTGGTGTGTCTCCCAGACTCTCAGTGTGCCTCCTATGTGTTCCGGAGGGTGTGGTGCTGCCAGGGGTACTGGGTGCAACCGGACAAATGTCTGACGCTTCTTCTACCTCCCCGTCATCTTCAGATGAAACACCTAGTATGGGTATATTTTGGCCACTTGCCCTTTGGGATTGCTTTCCCTTGATGTTTGCTAGGTGCGCAAACCATTCGACAGCGTGCCTTCTTTTAAGATGACCTATCTGGCCTCCGGTTCCATAGTTGGTACCAGTCTTACCACGGCTAACTCTAGTCTTACAAATGCAACAAACGGCTATGTTATCATACTTTGCATGGACACTAAAAAAGTTCCAAACTGGGGACTGGAAACTTCTGGTTTTGCCGCACGAGATGATACTGCCAATGCCAGATGAAGCAGGGGTGGATGAGCCTTGCAGACATCTACTGGGTTGTGCAATTATTGCAGCAACCCTACTTGAGGGAGTCGAGCTGGATGGAGTCCCCCTCTGGGGAGAAAATATGGGAGCTGTAGGTTTTTTTGAACTTGTTGTACTACTTGACTGCGTTGGTGGTGCTACCAGTGCCACGTCGCCAGGGTCACGCTCTGCATGACGTCGGGATAGGGTATAAATGTCTGTCTGCTGCATGGCCGGTGTGGCTGGAATGACATGTGTGATGACTAGGTCATTGCTGTCATCCTGTTCATCAACATCAGAATGCACCACTTCATCAAGTCCGGCGTTCGGATCCATAAGTATGAGCTTTCCGGGGCCCTTCCTTTTAACATTTGATACCTTTCGCAGCGAATGGTGTGCCTCCCTCTCAGACGTCGGAGATGGTTGTCAATCTAGATCCAGATCATCTGATGAGGCGAGGCTTGAAGAGGAACTTCTACACACACTCCTTGATCTTTTCCTTGCTGGGGAGCTGGAACAAAATGAATCATCAGGAGGAGTGCCTTTGTCTTCCTGACATGATACCCCGGCTCCAAAGTCAATTTCCTCCTGTGCCCCTACTCCTGGAAGAAGAACCATTGTGGGCACTTGCACCGCTCCATGCGCCGCTACATGGGCCTCTTCACTGACCTCTACTTGCAACTCTCCATGGACCTCTCCTTCTCGGCCTTCTCCTTCTCGGCCTTCTCCTTCTCGGCCTTCTCCCTCTCGACCTTCTCCCTCTCGACCTTCTCCTTCTCGGCCAGCTCCTTCTCGGCCAGCTCCTTCTCGGACAGCTCCTTCTCGGACAGCTCCTTCTCGGACAGCTCCTTCTCGGACAGCTCCTTCTCGGACAGCTCCTTGCGCATGTACTTGTGCTTGTACTAGTAGCCCATGCAGTTGTTGTTGCAGCTTTGGTTGTTGAATAGTACTTGTGAGATGAGTTACAACCTGTGTTGATGGTGTGCTGCTACTTTCTTGCGATGAGCCAACATCACTGGTCGTTGGTGATTGAACCACTAAACAGGCTACCTGTGCAGCACTCATGGTGGGCCTTTGTTTTTTCCACAAAAATGTAGTGGTCGAGCCACCAGTCTCCTTAGTAAGTGGTGCCACTTGCTTCTTCTTCTCCTTAGTAGAGACATCTTTCTTGCAAGAGGAACTACGGGCACCTCTTTTTGGAGCCATCTTCTTCAGATGTCGGAACAGCAGGCCGCAGCAGGACTTCTTCCTGGCACTGATGCTCAACGATGATGCGGAGTTATTGACTTTGTGCACCTAAAAGCAAACGAAGACAGAGGAACATCAGTAAATATATGTTGCATATGTAGCGCTTCAATAAATAGTTTGCAAGTAGGCATTTATGAATACACACGTGCACACCACACAATATGGAAATTTCAAAATTAAGAATTGCTAAATTTTTGGGAAACAGGAATTTAACATTGATCCAAGATAGCACACACACAGAGGGTTATAGTTTCATGTACCACTGACTCCCCCTGGGCACAATGGGTGAAAGCAAGGCAAAATGGGTGCAGGCCTATAGCACAAAGCTCACTGCCTGCCTTCAAAATGGCCGCTTGACCCCCATCCACATGGCCAGGACCATGCCTCAAAATGGCCCCCACCAACATAGCCAGCCCCCAACCCCTACTCCAAAAAGTCAAAAAACACAACACCAATCAAATCACCACAATCCAATGCCATCCATCAAGTTTCAGAAGGTTTATGCTGCCTGCTGGTGGTTTTCTGGTGCAGAATTGCAATTTTTGCAATTTCGCGAGTGCGAGGTTGTTGCTTCACGACGCGAACGTGGCGAAAAACCAGCAAAATCCGCGAACAGACCGATTCTGGGCCCCCTGGGCATGATAAAATCACAGCACACTGGGTGCAGGCCTATGGCCTAAAGCACACAAACTGCCTTAAAAATGGCCCCTAGACCCCCACCCACACAGGACCAGGCAATAAAATGGCCCCCACCCACATAGCAAGCCCCCAACACCACCCCAAAAAGTCGTAAAACATACAAATATCACCACAATCCAATGCCATCCATGCCCTGTCCAGAATCATGTTAAAATTCAACAAAACAGTTGTATCATGCATGCATCCATAACTAAGCCTGGTAGTTTACAACTCATGTGCAGAATTGTAATTTTTACAATTTTGCGAGTGTGAGATTGTTGCTGCGCGGGACGCAAGCAGTGCGAACACAGGCAAACATTTTTTTTTTAAATCCGATTTTCGCCTGGGCATAATGAAAAAAATCAGAGCAGACTGGGTAGCCCTAGGGCACAAAGCACACTGCCTGACTTCAAAATGGCCGCTTGACCCCATCCACATGGCCAGGACCTGCAGGACCATGCCTCAAAATGGCCTCCCACCAACATAGCCAGCCCCCAACCCCACCCCAAAAAGTCGAAAAACACACACAAAAATCACCACAAACAAACAACATCAACTTATCAACTTACTTGTGAAATCAAATTTCGAATCCAAAAGTAATCCAAAAGGCCTCAAAGCCAAATCTCCAGCAGCATCCACAAAAAGTAATCCTTCCCAGTCAAGATCGAATTCAAAGTGGCCAGGAAATGGACTAAGCAATGGGAGGAGCTTGCTGAACAGGAACAGGAAGTTGGAGACTGGGCCACTTCCTTCACCCCTCCCCAATTGTAATTTTTGTAATTTCGCGAGTGCGAGATTGTTGCTGCCCGCGCCGCGGACCGCGAGCAGTGCGAACACAAGCAAAAAATCCGCCGCGCGCGGATTTGCGTATTTTCGCTACATCCGCGAGAGTTCGCGGATTGCGGATTTACCGAAAATCCGAAAAATCCGCGAGCGGAACGGATTTTACGCCCATGCTTAGAAAATTGTTTGCAAGGGTGGACGACATGGAGTCCGCTCTGACCTCGATACACCCCACGGTGCATGACTACAGTCTCACATACAGAGGATGCGTGAGGACATTAGTGCACTGCAACGGTAGGTGGAGGACATTGAGGGCCTCTCATGTCGTAATAACATTTGCTTTCTGGGCTTCCCATATCGGACTAGAATTAGTACTTTGATTTACACCTGTTTGCAGTGTTCAGAATGTTTGTACAATGGGTGGACACTACTCGCTGCCAAGACAAGGTGGGTGGTAGGGGGGGTTTCTTTAATTGGTTCATATATTGTAGGAGTTACACACATGTCCTACGCTGACTGACACTGACACCACTGCGCGGACATACACCTGGATGGAGGGAAGGGAGGTTGACACCGATGCACACATATCATGGCTGCGCCCCAGTGTACCCTGACACCACAATATAATATATGCTGTCATGGAACGTGAGGGGATGGCTACCCCTACCAAGAGGTACAATATTCACTCCTACCTTAAACAACGCATTCACACACATAGTGCTGCTCCTACAGTAAACTCACATAATGGCAACAGAATTACACATACTATGCACAAAATGGAGGGGGGCAGGTATACGGGTTGGCATCATCAGCTTATGCAACTGGAGTACTGATCTGGATCGCACCTGGGGACCTATTCGAGGCGGTAGCACACAAGGTGGACCCCGAGAGAAGGCACATGGCAGTGGAGGGTCACTTGGATGGCATGCCCTTTGCTTTACTTTCTATTTATGCCCCGAATGCTGGCCACTCTGCATTCTTAGATGGCCTCACTCCGTACCTCGCAAACGAACGACACACCCCCACTATCTTAGGAGGTGACTTTAATTGTGATTGTTAATTCCCTCGTTGTGGGAGCAGGTTGTCATAAAACGAACCAGCACTTTCAGGGATGGCTGACGAATAGTAGATTATATAACATATGTCGCCTACATTACCCTGAGGACAGTACCTCTCCTTCTATTCCCCAGAGTATAACCTGCAGGCTAGGCTATATCTTTTTCTATGCTGCGCGGCGATCAGCCTTATGATTCCTCGACTCAGTACCTAGTACGGACCTTGTCTGATCACTGCCCGCTCATGCTGACCCTGTGGTGGGGGTAAGCTTCTACTCCCATCTGACTGCAGACAGAGGCCTCCTCGGATGTCCCCTTTCATGGTGCATTGGCCGCACACATTACGCAATGCGTTGGTTAAGAGGAGAACACCGCTATCTTGAAGAGTGGCTGGGGAAACTGAATTATAACTTATAAGTAATACTGGGCCCTCTTACACGGCGAAAGAGATAAAACATCTGCTGACGAGGCTGTTCTGAGACGGTTGCTCATGTGCTCCGATGAGATCTTTAAGGCTGGAAGTGGGACATACTGTCAATACTCAGGAGGACATAATTGAAGCCTTTGCCGGTTTCTACCAGGCCCTGTATGCGCATTTGCCACACTTTCTGCTGATAAACTAGGAGACGTCTTCCGTGGGCTCCCCCTCTCCTCGATTAGACCACTGCAATGGACGAAGCTTGATGCTTTCCTACAAGTTGGAGAGATCTGTCTGGCGACAGTGCAGATAGCTCCCCTAAGGCCCCAAGCTCAGATGGGCTTCCTACAGATTATATTATGCTGCCTTCAGTGACACACTGTCTCCCAGACTGCTAGAGGTGCATAATCAAGTGTGGGAGAGGGCACTCTCACAGACTCCCTCTGAGAGGCCCTCATAATGGTACTCCCCAAACCAGGCCAGGATCCGCCAGACCTACAGTCCTAATGACTGTTGTCACTCTTGAACATCGATTACATAATCCTAGGGAACGTTCTGGCGAACCAGCTGCTGCGTTCATACATGTGGAACAGAATGGGCTCATCCCACCTTCCTCAACATCTGTCGCCTTTTTGGGCTGTTGGGGGAGCCCCCCCCCCGTGGTGTAGGGGTTCCAGTGGTGGTCTTTATTGATATTGAGAAATCTTTTAACACCTCGGGGTGGGGATACCTATGTTTGACTTTAGAAACGTTGAACTTCTGAGGTGCTACTTGTTCCACATGGACAACCAATGGTGTGGGTCAAGACAGGGCAGCTGATATCAGATGGTTTTGACATACAATAGGGCACTCGACATGGGTGCCCTTTATCACCAATGATCTTCACTTTAGCCATGGATCCACTGGCTTTTAAATTATGTTTGAGCACACCATTGTGGGGAATAGAGCCACATGGTCTCCACCACATAGTCTCCTTATTGGCTGAGGATGCCCTTGTCTACCTGTGCAATGTTGGAGCCTCGTTCTTGGACCTGATGGTCCTACTTTAGGAATTTGGGGCATTATCAGGCCTTAGAGTGAATTGGCCCAGGTCTTGCTCGTTCCCCCTCACCCGATTCCAGAACAGGAGAGGGGAGACTGCCCATTTCTGGACCTAAATCGCAGTTCAACATATTTAAGTATCTTGGCATATAGGTTTTCCACTCTGATGCAGATCTCTGTGACGGAAATTTGGGCAGGGCTCTGAACTCCAGCCGAGGGTCCTTACCGTTCTGGACTTCGCTGCCTCTCTCCTCTGTGAGTAGGGTGCCATTATCCAAAATCCCATGCCTGCTTTACTTGTCCGCGGCACTGCCCCTCGACCTTCCCACCTGCGTCTTTGCAGGTCTTAATATCATATTGGTGGAACTCATTTGGGGAAATGGCAAGCACCAAGTAGCGCTTTCTGTGCTCCATAGGCCCATGCAGTAGGGGGGGGGTGTCTAGGCTCCCGTAATTATGAGATTTATTATGCTGCGGCCTAGTTGCAGGGGCTGCTGCGAGGGCTGGGGACTGCCCCTACTCAGAGTGGGTTATGGTGCGTGGCTTTCTCGATGGGACACCTATGTACAGCTGTTTCTCCTCGCTGGGACCTTGGCCCCCTAATGTGACGTGTCAGATGCAGGTTGCACATCACTGCTGGCAGAGGCACCTAGGCTGCAAGGTGTCTTTGCTACCATACTCCCTACTGCTCCCTCTCTAACAAACAGCAGCGCTTCAGGGGAAGTCCTCCAAACCATGAGATACAGGGCTGGCGTGAGATGCTTGCAGTGAGTCCGCAGGCCCTATTTGGGGAGGGGAAATGTTTATCCTTCCAGGAACTTTGGAACTCCCGTGGTATTCTGGCAGGTCCTGACATACAATGCAATATACCTTGCAGTTGCTGCACACTGGGAGTGAGCCGAGCCGTCCACAGCTCTCCCGCTACACACAACCCTATCTCACGGGGTGCACTCCGACTCATAATGGCCCTTTACACGCTTCACCAACTCAACTGTGCCATCCAGGCACTCAGGTGCACGAGCAATGGGAGCTTGATTTGCAAACACCCCTGACAGACAAGCAATGGGATCGAGAAGTGCAGCAGGTTCGTGGGACATCTTGTAATCCACATCTCCGCTTCACACATGTTAATTATGTAAACCAAACATACCTTACACCACAACGTATCGCATACATGTTCCCCGAATGACTCACCTGCATGCCACCGGTGCGGACTGTTGGACCCGGCTTCATTTACATGATGTGGGAGAGCCCATAGCTGCCAGGGACATGTGCAGATGTTGTTGGGATGACCTCGTTGCTAGTGGACGGAGTGGTGCCGATTATTTTTGAATCACACTTATTGGGTGTATGTCCCAGGGTCAAAAGGGACAAACACCTACACAGATCTGGCACTTGTACTATTCAAAAGCCAGACTGACATGTCCTTGAAATCACGAGCCCCCCCCCCCCCCCCCGTAACGCTGTGCTGGTTTTGCACGCACATGCGGAGGAGGATGTACTTGCTGAGGCCCACAGACAAGGTGGGCATCAGTGGCGTAACGATAATTGAGGGGGCCCCCCTGCAAGGTTCGTGGAGGGGCCCCCTCCGGACTCTATTAAGAGCTCTCCGGCCGAAGTGCAGAGCTGAGGTGGCCCCCTTGAGGGCCCCTGTGCTCATCCATGCTGAGGGCGGCAGTGAGAACCACAGACTTGAGTGAACGCAGCCGCAGACATGCCCAGAGACCTCCGGAGAAAGCCTTCTTTGAGGGCAGGGGCCGAGGCGAAGAATGCGCCCAGAGGGACGGGTCGCCGGCCCAGACACTTGAACTGGCAGGAATATCTCCGAAGGTGGTGGGGGCATCAACTATGAGGGCAGAGGTTTCGCTCTTCCCAATGGCCATCTCAGACACCCAATTAATCAAAAATACCGCCAGCTTTCAGTTTTCATGCCCATGAACGCACGGCCTTGGGGAAGCGCCTGGAAAACATTTTCCTTTGTGGAGTGCATAGCACATTTAATGGCGCGCTTTACAGTTATTAGACAGATACACCAGTTTGTTTTCCTCCTCTTTGTTCTAATCTAAGTGAATGGTCAGTGGGGCTTTGGGACTTCTCACTTTGACCTCATGACCTTGACCTTCAACATATCCGAAATGTACTCGGTCACTGACCCTCCCCCACGCCCCCCTCCGCGCAGCTACAAAGAGGCCCAAGAGCTGCCTCTCTAAGGGGAGACACTCCACGGCGCCAGTGCTTTGAATGGAAAAAAGAAGTGCTGGCACTCACCAAACGTTGTACGATACCAAGATGAGGGACATTTAATGGGATTGCCAGGTTCTCTCGGTGTGCAGGCTCATTTCTGATGCAGCTGAACTTCAAACTCATTTTACTCGTGTATAAGCATAAGGGCCGGTTTACAATCATCTTGTGCCCAATAATCCTCATCAAAGACGCCCCCATGCCCAGAATCCCTCAAGTCTTACTCTGCCGTGCCACCTCTCCCCCCAGCACAGAACCTTACCTACACCTGCCACCCACACCACTAGAAAATGCCACCCAAACGGATTATACTGCCCCAAGCCAGGCACAGTAACACCTGAACTTTCATTGCATTCTGGTACTTGTATCATGCAAACAAATAAAACTACCACTACCAGAATGCCAAGTGGAATCCACGGGTGGAGGAGGGCCGTTGTAGAAAGGTGTATGTGCTTGCTGCGCACAAGTTCCAATGCCATTTATATTGCTTATTTATTTTACCAGCGACAGAGAGGGGCAACCTAAGTGGATGGATTGCAGCAGCATTAAGAGAGTAGTGGTGGGCTGCATGATGACTCGTCACTTTATTTATTTATGCGTTTTTGAGCGCGGACTTTACCGTAAAGTTCGCGCTCAAAAACGCATAAATAAAGTGACGAGACATCATGCTGTGTAAGGCGAGCGCTTCACAATAGGAACAAAACTGATACATGATGAGCGTGCGTTACACAGTACGTTTGAAGTGCCTTAACACTCAGAGCTGGAGAACGCACTCACCTGATCTTAGAGGACTGGGGGCCTGCTGGGCCTGGCGTCGCAAGGCGTGCTGGAGGCGCAGATGGGCAGAAGGCAGGCAGGGCAGCTGAGAGGGGAGGCGGGGGGCAGCGCAAGCCTCAAGGCTAGCCAGGTGGTAGGGGGCGGGCAATTTAAATGAATGCAATTTGCAAATAAAGGCCCCGCCGGAGATGAGTCCTGACGTGAGCGCCAACGGTCAGCGTGGCTTCCTTTGTCTTGTGCTGCGCGCCCCTGATGCCACACCTTACAGTAACGCGCGTATTACGTGTGTCTTGATTAGCTCATTGCGCAATGTGTTGTCCCTGCCCCCTAACAAATGTAATTAGGCCATTGGTCACCAGCCAGCCCCCCCCCTGCCCAGTGTCCCCGCGGCGCGCATACGCGTCCGGAAGGCCGGGCGGAAAGGAAAGTGAAAGTCAGCAGGACTTGGAGAATGAGGAGTAAACAACCCTGTCCCGCCGCCATTGATCCACCCACCACCATTAAGACTACTGCTACTAGTAGTCACACACCGTGTCACCCGGCCGGGGCCCGCCTACCCATTTGTATCAATTTCAGGGGCCCCGGCAGGGACCCCGCACGCACCATTCATTTCATCCTCAGGCTGCAGTGGCTCTCAACAACACTTCAAGAGGCAGCAGAGAGCCGAGCCTCACGGGCGGCGGGCACCATTCCTGCTGCAAATAATCTATCCGGATTGTCTCACACACACTCCGGGCCCGGCCGGGGCCCCGCCTGCACCATTCATTTCCTGCAGCCAGCCAGTGCTGCAGCTGCAGCCTGCTGCCAGCCTCGGCCCACCATTCCTGCAGTGCTGCCAGTCAGTGGCAGTGCCAGCCGCAGCCACTCACGGACGGGCCCCGGCCGGGACCCGCACATTCTTGCAGTGCTGTGCTGCTGCAGCTCAGCTGTTGCCAGCCAACCTCACTCTCGGGACCCGGCCGGGGCCCCGCACCATTAGTGCGCAGCGCACTAGCTAGCCACTAGCTCAAGTCAGTAGCAGTAGTCCCGGCGCTCAGCCTCAGCTGCTCACACGCCACGGGGGCCCCACTGCCCGCACCGCACCGCACCATTCTGCCTGGAGTGCCTGCTGCAGTGCCAGCCCGCCGGCGCCCAGGACTAAGTCCGCTGCCCCCCCCCCCCCCCCCCCCCCCACCGCCGCACCATTGATTCCAGTCAGGCAGGGCAGGCTCAAATCAAGAGGCAGAGAGCAGCAGTCAGCAGAGCCGCTCAGCCGCTGCCAGCCACACGGGCCCCGGCTGGGGCCCCGCACCACCATTCCTGCTGCCAGCCTCGCTCGCTCACGGGCCCCGCACCATTCTGCTGCCAGCCTCATGGGCCCCGGGTCCGGCCGGGGCCCCGCACCACCATGCCTGCTGCCAGCCTCGCTCACGGGCCCCGGCCGGGGCCCGCACCATCTACTGCCAGCCTCATGGGCCCCGGCCGGGGCCCCGCACCATTCCGTCATCAATGTATTACAGTGAGGGGCCCCGGCGGGGCCCCCTGGAGCGCGAGGCCCCCCCGCAACGCGGGGGTTGCGGGGGCTTGTGTTACGCCCCTGGTGGGCATGAGACCGGGGGCATGCTCCAGGGCCTGAATTTCTGAAACCTGGAGGAGAGAGATGACTTGCGCTCCTGAATATCCCAGCCACTATCTACTGTTTTAGTTGGACATGTGCATGATGATTTCCATGCATGTGATACAATATTGCATTGTATGTTGCTGACACTTTTGGTTGTTTGCTGATTATGGTACAACTTGTTAACTGTGCAACTCTGATGTGTTTGTATTCAGGCCCAGTTTGGGCATCAAATTGTGTGGTGTTTGCAACACAATTTACGGTTTTATTTGCTCTGTGTTTATTGAAGAATAATAATGAAATGGAAAAAAACACTCCATTGGGGAAGAGTCCTGTTATTTTGTTTGGCATGCATCTAAGACTCATTAAGACAGGTGGAAATGCTTCAGGGCAGCTGAGTGAGGTGGAGGCATATACCTTAGCCAGTCTGAATTTCAATTTGCTGGCAACCTATTCTACTACTCCAGATGCTTCTCGTCTGTAACTACAAGGGAATTTTTGGTCGATCCCAAGAACTAGACAGAACAGCTCCATGATATAATTTTTTAATATGATTCAAAAGAAACAGGCAGGCCAAAAAAGATAGCAACTGTTTTAACCAGTAGAGGGTGGTGTGCCATTAATCGCAGGGGCGGGGAGGGGCAGGGGGGGATGAAGAAAATTGTGTAATAAAAAGTTTTAAAAAATGAATTACCTGCCACATTGCGTCCACCGAGATGCCGGTCATCTGTTTCTTCCTCTCTGCAGCACTGGCTCCCAGCCTGCCTTGCGGCCAATCCTGATGTTACTCTCATGCATGAGAGCCACATCAGGATTGGCCTGAATGCCCTCGATTTGCGCTCCCAGGAAGACTGGGAGCCTGTGACTGCTGTCTCCAACAGAACAATGCAGCTAAGGTTCGAGAGAGCTTCACTGCGCAAGATGCTTTGTCCGACCTGAGAAGGCCAGCCAAACCTTCATGCACACTGAATCACATTTGCGATGGCCCCGTCCCAAGCCTCATTCAATGCACACCCTACCATCTCAGTTTAGACCCAGCCATATAAAAATCAATCTTGGCCCTGATCCAATAGGAATAGTCCAGCCCAAACTACAGGGCCAGGTCCCCCCAATACAGGACACTAGCAACCCTTTACCAGTTTTCCCCTATTCAAGTCTTATTGGCCACATAGACTGGCACACTAAAGCATGCAAAAAAGCGATGGATGGAATGCTTGAATCAATCGCAGACCCTGGTAATTACTCGGGCTTCAACCTAGTCCAGCATTATTTTGTACACCATGCCACCTCAGTTTGGACCCAGCCATATGCAAATTAGTCTTGACTCTGCTCAGATGGAAACAGTCCAGCCTGAACTGCCAAGCCAGATCCTCCTTGTACTGGAACACAAACAACCCAGGACCGGTTTCACCCTAGGTATGGATCATCATCTTGGTATAGATTGGTTCCAGTGTCAGAATGTCCACTGGGGTCATGTCTGGGCATACCCGATCCACTTAGGATGACACACTATAGTATACAAAAAAGTGGTGGATGGAAGACTTGAATTATAAACTCTTCAGCCAAAGTCTCCATTTTCTCATTAATCTCACAAGTTTGTCTAACAGCTTCCTTGTTTAGATATCTCAACTCAGTTACATCATATGTATCAAACTTCTCTCTTGCCAATAGTACCTTTTAGAATCCCTTCATACTCGGTTTTCAATTTGACACATTCATTTCTTTGGCTGCAGGTTCTCTCTGGATGTACGACATTACAACGCATGCTTTTACATCGCATGCTTTTACAACGCGGTTTTTACAACGCATACCATTACAACGCATAGTGCTTTTGGGCGCTGGATAGTGAATAGTTTAATTTACTATTCCAACTCCAGTCCCC
The DNA here is from genome assembly GCF_964261635.1 of Lissotriton helveticus. Lineage (NCBI taxonomy): Eukaryota > Metazoa > Chordata > Amphibia > Caudata > Salamandridae > Lissotriton > Lissotriton helveticus. The sequence continues at coordinate 488,858,212 of NC_136072.1, read as the reverse complement.
GTGGATAGTAGGGAAGGTTATTGGATAGTAAATTAACCTATTCCCTATCCTAGAGCGCCCCCAGCGCAATGCATTGTAATGGTTTGCGTTGTAAAAGTTGTGATGTAAAGGCACTGCGTGGTAAAAGTTGCGTTGTAAGTGATGTTTCCCGTTCTCTCTGGGTAGGCTGTGATTCTCTGATTGCAACACTGGTGAGAGTAGATGTTGCACTCACTCTAGAAGATGTGGATGCACCTGATGCACTGGGAGTGATTTCTTTTTGTCAAGGAGTACTCAGGAATGTGGCTGTACTCACTCCCTCATTTATACCTAATTTCTCAGTCAATGAACCTTGTAGTGCTGCACTACAATCAGGGTCACAACAGGGGTGGCTGGTGACATTTGAAAGTGGTGAGGCGTAAAAGTTGGGTATGACTTTTATGTAGCGAGCAACTCGAGCAAGCTTAATGGACAAACGTGGTGTACAGATTGGGTCCTCCTCCCGATTAAACAGTTGAAAAAAGATTGGCAAATGGTACATTTGAAAGGAAATGAACTTTGTGATAAAGCAAGGCTTATCAAGCAGTGGAAATGTATAGTCTCGAAATATTAAACACATTAAAAACTGCCCCATATCTTACTGCAGTAATATTTTCAACAGTTAATGTAACGAGCAAATTGTACAGCGCAAATTGTACAGTGCGACGTCAGCCCGTGTGTGCTTGTCTAGTGTCTTGCACTGCATGTGGATTCAAATTTGGAACAACATGCTCTAACCAGGCTTCGGGATGCACCAACAGCTTTTGGTCTTGCCTTGTAAATATTTTTACATCTTGGTTCCCCTATCACACACATTTCCACAGAATTTCAATTGCAACTGGAATACTTGACCATTGTTCTAAGTGCTCTGCAGCGAGGCCAACCCACTGACAGGCACTTTGCTTTGGCTTCAGCCTTGGCGTCAGAGTTCTCAATCAAAGCACCTCATAAACACCTGGCACACTCAATGTATGCACTATGCAGGAGGAGCAATAAGATGTACAAAAAAAATACAGAAACACAACATAATAAAACAGCTAACACTCTTGGGGAATGCAAGATTAAATAAGAGGAACTAAATAGTTGACATGCATCGCTCTAACGTTTTTAACATTCATTGTTCGTAAATCAACCCAGGTTTTTGGTATTAATGTTAAGAGCATGAAGATAGGGACAGTTGTATTGCCATTTTCAAAGTCAGTTTTTATTTACGGCTGCGTCCAATTGAGGCGCATTAGCAGAATAGTTTGTACGTTACAGTGTTATAACTATTTGGGTCTAAGGAAGGAGGTGTCTTGGCAGAGCTGTGTGAGTTCTAGTGCCAAAAAGTATGGGGTGCGACTTCTATTAAAAATTCCCAACCGTGCATCTATTAAAGATTCACAGAAATAGTTACACTGGCTGACTGTCGAGACAAGAATAAAGTTTAAGTCACTCTGTATGGCCTATAGAGCCATCAATAAAAAAGGCCCACTAAAGCTTACACAATTGATGTCCAGGTACACTCCGACAGACATTTAAGATGTTCCCAGCAACAGCTCCTCAGGACAACCAGAGCCAAAAGAGCTAGGTGGGGAGGCAGATCATTCGCCCTTCTGGTGCCAAGTATGTGGAATGCTCTTCCATTTGACGTCAGAACCCTACCTAACGAAAACTCTTTCAGAAAACATCTTAAAACTTAGCTGTTTCCCTTGTAGGTACCAGATAGACAGAGCTCTGTAAACAGTACTCTCTAGCGCTGGGAAGGCTCTGGGCAGCCATGCACTCTACAAATCCTAAATATAAACACATAAACATCTGTCTCATCTTCAATGACTGCTTGTGCTTGATGGCTCACACATCCGTGACAGAGACTGCTTTGGGTTGCTCCACAACAAGTAGATCCTGAGGGGCAAATGATTCCACGTGTAGCTGCAGTTTAAATTGGGGATTTGGGTGGGAGGGGAGAGTCTGCCCCCGGGTTATATGGTGAAGTGGAGCAGTCAGGTGACCGCTCTGGAGTTGGGCTGTCTTTGGGCTACTTTTGTAGCCCATTGACATTTAGCCAGTCATTTTATTGTGCCAGCCACCATTTTGTGGGTAACATGGTGGCTGGTATTCAGGCAGCTTAGATTTTGCAGAGTGGTACTCAGGTGAGATTGTGCAGTTAGTTAGGATTTAAGTACTTGCTGCTTACTTACTGAACGATGGCTCTGTGGCGGGACAAAATGATGGCCCGGCCATGCGTTTGTTGTAGGCAGCAGGTCCCATGGATCTGCTGGTGGAGGGGGGTTGCAGCAGCAGTTATGGTGTGTTCCTTCCAGCGCCAGGCCCCCAGTCGTATTGGTGTGTAGGCAGGCAAGCGGGCCGTGTCAGGAAAGTGGCCCCGGTAGTGAGAGGTTCGGTGGGCGGGCAGCGGGAGGCGAGGGCCGGCTTGGCTGGCATATCGGCTGTAAAGCCAGGGGAAGAAGAAGTGTGTGCTGAGTGAGCTGCCCCAGGGGTGGGGTGCGAGACCTCAGTGAGCCGGCATGAGGCCTCATGTTTAGCAATAAAAGGCAGGGATGCTGTCCACGCGAGTGCGACATCAGGCAAGGGGAGGGGGGAGTTCAGGAGCGTATGCGGCCAGGGAGAGGCAGGCATTAGCGCGTGGACTCACACTGTAGGAAGAGGATGCCGGAGGGGAGAGGGGGGCCGTAATGGGGGCTGATGCAGGGGAGATACTGGAGGGGGAGGGGCGTGAAATAGACTTCGGAGAAGTCTACAAGAAGTTGTTGAGGGAGGGTGGGGAGGATCAGGTGCATGGCAAAGGGCATGGGGAGGGGGGAGCATGGCCTAGGATAAAGGTTGGGGTGGCATCCACAAGGTGAGGGGGCTTGGCACAAAAGCTGAGCGAGAGAGGGCCACCCTAAAGTGGGCCTGACTGCAGTGGCAGCAGCAAAATTAGTTGGAGCGAGGATGAGGGGGAGGACACAGGTTGGGTTATAGAAGAGATTTTTGAGCCTTGCACATGTTGGGCGAAGGGTGGAGAGGGGTCTCGGCCCCTATTGAGAGTTTATGGTAGAGCAGGTCAAGTGAGGGCTGGGCAGGGCAGTGAGGCAGGTGAAGCGGTTTCTAGCAGGAAGGTGTGCAACGAGAGGGAAGGGTTCAGATGGGAGCGGAGCCTGAGGGAGGGTCAGGGTGGTCAGTTGTGGAAACATGGCAGCACACCAGCCCTACATTTTCACTTGCAGGTTACCTCGGAGCCTGGTGGTGCAGATTCTTATGAGCTTCGTACGACTCAGCAGCCTACAGGATAAGAGAATGCTCGGCACCGTTCGGCTAGCTGGAGGGCCTCACTGGACCGCAAGATCACCATGCCAGAAAGGTCTGCTACAATCTCAGTGGTGCAACGGGCAGGACAATTGAACTGAAACCCGGAGACCACTACCCTAAAGAGGAGTAGGTCTGTGTCGGCTGAAAGGCTGGGAGGGCAGTACTTGGCCCCTCAGCATTGGTGCTCACAAAATGCAGAGGTGCAGGAAACTAGTGTGTTGGATTTTGATGACGAGAGTCTGAAAGAGGGTGAAATGCGTGTCATCGAAGAGGTGCAAATCATAGAGGAGGAGGGAAGGTAGCAACAGGAGGGTCAGGGGGTGCCACAAATAGTCCTGGCTATAGTGTCTTGCAGGTGACAGGTTTCTGGCACGCTCAACATGGATGCGGTGGAACCCGGTGAGGACCGGATTTGGCGAAGCGGGCGGGCCCCTACAATGGCACTGACTTTGGCACCAGGTAAGACACCCTGCACTACATTTGCCCCCGAGTTGGTGTCGAGGATGTGAAGGCTAAATCGCAGCCGGGCAGCGGGGAGGCCAGGTTGAGTAAAAGTCGCTACATAAGGGATACAGGTGTGGGCACACACGACCACTCATGGGACACAGGGGCTGCAAGCGCAGGGGTGCAATGCCAGGGGAGTTCTGGAGGGGCAGAGCCAGTGGAGTCTGGCAAAGTTAAGGCAGGGCTTCCTGGTAAAGGGCCTGGCAAAGAAGCAGCTGTAGGGAGGGAGATTTCACAGGAGAACAAGACAGAAAGCGGGCAAAAACAGATAAGCTGGAGGGCAAGGAGATGAGACTTAAGAAACTCTTGTATATGGGAACCTCCAAACCTTTAGGTGCGCATGTAATATGGAATATGGAAAATATGGAAGCGCAAGTACCTTGAAATGATGAAGTTGCTGCACAGGGAGGTATGGTCAAAGAGGGGTCTAAGGAGAAGGAAGTTGAATTATTAAAGTGGCCCAAGGTCTCGGTCACTTTCAAGAATTCTACGGCAGCTTTCCTTATCTATGCTAGCGGATAATGCGCAATGTTGAAATATTTGGATTTATGGTTTGTTATTAGGAAAGCGCACATTAATTAAGGCAGTTATGCATGGGTCCAGTACGTTGAGGAGTTCAGGGCCCGTATGGCATTCGATACAGAGGCACAATGGGGCAAACTTGCCATGGATTTGTGGCAGCACACAAGGGGCCCTGCCAAATTTGGCAAAACCATTTTCGCGGCAAGTATGTTACTGGTCGCTTATCGGCCCTTTCAAAGGCACCCCACCTAGGGAGGGGTGGGGGGAGCAGGGAGAGGTCAGGCCAATGCCTTCGGCACATGCTGGGATTTTAACAAGGGGAGCTGCATGAGAGAATACTGCAAATTCCGTCATGAGTGCTCCAAAAGTGCAGGCAGGCACGCCTTGGTTAATTGTTTTGGGGCAGGGGTTGGGCAAGCCTCAAACTGGCAGAGTCAACAGCAGGGTTACTGAGGGGGGCAACAAGGGCAAGCAGGTGGTTAGAGGGCAGGGAAGGGTGGTCAGGGACCTGCAGGGAAATGCTTGTGTGCTCATTAAACTAGACAGGCTGGGTGTTTCGCCTTTGACATATGTCAGAAGGGATGATGCTCGGGTCTTGTTACAGGGGTTCACTTGGGGTTTTAGACTGGGGTACCAGGGCCCAAGGATGAGACAGTGGGCAGACAATTTGAAATCTGTCAATGAACATAGGCCAGTCAGTAAATGACTTTATTGCTGAGGAGCAAGGTGTCAGTCACTTACTCATCGGTAGACGTGACCTTATCCCTGGTGAAAAAAGTGGGAAGGGGCACTGATCGCAAAGAGTGACATTAGGTCGGCCTTCCGTTTATTGACAGAACACCCTGCCGAATTTCAACTGTTGGGCATACAGTTTGAAGGGAAGCGGTTTGTAGATAAAGCACAACCCATGGGCTGCTCTATATAGTGCACCCTGTTTGAATGCTTCAACACCTTCTTGCAATGGATGTTTACCAAATCTACGGGCCATGTCGATTTGGCACATTATCTTAATGATTTCTTTTTCGTGTGGAGCCCCGCGACCATGACCTGTCAGCAAGTGCTGGCAAGGCTCCAGGAGCTGATGGGGGATCTGGGTGTGCCATTGGCACCCGAGAAACTGTGGGCTCCAGTATAATGATCTCATTCCTAGGGGTCGAAATTAACTCTGTGGGGTTGGAAGCCAGGTTGCCCGAAGATAAGAAATGAGCCATGCAGCAACTGCTGGGCACGATACTGGGGAAAAGGAAAGTGACAGTTAAAGAAGTGCAGGTGATTTTCGGACACTTACATTTCCTGTGGAGGGTGGTGAGAGCAGGGAGGACTTTTTGTAGGAGGTTGGAACTGGCTCTTTCAGAGCTCCCACTGTCTGCAGGGGTGAAAGAAGACCTGAGGATGTAAAGACTCTTTTAATGGGATCCCCTTGGCGTCCTTGACAGAATTCAAATGGGATGCACACATTTTCTCTGATGCGCCGGGTGCAATTGGTTTTGGCCTTTACTGGCAAGGGCATTGTGTGCGGAGGAATGGCTGCAGGCCTGGAAACAAGGTGGCATCAGTACTGCCTTTTTGGAATTCTTCTCGTTGCTAGTGGCAGTACTGCTGTGTGGCAACCAATTACAGCGTAAAAAAAGCTGTTTAGGGTGGATAACATGTCAGTGGTGCAAGTCATTAACAGGCAGTCCAAGAGGGTATTTGTGTTGCATTGCCTATAGCTTGATGTGATATTTAGAGCAATGCATGTGCTAGGTGTGGACAATGACATTGCAGATGCTTTGTCTTGTTCACAGTGTTCACAGTGGGAGAGATTCCAAGGACTGATCACTGAAGCAGATAGTGTCAGGACCATCGGATGATAATGGTGTAGAAGAATTTGAAAAGAGTTTACACACGAAACAGTATACACGACCAGTTGCTGGCGAATATACTAAACATTCTCTGCAATATTTTTCACCATTAGCCCATTTGGGATAGAACAAGCTTTTCGAGCAATATCTGTCTTGGTTTGCAAAAAGCTTCTTTGATTTTTCAAATGAGCCATTTGAGTGCTGACATTCTGACGGACCTTTTTCTACCCAGTATAAAATCTCATCTTTACTTAAATCACCCCATACCCCAACATCATTCTGTTTGTTTTTTGATGCTGAATCTTCTGTGCTTGTACTACTCTCTGGTTTATAAATCTTAATATTTGTTGCTTCATTCGTTGAAGTACATTCTATACTACTAGATGTACCAGGCTCTGTATCAGGAATAGGGTGAATATCCCGTGACTGACTCACTGTGGTAGAGGCTTTTGGTTCATCAGGCCCCATATCTATCTTCTTCTTTGTTAAGAAACTATCTAATTTTGTTAACTTGCTAAACTCTTCTTCAGCTCTCTGCTTCTTTTTCCTCTTTTGAGCTCCACTTTTATAACTTCTGGTTGACATCTTGAAAACTGTGGGCAGAATATTTAATATAACTATAAACATACTACATTTAAAAGTAATATAATGCATGACATTTTTTTTTCATGGAAAATTTCCTGTGATATTACCACTACTTACCAGCAAGCGATATTTTTATAATAAATAAACATGCAAAGAGAAAATTAACAATATCCTCTCAAGTTTTAATATTAGTTTAATTAATTAAATTAACGAAGAAAAAAAACAATTAACATATACATTAATACTTCATTTAATACAATCAAAACAAAATAATATGTATTTTTTGATGTGCAGTTCTTTCAAATATATATTTAATAATAACAAATTGTAAGTTTATATATTAAACTTACAATTTGTTATTATACTGACAAAAAAACGTTAAAAATATATATGCTATATAAGAGCAGGCAAGCACTTTGGATTTAACATTGGCGGCCACCGTGTTAACGGAAAGTGCCTGGCTGTAAGGACCTTTGATGTTAACGTCTGCTTCCACCATGCTTTATTCCTTAACGCAAGGCAGCCGATGTCAAAATCCATGGTACTTGCATGCACTGAGCCGCTTTCACCGACTACTACGCAAAGGCAAATGAAAGCGTGGTTAAGTCAGTGAAAGCGGATTCGTGCAGGCAAGAAACTTGCATTTAACATCGGATGCCCCCCAGTACCTAAAAGGACTTTTAATTTTAACGTTGCCTGCCCCTGTGCCCTATTACTGAAGGCAGATCTAAAGCGCAGAGGCAGCCAACGTTAAAATCAAGGGGCCTTTCAGGCATTCTTTCGATTTTATCAACGCTGCTGCGGCTGAGTTAGAGGCCCACTTACCTCATAACTGCCCGATTTTACAGACTCTGAAACTACTCGATTAGGGGCCCACTTAACTCACAGCTGCTCCGGGAGGCCCAGATCGAAAACAAATGCGAAGTGCGGTTCCAGGCTGCGATGTACTGTTTCAGGCTGCAAATCGCGGTGCCAGCCCGGAAATGACAGGTGGCGCATGACTAAGAGGAAGAACATCACGTTCTTCAGCCCGCCCAGCCCCAGCTAAGCTCACTTCAGCCAATTGGAGCAGCTGGTTTATGTGAGGGTGGGCAAGGGCGATGATAGCTGTGAAAGACAATGAAGGATTACAAAATACAATGCTTATAAAGCCTTATATGACGTCTCAATAATTAGATAGCAGCGCGAGCTACTCTCAGAGGGTCGGCGAGCTACTACCGGTAGCTCACAATCGACCAGTTGGAGTTGGAGACCCTGCCCTGCCCTAGGCAAATAGCGCTTTGTTCTTCGAAAAGACGCGCTAAAAAAATTGGGTGAAGAGTATGGGACATCCCGGACGTGCAGCATTGGGACTAATAATATTTTTGGGGGGCCCCAAGCTATAGCTTGTGTAGCTTATACGTAAATCCTGCGCTGACTGTGTACCACTTATCTCTACTCTATTCCCATTATTTTATTTTAACTATGGCATTAGTCGTTATGCAGAACGAACAACTTAGTAAAAGCAATAGTGCAAGCGTTAGCACGTTAACACACAGAGTAGCCATCTTAGTTCTAGTGCGCAGAAGCAAAGATTTCCCACCAAGCAGAGAGAATACGTCATGTCACATGAGTATGACAGACGCATGCGCAGAAAAATTCCTGCGTTGTGGCGGCCATTTTAAGTTTATCGCGTTCAGGTCAGTAAAAGCACATAGGCGAGCTTCCCCTAGATATTAGAACTGTCGTGTGGTGCAATTATTAGTAAACAAACATGTTAGTTAGTATGTTACAAATTATTTTGAGAGGGCTGAATACAAGCAAGTCGCTTTACGTGAGCAACCTTGCTCCATCAATCCCCTCTTTGATGATATTTTATATCATCACAAATTAATGAAACAGATGCCAACTTTCACATTTCTCCCAACTCAATTTCTTCAAACTTTCTGTTATGCTTCTTTTCAATATTCATGTGAAAGTTTTTCACTTTCTTGTACAAATTTCCATTCAACTCTTCTAATTCAATTTCATTAATATTTCTCTTCTTTCCTTTCTTATTTACTGTATATGTCTTTTTATGCTTGCGACATTTTCAACAAAATATTATCTCTAAACTCAGCAGGGCTACTCCCACCATTGGCTCAGGATTCTACCTACAAAACTTTTTCTTACGTTAGAGAACCAACTACCTATAGAGGAGAGACCATCTGTAAGTCTCTTCCATGCACTATCAACCTCCAGTGGTTTGAGTTCCTTTTCCAAATGTGTAATATTCTTTACATACCCCCTTAATTTCAACACTTTTGTCAGGTATGTAAGTGCAATAATGTTGCGCTTTCAACATTCTACAGACTCCACCCTCTTTTGCCAATAATGTATCAAGAGCAAGTCGATTTTGTAAAACCATTGATCTCATCGCAACCAATTCGGTATTGATCATCAGAAATCCTCCAGCAGTGTCAGTCGATAAGCGATCCACCACTGTTGACAATTTGCAGATTCTTTGAGTATTCAGAACCACTCCCACTGAAGGTATCAATGCACTAAATATATATCCTACTATTTCAGAAAAACTAGCTATTTTACTACGTATTAATCCATTAGTTTCTTCATTGCTCCCAGTGATTTCTTTTATGTGGTATACCGTTGGGAATACTATTCCAAAATAGCAACTCCCATATCAATGATCAGGCAGTTTATAATATGCTTTGTTCCCACATATGTAATAGATTCCAGGAAATACCGGTTCAGTTCCATCTTTGAAACCCCAACCCCCAATTACCTTATAATTGTGCTCACATTCACTGGAACCAATGAATATATTGTTATAATAACTCGTTCTCTCTCTATGGAGACACAGTTTCCCTTTCTTTTCGAAATCCAGTAACATAGCAGCGTGAGTCTTGCCATTTAAGGTGTACTCTTTACTTTCTGCCCATTTAGAAATCTTTCGTTTCTGTTCAGTGGCTTTTCTTTGGAAATCCTCTCTTTTTCTCCACTAAATTTAAAAATATTTTCTACTTTTCATGTAAAATGCATGTTAAATTGTTCTTGTGTGCTTCAGCTATATCTATTGTACCTATTGTTAGAAAATATTCACCCATATAACGAGTTATGTCACTTTTAGTATGTACAGGATTCAGGTTACTACGTATAGGGAGTTCAGAAAAAATTACATCTGAATTAGAATAGTAATAGTATAAAGGTCCTTTCTTATAAAATAAACTAGCTAAAACACTACATGAAATACCATATGTCAGGAGTAAATGGTGGTACGTAACACCCTCGGCTACAGATGTGGGTAATTTCATACACACATAACAATCACTTATTTCCATAGCTTCTACATAATGTACTAACAGGTTAGCAAATACGTTCAAGTGTGTTCTATTTCTAACTCTACTATCAGTCCTAGCCATATTATGAGTACTATCACTATACTACATGTGCATATTCTACAGCATGTTTTTAGGCAGTTTCTTTTCGGTTTACCATTAACAGTATGATCAGCCATTTCTGATTATGGAGACTTAGCCCCTCTTTGAGACTTTTTTTCACAGAATTTTAACCTGCAAATCTTTTTCTCAAGTTGGTCTCACTTCTTCATCAGTTGGGTCATCAATCAGTTCGTCATCACTTTCATCACTTAGTTCTAAATTTTCAAAATCTTCAAGGATGACATAGGTCCATTCAGGGCCTCTGAATTTGTTATTCAGTCTTTTCAGTCATGGACGCCTCCTTCTTGGTTGTTCTGTGGAAGGCCCAGCTTGACTTGATATCTCCTTTACTTGTTCTGGTTCTTCATTTATGGTTTAAAGGCGAAATTTCAATTTTTTTTACAAAACCAGACCACTTATCTCCATTTCTGAGTCTTTTAGCTGGTACTGTGCTTTGTTCTTCTTCAAATGTTCTTTTGTTTTCATTCAGTCGTGGCACAATTTGTACATCTTACAAGAGTTAATAGGCACGGCGCACTGCTGGGTTAATGGGTTCAAAAGGTGTATTAGATTTCAAAGGATTTGTAGGAAATTTCTAGGTGCACCGGCAGGTGGCGTTACTGTCCAAGAACGCTGGGTTTCAGATTAAGGGGTTGAGTGCATTACCTCTCGTGTAAATGCATCCCTGCGATTGGGCACACTAATGATGGTTCGTGGTTGAAAAAACAACCGACTCCAAAAAATGTAGTATTGCTGATTCACTGTTTAATAATAAATTTTTGATTTGATAACTTCTCAATTTTTCAAAAATATGTCCATTTACTCATGGTGCATGGTTGGTTATTCAGTTCAGGTTAGCCATGCGAGCTCTGATGCATTTCGGGCTGGGATTGCCCTTTGTCAAGGAGCACTGTGAAATGATACAAAATTACGGGCTCATCAAAGATAGGCATATGCACAAGTACTAGTTCAATTACATTGCATCATCCATGGTAGTGCTGGTGATATAAACATGTGAAAATGTGACGTGCAAACGGGTGCGCGTGTGAGTTACAGATGTGTGAGGTTGGGGACAGGGTGAAGGGTGTCTAGGGGGGAGTGCGTAAATGGAAACAGTTATGTCGGGTAGCGGTGAGATCAGAGATAGAGAGCCGGATTATGAGTGTTAGTTCAGTGTGGATAACCAATAAATCGGTGAAGTGGGCCATGCAACACTTAATAGAGCAGGGGTGTTTGAAGTGTGGTGATACGCTAAGTGAGTGACTACGGAAACAGTAAACTGTGCCTCGAGTAAACGAGACTTACGTATCAAGGCTGGGTCCCAGTGTACGGGAGCCTAAAAGCGAGAGGCAAACGTTATTTATTGAACGTAACTGGGTAAACGCATGGATTGGGTGCTCAAAGGTGGTAGTAAAACACTTACGATTGAAAGAGGTTAACGTCGCGTAAGCGGGCGTCTTCATCTAGCGAGGTTGAGGACGACGGAGTCCATGTACTCCGCACAGAATCAAGCGGAGTGCTCCGAGTGTACAAGCTAAGTGAGGAGTGAAGCTAGAAAAGGGACTAGGGACTAAAGCGTTAGGGTGGCGGCCATTTTGGAGTGGAGTTAGGTGAATGGGAAAGAGTGAACCAAGTGTCAGAGTTAATATAGAAGGGTTACGGATCATGCGAAAGGATCAAGCCGTTACGGGTAGCAATGTGTATGACATGTACCAAGGAGGTACTATAAATAACAACTAAATTCAAGGCGGTCGTTAAGACCATAAGGCTTCATGGCTTGAAGTCTGTAAATCCAGGATATTTCTCTCTGTAGTAGTGTTTTATTCAGGTCTTTTCCTTCCAATTTAGGTACCATCTCTTCACAGCGACATTGCGGAACAACTTCAAACTTTCCTAATGGAACTGATGGTTTTCACCCTTTACCACAGCTACTTCTCACATGAACAGAAATGGTACTTACAAATGTCAGGGATGGCCATGGGAAACTGCGCAGCGCCGACCTACGCGAACATCTATATGGGTGAGTTTGAATTCAACTTCATTTACTCAGACAGCAATTGGACGAACAACCTTAAATTCTATGCTCGTTACATAGACGATCTTTTTTTCGTCTGGAAGGACTCACGAGAAAACTTGGAAACCTCGTTAAGAACATTGAATTCTAAAGACAATCGAATTGAACTCACTTGGAACATCAGTAGTGACGAAATAACCTTTCTTGACATACTCATTAAATCAACCAACCAAGGCCTACAAACAGACTTATATCGAAAAAACACAGACCGCAACAACACTTTACATTTTACAAGCTTCCATCAGAACTCCCTGAAAAGGCATCTTCCCTTCAGCCAAATGTTGAGGATAAAGCGCATAGTTTCAGATCCGGAAACAAGCAAAACACAAATGGAAATCATGTCAAACAGATTCTCAAAAAGAGGGTATCCCAAAGAGGTTATCGATGAAGCTCTTACAAACGTGTCTATCATCCCACGATCTCAAGCCCTCCAGGGCACCCCAAAGTTGGAAAATAAGAGAACAGTAATTGTCAGCAAATACTCTACTTCCAGTCAAGCGTACAAAAAAATCTTCATGAAACACTGGCGAATCCTGGCCTCAGAACCTGATTTCGGTGATCTATTCAAAGAAACTCCAATCTTCGCTTATACTCGAGCTCAAAACATCAGAGAAACTCTATCGAAAAAAACTATGGAAGAATGCACATACACCGGCACCCGCCCGTGTCATCATTGCAGTAACTGCAACAACATCATAAAAGGGAACACCATCAACCATCCGATGAGGGGTTTTGATATAAAACTGAAAGTGAATGCTACATGTGACTCATGCAACTTAATTTACCTGTTGAAATGCCCTTGCGGCATGATTTACGTAGGCAAAACATCCAGGAAAATAAAAACTCGTATCACGGAACACAAGTCAAACATCAGAACCAAGAACATCAAGTCGAACATTGCTAATCACTTTGTTGAAGCTGCCCACAACATTGCGCAATTGAAGTTTCTCGTCTTAGAGATGGTACCTAAATTGGAAGGAAAAGACCTGAATAAAACACTACTACAGAGAGAAATATCCTGGATTTACAGACTTCAAGCCATGAAGCCTTATGGTCTTAACGACCGCCTTGAATTTAGTTGTTATTTATAGTACCTCCTTGGTACATGTCATACACATTGCTACCCGTAACGGCTTGATCCTTTCGCATGATCCGTAACCCTTCTATATTAACTCTGACACTTGGTTCACTCTTTCCCATTCACCTAACTCCACTCCAAAATGGCCGCCACCCTAACGCTTTAGTCCCTAGTCCCTTTTCTAGCTTCACTCCTCACTTAGCTTGTACACTCGGAGCACTCCGCTTGATTCTGTGCGGAGTACATGGACTCCGTCGTCCTCAACCTCGCTAGATGAAGACGCCCGCTTACGCGACGTTAACCTCTTTCAATCATAAGTGTTTTACTACCGCCTTTGAGCACCCAATCCATGCGTTTACCCAGTTACGTTCAATAACTAACGGTTGCCTCTCGCTTTTAGGCTCCCGTACACTGGGACCCAGCCTTGATACGTAAGTCTCGTTTACTCGAGGCACAGTTTACTGTTTCCGTAGTCACTCACTTAGCGTATCACCACACTTCAAACACCCCTGCTCTATTAAGTGTTGCATGGCCCACTTCACCGATTTATTGGTTATCCACACTGAACTAACACTCATAATCCGGCTCTCTATCTCTGATCTCACCGCTACCCGACATAACTGTTTCCATTTACGCACTCCCCCCTAGACACCCTTCACCCTGTCCCCAACCTCACACATCTGTAACTCACACGCGCACCCGTTTGCACGTCACATTTTCACATGTTTATATCACCAGCACTACCATGGATGATGCAATGTAATTGAAATAGTACTTGTGCATATGCCTATCTTTGATGAGCCCGTAATTTTGTATCATTTCACAGTGCTCCTTGACAAAGGGCAATCCCAGCCCGAAATGCATCGGAGCTCGCATGGCTAACCTGAACTGAATAACCAACCATGCACCATGAGTAAATGGACATATTTTTGAAAAATTGAGAAGTTATCAAATCAAAAATTTATTATTAAACAGTGAATCAGCAATACTACATTTTTTGGAGTCGGTTGTTTTTTCAACCACGAACCATCATTAGTGTGCCCAATCGCAGGGATGCATTTACACGAGAGGTAATGCACTCAACCCCACAATTTGTACATCTTCATCACCTGTATCCCTCTCTATCTGACTTGATCCAGTTCTTGTTTCTGTTTCTTCTGCCTGGATACTAATCTGGCCTTGTTCAGGAGTGTGCTGAATTTGACTTTGATGTTTTTTTGGTTTGCCTTCTTATTTCTGAACACGTTTTTCTACACCTATCTGGTCCTGCTCAGGTATCTCGATCTCTTGTTTTTCTTCTTCCTGAGCCTTCGCCCTAGTACATATCTGTCCCTCCTCAGACTCTGGAGCTGTGACAGGTATCTTGAATGTCTGAGTATATTGATCTCTCCTTATCTCTTCCTCCTCAGAATTACTATTGGCTTTGATTTCTGTAATTTGAGTATGTTCCTCTATTCTCGACTCATCCTCACTATCACTCTGTCTATCTAGATAGGTTTGACTTCTGGTTCTCACAAAATCTGCAAGAATGTCAATCACTGGAATCCATTCATCCAGACTGGTGCTCGGTTGTTCATCACCAACTACTTCGGGATCAACTTCCTGAGACTCCTCAGCTGCACAACCTTCAGCTTCTGTTTCATCAGGTTCAGTCACTCTTTTGGTGTGACTCGCATGGATCCAATTCGGAATTCCCTTGCACTTCACAGCTGTGGTGGTAACCAATATCACTTGATGTGGCTTTCCCCACCTCGGAGCTGGGCAAGATTCTTGAGTATGTTCCTTTATCACAACCCAGTCACCTGGAATCAGATCATGTGCTGGAGTTGATTGTCTGGCGACAGCGTCTTCTCCAACCTGGTGAGAAATAGAACGCACTTGGTCAGACAGTTCTTTGCAGCACTCCAGTACTAAGTCATCAGATATATTTCTCAGCTTGTATCCTGGCACCCATGCCTGCCTCATTGCTCTTCCCATGAGACTCTCATGGGGACTCAAGCCTGTGTTTCTGTCTGGGATGCTTCTGAGTCCCATCACAACGAGAGGTAAAGCAGCAGGCCATTCTAATCAAGTAGATTCATATATCTTTCCCAATCTTGACTTGATTGTGCCATTCAGTTGTTCTACCACTCCAGAAGCCTCTGGGCGATATGCACAGTGCAGCCTTTGTTCGATTTTAAATGCTTCACAGATTGACCCCAAAGCCATGTATGATTGTTTTGCAACCACAAATGCAGTCGCAAAACACTCGCAAATTACCACCCTCTTCAAGAAGTTGGTAATGCACTCGCTAAAGGGAAGGAGTCCTAGGGGACTCCTTCCCCTTTGCAAATGAAGGGGGAAATATTTTTTAGGGGCAGGCAGTGGTCCCAAAGAAAACGTTTCATTTTTTGTTTTTAAATGCATCCTGTTTTCCTTTAAGGAAAATGGCTGCATTTTTTTTAACTGCTTTATTGAAAACCAGTCCCAGACATGGTGGTCTGCTGAGCCCAGCAGGCCACCATCCCTGGGAGGGCCAGCCATTCCCAATGGGGTCGCACATTTTCATTAATATTCATGAGCCTCGCATTTTGCGGCCACATTGGGAATCGCTAACAGGTTCTCTTACACTGTTGTACATTTGCTTTTGCGACTCGCAAATTGCGACTATCAATTTTTCACAATTTGCGAGTCGCAAATGGTCATACGTCTGGCCCTCAGATTGCTAATGTATAGAAAAGACCAATTGAGATTATCAGATTCTTATGTTATTGTTTTGTATTGCAGCAACAGAGTTCCTTGTTTGTTTTATTCTTGTTCGCCTAAACTTGGTGTGGTATCTTCATGTCAATGTCATGCATTCTCTCCTTAGTTACATGTCCCCTGCTGCTCAGCCAGTGTGAGTGTGAGGTATTAGAATGCTGATGTGTGCATGGTTTGAGTGAGTTTTAGTTGGAATGCGTGGTCTGAGCAGCAAGGATGCTGCTCCCGTGGCGCCTTCCTGCTTTCTTACTACCATCTTTGCCTGTAACCTGATATTCCTACCTCGAGAATAAACCTTATCCTGTTTCCCCTATACAACTGGCTAACGTGCATCTTCATCTACCACACTTGGCCTCCATGTTGCTATCTTGTATCACTACAGTATGGCATTGAGTGATTTAATTGAACTTAATTAGTAATTTGTAATAAACGCCCTTGAACTTGACTACCAATTTCTGGTCCTCACTGTGTAGCCAAATTGGTTGCACTGTTAATTGAAATTGAACATCATTGATCAGACAAGAAAAGCTAACTCTTTTTCCTTTCAGTGTGACTTATGAAGATCCATTCAAGGACCAAGCTAGGAAATAAGTAAATGGTTTAGTGATCCAGTAAAGGAGATAAAACCTAAACTCCTGCCACGGGTCCTGAAATGCTGGATCACATGTAAAAGGTGGATTTCTCAAGAACACTGCTCTAGTATGAATTCTCGTTGTCGAGTCCTCACCGCCCCCGCTCCCAGGTTCTAAATCTTCTGAACAACCCCCCTTGTAATTCTGTCTTGACAGCTTGAGTTCAACCAGCGGTCATGCCATCACAAAACAAAGCATAATATGTAGAGGAAGGGCTTTAGGTCAGTTCCCTTCACCCTCTGTTTGAGTGAGGCACCATCAAGCTTTGACTCTCTGGGGTTTCTGTCAAATTTTGGTACAGTCCGCTGCATTTTACGAATATTTTTCAGTTTTTTACTGGTGTCTAGTTTCTAGTCATTAGTCAGCAAGGCACATTGAAAAAAATAAATACCACTCATATGTGCAGCAATTCAATTTTACAACGGCAATCCCCTCACCTAAAATGGCCACGTGATTCCTGCTGTCCAGTGGGTCTGGCATTAATGCTACTAGCACTTGCATACACAACATTCACTCATGCTATTTACAAAGCTCGTTTTTAAAAGGCACTTACCAAATAACCTCTTGGGAATAGGATGTAACAATATTTAGCAATTCATAATCAGACCAGGAATTATATTAATCAGAGAAATAAAAAATAGTTTCTAAAAAGCATTCCCTAAACGAATAGGTCTGGGTTATACCTGAAATTGTAAGCATGACTTGTTGGCTTTGCCGCTGTTTGTCTTTGAGGCCATGGACCTGAGTTTATAGGAAAATCAAACCTAATCTCCAAAGAGTAAAATCGGTATTTAATACATTTTTGGGGGAAATCTTATATAGTGCAAACTCAACCCGGAGAGCTTTACATCAGCACCGGTTCCATTACACAAACGTCTGATTTATTTGTGTTTCTTTTTAGATAAGGGAAGAGTAAGTGAGTTGCCTAGAATCACGGGATGCTAACGCCGAGACCCCACCCGAAAATATTGGAGAGCTTTTAATCAGCACGAGTTAAATTGCACAAAAGCCTGACTTATTTTTGTTTCATTTTAGATAGGGGAAGAGTAAGTGAGTTGCCTAGAATCACACGACGCTAACGGCAAGTGCCTAGACTCGAACGTGGTACCTCCCTTGCAAAGTCGGCACCTCTAGCCGTAAAACCACATCCTAGGCAGTCGGCCAAGGAACAGTTAAATTCCACTTTTTTTAGGCTGGTTGCCTAGTGCTGTCTCCGAGCGACCAACTATTCAGTTTAGTCAGCGGATTTCAGTAAACAACGGCAAGATGGTCGGATTAGGAGGGCTCAGAGGAGAGCGCACGTATAAGATTCGAGAGAGCAGGCTGCGTGAAGCAGCAGAGCTGAACGCCGAGCTCAAGAAGCGTGAGCTCGCCTTGCTTTCTTTCCACTTCCGCTGCTAATTTCGGCCGCTGAGAGCCTCTCAAACCTTCGCTCCGGTTCTGTTAGGAGCCTGACACTCTGTACTTCAAACACCCCTTGTTATCAGCAGCCGCGGTTTTGCACATTTTAACCTGCAATCCCGCAGTCAAGGCTTGTTACTCCTCGGTGGACCTGCGCCACCCACCCCCTTACTCTTTCTTCCACGTTTCTCTCTATACACCACGGACTAAACCCGTCCATTCTCGGAGTCTGGACACCTGCAGTCCTGCATTCCCGTTCGCCTGGACTACGGTATCCAGAGCACCAGGGATTTTGAGTTTTTGCGCCTTGCTCCCACAGCCTGCTTCAGCCCCAAACCTCGCTCGCCTGCCTCTTCGGCCATTTCGCTCCAGCCCTCAACAATGCCTACAGACTTCAATGGCTACTGGAAGATGGTTAGCAATGACAACTTCGAGGAGTATCTAAAAGCACTAGGTAAGACGTTCTGGTCTGCGCTAATAACAAACAATACTGCTAGCTTCCAGGGTGCTGACTGACGCAGCCTTTATGTTTCTGGCAGCTTTGAAGTCCTAGTTTATCCTGTTTCATTTTGTAGTATTAGCGGGTTTATAATGTCTGGGTGTACTTCAAATAACTCACGAAAACACATAATATTTAGACGAAACCTTACGTTTTTGCAGTTAAACAGTATATATTATGCGGGCTTTAAGTGGGATGAAAAAACTGGGGGGGGGGGGGGCTCTCAAAGGAGCGTGGGTGATGTACTTAAGGGTGTGGCTTAAAAGATGTAGGCTAATAAATGATCTGTGATTAGCATAGCGTGCCTCCGGCTGTTGTGTTGGTGCTTCTGACATTGCATCCAGATCTATAATACAACACGTCGGGGTCGGATTGGTAAGGCGGGCACTCTGGCAATGGCCGAGGGGCCGGAATTTCAGATACAGCTGTGGGCTACTTTTTTGGGCAGCCTGGGGGGTGGGGGGGATTTTGATGTGTCTGTGTTGTTCGGATGCCACCAGCGGGTGCCTGAGTGGCCTTTCTGGAGGTGGATGGGCCTCCATTACCTCCCTTTTACCAACGGGGAAGAGGTGTCACTCCCTTTCGCTCACTGGGCCAGACCATTAATGTATGCATATTGCGCAGGGAGCCTGAGCAGAAGTGGCTTCACTTGTTTTCAGGTGTGTCCAGAGTGAACTAATCTGTGCATTTTTTTAAATCTAAGTAAAGTTAAGAAAATATGCTTCTGTCAGAGACTCCCCTCCCCGCCCCCTTTTAATAAATTTTCGCCAAAGCAGTGTTTTGCGGAAAGACAATATGCAAATGTGGGCCACTTTATTTTAGCGTACCCGAGATGATTTTTAATCCCAATCCAACCCTGCAAAACGTAACGTACTTCCGTTCTGAAATGATGAGACTGTGAAAGAACTAAGGGGCATATTATCAAGAAACAGCGTTAACATTATAGAAAACTGCTGCTAAAGCGGTGATAATGGGCTTGATATTATGCCATAGAGAATTCCTGTGGATGCCCATGTTCTGGTGTGAACATGGGCTTCTATGGGAATTCACAAGGCCGTATTATCAAGCCCATTATTGCCCTTTTAGCAGCAGTTTTCTGCCGCTAAAGCGGCAATAATGTTAACGCCATGCTTGATAATATGCCCCAAGTTTCTTTAAAGTTGCATCAAAGGCAGTGAAGGGTGGTACTGCTGAACAGATTTTTTTTCATCCCGAGGGTGAGGGCAAAAATGGAGAGCCTGATAGACCTGTTTCAGCACCTGTTTTTTAGAGCCGTGGGTGCTAAGCACCGGCCGGACCCAGCCCACTTAAATCCCTGGCTGGACATATCTTTCCCTCTAAATTCATGCGTTTATCTAGAATAGGTTCAAGTAGTATTTTGTGGGCTGCTTGGGTTAGGTCAGCTAGGCTCAAAGTGAACATCTATTAAAACTAAAGACGAGATGCCCTCGGCTTCAGCTCATCTAACTCAAATTGTGGTGAAGATGAGACCATCTCGCCCTTTGCACTCAAGGTGCTTTAACCCGTTCCGTGGTCTTGGCCGACGCGAGCACTACCTTCTGGGTGCTGTGCACATCCATTGGCCGACACAGCCCCGCCCACTCTGTAGAACGCCCGCACCCCCGCGGTAAACGGGTTAATATGTCAGTTTCTGGTTTCTTGCTAAAATATGTAATAATAATAAACACGTGACACTTAGGGGGTCATTAGGATGGCGGGCGGACTTAGTCCGCCCGCCATCCTATCGGTTATTGGGACCGCCCGCCATAAGGGCAGGGGTGGTATTAGGATGCGCCCGCCACTGTGGCAGGCGCATCCTACTTTTTTAGCATTGTGGCGGGCGGTGCTCTCAGCACCGCCCGCCACAATGCTAAAAATGCACGTATGCATTTGCATAAACAAAGCGGCAGGCGCGGTGCCTGCCGCTTTGTTTATGTAAATGCAGGGGGGTACCACGGGTACCCCCGTGTGCACCCCCCACCTCTCCTTCACTCTGGGGGCCCACAGGGGGCCCCCAAAGTGAAGACCGCATGCCTTTCCGTGGTGGCATTGCCGCCACGGAAAGGCATCTAAAAAAGCCAATGTTAATATGGCTGGCGGTGTCTATTGGACACCACCACCATATTGGACCTTTTCCGCCCCGGTCTGACCGGGGCGGAAAAGCGGCGCACGGTCTTTCCATCCGCCGCGGCCCCCCCCCCCGCCATCCTAATATGGCGGGGAGTTATTTAGGTGAGGATGGCGGGCGGATTGCCCCTGCCAGGCCGGTGGCGGCTACCGCCAGCCTGGCGGGGGCAATCCGCCCGCCATCCTAATGGGCCCCTAAATACTGTACCTGAAAACGCCAGTAAGCATTTGCTGGCGAAGTATATGAAAGATACTGCCCTCCCCAAGAGTATTATGAGTTCCCATGAATTCATATTGTAAGCAATAATGCCCCCATTCTACGACCAATATGTTGTCTTTACACGTCACTAAATAGTCTGTTTATAAACTTAAAAATATAGAAGTTAGGTGCACCCTCTTCAAAAGTTTAGGCTCGTTCTTCAACGTCAGGAAGTGTGCTAAACCCTGGAGGAATAGACCCTACCCACCGACCTGTATTCAAATGTAGCATGAACTCCTTATGTTGTGTTATCTAGCATTTGTGTAGCAAGTACATGCCACTATTGTGGCATGTACAGGTCTGACAGACAGACCTGTATATTTGGTTGGAGAGGTGTGTGGTATTAAGTATGTACGAAGAGTTGATTGAGCTGCATGGGACCCTGACATGTTTTCTGGGTGTGTTGCAGTGACCTTGATGTTGCTGGTTTGCACACCTGTCTTAACATAGGTATGTGCATGGAGTAGGGTGCACTTCATACAGCATTTATTTTATGCACCCAATTGAAAGGTGAGTGGCATGACAGATGTGCAATCCCTTCCATGCTCGGTTGGTGGTGAAATCAGGTGAGTAAAACCGAAAACATACATGCAAAGATACCCCATTCAGTTGGGAGACAACATTTTTAAGCCAAAAAATTGCTTTCCTTTAGCTGTCTCCTGACTAAAATTGTCTTTACTTTCATGTATGTCAATGAGGAAAATAAAGGACCCTGATTTTTTTATTTTTTTTTATTCAATATCTCCCTCTTTCTAGTTTTAAAATGTTGGCATGTAAGAGCAAATCTTATGGGCCTATGAGCCTAAACCCCTACCTTTTCACTGAAGTATGAGGTGACACTCAAGGAAGTCTGCATGCACCTCAGTAAAGTATCTATTGGGTCTACGCAGAGGTGGTGAAAGTGCAGCTCAGGACACCAGCACTACACTAAAAGATCTATGGGATCTACCCTGAAGCAATGAAGATCTCACTCAAGGAAATCCACAGACCCCTCGGTCTATAACCCCATCAAGGTAGTGAGAGTTGGACTGGATGAGATTCAAGAAGCCAAGAATGGGCAGAGGGGTGCATCAGTAGAATCAATCAATCAGGGGTTTATAAAGCGTGCTACTCACCAGAGAGGGTCTCAAGGCGCTGAGGGGAGAGGGGATGCAGCTCCGGATCAGTCGAAGATCCAGGTCTTGAGGTTCTTCCTGAGAGTGTGAAGAGAGGGGAAGCATCTGATGTTGACTGGGAGCTCATTGCAGGTCTTTGCTGCGAGGTAGGAGAAGGCTCTTCCGCCTGCTCTTGTTCTGCGGATTCGTGGGGGCTCTGCCAGGGCGAGGTCAGGGCAGCAGAGGTTCCTTTTGGGTACGTGGAAGGAGACTATTTCTTTGAGGTATTTGGGTCCGATGTTGTGGAGGGATTTGTAGGTATGGGTGAGTTGCTTGAAGGTTACTCTCTTCTCAACGGGGAGCCAGTGGAGGTCTCATAGGTGAGGGGTCATGTGCTCGTGTTGTGGGGTTCCGAGAACGAGTCTGGTTGCAGTGTTCTGGATGGTCTGGAGCCTGTGTAGCAGGGTTTTGTTGATTCGGCATAGAGGGCGTTACTGTAGTCCAGTCTGCTAGTTACAAGTGTGTGGGTGATGGTCTTTCTACCTTCGTGGGGGATCTACTTGAAGGTCTTGCGAAGGTCCTGCCCACTCTCCAATTGCATTAAAGAGATTCCTCTCCAAAAGAACTTCCTGTTTCTTTGTCTTGCCTCCTGATTGGAACAGGAAGTAGGGTTCCTATCCAGCTTGGGCCTGCATTGGTCACACCCAGGATCCTTCTGTGCTGGGGTCCGGGATATACCAGCTGCGCTACGCGTTTGGCCACACGCTGAAAGGAGGAAGTTGCCCTTGGTGTAAGGAGGATGGTTCATTTGTGGGAGTTGGTTGTCTCTGGAGGAACAAAAGAAGAATCCTAAATTCTTCATAATCCCCTTAAGTGGTTGTTTTAGATCATGTTTTCCAAGCGGCATAATTCAAGCATGCGCAGATTATTCAATGGTGTGGCTGTACAAGAAGCAATTACACCCGGGGTTCACGCTTGTATGGTAGAGGGAAGCTTGCTACTAATGGCGGGCGTTCATTTTCTTTTTTAATGTGGATTTCCGTGTCGGTATGTTGTGTTTTCACAGAGTGTTCTCAGCCAGCTGGGATACATTTAAGTAAACTAATCAGGATGGGCAAACATGATAGGAAGAGGCACTATGTGGGTCATCTCTTGTGCTTTGTCCCTTTCTCCTCCCTGAAAAAAGGAAAATGAGAAAGTGGGCTTTGAAGGATGTGGTTTTGCAGTAAAGATTAGGAATGTGTTACAAACCTCCGTCCCGACTGCGTAAATCTCCAAGCACAAACCTATTTGTTTTTGTAGTAAACATGGGAGGGATGGGGGAGTGACTGGAAAAGGGGGCAAACTTATGTCTAAGTAGGTGGTTAGGGAGGAGTAGGGAGTTGTTTAGGGAGGGCTAAATAGCAGATGTGGAAGAGACATTCACCCGCACATAAAAGATTAAGTCTATTCCTGTTTACACAATGCACTTCTAAAACTATTGCACCCAAAACATTCCCAAAACAGTTGTAAATGTACTCCAAATCAGACCTGGAGTAAGTCCAGCACCACACACGGTGAGCCACTGGTACTGCAACACCCTCCTAGAGATATAGTTACATTTTATATTTAAATGAAAGAAAGGTTATTAAAATATTGTATAATTAATTTTTATTTATTCATGAGTTTAATATTAAATTAACTTCATAAATATGTCTACAAAGTAGAAATTCATTATTTTATTTCAACATTATTTGCTATGGGATTCTATTTTAAGTCCCTGCGCTCCTATTTTCTATTTGAATTTGTGTGTTGCAGTGCCTGTGAGTGGGCAAGTTTGGCGGTGGATTTGCTCCAGGGAGTGCCTTTTAGACTGTTGTAACTTTGAAAGTATAGGTTGGTAATAGCAGTGGGCTTATTCTTTTGGGGATGGCTGTTTATATTAGCATGTCTATCTCTAAACACCTCCTTACCCTTCCCAAACCCCATTTCACTCTTCCCTAAACCCAGCCTATTTTGTAGAAGACACCCCCCCCCCCACATTTGTTTCTACGTGGTAAACTTGCATGTGTGGAGATATGTCCATAGAAAAGATTGAAGAAGAGGAGATGTACAATCGTACGTCTGTAAAATGAATTTTGCAGTAAGTAATTAGCACTACAGTTGTACTATTTAATGTACTACAAAATGCAGTTTATAAATTAGGCCCAAAGTGTAAGAGCAAATGTACACATTTAGATGTTCTCACATGTAAATTTACCTTTGTTAATAAGCTCCTCAGTCTTCTCTGTCAAAGTGGTAGCAGAAATGTGATATGAAATCTCTTCTTTAAGATACTTTGTTCAATGCACCAATGTGAACTTTTATATAGTTTCTTTGTATTTGATAGCGGGGGATTTGCTTACATCGCTAAGCACCAATACCACTAGTTGGATATGGCCACTTCTTTGCAAGAAACTGCTAATTGTGTGCATTTGTGTGTGTACAATGATGAGGTGTTGCGTGTACAATACAGGGTCTGAAAAAAAGCATGCCAGATTGTTTGAATTATATTTGTTACATTCAAAATATTTCTGATACAAATAGAACTGTTCTGGCATGTATATGTTAACAACTAGTACTTATAAACATCACATTCAGTCAATAGCAACAAAACATGGGCATCTCAGCCATTAACCACCACAGTGATTACACATCCCATTGTGTGACCAGAGGAAATACTAGCACCTTGTATTAAATACGCTGTAGTCTTGCAACATATGTATGGGTGTACATGAAGTGTAGTAAGTAACCACGGTGCCCAAGATCCTGTTTTGCAGAAAAATGGGCCCTGAATAGAGATGCCAGCCAAACATATATCAAATGTGTCAAAAACACTGCATTTGCTGCATCCACATAGACTAATTCATTATTTCTATATGAGTTGTTTAATAGAAAGATTCTGTAGCGCTTTTAGACAACTGTAGCTGTCTGTCGGAGATCTCATGTTACCTATAAACATACACATACATATTTACAATAAAGAAAAGTGGGTTTTAGTTCGGTTCTCTTCAGCAATTGGCTGTTGGCTTTTTTTTTTTTTTTAAGTTGGCATTGGCTGGATGGGCTGTTCTTAGAGCCATGGCATTTCATGAAAGCTTACATGGGGCTTTGGGGCGGTAAGTAGTTTCTTGTGATAACCTCTCCACTATGTCGCCTCCCCTAATCCCTTTACCCTTCCAACCATCGTTCAACGGCTGCGACTCCTGTTGCCTCCCCTCACCCCACCTCAACCTTTGCGCTTTACATGGCACAAGCTCACTTGTATTTTGGCTTTGTGAATACTTGTTGAATTGCAATTGCTGAATACTAGTGAACGTGTATCTCTGTTTTCTTATTTACTATCTCTTCACTCTTTTCACCACCATGTTTTATTCTCCCTCCTAGTGTCTTATGTTCTCTTGCTCAAGTCCCTTTCCTGGTTTCCTTTTATCTCATTCCTTCTGTTTATGTTTTTCTCTCCCTCCACATTTTCTGGCCTCACCTTGTCACTGCCCCTCTACCTCTATCTAGGGGTATTCATCCCTCCCTCCCTCATATTTCCTCTGCACCCCAGTCCTCCTCCGTCCACTGTTTTATGGAGTTTGTTTCCTGTGCTTCCCACTCTTCTCCTCGCCCCCACTTTCCCTCCTGAACTGTCGCTTTCCTCCAAGCGGTCACCTTTGAATGATACTGCACAGTACCTCTGAATGTCCTCTCCACTTTCTTCTGTTGACAACAGGAAGAAACAATAAGCACATGTGGGTTCAATCCCGTGGGTGCCAAGTTTTCTGCTTGCAGATGTGTGACATTTACATGTTTTTAATGTACATATGAGTGACATGTCAGTAGCTCTGTCTCAGGCACACAAGGCAGCCGAAGCAGGAGGGAGAGCAGTGACCAATGCAGAGCCGGGATCTATCGAGAGGTGACTGGGTGCATCAGTGCACAAAGATATGTGCGGTTCTTGAGTGTGAGTGCTGCCGCCTTATCCCAATTAAAGGTGACTCAACTTCCCTTTGAGAACCTACAGGGCGTCTCTCTACATCTCCGGTATTTTGCGGTCAATTGCTACAGATATCTTTATCCATCTGTCGCAGACACAATGTTACTGGTATTTAACGTATATTTAGAATGGCCCTGGGGCTGCGCCACTCTCATGACTGAATGGCTTTCCTACCTCTTTCAGTTCCTGCTCCTGATGTGAAGGCTTTCCTGTGTTTTCTGTTTGTCAAGCTCTGGAGCATTTTTTTAATCGCATTGTTTTGATTAGATCAGTTGTGCACTTCCACAGCTGACACCAGAGGACTACTTTTGCTTTTGCATGTTGTATAATGCTTCACTTTTAGCACTCCTAGGAGCACATGCCCCACTTCTTCCTCTAACCCAAACCCCTTTGTGCCTGCACCGCGTTGCTACCTCTCGCACCTTCCTTCCTCCCCCCTGTTCCTGTCTCCTGCTCTCTTCCCACCCTCCACTTCTCCGTCGTTTCGCAATTGTGTTTTTTCTTCAGTCCCACATACCCTTCGTAATCCCAATTAAAAAAAAAAAAAAAAATACGGCAAGATTCCCGTTATCAATGCTTGTTGAAGTTAGCGAGTGTGACGTGCTTGTCACTTGATGTTGTAGTTGCTACATTTTATGGCTCAATCATAACTTGGGCACCCGGTTTTATTGTATAACTTTATATTTTAACATTTCCGTCTGTATTTACCATATTTAGTTGTTGGTCCTCTTATTGGTGTTTATCCATGTTAATATTGTTTTTAGAGTGTCTTGAGTTGTAAAATTGTATTTTTCCACATTTATTTAGCATGTGCTTATACTTTGATGCTTGCTGTGTTTTGGCAAATTAAGCAGCCACATTAGTAAAACACTACGCCTACAGGTAAATATCAGCATTAAACTGCAAATACATGTTAACAAATTCCTGTGTTTATGGAAATCTTAAACAGTTTTTTAACTCCCCATGCGGTCTGTCTGCTCCAGTGTTGTCTGGAATTCACGAGAGACCGCTTGGAGAGCCAGTCACAAAAAGCACAATTTTTGTGCATTTAAAAATAAATACAGACAGGAAACATATTGTTTCTGCCTGTATTTATCTGTAAAACGCAGTAAAAACGGAAAACTGGGAACCTGAATCCTAACTAGCTCTGTTTATCGAGTAGGTGAGCCAGCCCCCGTCTCCTGTCCTGATGCGATGCGTTGTGGACACAGGTTTAGAAAGCATCCCGTTTCTTACAGCTAGCCACTCTGCTGGTCGTCGGAGACGTCACCAGCACGGCTGCTTTGATTAAGCATTCATCTAAGAATGGAAACCATGGCGATGGGCGCAGCAAGGGAGTGAGAGAACTGCTCAAAATGGGTATAAAGCAGGGAAGCAAGCGACCCTCTCATAGCCACTGTAAGATGCACGCATTGACTTGGTCAAGGTTGGTTGCACTAGCAAATAATTCTGTCCAATGAGGAAACTTGTTGGGCACATCTCTCCAAGTACAGCTGTGTTTATAAAAGAGATACGCAGTTCTCCAAAAACGTGATCCCACTTCACAAAAGCACGCCAGCAGCAAATATTCTGCAGCCTACTAAGTGCTTTTTAGGTCTCGCCTCTCAATGCGCATGCGCATTGAGCGGAGCGAGACTATAGCGGCTTAAACAGAGGTTTAATTAAACTGGCGATTTGATGCTGTGCCCGTGCGCTTTTAGGTCCATGCGCAAGCGCATTGACCTAAAATGCGCGTGCACAGCATCAAATCGCCAGCCATCTGTTCCCCAGCAGCTCTTCCCGCTCCGCCCCACAAGCTTCCCCCAGCGTGCGCTCTGCCTCAGCCGCACTCCTCCCACACCTTTAAAGTGAAGCTTAGCTTCACTTCAAAGGCCCCTGCTGCTTCACACTATTCACGGCCGCCAGGTGTGTCTCTCCCTCAGCGCCGCTCTCCCCGCTCCGCCCCCTGCTGCGGCCGTGTCGCATTTCTCCTCCCCCTCCCACAGCAATGCCCTCCTTCTTGTTTGGGATTATGATGTGTGGTGATGTACCTTTCGTCTGTGCTAATATTTGAAAATTAATACATTTCTTAAATCAAAATAAACCACCCTCTTTAAATCCCGAGCTAAAGTGGGTACCAATCGGGGCACTTAATCCATGCCCTCGCAAAACAGCCGATGCAAAAAGGCCAGTTTTGAATAACAGAAATGATAGAAAGAGTATCTCAGTCACACGACATAGCTGCCTGAGTGTCCCTGATCCATGCGTGACTAGATCTGCCATCCATAGGTCATGCGTGACAAGTTAGACAAGTCTATTTCTTAGCATTCTAGGACTTGCAGTCCTGGTTTTAAACTGGGTTAACTACGACTACAAGTCCCAGAATTCTAAGAAATTGTGACTTGTCTAACTTGTCGAGCATGGACCTATGAAACATAGCTATCTACTGCAGGGAGGGACAGCACGTCACCCACTGTCATGGCAACGCACGCAAGCGACACTAGGCGGTGTTACCGTGGTGTCTGAGTCCCGTTGGGAAGAAAGAAGGGACGGATGTGATACGTTCTTAACGTAGTGTACAGGCCGAGTGGCTCAGTTGCGTGCACTGCAGGAAGTGCAGGTAGGGACCGTGGGATGTGAGACGCTTTCGATACCGGGTGCAGGGCAAGTGGCTCTCGCAAGCTTACGTTTGCTCGTCTGGCTTTAATACTACTGGCAGCAGTACTGTCTGGCAGGGTGGCTCTCATCGGCGGACGTACTCTTCTCTCCATTACCAGTACTCTTTGCAAAAGTGTCACGGGTGTCAAACTACCCCTGGTGCTGTTCACCGTCCCTGCGAGACCGGTAAAAGTTGCCCACTGTTAGGGTAGGGAGCCACGCAGTTGACGGACGTTAGGTGGATGCGCAGCAGGAACTGTCTTAGGTACATTTGACTTTCAAGAAGGAGAGAACCAACAAACTCAGTGGTACGTTTTGGTCTGTCTCTCGTGCCAACACTGCGAGATTAGCCTGTTCTGACATTTTAGCCCACCCCATGTTGTATTGTGAGGCATGTCGTTTTGTTGTTAATGTAGTTAGTTTCGGATTCTGGGAATGTGAACTGAAGTGCTCTTGGCTAAACCGCCATGGCTGGTTGAAGAAGCCACATATGAATCATCCACTTGGCAGCTATGCATGGCTTAGTTGTTAAAAAAACTGTGCATAATCTGAGGTGTTCGGTGTTCCTTTTCCAGAGCGCTGTACATCGATATTTTTGATACATCGTACTTGGGGTTACCAACTAGCATGGTGCAAATTCAGGACGGTCAGTGTAAAAATTCAGGACAAAGGGTCAAAATTCAGGACAAAAATTCAGGACAGAAGGTCAAAATTCAGGACAAAAATTTGGGACAAAACATAAGTTTTACAGACATATTGGAGGAGGTGGCACACTAATATATAAGTAAGTAAATAGACAACCAAAATAAATACAAGTGAAAATAAGTTTATATAAGGCTATTGTCATTATAAATTACAACAGCTTTTAGTTACATCGGGAGCTCCTTTATATGACAACTTTATAGTTGAGTTTAAAACAAATGCATATATTAAAATATATATTTGTGTGTGTGTGCATGCTCGTTTCAATATATTTTAATTATGTAAATGTGCTACTGTATTATTATATTTTACTTTAACATTATTTTTAGTCCCGGGGCTGCTCAAAGCTACACAGTGCACGCATCAGGCCTTTGCAATGCACAGTTCCAGTTGTGCTAGTCTAGCTTCTGTGCAGCGCTTTTGTAGAACGTCTGTGAATTAAGCCTGGGTTAAGCACTACGCTACGCTCGCGTACTTTGCGCTACTTCGCGAATTGCACGTAGCACAGTGCAAACACGCGTAGCGTAGTGCAGCGGTCATTTTTTGCTTGCTCGCGGTCCTCAATGTCAAGTTGGTGACTGCGAGCAAGCAAAATGACATCCCGGCGAGACTTTTTCCTCGTTTGCAATCAGCAACATCAAGTTGCCGATCGCGAGCGTGGAAAATAAACCTCCTGGCGAGCTTCTCAACGCGGGGAGGTCAGGTTTCTCATTGCGAGTGGTCGCGTACACTCGCGACCGCTCGCGATGGGAAAGTACCAGTCCACATTTAGAAAGCTGCTGTTCAAGTAAAAATCTACTCGAGCGGCAGTAAAAGATAGCTCGCACTGTGCAAGATGCTGTTTTCAATGATTGCACAGTGCGGCCAAGCATCCGGCACTGTGCAATCATCGCGAACAGGGCACTACGCAGTTCCGGTAACGCTACGCGTATCTCGCGTAGTGCACTTCGCGTAGCTATGCGTAGCGCTACTTCGCAAACTACGCCCAGGGTTACTGTGAAAGTATTCATTCTACTCCTATCAATTGACCAACACTCCCCTTCCATATCAAATAAGTGAGTGCTTCAAGACTTTTTGTCAATGCTTTAGAATGATTTTTTTATTCAAAACGATTGGCAAAAGTGCAAGATCAAGGCTGCTTCACTCCTAAAAGGTATACAACAGTTATTACAGAAAGCAACTATATATGTGTAGTCACCCAACTGGACGAAATTCAAGAGTTGTAGTGTTTTCTCATGTAAGTTCAACCTCTTCAGTTTTGGTACCTTTCAACAGACTAACTTAAAGTAATATCCAGTGATGGCACTACTCTCGGATTATTAAAAGCTGTTTCAGATGGCAGTAGTTCATTGATCAGGATACAATGCGGTATTGAACATTATTTACAAGAAAAGAAAGATGTAAGACAGTATCTTCCAGTCGTGAACTTAAAAACCGTAGAAAAGATTACCCTCTGCCAATACTTCACTATGGTAACATTTTGCTGTCCATCCTTCCACTGATACATCCTTTAGACATTTAGGTGTCACAGGATCTAAAAGACCTGCACACTTCGATCTATGTGACACTTCTGGTTTTTAAGTGGGTCATGCAGGAATCCCTAAATTATCAATACTTAATTTTTCCTTCCAGCCTAGTTTCTGCATTACAGGTGTTTTAGTATCAGTAATTGGAATACTCCACAAGAAGGAGGTAGAAAGTTGACATGTTGGCATGATGAAGTTTGGAGATATTAGCTAATCCGGCTTATGACTTATGTAAGAGATGTCTCTCAAATGCACAGACATTGAGTGTTTTAATTCAGACCAAAAGTAAGGACAAAGTTGGATTGAGATCTTAAGTTCCCAGAAGAATGTGCTCCCCCAATGTTTTCTTTGGATACTTCTTCCTCTCCGGCATGTGGAAAGGCCACAATGTCAACTCCTTGGCTAAACAGTCTCAATTAAGTTATTCCACCAATTCCCTTGCTGTTCAGGGTCCTCAGAAAGGCCAGAGGAGAAAAAATGAAAATAATCCTTTGTTAAGAATAGGGGTCTCTAGTTGGCAAGGGTTTGCACCTTTGTCCAAGTAGGGACCCTTCTTCCTAGGCAGGATAAGGGAGTTACACTCCTAAAATAACCCCTGCTCACCCCCTTGGTAGCTTGGCAGGAGCAGTCAGGCTTATTTGCACATAACCGACAGTAATACAGTGTAAGCACTACAAAAGGACATCAGACCAGTTTAGAAAAATAGCCAATATTTTTATATAATTTAAGACGAGACCAAAAATGATAAAAATCCACAATACAGTACTCAAAAATCTACAGTTGTCAAAATTAAGTTTTAAAAACTGTCCTTGGTGTTGATAGCTCCATCCGGGACTATCACAGTGTCGTGAGCAACAAATCCAAACAGATCAGGCTGGTCGCGGCGTCGTGGACCAGCTACGGTGTCGGAAAGAGCCGCAAATAGTACCTGTTAGAAATGCAGTGTGTCAAGGCCCTTGAAGTCAGTCACGTTGCAGGTCGAGCTACTTTCTGCTGGAATCAGGAGTGCTGGTGTCGGTAGACATTGTGTGCTGCGGTGCGAAGTGCAGCGGTGCGGCGTGCAGTTCCCTCAAGTCAAAATGCGAGCAGCGGCTCGGTGGCGGCGTCAGATGGCATCATCGGGTAGATCAGGGCCGCGGTGTGAGATGAGGGAGGTGCTTGTCACGGTGCTAACAGGTCACAGTGCAAGCAGCTCGATGTTGCTGAAGCGCTGTCATCGGCTGAGGAACTGGATTCGATGGCGCCTGCGTCGGTAGGTCAAGGCTGCGGTGCGGGATGAGGGTGGTGTGTCGTGTAATTTTACAAGTAGTGCCCTCGAACCACAGTGCAAGCAGCAGCGTCTATCTCGGCGTGTAGCGGAGTCGTTGGGGAGGCCAAGGCGTTGTAGTGAAGCGAGGTGGTGCGGAGTGCGGTGCATACTGGTCGCGGTGCGAGCAGCGATTCGGTGATGGCGTCAGCAGGCGTTGTCAGTGAGACCAGAATCGCGGTGCGGCATTGTGGCGGTACCCCCTGCGGTGCTGTCAGGACACCGAGTTGGCAGCGGCATCGTAGATGTCGTCTAGTTGCTTTTTCCTCTGTTACAGCACAAAACACACAGTCCCCAGTGCGGCGGGCAGAAGAGCTTGAAGTTTTTGCTGTTCCTGAGACTCCGTGAACAGGGTGCAAGCTCTACCTCAAGCCCTTGGAGAGATTCACAAATTAGGTTGCAGAAAGTCCCGTCAAGGCCTATCACTGCCCATGACAGGAGCAGCCACTGCAGGTAAGCCCAGCAAATCACCCAGCAAAGCAGCCGTTCCTCCTCACAGCTTCTCCGGCTCTTCTTCTTGGCAGTCTTCTTGATCTAGATGAGTTCTAAAGTTCAGGGGTCTGGGTCCCAATATTTATATTCCAAAATCCTTTGATCTCTTAGGCAGAGAGTGTCTGTGCCTAGCCAGAGCCAGTTCTGTCTTCTCTGGTGGGATTTCCTGGCAGGAGGTGGAGACGGAATTGTCATAGACAGACCAGGCACTTTAAGGTGCAAGGAAATCTCCTCCCCCTTCCCCCATCGCAGCTCCGGTCTATTCAGCCCCTTTCCTGACCTACCAAACTATCTGGAGCCACTCCTGCTCCCCAGCCTTCCTTCATCCAAAACCAGACAGGCAATCCACATTCCAGCAGAGGCGCACAGGATGACTGAAGCAGAAAATACCTACTTTCTAAAAGTGGTATTTTCAAACACAGAATGTAATCACCTTCACTAAAAGATGCATCTTTAGATTCTGAGTTCAGGCATACTACACTTTATTTTCCTACCTAAATCCCAGGGCCAGTTATGTTTACAAGATGTTATAAACAAACTTCCCATTCTGTCCTATAGGGAACAGGTAGCCTTGCAGAAGCAAAAAACGAAATGGGCTCTAATTCGCTACCAGGACATGCCACACACACCAGGGCATTCTTTTTTAGTAGTTATTTGTTACACTACTATTGCACTGTTTTTATTGACTTAGGAGTGGGAGGGTGCATATTAAATTCACCATCTTTTCAACAGCTCGTACTGTCTTTGTTTTGATCTCGTTCCATGTGCTAGTGTTCTTGGCCTTGGTCTCAGGAATGTTTCTAACGGAAGCGGAGAATATCATAGAAAATGCATAGGTAGATCCAGCATAGCCAAAAGGGAGAGGGATAAAAGGCATTCCTCCATGTACGGAATGTGGCATTAAACCACAGACCCAACAGTTGGTTGTGTTAACAACCATTTGGGGGTCGATTCCGATCCGGTAAAATGCGCTCCGAATCGTCGTACGGAGAGTTCTTTCCCCATACGAATCGTACCCGTAGACGTCCTGTACGTACGACGAAGTACGATCCGTACCAGGTGCCAAACTCCGTACGAGTCGTATAGGACTCTGTACGACTCAAATCTCCGTACGAGTTTCACTCGGAACCGGCTGTACGCGACATCACTACGGTTCGCGGCTGGTTTTTACAACCCAGCAAGTACGATTCGTGTCGGGTACGCGCCGTACGACCCTTTTCCTACGGGAGCCGAAAACAATCGTAAACGCAGAGTTCGCGCCGAAACAGGTACGGAACGCCCCCCCCCCCGGGTACGGCACGTACCCCCCATGATCGTACCCCTGTGATCATGCGGGGTACGTGCCGTACACCCAGCGTACATGGGGTACGCACCGTACCCCATGTACGGTGGGTGTACGGCACGTACCCCATGTACGCTGGGTGTACGGCACGTACCCCGCATGATCACAGGGGTATGGCGTGTACCCCTGCGATCATGGGGGGTAGGCGCCGTACGGTGTGTAGGTGATCGTGCGCTTTTCCGTACGAATCGACGTGTACCGTACGAATCGCGTCCGGGTCGGCCGATCGGGATCGGAATCGTCCGGTCGTACGGCGTCCGTACGAGTCGTACGGAAACGGCTCCGGATACGATTCGTACGGACGGGGATTTTACCGGATCGGAATCGACCTATTGGTGTTGGTGGAGTGTGGAGATGAATGTGTTATTGAAAAATTATTTTCTTCTATTTTCGAGATGTGGAGGAAGATCTACATGTGAATGCATAGCTGTGTTGTTCGAAAGCTTGCGGGAAGAAGGTGGGAAAGCTAGATGAAGGAACCAACCTAGGTAAGCCGTGATGCAAAAAGTAAAAATCATCAGGGATAGAAAGATCGAAACTCTGTTATGCAATAATTTTACACATTTAGACACATTTTCCATTTTTGCTGCTAGTCTGAGTCAATTATGCATACATGACCGGACACTTCCCAGCAACCGCTTCACCAAAACTACGTCTTGGACTTAATTAGCTGCCGGTAGGTTGAGGTCAGATGCAATGTCTCTAGCTTGTTTCTGATGGGATCGCAGCCGCGATCTGTACTCCTCCTGAGGGGAAAGTTCAGGAAGGGGTGAAATAAAGTCTGTTGTTTCAGTGTCTATATTCTCGGGATCAGCAACAATGTCAGTAGGAGTTGGTCCGAAGAATTTATTACAATGGCTTGCATGGAGCCACCTTTTTCTTCCTTCCACTTTGACTGCAGTTCTCGTCGTGAGTAGCACCAGCTTGGGAGACGTCCACCTTCTTTCCAGTGGGCTGGCGTGGTCAAAATTCCTTATCAAAATCCAATCCCCAGGTTGGATGGCGTGTTCCTCGGGCGTTGTTTTGTCTGGAAAGGCTGCAGCCACCTGTGAGCGACAAGAACGTAGTGCAGACATCAAGGAAGCTAGGTAATCTGTCAGAACATTAGAGTCAATATCAATTAACTTTCTAGGGGATGGGACACCCCAGATATTCGGAGGTCTCCCATATGTGACCTCGTATGGCGACCGACCTGTCCGGGAATGTGCCACCATTCGCATGTAGAAGAGAGCAACCGGAAGAGCTGTAACCCAGTCTATTTGCTTGTCAGCACATATTTTAGCTAGTTTGGTTTTTAGAGTCTGATTATGCCGTTCAACTAGGCCTGCTGCTTGGGGGTGTCGAACACAGTGGAATTTCCAGGTGTATCCTAACAGTAAGGAGACAGCCTCCATTAGTTTGGAGGAGAATGGTTGTCCGTTGTCGGAGTAGATGACTCTTGGCAACCCATATCGAGGAAAAAATTCCCTCACCAATTGTTTAGCTGTCATCTGGGCACCGTAGTCTGGGACGGGGTATGCTTCAGTCCATCGGGTTAAGGTTAGACATGAGTGCAAAATCCGTTCCGCTCGCGGATTTTGCGAATTTTCGGTAAATTCGCGATCCGCGAATTTACCGAGAATTCGCAAATCCGCGAGCGGCGGATCCGGGGGCAAAAGTTGAAGCCTGGCCTGTTGTAACTATTTTACGATGGCGCCGGCAAGCTGCCAGCGCCATCCTAAAATAGTTACTAAGTTAGCTTCAACAGGAAGCTCTAATAGATAAAATAAAGCAGGTGCTCGAGCACCTGCTTTATTTTATCTATTAGAGCTTCCTGTTGAAGCTAATTTAGTAACTATTTTAGGATGGCGCTGGCAGCTTGCCGGCGCCATCGTAAAATAGTTACACCATGCCCTTTGGTGTCGAAAATCAGCTGTGATGCTGGATAGAGGCCTTTGTATCCTTGACTTTCACGAGCGCAATCCCTTTGCTGTTCCTGTGACCAGGAGCTTCTGTCTCTTCATCTACTGCTCTGATCGGTCTCAGACGTTTTATACACACAAGAGGCATGTGCACTCGCATGGAAGCCCCGCCCACACACTCGCGGTGTGCACCGTCTTCCCGCCATTGACCCACTATGATGGACAGCTCACCCAAGGGACCCCTGCGCCCCTCGGGGCGATTGCATAGTAACACACACATGGTCGCTGGAACTAGTTGAAGCTCAAATTCAGTGACTCATTCATCAGCCCAAAAACAATCGTGCGCGTCATCGAGGCTGGGCAGGTGTGCCTTCTTCCCAAATCTACCGTCGAAAATCAGCTGTGATGCTGGATAGAGGCCTTTGTATCCTTGACTTTCACGAGCGCAATCCCTTTGCTGTTCCTGTGACCAGGAGCTTCTGTCTCTTCATCTACTGCTCTGATCGGTCTCAGACCTTTTATACACACAAGAGGCATGTGCACACGCATGGAAGCCCCGCCCACACACTCGCGGTGTGCACCGTCTTCCCGCCATTGACCCACTATGATGGACAGCTCACCCAAGGGACCCCTCGGGGCGATTGCATAGTATTAGTAACACACACATGGTCGCTGGAAATCCGCAGATCCGCGGATTTTGCGGATCCACGATCCGTAAATCCGCGGATCGTGGATCCGCAAAATCCGCCCATGTCTAGTTAAGGTACAGACTACTACGAGGACATACTTATGTCCCCGACATCTTTCCATTTGTATATAGTCCATTTGGAGGACTTCAAAGCGGTAATATGGAGGGTGGAACTCTCCTTGTTCAACCGATACACTTTTCCCCGGATTGAACGGACAGCAAATCATACAGGTTCGTACTTTTTGTTTGGCCGCTGAGCGCAGATGTTTGTTATGCCATACCAAATTTAGACTGTCCAACATCCCTTTTTCTCCGAGATGTGCGGGACCGTGGGCAGTTTCTATGATTACAGGAACCATTATGTCAGGGAGAAACCATTTGGACCTATCCTTTGGTTTTTTTTTTTTTTTTTTTTTTTTGGTTATAAACTTTTATTCAGTGACAGTACAGACACACAGCTCTATGCCTACAACCCTTAGGCAGGCAGCAACGTAAATGAACATCAAGACATTGGACCTATCCTTTGTTATCCAACCCTGATCTGTGTGAGAACCTCCCTCTTCTTCCCATTTTCTCTTTTCGGTCTCTGTAGCTTGGTTTTGGATGTCTACTACAACTTTGGTAGGATCGATAACTGGATAAACAGTCCTGATGGAACTTACAGTGTTCCTGTCTGAGCAGTGTGTTTAGCTGTGGCATCCGCCAGAGCATTACCTCTGGTGACAGAGTCTATGACTTTTGTGTGTGCGTTGCATTTCAGAATAGCTACTTCTGCTGGCCTGTGTATGGATTCTAGTAGCTGAAGAATAAGATCCCCATGCTGTATCTTAGTTCCATGAGAGGTCTGAAAACCCCTCTCCTTCCACAAAATTCCAAAGTTGTGGACTACCCCGAACGCATTTTGCGAATCGTTGTGGATGTTAACCCGTTTTCCTTTTGACCACTCGCATGCTTGTGTAAGAGCTATGAGTTCTGCTGCTTGGGCTGAATGTACGGGTATTCTGGCTGCCAGGAGGACTGTATTTTCTGTAGTGACAGCATAAGCTGCTGAAAGTTCGCCTGCTGGGAGGCGCATACAGGAACCATCTACGAACAGTGTGTGTTCTGGTGCACTTAAAGGTACATCTACAAGATCAGACCGGGGCTTTGTGACTAGTTCGACTATCTCTAAGCAGTCGTGAGTTTGGTTGTCTACTGGAACAGTGGGCAGTCGCGTAGCTGGGTTGAGGATATTGCATCGTTTGATGATAATGTGGGGTTGGAATAATGTAACTTCATAACCTGTGAGACGAGCTATGGTCAAGTGTTGCGTCTGTGTCCTATTCAAAAGTAATTCTACTGCGTGTGGGACTTGCACTTCAAGAGGATGTCCTAGCACAATGGAGTCACTTTTTCGAATTGCCAGAGCCGTAGCTGCAACGGAGTTTAAACAGGCAGGCAAGCCTTGTGCAACAGGGTCGAGAGTACTGGAGAAATAAGCACAGGGACAATGTTTATTGGCCTGTGTTTGTGTGTGCACTGATAGGGCTGTACCTTCCCGTTCCGTGACGAAGAGGACAAAAGGTTTGGCATAATCTGGTGTGGCTAGGACAGGTGCAGAGCATAATGCTTGTTTAAGGGTGTCAAAAGCAAAGGTATGATCAGGTGTCCATGGCAATGGAGAAGAGGTGGCAAAATCGGAGGTCGTTAATTGTATCAGGGGTTTAGCCAAATAGGCGAACTGGGGGATCCACTGCCTACAATAGGAAGTGAGGCCAATAGAGGACTTCTTTCTGTGTCTTAGGGACGGGAATGTTAAAAATGAGTTGGATTCTTTCAGGTGTGAGTGGCCTACCCTCCTTTGACAGCAGGTGTCCTAAGTATGCCACCTGCTGTAAACACAATTGCAATTTAGAGGGTGATACTTTGTGGCCATGTTGTGCAAGAAACATTAGGACAATTCATGATGCTTGTTCGCATTCCTGTTCAGAACGTGCGGTGATCAGTAAGTCGTCGACATATTGTAACAATGTCGTATTGGAGGGCAGAACAATGTCATCCAACTGTCTTTTAAGTGCCTGACTGTAGATACTGTGACTTTCTGTATACCCTTGAGGAGCTCTTGTGAAACAGAAACTACGACCTTGTAGTGAGAATCCGAATAGGTACTGACTGTCTGGATGAATGGGTATACTGAAGAAAGCGTTTTTAAGGTCGAGGACGGTAAAATGTGTTGCATCAGGATCTATAGCTGTTAGCAGAGTACTGATGTCTGAGACCACAGGGTATTGTGGTACCACACATTTATTGAGCTCACGTAAATCAACCACAAGTCTCTAAACTGGTGGTGCACCGTCATCTGCTTTCTTTCGCACTGGTAAAACTGGCGAATTACATATGTTGGAAGGTACCTCTCTGACCACTCCCTTTTGAATCAAGTCATCGATAATATGAATAAGGGCTTGTTTCGTATCTGGGGGTAACTTGTATTGGCGGACATGAGGTAACACCTTCCTTTAACGTGACTGTGTGTGGTGTAATATCCATGAATGCTACGTCAGTTGGATCGGTGGCCCATAATGTAGCAGGAATGTCCCTTAATCTGACATCTAACTCTCGTGTGGTGAAATGACCTTTGAAATCTCGGAGGAATAGTCGGACCCCTTCCGGGGAACCGCATATCACAGCACCCAGTTCCTTTAATGTCTGGATGCCAAGTAGATTTTCAGGACAGGACTTAGTAAGTACCAAATCGGTGGAAGCTGTAAGAGGGCCAACCTGAAGTGACACTGGTTCAGAAACTTTGTTGATGACTGGTGTACCTGAAAAACCCAAGGAAATACTATTTGAGCCAGAGAGGGGTACCTTGGGAACTTCGTCGTGTTGTACTGTCAACCTTCTAGCCCCGGTGTCAATCAGAAATTTTGTTTCTTTACCTAGGAGCTTAGCATGTACATAGGGACCCTTTTGGTCGACCGGGACCGGGAACAGTCGACGACTATCGTGTTCCTCCCAGCTGTCTCATGAAATCGTGGGGAATTCAGGATAGGATGATACTGGATACTGATAGAGTTTAGTGGCTAATTTAGTATCAGTTGGGGCAGTTGATGTTGGAGCAGAGGGACGAGTGGTATAGGTGCGAGGTAGTGTCTTTCCAGTAGCAATATTGTGTTGTAAGACTGGACTGTCACGTAAAAAAAGGCCAGGCTTTTTGCAATAATTACAGGTAACCCTTTCTTGTGGTACTGGAGGTTGCTTATGGGTCTGAGGAATTGCATTGGTCTGTGCTACCAATACCTTCATTTTAGTATCTTTTGTCCTTCTTTTCTCTTGTTCTTGTTCGTCCCTAATTCTGTTTTGATGGTACTGGAGCATCTGAAGTGCTTGTGAAGGGGAACTAGCTTGCCAAGTGCTTTCAACTTTTAATACTCTATTTTTGATCATAGGTAAGTCATTTTCTACAAATTTTTAGACAATCGACTATAGGTGTCTCCACCTGAGGAGAGACAGCTATTGATAAGAAAACATTTCTCTATTCTTGTATAATAGTCCCCTATATCCTCATCTGGTTTTAGTTTGCATGCAGAGATAGCATCCCAATCTTCCTTTTTAGTGGCCAACAACTGGGAGAATATTTTTGGGAGAAGGCGTGGGAGTTCCAGAACCAGAGGTCCCAGGCCTTGTCCAGGATCACAAGTAGTTTCTTCTGTCTCCAAAGCTGCCCATGCTATCTTTTTCCCTTCAACCTCCCTGTCAGAACCCCAAGTTTTCAGATTGGGTTGTTAGCGTGGTCTGGCAGAAAAAGCAAACAGAAGTGTTTTCAGAGAAGTTTGTGGACTCAGTTAGTTCACCAATGGAGTCTACGATTGGCCACTGACGCCCAGCTGGGTCAGCGGTCTAGTTTTTCCCCCACAGTAATTATCGAATGCTGGTGAGGCGCGCGAGGATGGGGAACTGCGCACTTCACCAGAGTCCTAGCCCGAGGAAGAGCGTTCTTAGTCTAGAGCCTGAGAGACCCAGAGTTTCCCTGATAAGTTTCCCTATCCTTGTATTTATTTTCCCCTAGCGTTAGTTAGATAGAGTTTCCCTCTTTTCCGTTCCATTTTCTTCCCGTTCCGCTTCCCTTTTCCCGTCCCTCTAAGAACTCGCCGTTTCTGTCAGTTGGCAATACCAAACTTAGTATTCATTTCCCCTTCCCTTCCCTTACTAACC
Source organism: Lissotriton helveticus (assembly GCF_964261635.1). Lineage (NCBI taxonomy): Eukaryota > Metazoa > Chordata > Amphibia > Caudata > Salamandridae > Lissotriton > Lissotriton helveticus. The sequence goes on along the minus strand of NC_136072.1, from coordinate 488,817,338 downwards.
ATTCGTGCCGTGATAGAAGTCGGCAATTCCTTTCCCTGAGCTCCGTCCCGTTTTGTAGTATCGGTGTTTCGGAACAGTGCCGTTTCAGTGAGTCGGCACAGCTGAGACCTCTAGTGGCGTTGAGGCGACGTCACGTGGGGCAATCTTCACACAGAGATTTCTTGAGCCCAGCAGAAACGAGAAATACGGAAGAAGAAGAGCTAAGTGATTTAACAAGGCTATTGTTGTGGCGAAGCTTTTAGGATTGGTTTAAATAATTCAGTGACAGCCCTAGCACCAGAGACTCTTCGTTTTGATTGAAAAGCTAAAGAGAATTATACAGAGGACAACACAGACCCCAGAAATAAGACTATTTGAGGACAACATTAAGTGAGTTAAATATAAATAAGCTATTAGCTAGTACAGGAGTAGAAGACAGTAAAGGTAAATAATAATAGCAGGATATCTAATTTTAGCATACCAGAAGACATCATTAGAACACAGACAAACAAGCAACACAGTGCACAGAAGAGGAAAGAACACAGAAGGTTCACTAAGTAAGTCGAGGAAAAGACTGGATAGGAAAAGGTCAGAGAAAAATGGGTTCACAATATTAAACGAGTTTGTATTTTGCAGAAAGAATCACTAGTGAGCCAGAGGCATACAATTCCTTATGAAGAAAGGAGTAAACCAGAAGAGAGGCAGAGTTCTGGAATAGACATGGTAGGAAGAACACAAGAGTAAACCAGAGAGATAGAATACACGGTTAGAGTGCAGGAGTATATTTTAACGTTGTACATTCTTGCAGGTAACCTTCCAACTGAAATCTGCTGGACAGACTACAAGAGGAATTGCCAGAACTCTCTCTTCTCTCTTTTATTATTTTATCCACTACCCCCTTCCCTTGGGGTAGCATACCAGGAGACTTGTTGGCCCAAGCTCCGGGCTGCTGCTCAAGGGGATTTGGGAACTAGCATCTCTGTTCCTGTGTACTAATACAGTAGTACTTGGAGTTCTGACAGAGTGAAGTGCCCAAGTTGCATTTTACACCCGAGCAGAGATGGCAGAGGGGATAGATTTACAGAGTCTTGGAACTATCTTAGATACCATCCAGAAGGAGTTGAGCGCAGTCAGAGAGAAGAACCAATAACTTGTGCATGTATTGTGGATCAGGCGGTCATTTTGTTAGAAACTGTCCAAAAAAGCCCAAAACCATGTACAAGCCGAAGGAAAACTAGAAGCACCACCCGTTGTCGGAGTTGAACGGGTGGATGCAATTCAGAAGAAAACTCCCGAAGAACATCGAGTAGCAAACACATTGCAATCGGCAGCCCCTCATTTAATCTTACAGATGGAGGTGAGGTTTCGAGACGTCACCTTGGTTGGAGTATCGGTGATGATAGATTCTGGAGCAACTGGAAATTTTTGCGATATAAGATTTGCAAGTGAAATGGGAATTCAATCAATTAAAAAATCAAAAAGCGAACCAGTTAGAGCTGTGGATGGGACTAATTTGTCATCAGGTCCTATAGTAAGCCACACAGAATTGATCCATTTAATTTCGAATGAGGGACGTGGGGAGAGAATCCAGTTTAATTTGATCGATGCTCCCCAATTCCAGTTGATATTAGGACTACCCTGGCTCACAGAGCACAACCCCACGATAAACTGGAGTACCCGGACCATTCGAATGGAGTCCAGTTATTGTCAGGAAAATTGTTTTGGAATACCGGAAAAGAAGCGAGAAACAAATCCTGCCCACTCGTTGTGTCTAGCCGGAGGGTCAATCTGTGTGATCCATGTCCAAGAGATTCCGGAAGAATATCAGGATTATAAGGAGGTCTTCAATGAAGTTGAGGCGGAACAACTCCCTCCACATCGGACCTACGATTGTAAGATCGAGTTCGAACCAGGTTCAAATTTACCCTGCAGTCGAGTGTATGCCCTTACTGAAAAGGAACACCATCATCTTCGGGAATATCTTGACAAGTATTTGGCCAATGGGTTCATCCGACCCTCTAAATCCCCAGTATCTTCCCCTTTGTTCTTTGTACCGAAGAAGGAAGGAGATTTGAGAACTTGTATTGACTATAGAGCCATTAATAAGATCACAAAAAAAAATCGATATCCATTACCACTCATATCAGTGTTATTGGATCAACTAAAAGGAGCCAAGATCTACACCAAATTGGACCTGAGAGGGGCGTACCATCTGGTGAGAATGAAGGAGGGCGATGAGTGGAAGACGGCGTTTCGAACTAAATTCGGACTATTTGAATATCAAGTCATGCCCTATGGTCTCTGCAACGCCCCGGCTGCTTTCCAGTATTTCATAAATGATGTTCTAAAAGAGTTTATTGATCAGTGCGCCATCGTGTACATCGATGACATACTTATTTACTCTGAAAACGAAGAGAAGCATCAAGACCAAGTCAGAGGAGTATTACGGAGATTGAGAGAAAACCGACTGTTCGTGAAATTAGAGAAATGCGCGTTTAATGTCAACCAGGTCGAATTCCTGGGTTTTGTCATTTCACCTACAGGAATCCACATGGACCAGAAGAAAATCGAAGCAGTAATGGATTGGAAACCCCCGGAGAGTGTAAAAGAGGTCCAAAGTTTTATTGGATTCGCCAATTTTTACCGAAGGTTCATCAGTGAGTTCTCACATAAGATTCTACCTCTCACCCGATTGTTAAAAAAAGGCCTCAAGTTCGAGTGGACAAGAGACGCAGAACTTGCCTTCCAGTCACTAAAGAAAAGCTTTACAACCGCCCCAATTCTACAACATGCAGATCCAGCTGAGCCTTTTTATGTGGAAACGGACGCATCGGATCAGGCTGTGGGAGGAGTCTTGTCTCAGCGAAATAAGTTAACTGGCCAGTTGCACCCGGTAGCCTATAGATCGAGAAAATTAACTTCGGCTGAAGTTAACTACACAATAACAGAGAAGGAACTATTGGCTATAAAAGATGCTTTCAAGGAGTGGCGGCACCACCTAATGGGAGCGCAACACCAAGTAACAGTCTTCACCGACCACCGGAATCTGAAGTTCCTGAAAACGGCCAGAACACTCACCCCGAGACAATTACGTTGGTCACTGTACTTTTCTGAATACGATTTTGTGATTACTTATCGACCGGGAGCACAAAACGGAAAGGCAGATGCTTTGTCCAGGTTAGACACCGAAAATCAGAAGACTCCCTTAGAGAAGCAATTAATCATTCCCAGTGAGAGAATAGTTGGAGCGGTCACTTCCATCCACCTTGAACAAGGAATACTAGAAGCAATGGATTCAGAGGCAGTACAGAATTGGGTACAAGAAGGAGAAGGCAGGAAGATCCATCATCAGTTGCCCTATTTTCAAGAAAGACTGTATGTGCCCACCAAAGAATTGCAACAACAGGTTATTGAAGAGTGCCATGACACAAAATTGGCAGGTCATAAGGGTGAGGTAAAGACCAAGGAACTGATTAAACGACATTATTGGTGGCCGAATATGTCCAAGGAAATTGAGGAGTACGTAAAAACTTGTGAGATTTGCGCTCAGGGAAAATCAGAACGGCAGGCACCAAAAGGTTTACTCATGCCCTTACCAACACCACCACACCCATGGCATACAGTTACCTTAGACCTTATCACTGATCTACCACTTAGTCAGGGACACAACACAATACTGGTAATGGTTGATTCCTTTAGTAAAATGGCACACTTCTTGGCGCTGAAGGGAGTACCAACGGCTAAGCAGTTGGCTGCTCATTTTAGTAGTCAGGTAGTGAAGATTCACGGAATCCCAAAGGTAGTGATAACCGACAGAGGTCCACAGTTCATTTCTCACTTCTGGAAATCTTTTATGGAAGGGTTAGGGAGTGAAGCTCGGTTTTCCACTAGTTACCACCCAGAGACTGATGGTCAAACCGAGAGGGTGAACCAGGAGCTAGAGCAATATTTGAGGTTGTTCCTTCTCAAGCAGGAAGGGAATTGGTCAGATTACTTATGGGCAGCAGAGTTTGCACACAATAATGCTAAGAATGTCTCCACAGGTTATTCACCTTTCTACATGAACTATGGGAGACATCCAAACTCCACCATTAGACAAACTGATCTTTCAGTTCCAGCTGTTGAGGAGATAGTTACCCATTTAGATCAGGTACACCAAAGTGCTAAAGAAAATTTAGAGTTAGCAAAACAAAAATACAAGAGTTATGCAGATAAGAAAAGGAGAATGGGCCCCCTGTTGGAGATAGGGGATCATGTTTGGTTAAGCACTAAGAATTTGAGATTAAAAGGCAACCGAAAGTTTCAACCAAGGTTCATAGGTCCATACCCAGTGGCAGAAAAAATCAACCCAGTAACTTTTCGAATCACCTTACCACCCAAAATAAAGGTTCACCCAGTTTTTCATATTTCCCTGTTGAAAAAGACCCCTAAGGAATTACGAGTTAAATTACCTCCTAAACCACTTCAACTAGAAACGGGGGCAGAATTTGAAGTTAAGGAGATATTCGACTCAAAGGTGCAAAAAGGAGAGCTATACTACCTGGTAGACTGGAAGGGTTATGGACCTGAAGAGAGATCATGGGAACACGAGACAGACGTTCACGCCCCAAGATTAGTTAGGGTTTTCCACCAACGTTGCCAAGCCAGGGGGGAAGAAATCTGCCTTGTTGGGGGGTACTGTCAGAACCCCAAGTTTTCAGATTGGGTTGTTAGCGTGGTCTGGCAGAAAAAGCAAACAGAAGTGTTTTCAGAGAAGTTTGTGGACTCAGTTAGTTCACCAATGGAGTCTACGATTGGCCACTGACGCCCAGCTGGGTCAGCGGTCTAGTTTTTCCCCACATTAATTATCGAATGCTGGTGAGGCGCGCGAGGACGGGGAACTGCGCACTTCACCAGAGTCCTAGCCCGAGGAAGAGCGTTCTTAGTCTAGAGCCTGAGAGACCCAGAGTTTCCCTGATAAGTTTCCCTATCCTTGTATTTATTTTCCCCTAGCGTTAGTTAGATAGAGTTTCCCTCTTTTCCGTTCCATTTTCTTCCCGTTCCGCTTCCCTTTTCCCGTCCCTCTAAGAACTCGCCGTTTCTGTCAGTTGGCAATACCAAACTTAGTATTCATTTCCCCTTCCCTTCCCTTACTAACCATTCGTGCCGTGATAGAAGTCGGCAATTCCTTTCCCTGAGCTCCGTCCCGTTTTGTAGTATCGGTGTTTCGGAACAGTGCCGTTTCAGTCAGTCGGCACAGCTGAGACCTCTAGTGGCGTTGAGGCGACGTCACGTGGGGCAATCTTCACACAGAGATTTCTTGAGCCCAGCAGAAACGAGAAATACGGAAGAAGAAGAGCTAAGTGATTTAACAAGGCTATTGTTGTGGCGAAGCTTTTAGGATTGGTTTAAATAATTCAGTGACAGCCCTAGCACCAGAGACTCTTCGTTTTGATTGAAAAGCTAAAGAGAATTATACAGAGGACAACACAGACCCCAGAAATAAGACTATTTGAGGACAACATTAAGTGAGTTAAATATAAATAAGCTATTAGCTAGTACAGGAGTAGAAGACAGTAAAGGTAAATAATAATAGCAGGATATCTAATTTTAGCATACCAGAAGACATCATTAGAACACAGACAAACAAGCAACACAGTGCACAGAAGAGGAAAGAACACAGAAGGTTCACTAAGTAAGTCGAGGAAAAGACTGGATAGGAAAAGGTCAGAGAAAAATGGGTTCACAATATTAAACGAGTTTGTATTTTGCAGAAAGAATCACTAGTGAGCCAGAGGCATACAATTCCTTATGAAGAAAGGAGTAAACCAGAAGAGAGGCAGAGTTCTGGAATAGACATGGTAGGAAGAACACAAGAGTAAACCAGAGAGATAGAATACACGGTTAGAGTGCAGGAGTATATTTTAACGTTGTACATTCTTGCAGGTAACCTTCCAACTGAAATCTGCTGGACAGACTACAAGAGGAATTGCCAGAACTCTCTCTTCTCTCTTTTATTATTTTATCCACTACCCCCTTCCCTTGGGGTAGCATACCAGGAGACTTGTTGGCCCAAGCTCCGGGCTGCTGCTCGAGGGGATTTGGGAACTAGCATCTCTGTTCCTGTGTACTAATACAGTAGTACTTGGAGTTCTGACACTCCCAATCCTTTCCTTTTGGTTTGTCGTATATTCCTTGGGGCAGCAGGACTTTGAGGAGAATATTGAGATCCTTATGAGTAAAGGAGCCCATTTGAAGAATATCCTTGAGTTCCCTATGGAATCCTGTAGGATCCTTTTCATGAGAAGGGACCATTTTCTTCATCTCTAATATTTCTAGTTTTGTCAAGGGAGTATAGACAAATGTTTGTTGTAACTTTCCTGCAGATTCTACAACGGGGTGTACTTCTCGGAGGGGAAATTGACCTTGGCCGTACTGAGGGGGATTTGAGTCATAAACATCAGAAAGGTATAGAACATAGCGTTGGCGCAGATCCAAGAAAATGTTGAGAAATTCTTGTCCCCTTGCCACCCATCTCCCTTCTAGACAATCTCGTAAGAGTGGATGTAACATTTTGGGCAGGCAGCCAGTGTCTTCGTACAATGTAATGAGGTGTTGAACCATATATATACTGGCTTGTCTTTGAGATGTCATAGGGAGCGATAAAAATATTTGAGCGACTATGTCAGGGCCGTATATAGAGTATTGGGACACCCAATGGGTGCTTGATCGAGCGAGTTCTTTTTCTTGTGTGGTGAGTGGAGGTTCGTCGTCCATCCAGTCATCCAGGGCTTCTTGTGTTTTTTGGAACAATCTATCTGAAGAAGCTGACAATTTTTTTGTCTTACTCCTGAGTTGTCCGCTACCTTGGGAACGAGGGATACGGGAACGTACTGCTCCTTGAAAAGCAGTTCCTTCTTCCCTGTCTTCGTCTGTACCCTCATTCTCGGTTTCCTGGGTAGGAACATTTTTCTGGAGTGAGTCGGAAACCTTACTGGTAAAGAGAGGGATGAAAATATCTATTTATTTTATTTTATTATAATTTCCCGCTACCACTGCTTGATCTAGCTGAAGTAGGTAGTCGGGAACCTTTTTCCCAGCACTTGAGATCATATGGATGAAACAGGTAATCATAAATCGTGAGAGGCATTTTCTATGAGCGATAGGTCTATTTTTAATAGCCTCTTGTAGGACTTCTAAATTTTCTCCTGTTCGGAGAGCCTCGTAAATTTTATTCAGACAACTTGTGATATTTGGTACCTCCCGTATGCCCTCTAGAGCTTCCCATAAGCGTTAGGAGACATCTGCTTGTGGACCTTCCCCTGGAGTCGGGTCATATCCACACTCTAACATAGGTAGAACACCACCCGAGGTGTCGGGATGGGTTCCGTCTGGGTAATTACTCGTCTGGCCACTATTTGATTAGTATAAGCAGGAGGTGGTTCCATTAAATAGGTGGTAATGAAGTCTTCGGGCACGGAAGGAACCTTAGGACGTGGAGGTGCTGTGGGGACGTTAGGGTCTGAACTACCATCGGACTCTGTCTTTTGCGAGAAGACGGGATATATATCCGTCATGGAGGCCGAGACCTCCCTTTTCTGTTGTTCAAAATTAATATGATCATTCTGATCCTGTAACTTTCTCATCTTACTTTCTTCCGACATTCTCTTTGCTTTCTCCACTTTCCCTTGCTCTTTCTGTTCCCTTCGATGTGCTTCCTTTCGCCATATTTTGACACTCTCTAACATCGAGGGTCTTGCTTTCTTTTCCCAACATTTCTTTTCAACTGCCATGATACAATTTAAATCCCATGTGCCACTCTTTGGCCATCTGATCGCAATTTCTAAATCTTTAGTGTAACCTTCCCAAAGATCCAAACACAAGATGACACTAATTCCATATTTCGTATACATGAAGTAACCAGGAGTATCCTTCGGGGGGACTGGTACAGGTTGTTCCAGTAACCCCTTCCGGGTACCCAGTTTACACAATTTGGAAAACAAAGGCATTGCGTCAATATATATATAAAAAAAATCTACACTTGATAACTTGATATACCCTGAGTATCAGAGTACAAACATACCGTTTTCTAGAAACCTAGAACCCGTCTTGACCGTGTTCTGAAAATCAGAACCTGTCTTGATACACCCCCAGCAGTACTCACCGAGGTGCAGAAAACGTGAAGACCTTGAAGACCTTGTCACTGGACTAGTTACGCTGCGCTCTTGATCAGGGATTTGTCGGGGTTCGGAAGACCTCGGACTCGGCAACTTCACAAGGTTCGGGCTTTGGGTCGAGACTTCCGCTGTCGTCCTCACCGCCTCATGTGGATGGTCAGGCCGCGGCACGGCCCCTCTTCGACACGAAGGAGTTCATGCAGGAACACCCTGCAGTGTGCACTTTGAAGTCCGTCGGTGTCTGGAGAGACAGGTTCGGGTCCGCATCACCGGTGCGTGGGGAGAAAGGGAAGTCCCTGTTCGGGTACCAATTTACTGTGGTAAATATTTTATTAATTTACCTTGATCGGAATTTCTATAATATCAATAAGGTCAAGCATGAAGAGCAGAGTACGTGGTGGTTAGAATTCAGGGTCTTTATTCAGTAACTCGAGTTAAGGGAGAGCTCCGTCACCTAAGGAGGCTCGGGAATAGTCTCTACTTTAATCAAAGAAAACATAGTATTTATACATTTCTGGACATAGAAAAAAGGAAGGAGCTTCCCTTGAACAAATTTCAGTTACTTGTGTTGTAATCATACAGAAGTCATGGCAGAAGCGACGTAACTGTGTCATGATCGTGAGGAAGTCACGGCAGAGGCAGAGTGTTGGGAAATAACCCAAAGCTGGTTCCTTAGATAAGAGAGAGAAATGGTTGTGACAGGATGTCTGGTGTCATGTCTTGGCAAAAAGGGGCTTTTTTCTCGGAATCGGCCTGACCATAAGAGTGTGTGGTTACAACAGGGGCTCGTTTCTTGGAATCGGTTTGGCCATAAGAATGTATGGTTGCAGTTAGAGGAAGAAATGTGTTGTGTGCAACCTTACGTTTATGTGCCCGGGTTTTTCTAGTTTCCATCATGATGAGCTTGGGACGTGAAAGAGAGGGTGTATAATGGGACATAAATAACGAAAAATATACATTTTCCACAGGAGGATGCAGAGGGTTTTGAAGCAGGTGGAGGCGACAGCATTGATCTGTCGGGTCATGGTGAAGCAGGAGTTGAGAATGATGACGAGGTTCCAGGCGTGGTCTGTAGGGGTGGGGGGCCTTCAGAGGGTGGTGGGCCACCAGGTGTTGTCTCATGCAGAGGGAGAGGGTTAGAGGATGAGGACTTCCGTCTTCTCCGAGTTAAGCTTCAGGCAGCGGCTGCTCATCCAGGATGCAACGACCTTCATTGTTTCCTGGAAGCTGAGTCTGGTGGTGAGGGAGTCCTTAGTGAGGGAGAGGATAAGATGGGTTTCATCGGCATAGGCTACTATGCTGAGTCCATGCTGACTGACGATTGTGGCAAGGGAGGCCATGTAGATGTTGAAGAGTGTGGGGCTGAGTGATGATCCTTGGTCTTCTCCTCAGTTGATCTCTGTGGATTTGGAGAGGAAGGGCGGAAATCTGATTCTTTAGGTTCTGCCGGTGAGGAAGGTGCAGAGCCAGTCGACTACGGTTCCCTGTATGCCGGCTTGTGGAGTCTGGCAGTGAAAGTGCGATCGGAGATGGTATCAAAGGCTGCAGAGAGGTCGAGTAGAATCAGGGCAGCGGTGTGGCCTAGGTGGGTGCGGATATCGTCTGCGTCGGCAAGTAGGGCGGTCTCGGTGCTGTGGTTGCTGCTGAATCTGGATTGGGAGGGGTCGAGGATGAAGTTCTATTAGATGAATTTTGTTAGTTGGCCATTGACGATCTTCTCTGGCGTTGGCAGCGAAAGGGAAGAGAGAGATGGGTTGGTCGTTCTTGAGGTCCGTCGGATCTTCTGAGGGCTTCTTGAGGAGGGGCTTGACTTCTGCGCTTTTCGAGTCGTCAGGGAATGTGTCGGCTTTGAAGATGGCATTGATGGTGCGTCGTAGCTCAAGTGCAATGATGGCGGTGGCTCTGTGGAAGATGTGCAGAGGGCAGGGGTTCATGGGGTCTTCTGAGTGATTGCCTTTCATGGTCGACACTGTGTCTTCGGTGGCGACCGCTGCTGGGGGGAGGAGTAGAGTGGGTGTCCTTAGTCTGTTCATTGAAGTTGTCGTAGAGGGATCTAATTTTCAGGTGGAAGCAGCTGTGTTTTTCGCAGAGGTCCTGGGAGGGTGCACATCAGTAGCTTCACTGAGGGGCTTGGAGAATTCCTGAATGATGTTGAAGAGTTCCTTGGCATTGCTGGTGTTTGTGTGGATTTTGTTTCGGATGAAGGTCCTTTTGGTGGATATGATGAGTTGGTTCCATAAATGGGAGTATCAGAACTGCAGTGGGTTAGAGAGGGGCACACCTCCCAAAAACGTACACATCAATGGATTTTTCCCTTACAGGAACCTGTTGCCATGATTAGTGACCCACTAAGATTGCTGACCTAATTGCAATAATTGTGCGATAGGCCAGGCCCCTCTGGGCAAGTTCAGAAAGAAAATTCAGAATATACACTTGATCCACTCCCACGGAATCCAGATTTCTTCCCACTCACCAACTAGGCTGTATTCGCAAAGCCGAGCCATATTGTTTGGCTTCAGGTCATAAGGCTGAGTGACCCATTCATCGCAAGCTGATGGAAATTGCATTTGGACTCTGTCAACATGGACAGACTCTGGGGAAGACGGATTGGAGAATCCATACATAGAAAGTTACAGAGGAACTGGAAATCAAGCATGCAACCTCCACATCGGAGTCCAGAATCTGTCTGCGCACCTGCGATATGACCCTGGTGATCATGGAAAAAGACAGGAACGTGTAGCCCTGCATCAAGCTTCATTCCTGTGTGAACGCGTCCGTCGCTATGGCCAAATGGACCTGCATCCAGCGTAAGAAATAAGGGAGCTGGTGGTCCCGACTGGAATGCAGAAAGTCCACCTCGCATGGACATAATTTGTCCTTTACCAACCTGAAACTTTGGGTACAACCTCCAAGCGTTGTAGTCCCTTAGATATCTGGAGTTTCAACCCACAATATGTTTTAACTTGCCATGGAGATTTACAGGCATGACCGCAATATTGCTTTCCGGGCAAAAATGGCAGAAACTTTTTGCTAGCTCTGCCAGAGCCCTCAACCTTGCACCGCTGAGATGATTGATGTAGCGAACTGCCGACACACTGTCCATCTTCAGGAGGATGGAACACAGCACCTTGTCTCTTGTGAAAGATTGCACTATGAAAGAACTTACTAGCAGCTCTAAGCAGTTGATATGCAACCCTCATTCCTGCTTGTACCAAGGGCCACCAGTGGTGATCTCAGTGCAATGCGCAACTCAGTTGAAGAAGCTGGCATTGGACTCAATGACCACTTCTGGTACAGACTCGAAGATGGCCCTTTTGTTCCAGGCCATCCTGTGGCATAGCCACCATTGCATTTCTGTTTTTGCCTCAGCTGACAGCTGCAGCAGGGCAGAATAAGAATAAGGCAATCTTTTCCTCAGGTGAACTGCCTTGAGCCTCTGAAGAGCAGAGCCCTGTAGTATAGTAAGTCTATGAAGATTGCCTGGAATGATGATGCTAGTAGTACTACTATCTGAGCAAGGTACCAAAGAGTGATGTACTCCTTTTCTGTAATGCATCTCAACTCCTTTCTAGAAGAGACAGTTTCTTGTGAGGATAACGGAAGACCTGTTGAACCAAATCTATGACGAAGCCCAGGAAACCTAGTCACTGTGAAGACAGAATTTCAGATTTCTGATTGCTGATAATATAGCCCATTTGTTGTAGAAGACCACAGGACCACTCCAGATGCTGTGGAAAGATTGGCCGATCCTGGTGCATAATAGTGATATCGCCATAGAGATACATCTCTGCAGCGTATAAGTTCCACTACCAGGAGCATGACCTTTGTGAAGTACTACATATTGGAGGATAGACCAAAGGGTAATGCTAATAACTCGTAAACTTAGTGATCGCCGGAGACCTGTAGAAATCTGAATTGTGACAGGAAGATTGCTATGGTGAAGTAAGATTCCTTGAGGTCTAGATGCACCTTCCAATCATTCAGAAGGAGGATGTCCGTAGAAGGTGGCAGCCCTCCATCTTAAAGTGGTAGTAAACCAACCATTGGTTGAATTCCCTCAAGTTTAGAACCATCCTTATCCATTTGTCTTTCTTTTTGACCAAGGACTGATTGCTGAGGTAACCCCTGGGATGCAAAGTTGTGGCCACGTTCACCCCTTTGTCCAAGAGGGAAGTTACAGTCTGAGAAATCAGTCGAAAGCCTGCATTGGAGTGGACCATAGGTGAGGGTCTTTTGATCTGAACTGGAGTCTGGAAGAACTGTTTCCAGAACCTCATCACTGTTTGCAACACCCTTGTTTCCCCTGTCTCCTCTCGCCAAGCATGGAGAATTAGACGTAAGTGCCCTTCAATTTTTGGGTGAGGGAAAAAAGGTAGTTTTTACCTGATACTGCACTTGGAACATTTGAGCCTCCATAGAAACTGCCTCTATCTGTCAGACCCTTTCCTTGGGGTCGAGAAGAAGCCCCCAAGCCTTGTCTGATCCTCGTACTGATAGTGTTGCTGGTGGCCATTTGTGAATCTCTAGGAGGCTGGGGAAAAAGAGAGGCCCAAAAAGTGCCCCCTGCCTCCGCCACCGTGCCAATCTCGGAGTTAGCCAATTCACCTAATGTGGGGTCAATATTTATGAGGAGGGAAAGTCGTCTTTCAGATGATAGAGCACAGTTGGCATTCCCAAGAAAACATATTGCTCTCTGCGCCCAGCCAGATAGAACTTCTGGGAAAATAAGTTTATCAGTATCCTTGGCCTCTTCAGTCATATCCAGAATCTTTGTTAAGGCGCCCAGATTTTCAAATAGGATCTGCTGGCAGGTCTTTCAGAAATGGAAATCCCCTTTTTAGGATCCTTCACAAATGTGGTTATAGAGGTGGCCATCTTTCTGTCAGTTTCTGGTGTAAAAGCCACTTTCCCGTCCAGGCATCAGCTAGGACATTCCATCCTAGGGCAACCCCTGAACTCCTTATCTAAAGGCTTCCTTATGTGATTTGCCACATATTGTGTCACCCTATGTCCTGCTGTCTAGACTACCGAATGCGAGTGATAGATATCATCTGGGTCTAACATGCCTTCTGTGTCCCCAACCCCGGACACCCCAATAAAAAGGCTGTCCAACCTAGGATGCTCAGGCCTGCCTTCCGGTCCCCAAGGTCTACTCGGCCAAGGTCCAGTATTCGAGTTGTCATTTCGGTAGAGTTGCCCTAAGTCCTGCCTGTCATCAATCCTCCCATCAGGGAAAGCTTTTGGTCATCGACGGGTGTAAGCTTAGGTTGTTCTTGATCATCGTAATCCAAGGGGTAAAGGTTCGGCATTTCAAGAATGACTGAGCTGTTTGAAGGCGTCCGAAAGTGGGGACACTCAGGTCTTAGCCTTAACTTAGTCTGAAAGCGTGCCCACCTTCGGTGGTCCAGCAGCCTCTTGAGGTTCTAATGGCCTTCAAGGAGCCGTAAATTCCCCCAAGGGGGGTACATGCTGTGCTGATCAGCCACTAGTAGGATCTGTCCTCTCAAGGGCTGTAGGACAGGTGACATAGCACATTTCAACATAGCACCCACAGCATCAACAAATTCATCATCCAGGGGGAACTGCTCCTTTCCGCTCTCAGACAATCTTCCCTCCTCTGCGCCTACGATGACTGATCAGGGTCCTGTGGTATTATTATACTGACTAGGTATTATAGTAACAGCAATAAGGAGGGCCTTACAAGGCAAGGCCTCAGACTCACCCTACAACTATGACGAGCTGCTAGTCAAAGGAAATAAAACCTTAGTGGACATCCAGCTATGCTGCGCCCAGTCCAGCAATCAGAGATTGATGGATTGCAAACAGGGAAATGTTCACCGCACGTTTAAAACAGCCGCCGCTCCCACTCTCAGCCTCATGTAGCGCCACCGAGAGAGAGAGAGTAAATGGAGTTTGAATGTCCCTGAGGTTGCGCCTTCCTCTGGCCGTGTGCCTCCAGCACCACGTGAGTTGGACCTGTGAAACTGGGCCTGAGACGGTGTGACAGTGCTGTACCATGGGTGGCTCCTCTGCTAAGGCGCCCATGGTACAGCACCCTTCCATTACACAAGATAAGCAGAGGCATGGATCACAGCCCAGATATTCCTGCATTCTTTATGATCTCTGCTTTTTTCAGGATGATGCATAGGCAAAGATATTGGTAACTCCACCTAAATAGAGGAAGAGAAGTCCACAAGCTTTGCTGAGAAAAGTGAGAAATGGAGCACAAGCTTAGGCATTGCCTTCTTAGCTATCAGTGGAATAAGTGCAGGCATTGCTGCATAAGCTCACCTCCATGAACAAACAAAACTCCGAACCTCTAGAGCATGAGAAGATCACTTAGGACACAGTCTGCTGTGTTTTTGTCTTCTGGCTGTAGTGCTCAAGACCCTCGTGTGTGCACCCTGAGGTCTTCTTTGGCTAAATTGGGCACTGTGGTCTTGAAAAGTGCACCATGCATGCCTTAATTAGAAAGTTTGGGCCACTGTCCCAGTGCACATTTGTGTTCTTGAGTAACAGTGAGTAACAGTGTGCAGAACAGTCCTTTTTCTAGTTCTTTGCTCTCCTCTTGCTAAAGTATAGCCTATTTTCTTGTCGCTAGCCTCTTTGCTCCTTCCTTTTTGCCTCAACAGCATATGTCTTGTGTAGTATATGCCCGGGCTTTGTGCACTGTGTCAATGGGAGTTTAGTTTAAGTGGAATTCATCTTAGATTGCCACTGAAAGCATGTTGTGCAAGATGGAGATTAAAGGGAGCCTGCCAGAATGGCATTATGGATTGCTAGCGTTCATGTAGTTTTGTGTAGCATTAAATGTGGGGAGGATAGGAATAAGGTTTCCTTTAGAAGGACAGAAATTACCTTATGCTACGGTATGCCTTTAGTTGCTTCTGAGACCACTAACATAAGAAAGGATGGAGATTGAGTATTTTAAAGATGACAGAACCTCTCAAGTGCAGGCAAAACCTTTTGACAGGGCCTGTCCATTTTTGCAAAAGTGCTGCTTCAGAAAGGCTGTCTGGTGTCAGGGTTGAAGGCTTCTCTCATCTTTGTACTCATGCCATGGGTTTCTCCCAGAGTAGACTGCCAGGCTGAATCTCTACTGCTTGCCATCACTTGAAGTTGAAGTGGGTGTCTGCATTGGACACAAAAATGATACAGCAAATCAAGGAAAGATCTCAAATAAGTTCCAGGGCAAAACTACATGAATGCAGAGACCAGGCCCTGTTCCCGGCTCTCCATGGGTGTACATCCCCTACTGTGTATGGCCTTTGGCCGCACGCCTTGTAGTTTATTGCAGGTGCTGGCCTTGGTTAAGCTCTGCTCTCATCACTCTGTGGGCGGACAACGCCCGCTGCATTTGGCCTCCAGCCATGCTCTGTAGTTAAGGTTGCTGCAAGGCCTGTACTGCAGCCAGTCCGTGCTCGCACTCAACTGTGTGTATATATAGACACACACCCACACACAAACACAAACATATAGTCTCTGAAAACAAAACCTAAAAAACACAGAAATTGGGCTGTTATATTTCAATGAACTAACCATATCTTGTACCCACAACATGCACTGCTTATGACCTCACATATTACATCACTCATGACATGTTAAATGACTGAATTGAAGATATCACAGATGATATCTGAGTTGAAATCATGGACTCTGGCCAGGCCCTCTGCCCCACCCTCCGTGGCTGGTAGACCCCAATTGCACAAAGGTGTTGGTCATGCACAGTAGGGCCCCCTTCCGGAAGCTAAGGGTTTGATTTATATTTTGGTGGAAGTAATATTTTTACAAAACATTGGTTTGGAGTTAGTTATTGAGTGTGTGTTCCTGTCTTGTATGAGTCTGTACAACAAATGCATTCATACTACCTTCTGAGAAGCCTAACTACTCAGCCCACCTACCACTAAATTTAGAGTAAGGTATTATCTACTTTAACCTCTGCCATACCTTTGGGGACTCACAGGACTCTGTGCCCACTATACCTTTTTGGTCTAGTATATACAGAGCAGGCTTCCTACACTGACTTTGACAATGTGCAGCCAGGGGCACCCAGTACGAGAAAAATCCCTGACAGTGGTCTACTGGGTTGAGTACAGCTTGGCAGTAACCACCTTTGCCCGTGCACAGCTTACATCTGTTTTGGTGGTCGGGTGTACTGGAAAGCATCATGGTTCTGCCTTTTAGTGATTTAACAGCCGGGTTCTATAGTCTGTGAGGCTTGTCCTGGTATTTGTGTTTTGATGTGGGAGGGAGCTTGGCAGTTTAACCTATTGATTGCTGCGTAGCTGGGCCCTTCAGTGCATTAAGCTTTCCCTGGCATTGGTGTTATGTGGAAGGGGAAGCTTGGCGGTTCCGACTTTCTGGTGGTTTCCCAGCCAGGCCCTTCAATCCATGAAGCTTTCCATGGCACTGGTCTTCCAAGGCGGTGTAGCAACTTGCCAGCTTTGCCTTTTGGGGCATTCACAGACCATGAAGCTTGCACTGATGTTCGTGTTCTGAGGCTGTGGTAGAGATAGATTGACCATTTGGCTTTTTGGCGGTTTCACAGCCTGGCTCTTTAGTCTGTGAACCTTGCTCTGTCATTGGTGTTCGGGGAGATTTCTCATTTGGGCGCTTCAATCTGTGATACTTGCCCAAGTGTTGAAGTTCTTGGGGTGGCGAGGATTGATAGTTCAACAGTACCTGGTGCATGACAGGCCAGTTAGAAGTAGATACAAGGGGGGAAATGAGGGGAAAGTCTGGTGTAGTCACTAGAAATGATGAGGGCACTAATGTAGATCATTGGGCACTTCTCTTGGGCTATAAGGTGCTCTGTATTTTGACTAGTGGTGAAGGCTCACAATTGGGTGAAGAAAGAATGGTAGGTGGTGGTCCCTAAGCGCAGTGCACAATTGGTGGCAATTGTGCAACTAGTTATATATGTACGGCTCCGTAGGGATTATGTTATTGGATTCCAGGTCATGTAAGGTGGAGTGTGGTCTTGAATTGTGGCAATCCTGAAGAAGGCTTTTCTCGCCAAAACGCGCATTGAAGAGATTTACTCTAAGCCACAATAGAAAAGAAAAAAATGAGCTTTTGCCATCTGTTTAAATTTATATAGTGGAAAAGATGTATCAAGAATTTTTTTTAAAGTATAAATGAATTAATGTATTAAAATGTTCAAGAACTAGATTGTCATTTCTCCTAGACAGCATTTTAGTGTGTGTATAGATGTATGAAGAACGTATTTGAATGGAGTAAGCATGTGGTATTAACGTTAAGTATGTGGTATGAATATATAGGTAAATGTGTTTTTATATTGAATAAATTATACTTCCTTTGCAGGCCTAGTTTGAAAATATTGAGGATAAATGCATATAAATAAGCTTTCTTCATGGAACAATATTTGATGAAATTAGCAATTGATGAAATTCTATAAAAATGACTGAATATATGTTAGAAATGGGGTTTCTTATTGGCTAGGGTATGCACCTAAGCCAGGCAGAACACACCACTCTAGTTAGGGCAAGTAAGTTGCACACCAAAGATAACCTGAACTCACCCTCTGGTAACTTGGCACAGAGCAGTCTGGCTTATCAGAGGCAATTAGTAAAGCGTTTGCACAACACACTCCCACAGAAGCAAAATGAATACACCACAAAAGAGACTTCATACAGGATTATATAAAATATATTGTGCCAGTCGAGCATAAAGCCCTGCGTGGGATGACCTAACCATGTGCCTTGTGTGTCACCAGAGGCATTTCAAAAAGCTATGTGATGCTGCTTTCATTAAATCCTAGATTACCTCGGGATGTCTCTATAACCCTAGAATGTCTTTTTAGATGGACATAGCAATTGCATTTTATTTAAATACTGCTGTGATAAACTGTCTTCTTTTTTACACCTCCCTTTTAACCAATGTATACATGTCATGGAATGAATTCGTAGAAACTTTCATGTACATTTTTTAGGTAAATGTTTTTAATGATACTTGTTTTATGCTCTGTAATATATTACAAAGCCTATGAAGCTGTATCAGCATATTACTAGTGAATCTCTGCACGCAGTACAGGTTATTATTTTATTGTATATTTGTCGAAGAATGCTTTTATGATACATGTTATCAAAATAAAGCTATTGATTGATTTATATTATGCATAAAAGAAGACCAAACCACCATGAATCATAAATACTGTGCAAACAAGGCAAATCCTGAGATAGTACTTGTTATCCTGACAGTGTAAGAATGAAAACTACATACATTATCTATCAGGGCATGAAATGGAGGAGTGTATGAAATAAAAACACATAACTATATAAAAGGGAATTTCCAAAGAATAACCTAGGAGAGGAGGAGGCCTCACAGCAGTGAGAAACAAAATAGTCTGTTTGTCACAACCCGTACATGCAACGCAATGCCCATAGGGCTATCTAGGGCCTACCTTAGGGGTGACCTATATGTAATAAAAGGAGCGTTTATGGCTTGGCAAGTAATTTTAAATACCCTGTTAAAGTGGCAGCAACTCCGCATGCAGGCCCTGCAGTGGCAACCCTGAAATAGGTTTGAAAGGCTACCTCTGTGGGTGGCACAAGCAGGGCTGCAGGCCCACTAGTAGCATTTCATTTAGAGGCCCTGGGTATTTGGGATAACACTTTACAAGGGACTTGCAGGTAAATCAGATGTGCCAAACAGGTGTGAACATATACCATGTTTTAGAAAAGAGAACACATGCGTTTCAGGATTGATTAACATTCGTAAAGTACCTAGAGTCCTAGAGTCCTGAAGCCAACAAAAAGAGGTTCAGAAAAATAGGTGGAGGAAGGCAAAACATTTGGGGATAACACTGCAAAAAGGGCCAAGACCAACAATCTATAAATAAAATGAAATAAAAAGTAAATCTAAATCTTTTGGGCCGTACATTCATGTGTGGATGTGAGACTTATGAGCTTTGATGGAAGAATAAGGTTGCCAAGGGACTCTTGTTTCTATTGTTAGTTTTCCCCTGCCCCAGAAACCACATATATAAATCAGGGGGTTCTGTTCTAATACATTAGTTAAGCTTGCCCTGTCCTTGGTGTTCCAAGGAAAAATCCACAGTATGACCCATAAACCAATTGAGATCTGGGTAATAATATAACAACACGCAACAATATCCCAATCGGTATCAATGGCGGAGGCAGTTAATTGAGTATGTAACGTACATTATGAGGAAGGAAAGAGGGAAACTCACAAAAAGTTTTCAAATGTGCACCGGGCATCATATATTTAACAAGCATTTACAATGCAACGGTTTCGCCTTTGTAAAAGTTTGAGCTATTGGCATTGTAAATGACAAATTTTGTATTTATGTGTTTGTTTTGAAAGCAGATAAATAAATGGCATTGTCATTTACAATGCCAATAGCTTAATCTCACAAATGCGAGACCTATTGCAGCTGCATCAGACCCCACTACACATCTATCCAGCACTACAACACACGTGCAGCTGTGTCACCATTAAAGTGTTACAAAGCACCATAGACAACTTCACCAGCCATCGCACCCTGAAGGAGCCCCAGTCAGCACCCCCCAGCTATGCACCAGTGTTCTTCCACTGCACGACACCCCGTCTGTGCACTAGTGCACCAGCCATCGCACCCTGCAGGAGCCCCAGCACCCCCAACAGCTGCACCAGTGTTCTTTAACTGCACGACACCCCATCTGTGCACTACTGTTCACACGGAGTGCACCAGCTCTCCACAGCTGCACCAGTATTAATAAGCAACAGGCGCCAGTAACCCCATGGCTGCACCTCTGCCCTCGAGCCGACAATGGCTGCCTCTCCCGAGCTACACGAGCTCACACACTTCTGCTCTGGTGCAACCAGCGTTGCACACCTACTTCCTGGTTCGCGGGGAGTAGGAACGCCGGAGAATTTCATCTTTAAAACACGGAGCACTTAAACATCTAACGCCCCATGATAGCGGGTACACGAGCTCCCAGACGAAGGGTACATTAACCCGAAATGCATTGGAGCCATTTCGAGAATGCATAATATGTAAAGGAACCTAACCTTTTGAAACCAATGTTGAAACACGATTAAAGTACATCAACAACCTACCACTTGAAAGCTCGTTTATATGAGCACCTACGGTGTGCACAAAAAACAGGGATGCCACCAAGCTATATGGTGACACAGTGACCACTCATATTATAGACGCACGCCGGACGGACGCGCCACCTGTATGTAGCACCCAACCTTGGAACACCTGATTGAAAGAATCTTACAAAAAATTGCTGTGCGCCCTCCAACCAAACATTTTCAGCAACCAGCGTTGCACCAGTGACACCAAAGCACTACATCAATACATCTTCAAATCTTTCTTTTCCACTATTCGCATCAGCAACCCCACTGCCTGCAC
Organism: Lissotriton helveticus; assembly: GCF_964261635.1. Classification (NCBI taxonomy): domain Eukaryota; kingdom Metazoa; phylum Chordata; class Amphibia; order Caudata; family Salamandridae; genus Lissotriton; species Lissotriton helveticus. The sequence continues at coordinate 488,796,821 of NC_136072.1, read as the reverse complement.
CAGTCTCCTCCAAGGGCTGCACCTATATAAGCCAATTTTCGAACAATATTTAATACAAAACACTAATTGAAATTGATCAAAACTCTCCATAACAAATGTTACGAAACTAACTTGCCCGCTTAAACCAGGTGCACTCCCTGCACACTTAAGACATAACGAAGAAAGTCCCAGGCTTTTCACAAAATGGAGTACTAACAGAATCTGACTTGGATGTGTACAATATGGAACCCGGAAAGATGACAAGTGCAGGAATTCACAAACTAGTTACAATGCATGTGTGGGCACTATGCAGCCATTCTGTTATGCGCACAAGTCGATATTACAAGTTGCAGTCGTGATGCCCCCCCACCCCATACTCCACCAAAGGCGCCCACACTGTGTTGCTTCTAAGTACATTTCTTACAGTTGTATTCGCGGTAATGTTAAGTAATATTATTGTATTGGCCCGCGTGAAGCACAGGCCTGGCTTTGGAATATGATCCAGTTATCCCGGGGGCCCTTGCAAGGACCTGAAATGCTGCCCGCACCCCCTTACCGCCGGCCCTAACCAAAAATTCACATTTACACTACTTAATGTACATTCATGGAAAGAAATGTAGAGCCGTAGATATCACCACCGCAAACACCGGAAGCAGGCAAACATGGATGACGAGACGCGCCTGCCCATATTTATAACAGATGAAGGCAATCCATCGGGAAAAGTTTTCAGTGGAGTTGAGTTTGTAATAACCAACAGCAGGCTCTTCATAATAATAACCAACACAGCACATCATGTCACCAAACGTGACATTAAAAGGAAGTGTTATGGGTGTATTCCTTGGCTTGTGTGAATTTAAAGCACACCTCTACTGGTGCACGTCTGTACTTTGCATCTTTCTAGTAGTTTCAATCAGAGACCCTGATGGGTGGGAACGGACAGCGGGGGGGGGGCGGGAACGGGCACACATGGACAGCGGGAGGGGCGGGGGGCAGGAAGGGCATGGACAGCGGGAGGGGGGCGGGAAAGGACAGCGGGAGGGGGGGCGGGAACACGAACAGTGGGAGGGGGGGCAGGAACGGGAACAAAAGCACTCACCTGGACCTGGACTTCCTCCGGCGGCAGTCGGCCGCGGAATGACCAAAAGAAACATGGACGAGCAAAAAAATAAACCCCGCCCACCGCCGCACTGACGTCCTAAAAGGGGCTGGATGAGAAAAAATCTCAGGAACGCCCACGAGTCGCCTCGCAGAATGACGGACGCCTCTCTCTTCCAATGGCTAGCTTCCATTTATGGAGCTAGCCAATGGAACAGAGAGGCGGGAATAAGCCACATACTGGTAAACAAAAGTTTTCGCCTGCGCCGAAAAGCTGCGCGGCGCAGCTTTCGACGAGGCGAAACCTAAAAAGGAAATATTGAGGAAACGGACGGTACAGTTGTATCAGCACTGTAGGTATGAATTGTATAGACAGCTCAATTTGGACTTGGTGCACAGATGTGCTTGTGACACATATAAGTGGCGACGCAGGTGACAAAGTAAAAGACAGTGAAAGGCACGTAGTGACAAACGGAGAAAGTATGTACAAGTGACTGTGTGGTTCAGAACGAAATGATTTACAATAGTTGCATAGAAATGGATGGCGTGATTTAAATAGGATAATCACACACTGCACCTTTAAGAAACGAGCTCCTCGCGTCTCTGTGACCTCCCCTTAAAATACTTCCGGGGTCCAGCTTTCTCAAATCCCGGCATGAGAATCTTCGTACACACGTCGGAACCCGTCTGCACGTTTACGGTAAGCCACACACTTTTCTGTCACCAGATTGCACGTTATGTGAAAGCACTGCGGATAATATATTTTTCACTTCACCTTGTACTTTATCGCGAATAACAGCCGCGCCCCGCGCTATCCTTCCCCGAGCCTGCCACCCATCTTAGCGGGGTAATTTGTGAGCAACTAATTTTCATTGTAATCAAAGGCACGACTGAGCACTTCACTCATTACCATTTTAAATCACACTTTCACCGACCTCTAATTTTAACTGCACGATCACTTCACCAAGTCGTGACATATGTGACTAGCCTTCATTTCTTTCATTCAATACTTAGAACACAATCGTTTTCTCTTCATTAACAGAACATGTCCCCAGAAGAAGGCATGATTTAATTGCCGAAATGCATTGGGATAGTTTGAGTGCATTCATTGAACCATGATGACATCATATATAATGGCGCTCCGGCCTATGCCATCCACCGGCTGCAGCTAGTGCAGAACCAGGCTGCCCGCCTGATTCACGGCCTGCCTAAATATCACCGCTCCACCCCTCTATTGCAGGCACTGCACTGGCTGCCAGTGAGAGAGCGAGCCTTATTTAAGCTTGGTTGTCTTACCTTCCAGGCTAAAATGGGCACTGCCCCGGAGTTTATCTGCTCCGCTGTTAAACCCTATGTACCGGGCAGAGAGCTCCGCTCTACCCATCAGGCACTCCTCACCACTCACCGGTTTAGGAAGAAAAAGGCGGGTGGAACCAAATTTGCAGTCCTTGCCCCTATGTTTTGGAACTCCCTCCCCGCGGAACTTCGCATGACATCCCTTTACACTGAGTTCCGTAAAGGCCTCAAAACTCTGCTTTTTTCCCGAGCCCACGTTGTTTAAATCCTTCTCCGCTCCTGCTGCCTTCTCGCAATCTAAAAGCGCCAAGAAACCGCGTGGTAAATGTGCGCTATATAAATGTTTTTAAATTCAAATTCAAATGAAATGTATACTTGTGAATACAACGAGATGCATGAAGAATATTTGATTAAAAATTAGAGCATTACTGCCGTCTGAACTTTGCAATTTATTCTGTACTTAACTCTAAAAGAAACCTTCATATAAGGACTTTTCAGGAGCCCGGAGGACATTTCTCAACATTGAGAGTGCTACCCCCCTGTTATTACCCACGCCTCCAGTCAGAAGGTGATACTCTGGAGCACCTTACAAAATAAAAAAACAATTTAAACAGCTGTGCGCCCAGTTACAACCCTTTTTGTGATTTAAATAGAACCACTCGGAATGCGGGCGCCTTCAATTGCGCTGAGAGGTCGACATCAATTAACTGCCTCCGCCATTGATACAGATTGGGATATTGTTGCGTGTTGTTACTTGGTGTTCCAAGGCGGGTGAGACCATGGCTGTTCTGCCTTTTGGTGGTTTCCCAACTGGGCCCTTCAGTCTGTGTGGCTTCCTGTTACGTGGCGCAGGAACTTGGTAGTTTCACCCTTTGGCTGTTTCGCAGTCTGGCCCTTCAGTCCATTATGCTTGGCCCGGTATTAGTGCTCTGGGTCAGAGGGAGCTTGGGGGGACTCATCTTTTCACTGCTTTGCAGGCCATCAGTTTGGGAAGCTTGCCCTGGTTTTCTGAATAAGGGGAATCATGGCTTTTCTGCCATTTGGTGGTTTCCAAGCCCTTTTCTTTATAAGCTTCCCCATACATGGTATTCCTGGGCTTTAGCAGTTTCACAGTCCGACCCTTCAGTTCGTGAGGTTTACTTGAGTGTTGGTGGTGTTCCAGAGGAAGTGGGAGACAGCCGCTCCCTCCTTTTTCTCGATTTTTGCATCTGAGCCCTTCAGTCCATGAGACTTGCCATTCAGTTGGTGTTCAAGGCCAGAGACGGATCTTGGTGGTTCCATGTTTTATGGCTTTCTTAGCTGTGCTTCAGTTCATGAAGTTTTCCCTTGCATAGGTGTTCCCGGGGTAATTGGAACAGAGGCTGGCGGTTCTGCATTCTGACAGTTTGTAAGTTGAGCTATTCAGTCTATGAAACTTTCCCTAGCATTGGCATTCTGGGGTGCATCAGGTAGATTGGATGTTCTGGTTTTCAGTGGATTCTCAACCAGGGCCTACTGTCTATGAAGGTTGCCCCTGAAGTTGATATTTTGGGATGGGTGGAAGCTTGAAGCTTCGCCTCTTGGAGATTTTGCAGCAAGAATGTCCGTTCATGAAGCCTACAATGGCGTTGGTTTTCCAGCACTTCATAGTTGGTGTTTTCCCTCTGCGAATCACCCGGGTCAGGTGGAGGCTTCTCCTTCCACATTTTGGCAGTTTCGCAGCCAGGCCCTTTAATCCATAAACTTGGCTGACGGTATTCTAGGATGGATGGAGCTTGCCTGTTCCGCCTTTCCGCGGTTTGGCAGCCAGCCCGTCAGTCTATGAAGCTTGTTCTAGTTTTGGTGTTCCAGGGCACGAGAGATTGAATGTACCACATTTCTGCAGCTCCTCAGCTAAGTCCATTATTCCGTGAAGTTTTCCCTGTCATTGGTGTTTCAGGACAGGGGGTAGCTTAGTGGTTCTTCCATTGGCTGTTTCACAGTGGGCCCGTCAGTCTATAACGCTTGTACTGTCAGGTAGTTCCTCATAATACATAACATTTGCGCATTTAGACAACATAAACTACGGGATTGGTGTCCTGACGGAATCCAGAAACCCCCAAAGGATATGTTAGCCTGTAGACCAGCTAGCTCACAGTGCCACTATAGGCTACCTAACCTTACCAAGGAGCTAAAAGTGTCTAGCAACTTTCGAACATAAAAACCCTTGATCCTTCAGTCATTGTGGAAAAAGTGCAGTACTTTTCGCTCAGTCACTCGTGCTCAGTAGGTCTGAGAGGAATACACTGAATATAAACGATGGGGACTTTTTCAATAAGCATGTATTGAAACGGCGGCATTCTAGTATAAAACATGTTTTCTGCGAGAATCATTAGACAAAAACAAACGTATAAGATTACAAGCACCAACAGAGTAAATAAAAGGTAGAATTCTACCATGGTGCTAAAACAGTGAATATATTCAGGCATATAGATACATGGCAGTAAACAAGTGTACTCCTACTATACGAACCCTATCTAAGTGTACCAAGAATGTATGTGGGTGTAAAGCCAAGAATTCCCTAGGAAAGAGCCAACCGCATTACCTGATCGGAAAGAACGAAGGACCCTGTCTTGGTCATGAGTTGGACACCCCGCAAGGGATGTCAGACCACTGCTTGCTGGAGCTTCTGCAGGCCGGTACCTCAGTGTCTTGTGTCAGCGTATAAACATCTCCTCTCATATATCTAGTGTTCGGTATGGTTCTTTTATACCAAAAAGATAGGCTCTGCGTTCCTTACACAATGATGTGTACTCGATGTGTTGTGAGTACGATTATGTAAATGAGCCTAAATCAATACATGCATTTATGCAAAGTAATTCTTTCATCATAGTATGAAGATGACATGACTTTAACGCAGAGTATGTTCATGCTGTGATATACGTCGTGTGAAGGGGACTTTTCTGAGTATCATGCATAATAAATGAGGCTAGTTTCCAAGAAATTGATCGACATTTATTCAGCACATAACTGGGTAATAGGTCAGTGCTAGAACCGTTATGCAGAGCAAGGTAGTAAAAAAAATGTATGTAAAAGGTTGTGTAGCTGCCTAGGCCTAGATTAGGTACATTGGGGTTCATAACACCCACTCCTCATCCGAAGGTTCATAAGGTCAACTAATGATAAAATATGCCTGGTAAAAACATTTTCATAAAAATCAGTGACTAAAAACATGGTATATGTAAAAATGATGCTTGATTAAAAAAAAAAAAATAATAATCCAAGTCCACAAAAAAGTCAATATATGATCAGACTGACTGAACATGCTGAAAGCATGATGCTCAGTGGGAGCAGAAAATGAAATGAAAAATGCACTTGCTGAGCGCACCGCTACCCGAGGAAATCCCAGCGCTGGTAACGGCAAGCAGTAGAGAACCAACCAGGCTAAGGGAAGAGCCAGGTTTTTAACAGTTTACGAAAGGGAAGATGGTTACGTTCCTTGCGCAGATGGAGAGGGAAAGAATTCCAGTGCGTAGCGGCATTGTAAGAAAACAGTCGGCCCCCGCTTCTAGCTTTGCTATTCCTAGGAACTGCGGCAAGGTGTAGGGTGTCAGAACGAAGGCGGCTGTTGAGACGGTAGGGTTGGAAAATAGAGTGATTGCTGGAGGGGCCAATTCCGTCTAACGTTTTATGAGCAATGCACATAGCCTTGAAAGTGACTCTCTCCATAATAGAGAGCCAGTGGAGGGATTTCAAAGCAGGCTTTGCCGATTGGTGTTTTGGAATATCCAGAGCAAAATAAAACGAAATGAAGTTAGTCATTCCAATTTGGCTTGTTTTGTAAAAAAGGCAGATTTTTTCCCATCACACGGAGAGCCAAATATTTGTGTCCTGTGTGTGAGACGCCCCATCACTGTCACTGGCATTCGTGCACAACGGTCCCTGTAGCACCTCTTGTATCAGGTCAATGGAGCAAAGGTGATCAACTCCAGATCCCACACCAGCCGCTGAGGAAACACTCAATACCTGTGTGTCTGTTGTAGAGCTGGTGTCCGTTCCGACAGGAGCTGATGCATTCTGTGGAGACTCTAAGAATGCCGTCACCAGCATGAGAATACGCTGAGGACACTATAATACGTGGGCCTTTAATGGGTCCAGTAGTACGTCTACTGGGTGTCCGGCAGTGCAACTGATGAAAGAGTCAGACATATATCCAACTTGTTGGAACGTGTTGGTGTTCTGGGGTGCAGTGGAGCTTTGCGGATCTGCCTTTAAGTGATTTTTCATTTTGGCCCATCAGTTTGTGAAGCTTGTCTTGACTTTTGTGTTTTTAGGGTGGGGGAAGACTGGCGGTTCTGGCTTTTAATGATTTCTCAGCTGACCCCTTCACTCTGTGTAGCTTGCCCTGGTATTGTTGCTCTGGTGTTTTGGGAGGAATTGCCAACTTTGTCTTCCTGCGTGAACTCCGCCCTTAATCCTGTCAAGCTTGTCCTGGTGCTGGCTTTCCTGTGTAATGGAGGAGCTTGGTGGTACCCCTATTAGCGGTTACACCACTGGGCTATTCTACTAGTGAAGCTTGCCCTTGCGTTGGTGTTCCCAGTGTGTGTGTGTGTTTTTTTTGGGGGGGGGGGAGCTAGCTGTCTCACCTTTTAATGTTTTTTCAGCTGGCCCTTCAGTTCAGGAAGCATGCCCTGGTGTTGTTGTTCCAATGTTTGTGGGTTGCTTGACTGTTCTGCTTTTTAACGGTGTCACAGCTGGGCTCTTCAGACTGTGAAGCTCGCCATGGTGTTACAGGGTAGGGGAAGCTTTTTGGTTCCACCTTTCAGTGTTTTCGTAGTCGGGCTCTTCAGTTCACGAAGCTTGTACTGAGGTTGGCGGCAGGTTTGGTTGTTCTGCCTTTTGATCTGAACAGTTCAGCCTTTGGCTGTTTCCTAGCCAGGCCCTTCAATATTCAGTTAATGGTTTACCGGTTTGTTGGGAAGCTTGACATTTCTGTCTTTTGGTGGTCTTGCAGCCATGCAATTCAGTCAGAGAATCTCGCCCTATTGTTGGTGTTCTGATAGGGTGGAGAGCAGCTTGGTACTTGCCCTGTTCAGCCGTTTCTCAGCTGTGCTGTTCAGTCCATGAACCTTTCCCTGGCATGGGTGAAATTGGCGGTTTCACCTTTTGGTGGTCTCTCCACCAGGCCCTTTAATCTATAAAACATGCATTAGCATTGGTATTCCGTGGTCCGTGGGAGTTTGGCTGTACACCATTTTAGTGGATTCTCTGCCAGGCACTTCTATCTTTGAAACTCGCCCTTGAGTTGGGGTTTCAGGTGGTGAGAGCTTGGCTGTTTGTTCTGCTATATTGGTAGATTCGCAGCTGGGCCCTTGAGTCCATGAGGCTTGCTTTGTTGTTTGCCAGTGCAGAGTCGGGTGGCACTCCTTGTTCCATGTTTTAACTGTTTCTCAACCAGACATTTGAGTCTATGAAGCTGGACCCAGCATTGGTGTTTCGAGGTGTGTGTGTGTGTGTGTGTGTGTGTGGGGGAGGTATTTGCAGTTCTGGCATTAGGCAGTTTCTCATCTGGGCCCCTCAGTTGGCAATAGTTTCCATGGCCTTGATGATCCCAAGATATTGGGAAAGATTGACCTTTCCACCTTTCTACGATTTTGTGTTAGAAGTTGGCAGTTCCATCGTTTTGCAGACCTTTATGGAGGCAGGCTTTTAGTCTGTGAAGCTTGCCTTAACGTTCATGTTTCTGGAGTGGGGTATAACTTGGCAGTTACCCCCTTTCAGTGCTTTCTTTCATTGATTTTGCAGCAGGCCCCTCAGTCTGTGATGCTTCCCCTATATAGGTGTTTCTGGGGTTGGAGAACTTGGCAGTTTTTCCTTTCAGTGGTTTCGCAGCAGGCCCTTCAGTCCTTGAAGCTTGCCCTGGCTTCAGTATTCCCATTGTGGGGGTTGGGATTTAGTCAGTTCTCTTTTTGATGTTTTTTAGGTTGGCCTATCTGTCTCTGAGGCGTGCCCCGGTGTTGGTGATCCTGGGTTGGAGGAGCATAGCTGTTTCACCTTTTGGTATGCTAGCAGCTTCGACTTTCAGTCCTTGAGGCCTGTCCTTTCATTGGTGTACCAAGGTGGAGGGAATAGGTGGGTCCACCGCTTGCTACTTTCTCAACCAGGCTTTTGAGTATGTGAAATGTTCCCTTAACATTGCTATTCCAGGGTGTTGTGGCAGGTTGGTGGTTCTGGGCCCTTCAATGCCAGCACAAGGTTCACAAACTGATGTGTCCACGGTGTGTGGGAGCTTGGTGGTTTTGCTTTTCATCAGGCATTTTTGGAGTTGAGCCTTTGCTTTTGTGAAGCTTTGCCTAGTGTTGCTGTTTTCAGGGTGGGGAAGAACTTGTCGGTTACCCCTTGTGGTGGTTTTGCAGCAGCCCCATTAGTCCATGAAACTTACCCTGGTGTTCTTTCAGGAAATGGGGGGAGCATGGCATTTCAAACTTTTAGCACTTTCACAGCAGTGTGGGAAGCTTTCCCCAGCATTGGTGAATATTTGGATAGTGTATATAACTTAGCAGTTCTGCCTTATGGTGGTTTCGCAGCTAGGCTTTTTATTCCCAGAAGCTCGTCCTTGTGTTTCCAGAGTGGGGTAGAGCTTGGCAGTTTGAATTTTCAGGGGTTTCCCAGGAGGGACATTCAGTCTATGAAGCTTGTTCAAGGCTGGTATTTCCGCAGTGGAGAGAGCTAGGTGGTTCAACATTTTATTCTGTTTTGCAGTCAGATCCTTCAGTCCACAAAACGTTTACTGGAGTGGTGGGGGGTCAAGGGTGAATATGGTGGTTCCACCATTAAAACTTGGCTGTTCGTCCGTGGACATTTGTTTACTACAGGGCCCTTTAGTCCATGATGCTTGCCTTGGCAGAGGTGTAGTTTGTGAGGTGGGTGGGGGTCGAGGGGAAGCTTGACTAGCCTGCCTTTGGCGGTGCTTAGCTGGACCCTGTAGCTCTTCCTGGCATTGGTGTTCCGGGGGGTGGAGTATAGATTGCCGTTTCTGACTCCGAGTGATTTTGCAGTCAGGATCTTCGGTCTGTGGTGCTTGACCTGGCACTGGTTTTTGGAGATGGGTAAGAGTGTGCTAGTTTTGTCTTTTGCAACCACACCCTTTAGTCCCCACATCTCGTCCTGCCAATGGTATTCCAGGGTGAGGAGAGGGTGGGGGTTCCACCTTTTGGCTGTTTCAGAGTCAAGCCCCTCAGTCTATGACGCTTGACCTGACGATGATGTTCAGGAATGTGAGCGAGTTCTCTCATCCTCCATGAAGCTTACCCATGCATTGATTTTCCAGGGTGGAGAGAGCGCTTTGTTTCCACCTTTGGTGATTTTGCATCCTGGGATGGGGAAGAGCTTGGTGGCTCCACCTTTTAGTAGTTTCATAGCTGGGCCCTTCAGTTCATGAAGGTTGATGTTTCGGGGAAGAATTTAACGAGGATGCCCTTGATATTGTGTAGCTTGCTTTGGTATTGGCATTCTGGTTTACAAGATAACCTTGTGGTTCAGTCTTTGGCCTTTTTGCAGTCGGATCCTTCAGTTTCTGAAGTTTGCCCAGGCAGTGGTATAAAGGGTTGGAGAGATCTCGGTATTCACGCCTTCCTGCGGGTTACCCAGGTGTTGGTTATCTGGGGTGAGGCAAAGATTGGTGGTCCCACCTTTTGGTGGTTTGACAGCCAGATCCTTCTGTCCATGAAGCTTGCCCTGGTGTTCGTGTTCTGGGTGGGGGAGAGATTTCACAGCAGGGTTCTTCAGTCTGTGAAACTTACCCTGATGTTGATGTTCCGGTTTGGAGAGACCTTGGCAACTCAACCTTTGCCATTTTCTCAACCGAGACCTTCATTCTGTGACCCTTGCCCTGATGTGGGTTCTCCAGGGTGTGGGAAAGCTTGGTAGTTCCACAGCCAGACTCTGCTCTTCTGTGATGCTAGCCCAGGGATTGGTGTTCCTGGGTAGGGTAGAGCTTGAATGTTCTGTCTTTGGCAATTTCTCAGCCTGGCTCTCCAGTTTATGAGCCTTGCCCTGTTGTTGGTGTTATGAGGTGCAGGTGAGCTAGGCAAGCCGCCCTTTGTCAGTTTCTCATCCAGTGCCTCCAGTCCGTGATGCTTACCCTGGCGTTGCTGTTCGGGGGTGGAGGATGAACTTGGCAGTTCTGCCTTTCAGCACTTTAGCAGCCGGTTCTTTAAGACTTTGAACCTTGCCTTAGTGTTGATATTCCAGAATGGGAGATAAATTGGCATTCCCATCTTGTGAGATTTCACAGCTGGGACATTCAGTCTGTGAAGCCAGTCCTGTTGTTCATAATCCAGGGATTACAAAAGCTTGGCAGTTTCATCTGTGGGGTTTCACAGCTGGGACCTCCAATCTGTGAACCTTTCCCAAGCATTGGTGTTCCGGGCTGGGGGACAGGTTGGAGAGGGGTCTTGGCGGTTCTGCTTTTCAGCAGTTTTGCAGTTGGGCTCTTTAGGCAATGAATATTTCTCTGATGTTGGTGTTCTGGGATTAGGGAGAGCTTTCATAGTGCGCCTTTCAGTTTGTGAACTTTGCTCTGTTTTGTAGGATCCGGTTTCTGAGCGAACTAAGAGGTTCAGCCTTTGGCAGTTTTGGTGCCAAACCCTTCAGTCTATAAAGCTTGCTTTGGTGTTTGTGGTCTTGGGTTGAGGAGGAGTTTAGTGGTTCCACTTTTCAGCAGTTTTGCATCCGGGCTCTTCAGCTTGTGAAACTTGCATTGGCCTTGGTGTTCCAAGGTGAATGAGAGCATGGCAGTACCAAAGCCAGTCTCTTTATTCAAGCTTACTCTGGCATTGGTAATCCAGTGTAGGAAGTAGATTGACGGGTCCCCCTTTGGAGGTTTTGCAGCCAGGCACCATAGTCTGTGTAGCTTGCCCTGAAGGTGGTATAATTGTTTGGTGGGGAGCTAAACATCCACTTTTTGGTTGTTTTGCAGTCGCACCCTTAAGTTTGTGAAACTAGAACTAACCTTGGTGTTCCTGGGTGGGTGAGAGCTTAGCAGTTCCACAGCCAGTCTCTTCAGTCCTTGAAGCTTGAACTGGCATTGGTGGTCTGGAGTAGGAGTGAGCTTGATGGTGTGAACATTGCAGGTTTTCAAGCCTGTCACTTCAGTTTGTGAATCTGACCATGGTGTTCGTGTTATATTTTGGCGAGACCTTCGAAGTTTAGCCTTTAGCAGTTTCTCAGCCAAGCCCTTTATTCTGTGAATTGTGCCTGGTGTTGGTTCCGGGGTGTGAAAAAGCTTGGTAGTTATGCAGCTGAGCCCTGTTCTTCCATGAAGCTAGCCCTGGCACTGGTGTTCTTGGGAAGGGTAGCTCTTAACTGTTCTGCCTTTGACACTTTCTCAGCCTGGCCCTTAAGTTTGTGAACCTTGCCCTGGCATCAGTATTATGAGGTAGGATGTCCTTGGCGGAATGTCCTTTGGCAGTTTCACAGCCAGGCCCTTCAGTCCGTGAAGCTTTCAATGGCAAGGGTGTTCCAGGTGGACGTTGAGCTTGGCAGTTCCACCCTTTGGCAGTTTAGCAGCTGGTCCCTTCAGTCTTTGAACCTTGCCCTAGCGTTGATGGTCTGGAATGGGGACAAATTGGCATTTCCTCCTTTGTGAGATTTTGCAGCTGGGACGTTCCGTCTGTGAAGCCTTCCCTGTTATTCATATTCTGGGGGAAGGGGGCACTAGGCAGATACATCTGTGTTGTTTTTGCAGCTTTTATCTTCAAGATGTGTGTAGAGTTCCCTATCATTGGTGTTCCAGGGTGGGGTGGAGCTTGACCGTTCTGCCTTTCAGCATTTTCGCAGCCAGACCCTCCAGGCCATGAGTCTTTCTCTGGTGTTTGTGTTCCAGGATTGGTAGAGCTTTCAAAGCTGTGCAATTCAGTTTGTGAAGCTTGCACTGGTTCGGAGTTCCGCTTTGTGGAAAAACTTGATGGTTCTTCCTTCGGCAGTTCCAATGCATGTGAATTCAAACAATGCAGACCGTGGAGAAACATTCAAATAGAGCCTTTCTCTACCCATTTTTACATCTCACTATTGGAAACCACCCACATTGACAAAGCCGCTAAAGACTTGGAAACCGCAATCAGCAACACCCTGGAAATCATCGCCCCAACAAAAACTACCAAGTGTCCTGCCAAACTCTCGCCTTGGTTCACCCCTGACTTAAAGATCGATAAACTTATTGCCCGGAAGGCAGAACGCAAATGGTGACAGTCTCAAAACGAACAAGACAAACAACAGTACAAACAACTGCACAAAAACGACATGGGTCATATAGCCTTAGCCAAAAAAACTTACTTTGCTAGCAGAATAGATCAAGCTTTCAATTCAAAGAAGGAACTTTATAAAATAGTCAAAGAATTTACCAGTCCCTCAGCATGTCAAACTCCTCTCAAGGCCTCCCAAGCGTGGGTTGATGACCTATCATCTTATTTTAAAGAGAAAATAGATATAATTTACAGTCAATTCCCCTCCACCACCACTCCCCCACGAGAGAATAGCATATTCCTCCCCCTGTCCACCTCCTCTCTCATGCACTTTTGCATAATAGGAAGAGGTAGGCCTAGCCTTGAACAAGATAAAATCAGGATCCCTCGTCGACCCTGCATCCGCCCAGATTATTTCTAAAATTGCTCCAGTCCTTGTCCCACACCTCACGAACATCTTTAACCTCTCTCTCATACAATTCACGGTCCCTAAACACTGGAAAGAAGCCACTATCCGATCAATTCTAAAAAAATCCACGGCCAACCCAACTCAACTCACAAACTATCGCCCCCTCTTCCTTTTACCCCTGTTTGGAAAAACAATGGAGTCATTGATTAACCGTCAGCTCTATCAATACTTGGAACAAAATAAACTTCTTGGTCCATCCCAGTCTGTCTTTCGGGCATGCTATAGCACCGAGACTGCCTTCCTCGAAATTGTGGACCACATCAGGCTCTCCCTTGATGCCAAACAGTCCGCGATCCTGATCCTGATCGATCTTTCTGCGGCCTTCGACACCATCTCCCACAGTACGTTGTTATTACGCTTGTCAGAGATTGGTGTCGGAGGCCCAGCTCTAGGCTGGATCAGGAGCTACCTGACTGATAGGTCCTCCAAGGTCCAAATAGGCCCTTTCGTCTCCAAAAAAACGAACATCGACAAAGGAGTTCCGCAGGGCTCTATATTGAGCCCAACACTCTTTAATCTTTACGTGTCTCGATTAGCAAAAATCATCCGTAACTATGGGTTCGACACAGTGTCATACGCTGATGACACGCAACTCCTAATAATACTCTGGGCAGACGCCAGTGACACAAAAGTCCGATTTACCCCCTATATGGCATCGGTCAATGACTGGATGGCAAACAACCACCTGGTACTGAATGCCAGCAAAACAGAAATCCTCCACTTCGGTAATGCGCAGAAAATATGGAACAATGACTGGTGGCCATTAGTCCTAGGCCCTTGTCACCCCCCCCCCTAAAAATTCAGCACGCAATCTAGGTTTCATCATAGATGACAAACTTTCTTTGGCTGAGCACATTAACACCACAGTTCGCACCAGTTTTGGCATTCTTAGAACCCTTACATTTTTTTTACGTGGATTCTTCTTTCCTGTCGGATGCCCCTAGTCCAAGGCCTCATCATTAGTCGTTTAGACTATTGCAACGCGCTACTTGCAGGCATCAATGAGGAACACTTGTCTAAACTCCAGGTGTTGCAGAACACAGCAGCCAGAGTGGTCCTTAATCTCCCACCTCGCTCTCACTCAGCCCCTTCTCTAAGGGCCCTTCATTGGCTTCTCGTGAAAAAGAGGATTAATTTTAAAACCTGCTGTGCGATTCATAAATCCCTCAACAGCAATGGACCCAGGTACTTAGCCAACAAACTGATAAGGTATGAACCAGCCCGACTCCTCCGCTTCTCTAGCAAACTTATTTTAGCCGTACCCAAAGTGCGCACAATCAGAGCCTGGAGGCAGAACATTCTCCAAACTCGGTCCAGAAACCAGGAACTCGCTTCCCTTTCATGGTTGCGCTGAACATAACCACAAAAGTTTTCGCAAACTACTGAAAACATGGCTTTTCCGGCTCGAATGAGTTAACTACTACAGCCGTCCTGTACTCCGCTGGCGCTGCGAGACCTACGGGTGATACACGTGCCTAACAAATACCAAATACATACTTACATACAATGTTGAACCCTTCAGCTCATGAAGCTTGCCCTGGCGTTGGTGGTCTGGAGTGGAGGATGAGTTTTGCTGTTCGGCCTTTCAGCAGTTTCACATCCGGGCTCTTCAATCCATGAAACTTGCCCTGGCTTTGGTTTTCCAGGGTGGATGAGAGCGTGACAATAACACAGTCTCTCTTCAGTGCTTGAAGCTTGCCCTGGTATTGGTTGTCTGGGGTAGGAAGGAGTTTGACAGTTACCCCTTTGGAGGTTTCACAGCTGGGCACTTCAGTCTGTGTAGCTAGCCCTGGTATATTGGTTTGGTGGGAAGGTAGAAAGCTTCACTTTCTGGTGTTTTTGTAGTCTGGCCCTTTAGACGTGCAGGTTGCCCTGGTGTTGCTAATCCAGGGTGCGAGACTGGCTGTTCTGACTTTCTGTGGTTTCCTAACCAAGCCCTTCGGTCCCTGAAGCTTCCGTGGTGTTGTCATTTCAGGAAGGAAACAGATTGTCATTTTTGCCTTTTGACTGCTTTGTAGCTGGCCCTTCAGTCTATTAAACTTGCTGTACCCTTGGTGTTCCTGGTTGGGGGAGAGCTTGGCAGTTCCACAGCCAGTCTCTTTAGTCCCTGAAGCTTGCCCTAGCATTGCTGGTCTGTGGTAGGAGGGAGTTTGACAGTTTACGATTGGAAGATTTCATAGTTGGGTACTTCAGTCTGTGTAGCTTGCCTCAGAGGCGGTATACTGGTATGGTGGGGAGATAGATGGTCAATGATTTTGAAGCTGGACCCTTCAGCCCATTTATATTGCCATGGCATTGGTGAGGGAGAGACTGGTAGTTCTGCCTTTCAGTGGTTGCATAGCTGAGCCCTTAAATCCTTGAAGATTGCCCTGGTGTTGGTGTTCTAGGATGAGGAGAGATTAGTATTTCTACATTTTTGGCGGTTTTGCAGCTGGCCACGTCAGCCCATGATGCTTTCCCTGGTATTGGAGGTTATGGGAGATATTAGCGGATCTACCCTTGAGTGGTTTTGCAGCCAGGTCCGCCAGTTTATGCCACTTGCCCTACATTGGTGTTTCAGGTTGGGGAAGAACTTGGTGGTTCCACCTTTAGCAGATTTGCAGTTTGTGGATCTTTTTCTGGTGTTCCGGGGTGTAGTAGGGCTTGGCAGTTCCTCTTTTGGTAGTTTCCGAGCAGGGCCTTTCAGGCAATCAAGCTACTCTTGGCAGTGGTGTATCTGAGTGAGGAGGAGTGCTTGATGGTTCTGACTATGGCGATTTCACAGCCAGGCCCTTGAGTCCTAAAACTTGCGCTGTTATTGGTGTTCTGGGCCCTTCAGTGCATGAAGCGTATATTGGGGTGGGGCAACTTTGGTGGTGCCACCTTTGGAGCTTGGTGGTTCTGCCTTTGGAGCTTGGTGGTTCCGCCTTTGTTGGTTACACAGCCAATCCCTTCAGTTCATGTAGCTTTCCCTGGTTGTGGTATATTGGTTTTGAGGGAGCTTGACAGCTCCAGTTTGACAGTTAGGTCGTTCAGCCCTTGTAGCGTCCCTGGTGATGATGTGTCAGGGGCAATGTGGGGTGGAATGGTTGATGGTTCTGCTTTTTAGCAGCCAGGCCCTCCAGTCCTTAAAGATTGCCCTCATGGTGGTATACATAGTTGGGAAGAAGTTTGACGGTTCTGCTTTTGATGGTTTACAGCCAGAACCTTCAGTTGGTGATGCTTGCTTGCTTTAGAGTTAGTGTTCTGACACAGAGGAGAGATGAACTGTTCCATCTTTTGGGAGTTTTTGCAACCAAGCCTTTCTGTGCATGAAGCTTCCCTGGGGTTGGTATTCCGGATGGGTTGAGATTGGCTTTTCCTCCTTTCTGCGGTGTTACATCCAGGCCCGTCAGTCTGTGAAGTTTGCTATGGCGTTGGTGGTCTGGGGTGGGGGAGATATTTGCAGTTTTGGCTCATTGGCTAACTTTTGCACTTCTGATTGGCACAATTGTTGCAGGTAAGGTCTGACCCACTCCGGTTATAAATGTTGTTCCCTGTCGATTCTTATTTTTGATCTTTTAGTCGAATTTCAGGCAGATTCTACAAATATGTTATTTGCGTTAATGGTGTGTAATTTCTTCCCGTAAAATTTGCTATTAAACTGTAAATTACGAGCTTGTAAGTGCTGTTTTTGTTATTCATTTTCATGTAAAATGGCCCATTTTCTAATTACAGTGTTCTTGTGATCCCAGCTAAAGTTTAATATATGGACGGCCTTAGCTAACCTCCCCTTATTAAGAATTGCTCCGCTGGGTGATAGTCTGATTTCTTCCCTGCCATGTATCCCAGTGCTGCCTTTTCCAGTGCTGTTTACGTTTGGGTTTTATTATTGCCATTGTCGCTGCCCGCTGCCTGGTTTATTTATAGTTTTACTCTACATTTTTTCCAGCGTTGCTTGTAAATAATATTTGATGGATACAGCCTAGCCGGTGAAGGGGTGATGAGACTGGCTCCTTCTATATTAATCAACAAGCAGCCATCGAGGTGGGGGGAAACGATACATATACGCAATATTAAAATACAGTATCAACAACCTTTCTCCATTTTGTGCATTCTAAATATGTTTTGGAGACATTTGATTGGCTGATTTTTTTTAAAGAGCATAATAAATGTGATTGTTTAGGTTTTATTGCATTAGAGTGTAGGGAATTTAATATGTCATGGTTTAAAGTGCGTCTGTTAGATCTTATATCACTAAAATTCTTTTTTTGATTAATTATCACGTATAAAAGCACTTCCAGATATATAATTTCAGACTACAAGTTGTACAAAATAAACACTTGAAATAAGTACTTCTCAATACAGTGCTATAATGTGCCTATTAGTGTCACAGCTTCTTTGTTAAAAGATATACACTCTTTTGAATTTTGAAGAGACTTTCTCAAATTTTCATCAAATAGCACAGAAGCCCAGCTTTGGGTGTGTGTGTGTGGCCATTCACCAGTGGCACATAAAGTAACAGTAGATGTTGTAGCACCCATGATAATGTGCTGCATAGCTAAATGCTGATAAGGTCTCAAAGGCGAGACCTATTCGCTATACCATGGGTACTCGCAAACATTTGCCCAGGGGTCGCAAGTATTATCTGTAGCAAGCCCGAGGGCTGCATTGATGCTAACCGTGCGAGGGTCAGGGTGATAAAAGGTGGGCATGGGGGGATGCGAAGCAGATGCATGATGTGGACAATAAACCCAGCCTTCATGTGACATCTGTCTGCCATCAACCCTCTTCTCATGTACCAAGAAAGATAAGTCAAATCATTAACTTCTAATGTAAAACGTGAGCGGGAAAGTGATACTCAACTGGTGGCTGAATTGCAAAATTTGAAACCATAAAACCTGGTTTCAGTCCTGGCTTCCCCATGTGATGAAATTGTGTGATTCTAGGCAATTGGTTAACTTCACTTTGCCTCCTATTTCTGCATTACCACATATGGGAGCCCATTAAAATATACGAGTTCAGGATGTGTGCTGTACAAAACCTTTACTGGTGTTTTATTTAATAAACTGTAATGTTGTTCCAATTATGTAACAGCCAAGGCTACACACATAGTAGTTCCATCGGTACGCCTCTGCCCACAGCCTCCCCAAAACCCAAATAACACACAGACAAGTATATTGGGATAAAGAAGTTGCAGGTTTATTTGTAGTACAAATAACAGGATGGGTTAACTGACAGGCGATCCCCTCCACCCCGCAACCCCTTGTTGCAGGGAGCCTGAAGTTGAGCCAAAGAAACAGACACCTGCGGCCATAGCCCGGTGTGGTACCTGGGAGGATATCTCCTCCCACCGGCGGACCTAACGTCCACCCACCCCACCCTCTGGACTAGGGAGAGTTAACTCACACCTTCCCCATCCGGGCGGGGCGCTATCGGCAAGCCCCCGGTTGCTCAGGCTTACAACCACCCTAAGGACTAACGGGGCGCCGTCGAAACCAAGTCCCCAAGAAGGGCCCCTTGGATTATGTATGACTCTGCACGGTGCGTTTTGCACTGGGGCTTCAGGTCCTGTTCCTGCGCCTGTCCTGTGTGGGGATCGCCTTGTACCTCTTCCACAGCCCTGGGCGTGGCAACCGCTGCGCCCAGAGCCCCCACTACCTAGCTCCCTATTCTCCTCTATTTGCATCCTGCTGTTTCCAGCGCTTCCCCTAAATCTAGTAGGAATATCGCCATGCCTACCTTGGACAAATGTACCCCGTCAGATTCCCAGCAACCAATAGACTTCCCATGCAGCAGGCCGTGCCTGATGAAACCCACCCCTCGCATTTCTGCAAATTTACGCATGGCTGCATTTACGCGCCTGCGGGTCACTTCCAGCGCTTCCTGCGAAATCGCCCCATGCCATATAGGTCTGGGAGTTATTTCCGACCACCATACGCTGCATGCTCCCAGCTCACTGCTCAGGATGCTCAGGTCCTTCCTCATTGCATCCAACAGACGCCCTTTGCCTAATGCTACCAAGTCATTCCCCCCTAGGTGCACCACTAAGATATTTGGCGGCTGTCTATTCTCCCTCAGTGTCCTACGCAGTGTTGCTAAGAGTGCAGGCCAATGCAGTCCGGGGAGGCCAAACCAGGATATACTAGTGTTGGTGAAGCCATGCTTCCAAGTGACTGCATTCACCCATCTTGCCAGTCTTGTGACATAAGAGTGCCCCATCACCCACACCTCTGTTCCTGCAATAAAACACAATGGTTTGCAAGATTATAGTTTATTTAAACACTTCAAACCACTGCAAAGTCAAACAACCACCAAAACGTGGCAACTGTAATTTATAATTCAAACAGTACAACATAACCAGACAAGGCCACAAAACCGTGGCATATGTCAACATATTTTTCCTTGCCTAATTATTCCCTACCTCATTTCTGATAAAAAGGCGTATTGCACTCAATGGTCTTACATACCTTTTGTAGCAGTTGGAGTCCCATCGCCCTACCCTCTTTATGGCCTCGGCCGGCAGACCTTCCTTGAAAGCTGTGGTGGCCGCCCCTATCCTGAAAGAGTGGGAGCTGAACTTGGCCCCCTTTGTTGTGTAACCTGCCAAGAATAGGCACCCCTGCATCACATGCTCCACGTGGTATTTCGTGACCAGGGAGCCGTCTAAGTGTATCAATAGCAGCCCCTCTGTACATGGGCGGCAGGACAAGAAGGCGGCTAGCAGGGCCACCGGGCAGTAGCTGTCATTACCCAGGCGATGCAAGGAGATGCTCCTACCCCTGCCTGACTGGTCTGTCTTCGAGAATTGTAAGTATATCTCCACTGATTCAGCTGAAAGGCGCACATCTTTCATCTGCAGGGCCCGAGAGTTCTTCTCCTTTTTGGAGCGGGCCACCAACTCTCCTATTCTAAAGGCTCCAAAAAACGCTAAGCTGAATGTCGCTGTGGAGAGGGATGCTTCGTAGGCTGAGTGGGTGACCGTGGGGAGGGCGTCTAGCATACTTTTTAATGTCTCATAATCAATGGGGGCCCTATGGTCTACTGATGTAGGCAGCACTCTTGCCCAACCTTTGAGCGCTGCCCTGGTCGTAAATGATGTGGTGGGGTCCTTCTGACCCAACAGCCTGGCATGGTGCCCTATGGCCGACAGGTGTCCAGCCATCCACGAGTGCCTCTTCCCCATATCTTTTGCCCAAATCATGAACGCTTGCGCCCTGTCAACTTGTATTGAAGCCTCCTGCTCCCAAGGGCCCATAGTTTCACAAAATGTTTTCACGCAAGTCTGATATCTTCTCATGGTCCGGGGTGCCAGGGACAGCTCGCCTAGCTCTCTAATGCGCTGCGCCACCGCAGCAGGTGCCAGAGCTGGGTTGGGAAAGGCGTCATCTCCTCCCTCGCTCTCGGCCATGCCTCTCGAAACCGCTGCCAATGAAAGCGTGAAAGAGCGTCAGCAGCAGTGTTCTGGACTCCTGGGATGTGTCTAGCTCTACATTCCACGATATTGTACAGACATACTTTGACTAATTCCCTAAGTAAGCACAATACAAGCGCGCAGGAGGCTGACTGGGTGTTGATGGCTTGGACCACAGCCATGTTGTCAGACCACAGGACCACCCTTTTCGCAGTTAATAATGCTGGCCAGAGGTGAAAAGCAACTACAATCGGAAAAAGTTCTAAGACAGTTATGTTGGCTGTTATCTTTTTCTTCCTCCATGCGTTGGGCCATTTCTCTGCGCACCATTCCCTGTCCAGGATTGCGCCAACACCCTCCCTGCCCAACGCGTCTGTAAACAGCGTCAGCTCCTGGCTGCTGGTCCAGGGGTCCCTCCATATGACAGAGCCATTGAACTGCTCCAGGAAATCCCCCCACATCTTGAGATCCTCCTTAACCCCCAAGCTCAGCCTCACCTGATGGTGTCTGCGTTTTATTTTGGCAGCAGTCCTGGCTAACCTGCGCGCAAAGGCTCTGCCCGCAGGAATTACTTTAGTAGCTAAGCTTAATCTGCCATGCAAACTTTGTATATCGTCCAGTGATACCTTATCTTGCCCCAGTACTGTCCGGATCTGAGCTGCCAGTTCGATGACTTTATCTGCTGGAAGCCTAGCCTCCCCTGCCTTAGTGTCTATCTCTACGCCTAGGAAAACTAGTACCTGCGCTGGCCCCACTGTCTTCCCCGGGGCCAATGGCACCCCCAGGTGTTCAGTCACTTTTTGGAATTTTATTAATGCCTCTGCGCAATCTTGTGTCTCTGCTCTACCTACAAACAGGAAGTCATCTAGATAATAAGTCACGCTGCCAACCCCTTCTATCTCTTGGAGTACCCACTGGAGGAAGGTGCTAAAGGCCTAAAAAAATGCGCATGAGACGGAGCAGCCCATAGGCATGCACCTGTCATAATATATTCATCACCCAGCCTAAAACCCAGTAAGTGCTGGCTGCTGGGATGTACAGGCAGGAGGCGGAAAGCCGACTCTATGTCAGCTTTAGCTAACCAGGCCCCTTTGCCGGCCCTACGTACTAGGTCCATGGCCACATCAAATGAGCAGTACGAAACGGAGCACACCCCTTCTTCCAAGTTGTGGTTGACCGACTCGCCTTCAGGGTATGACAGGTGGTGTATTAGTCTGAATGCCCCAGGCTCTTTTTTGGGCACTATCCCCAGGGGGGAGACTATGAAGTTGGTGAGCGGTGGCTGCAAGAAAGGACCTGCTACCCTCCCCAGCTCCAGTTCTTTGCAAACTTTCGCTCTCACCACCTTAGGATTATCCTTAGCTGATTTCAAGTTTTCTGAATCTCGTGCCAGTGGTGCCCCTGTGTAAGGTATGACAAAACCTTCAGCAAACCCTCCCAGTAGCAGTCTCCCGTCCAGTCTGTTTGGGTATTTATTCAGCAGGGTGATCAATCGATACAATCTTATTGGTGAGGGCCCTTTCACTGCACTGATCTGTTTGGCTAGCCGGCTGTGGGGGGCAGTACTTGGGCAGTTCAGAGCTGGTGAAGGCTTTTTCGGCGGCGGTTGGGGGTGTGGGGGGGGGCCTCAGGCGCGCCTATGCTACTTGTTCTGACAAGACCCGCCCCTCCCCCCGTGCTGACCACCCTGCTTATGCCCTTTGGATGTCCTGCATGTTCCTGCCTGGTGTTGCCCTCAACAGTTGCTGCATGTGTGTGTGAACTTACAGGATTTCCCCCAATGGCAATGCCCGCTGTTGAACAATCTGCATGACCCAGCCAGGGACTTCCCACCTCCCCTTCTGACCTCTCCCCCGTTGGCCACCCCGAAAGGGCGGAGTGCTATGCTCGGCGTGAAGCGTTGTATTGCTCTTTTCAGGTGTCGCTACTTGCGTGTCCTGCCCTTTGCTGTTTGTCGCAACCCCTTGCAGCGCCCTGGACCCCATATGGTCCATCCACAGCTGCACTTCCTTATGATCCCAGCGCATGTTAGGCGATCTGGACATCTTCTTCCTGAACTCCCTGTCGTAATTCAGCCAACCTACGCCCCCCCACTTCTTCGCCTCGTTATGAATTAATCTGCCGTATTGGACCAAGGCTGGTCCTTGATCTGACATTTTTTCCATAATGACTGAAGACAGTATAGCAAAGGCTTCCAACCACGTGTCAATCGACTTTTATGGCCAGGGCTGAAATCTAACTTTTTTGTCGTCTTCTTTTATCCCCGCCCTACGTACGTCTGTACCTTGTTGCCCTAACATGAGTAGTGAGAAAATATCGATGAACTCCCTTTTCCATATTAATTCTTTTGCCGCCAGCGGGACCTCCCAGGACAAGGAAGATCGCCCCGACAACAAAGGGGCGTCCAGCACCACCTCCTCCTCACTAGGTGGAATCAGTGCTGACAGGGGAGTGGGCACCGTGTTCGGTGAGTTTGGCGCCGGTGGAGCTGGGTGCGCCGGTAGTTCCAGGGATATGGGAGAAGTAGCAGGTGATGGTGGCACTGCTGGCAAAGGCGCCTGCGGAGGGGAAGGCAGTGGGGCTGGGACAATACCCTCCTGGTCCGGGTTGGCAACCGGTACTGGTAGTGGCCCCGCCAGCACTAACGGTGCCACCACCAGGCGGTTCCCTGGCGGTGGGCCTGTCGCTGCAGGCGGGCTAGAAACAGACCCCCCAGTTCCCCATACATTCGTGGGGCCTACCCCTCCCCCACCGCTGTTTGACACACTTTCCCTCATCTCCTTCATAAACACTTCTAGGGTGGACATGATCTTACCAAGATCGCTTTTAGTGGAGTATTCCACCGGCGGTTGCACAAGATCGTGCATGCCTGATGGACCAGGCACCTCATGCACCACTGCGACTGTCGTTTTTGCTCCGCCCTTCTTTTTTGTCGGCGGTGGGAATTCTTTGCTCGTGGGAACCCGTAACCTTTTTGACGCTCTAGGGTGACCTGCGCCCCCTGTGTCATCATCATCCAAAGCTATAATGTCATTGTGACCACAGGGTGCCGGGGTGCTGGCGTTGAGCAGCTCTGTGGCCCACGCCAGGCCATTAGTCTTAACGAGTTGTAAGAAGATCGCCGCTTGCGCCGCTTGTGCGTCCGAAACCGACCCTGATCCTGCTGCTGCTGTTCTCTGTTCGGACATCTTGTGTGGCCTCAACACCCCTGCAAGAAAAAGTAGTGTTGACCATCCAAACGAAACCTGTTGTGGATCCGTAGACCCATTCCCTCCCTTCTCACTGTTGGCGCTCCAGTAACCATTCTTACTTACTTGGTGCCTCGGGGCCGCGGGTTTTATATGGGCGTCACTAGCCTTCGACTGTGGTGTGATGAATCCGACTGGGCGTCTCGCTCCTGTATCGATTGATATGAACATAATTTAAAGTTTGCCCCACCTTGTGTCAGGTACCCTAACGAGGACCCAGGGAGACCGGACCAAAAACACCGATCCCCCCGGATCGCTAACTGTGTCCCCTTTTAAAACGGCGAGACGCCCACCTCAGAATCTTGTTTCTTACCTTGTGAATGTGCCTTGGCACCGTGCTCTCGCTGTCCTGAATGGCTTGCCTATCCCGGCTCTTGCCTGTAATGAGGAACACGCATTATACATGCACTGAGGGCGACGCATCATGACTTACAACGAATAGCGTAGCGCGCATACAAATTTGCAACCTCACTTAAAAGGGTTGCGTGGCTATGAGGACCGTCCAAATGTCGTGTTCCTGAAATTCGCCTACAAAATATAAGCACACACTGCCCCGTCTAATTACCAAACCTATGTGCCAAACGAGTATGGCTGCCTGTTGGGGCCTAGCTTTGCTGCGAGTTATTTGCTTCTGTTAATAAATCGCTTATCTTCACTGCGCGTGCGTGATTCCCTCCCCATGTTCATAATGCGTCCATGCGAATTGCATTCAGGGTAGGGCCAATCCTGTGAAAGCCGCCCTTTCAGTCCTTGCGAGGGACATGCTGCCGCGCCAATGAAACTCCCGCCGGCCCCATCCGCCCACGCGCCACGAGCGACATCTTCGGACCCAGCAGCCGAGTCTGCACTGGAGGCCGATATAAGCGGGGGGCGACTGGATTTTGAGGGACCCTTTCCTTGATACCTTGCACTGCTCGAAGCAGGGGCTGCGTGGCGAACCCACACAAGCCTGCTAGCCCGACCCCGCGTTCCCGGCCCCCACTACATCCCAGAAGCCGCATGGGCGCCACACATTCACAGACGCAGGGTTCGCGGTAGGCTTGTCCAGCTGAAGCAAACGGACACTTGCACCTCACATGGCCAGCCCCTCGTACACCTCCCGGACACCACCTGCCGAAGAGGGGGTTGGGGGAGTCCGGGGGAAGGACGACCGCTCTACAATCGTGGTCAGACACCACCCAATGCGTACCTAGGACCGAACCGCAGGCCGCAGAAAAGCCACGGCCCCCCACCTCATAAATATGCCTCGACGCAAAATACCTGACGGCCACGCGTGTAGGGAAGGGTGTACGGAGATGCGCTCACGACCCACAATGAACTTTGGTGTGGGGGGGGGGGGGGCTTTCCAGCGATGCAGTTATTTTTTTCTTTTGATCGTTCTTAAATGAGCCTCGCTCAGCGTGGTGTTGTCGTGGTGCAGACCAACGACCGCCGCCATGCTGGGGGAGGGGGGTTGGGCGGGCCGAACAATGCCAGGAACGTGGCGCCGCTCCTGCTGCCCCTATCCTCACAGATAGCCCAGCCCGACTCGCGGGATCCTCTGCCCGGTGGGGGAAGGTGCCCTCGTGAAACCGCACAAACCCCAAAGGCAAACCTGCCGAACGGCTGATGATAAAAGACCCGCCCTCACGGATGATAGAAGGCATATTGGACATAGCGCGCTGCCAATAAAGGCGAAGCTCCAAAGGGTCTACGGCATAACACCGCCTCGGCCGCCCGTAAATACAATACGGAACCTTAATGTACTCCCTTTGCTATCTTCAGGTGCCACCCACACGACGCTAGCCACATGGCTGCATAACAGAAGCTTACAGCGGCTGACCGATAGCTTCAAGCTCGAGCAGTAACACACCCCCAACAACCTGCCCCAGCCACATCGCATGAACACGGACCTCGTGCCCCCCCCGTGGACATAGCCACGGAGCCCTGTCGACTTGGGTTTTACCCAAGGACGGGGCCCAGGGGGAGGCATTATAATCCGCTTACCTTAGATAAGCTGAAAAGCGCGGGCCTCGCGTCTGACGGGAAGGGGGGGCGGGGCAGCCTACGACCCTACTGCTGGCGAGGAGCAGCCAGGGGAGCGACTAGCTTGTGAGGGGGCAGCAGCAAAGAGGGCGCGTGATAGGAGGGGCTACCCTTATATCCTAACCCTGGGCCCACCCCTCCTCCCGCCCCCCTTATCCGGTGACGCCCCACCTACCCGCCCCCGGAATGGGCGGCCGGCTGCCCACGGACCTACTACGGGGTCTGCCCTCCTATGGGGTCCCCTGCAGGGACCGCGGGCATCCTGCAAGGTGCACCCTTATAAACAACTTGCCTTCTAGTTCATTAATTGCATTGTTTTCAGAATGGGGCAGCATGAATGAGTCCAAGATCGCGTTTGAAAACTATTACTGCTAACAAATGCATCTCAATGCACTGATACAATCTGGTCTACTAAGGTAAAACACTCATGAATGTTAAAAAATAAACTCTCTGCAAACTGCAAAAAACGATATCATGTTTTTACATGTTTAGTGCAAAATGACTTTAAAATTAAAGAGTTCCTAAAGATAAGTTTTCTTGGACTGCTTCATTTCTTCTTTACCATCGCTTTAATTAACATGTAAATAAAACTTGCCCGTTTATTTCTCAACTTTTATAATGTTCCTGCTCTGTCAAGGGAGCAGCAGCCCAGTGCTGCTGTTCACCAGGAGGCCGCAACTAAAGGTCAGGAGGACCGCATGCGGCCCCCGGGCCGTACTTTAAGTATCCCTGGGCTATACCAATGCTGAAAATATTGGCATGGTAGTCATAGCTGAGAGTTCAGTGAGGTTTATGGTTCTTAAATATTGTAAGGGGACTTGCAGTCAGTAAGGACGGACAAATATGAAGCTCTAGGTTGAAACTGTGTTGCCTTTGAATTATACCACTCTTAGTACTGCATACATTTAAGATCTCACTGGTGATAACTGTATCTCAGCCTCAGGCAAGTATTAGCAACGCCAATAGGTCTCATCCATGAAACTAATTGGCTTTGTCAGTGCTTTTTGTATTTTAACGGATGGCTACAACAAATGTGGGGCCATTTTTCAATGGGATTTTAGAAGTAAAATAAAACACATTCAAAGATGGACATCACAGATGTACACTCGTCCCCAGCAGCAACCTTTAAAGATCGATTTTATTTTTACTATTCCTTTCCAAAGATGGCCCCTTTAAAAGCATTCTATGTTTATGAATCCTCTTTGAACATGGCCACCGCGGAATGCCTGCGCATCTTCTTCAACCATCTTTAAATGCGATTTGTAAAACTAGAAAAAATATTTGAAAGAAGCTCTCTGAACATTTGCTGTATTATTATTGAGATAGTCAATAAACATTTTAGGATGTTCGAATGCTGTAAGGATGGTGGTCAGACAGAAATGAATGAACGGGTTAGGGGGCAAGAGAAGAAGCAAGATGAGGCTAGTGGGTTTTTCAAAGAGGGGGAAGAGGGAGCTGTGACCCCCTCACCGCATTGCAAGGTCTGCCATCAGCAGGGAAAGAACGCCTCAACCAATCAATACACGGTGACACTGAAAAGCTTATAGACAGGACATACGAAGAAATATGGAAGAAAGCCATCAAATCGGGAGCAAGGAAGTGAAATGGACAACAAAGCCACCTAATCAGTAGCAAGGAGGCGACTGGAAGCCCACTTAAAGGCACATATCATGTATTGGAAAGAGCAGATCCGGTCCACAGACCGCTAAAGCGAGTTATAAGTGAGTTCTAAACACTAGTGTTATTGTTATCTGCTGAAAGAGTAAACTTTATTTTGTGGTTTTCCTGTTTTGTTTGAAAGCAGTGTGGTTAGAAAATGTTAGGCTTCCATTCACACGTGCAAAGGCGCAGGCCGCTACTGGTAAGGAGTGAGATAATTTCTGGGTGGTTTGATTAAAGTTTGGATGCTTACAGTTTGTTGTGAATATCAACTTATATTGACTCAGTTACAATTGTTGTGTATTCTTTTAGCAAATGTTTTAACTCTGAAGCCTCGTGTATTGTTCTGCACAGCCCTGGTGCAATGAATGAATTGCCATAATATTGATGCTTAATGCCATTTTTATACCATCACTACTGGTGCAGGAAGCTTCCGCCTGTAAGATTGCTGTAATTTGTGTCGATATGTGCACTCATTCACACTTTCATCCAGTCTTCCATCCGTCTTTTGACTCATTATTCAAATATTCATGTACACACATAGCCGTTCGTCAGATCACTCCCCTCACTCACTCATTCATCCATCCACTCATCCGCCAACAATTAACACATTTTTCACCTTCACTCAATCAGTCACGGATACAAAGCTGCCTGCCAGTCAGTGAAGAAGCACTTTGACTTTTAAATCGTTAGACTTAATGGCTTTGCCAATGCTTTTTCTTAAGTGGGTGTTTGACCAAACTTCTTTATTACACTTGCAGATGTCAATGTAGCTCTTCGAAAAATTGCCACCTTGTTACGACCAGACAAAGACATTGTTCAGGATGGAGACCACATGATCATAAAAACCCTTAGCACCTTCCGAAACTATAACATGGATTTCCATGTCGGGAAAGAGTTTGAAGAGGATTTATCTGGAGTAGATGATCGCACTTGCATGGTAAGTATTGTCACTTTGACTATACTATGCAACCATTATAGATCAAGAAGAATTTTCAGAATATGATATGAGGATGGAAGTATTTTTGTCACTCGATAGGAAAAGGGAATAACTTCTTATACTAAAGGTAGCAGGCCTGATTCACAAAGTTCAAACACTTTTCAGTAAGTTTACACTTTAGAGTAAGTTTACTGCTTTTGGTATTCACAAACTCTGAGTATAGATTTACTACAAAAGTGCAACATGCATGCCTCCACCCCTTAGGTGAGGGGATGGAGTCTGGATAGTCATTAATTACAGTCATTAAGCTGCGACATCTAACTTACAACCATATTTTACGACTGACGGAGACTCCAGGCTCATTGCGGAGCTTCTGCGCTTGAGGTGTAGAACTCCCCACATTAAAAAGATAGGACCGGCAGAGGAGTATACTCCACACGTAGTTTGTGAATACCAATTAGTAGTACGTTTTGTTGCATTACAAAACGTACTACAAACTACAGTTAGAGAATCAAGCCAAATGAGTGACCATCTGCATGCAATTGCAGCTTCAGTAAGTGTTGGTAAACTTATTCTGTACCCCCGGCTGTTCCCAATCCTAACGAAATAAAATCGATCATATAATCACCGTATAGTGACTGTGCCTTCTAATGGAAGTAATGGCACCAATTGAGGTACACTGTGCAAAGGGAAAAAAGCAGCTTCATTTTTAGTGGGGTCAGGGCTGTACTGCAGTTGTATTTCATACTATATGTAACTGTTCATTATTGTTTGAATATGAGACATTCTCATTCTGTGTGAGATTACCTCAAACAGTATGTATCATTCTCATCATGCTTCTACATACTGTTCACCCCCAAGATGGTTATTTATGAGCTCTTCTTATCAGTATTGAACATGAACTCTTTTTGTAATTGTCGAATATAGGCTTTCTGGTTTTCAGGTTCTATTTGTGGCGAATTATGGTGTTTTTTTCCAAGTGATTTCAGTACCTTAAAAAACAGTGGTTAAACATTTCCACCCCATTAAAAACAACAAAAACATTGTTTTTCTGGTGTTTATGGAATGTTTTGCTTTTATTTTTGTTTGCTTTCTACATTGGTAGTGCACGGTATATAGACAGTGTATGTACAGTGTATATGAGGTCCAAATAAAATTTTACAAATCAAACATATTGTACTACAACATACAATTCTTCTTCAGTGAGTCTTTAGTCATGCGAGATCACTCTTTCCTTCCCATGTAAACTTTTATCTTTGAAAAGGTCCTCTCAACATGGGCACTTGAGAAGGGCAAATCCACAACAGCCAGTACACAATTTGCTAACTTTGGCCACCTACATACCTTTCCATGCCAATACTTTTACACCTGAAGATTGTGATTCTCTGGGCCAGGTTCTGCAACATATGCATTGAACTGGGAGCATATGCCCTCAGAGTTATTGAAGAGGTCAAAAATGAAGCAGTACTTTTCAAGAATGCAGTAGAGTGTACTTTTTTCCCATCACTATCAATATCCGACTGAAGATCCTCACATTCCGAGCCTTTGGCATCATTGCTAAGCAAAGATTTTGTAAGCGGTCGCCACATGGATGAAAAAATCATTCACAGCCTTTAGGAATGAGAACCACTGGCTAAATTACAGAGTTGGGATGAGTCTTTCTTTGATGCCACACAAAGCACAAAATGAGAAATATTAGCATTTTAGTTTCAGCGCATAATGAAATTATGTACCAAAATGGACTACAAAGTCAATATCATTCTTCATTAACTCTGAAGATTGTAAATATGCTTTCAGCATACTATATAGCAAGTGGCAAGGATCTCTTACAGGAAAACATTTCATCTCCGGTTTCGATTTTGACAGGCCGTCACGCAACTTTTTCATATACATAGCTAAACCATTGCAACTGCAAACAATGTCAATAGCACTCAAATCTTTTTTGAATTTGGTAATATCGTTTTGCAGCAGAATTCCTAGTGACACTGTGTCCTATGTTTTCCACAAGTCTGGTGCCATGTTTTCACCACTAACCCTGATG
This sequence comes from Lissotriton helveticus, assembly GCF_964261635.1. Taxonomy (NCBI): domain Eukaryota; kingdom Metazoa; phylum Chordata; class Amphibia; order Caudata; family Salamandridae; genus Lissotriton; species Lissotriton helveticus. The sequence goes on along the minus strand of NC_136072.1, from coordinate 488,766,495 downwards.
CTTGGTGACAGCACTCTTTTCGCATATACCTGTCAATGCACTGTGCATTGAATGTTTAAAGCCTAGGGTATTTGGCAATTCACCTACTATCAATAATGACTCCCTAGAAAAGGGGGCTGATGTATTAAAGGGTTTCACCCATTATCTTTTTGTGGGCAAATGTGATGATACATATTAAGAAAATTCTTATGAAGCCAGCCATTTTACCCATCAGTGAAATAATCAAACATAGCCAAAATATCAAATATGATTTTGATACTACCTGATTCTCACAAATGTATGAAATAATCAAATCTGACCCAAAACATCCTTCTAAACCCTGCAACTTTTGACCAAAGACCACAAAACTGAAAAAAGCAAATGTGACCCCCCCCCTAAAAAGCACACCTCATGCAGAATAATGTTAGCCCAGCCTTTCTTGCTTCTACATTGCATAACAATATTACATTGTATTGGCCCCATCAGGAAGAAATGAAAATGACTCTTTTCCACTCTCCTTTTACTTTCTTTGAATGGCATTTATTTTCCGGTTCTGCAGGTGTTGTCTCAGTATTTATAGGTTTACACTGGTGAGGGCTATTTTCCCTTTTGGTGGGGTTTTATAATTTATTATAGGTTTTAACCTAAAACAGGATAACCTACTTGTATATAAGACTGCAAAGACCCTCTCCCTTGTCCTGTTTATCTGAGAGCTCTGATCATGTGTATATGGGCCTTCCTCAACCTGGTCACCTATGAGATGTTTAATTGTTACATACATTTTCTCCTCATTGCAGTTACATCTTAGCTCCCATCATCATCGTTGCATATCAGGCCTCCTTGCCATACTTATGAGCTGTCTCCTTGCCGAGGTTATTGTGGTCACCATTTAATGGGTCTTAGTGAACTTCCCTCATCATGATCCTATGAGAGTCGTCATCAACATGGGTATCTATGATCCCTCCATGTCCAGGTTATATGTCGCTCTACTTCTGCTTTGTCTTATACCTGAACTTTCTTCAGCATTGTTGACTGTGAGCCATGCTTGTGGAACAATTTAGCCAGGCACACTCTTAGTTACTTAAAAAGCATTACTCCAACCTATCCCATTGGTTTGTTATCTAACGCAGACATTTCCAAAGTGTGTACACAACTGACACGTTGACTTGATGCATTGGAGATTTCATCCATTTCAAAGGCTCTGTTTAAACGTCCAAGCATTGTCTTGTACGTAGTCTCCATGTTCAGAAGTACTCCATGAAATATGTGTACAGTATGACTGACTAAGGCTAGTGGAAAGATACTCTAAGTACAGAAACTGTTCAAATAATTCTGTTCTATTAGGCATGTAAAAACACTAAGATCGCACTTTTATTCTCTGAGCATAGTTAGGTATTTTTTTTAATATTGCATTCCCATTAACTTCTTACACTGAATCAATGCTATGTGTGGAACTAAATTAGAGGGTGCCTATAAGAAAACAGGTGTTTTGCACATGTCTCCATTTCTTGCCCTCATTTGGAATACTAGATGCCGGTTTTCAACTCTGAAAGTGCACTGAAGATTGCTAACCAGACCCCAGTGTCTTTTCCCCAAATTTGATGCATGTGAATTGGCAACCCTAATTGGAAAGGACTTTAACTCCATTATACTCTCCTTGGAAGTGGTACTAGTTGTATGTTGGATCCACTCATGTGTTAATCACGCCTGCCTTAATAACGTGGTCCAAACAACAAATGCGTCTTTACAATGCATTCCGTTACCACACAAGTCATTACAACTACTTTCCTTAGGGAAAGCGCCGAAGTAGAAATAGTATAATGTACTATTCCAACTACAATCTGTGCAGCAGTAGGGAAAGTGTTGGACTTAAAGTTCAACATCAATCCAACAACTCTTTCCTTAAGGCAAGTCATTTTAATGACTTCTGTGGTAAAGGAATGCGTTGTAAAGATGCATTCGTAGTTCAGACCGTGCTGCTAAGGCACAGCAGTAAAAACAGCCCGCCTACAGCTCCTGTGTCCGCACCAAGGGCAGCTAGGACAACTCTTCAGCTGGGCATCTCAAGCCAGGTAAAATCAAACTGACAGCTGTGGCGTGATCCTGGTCCTGGGAACTGTATCACCTTAATCCCCAGTGGGTTCAACGCAACTCGGCCTGCAAGTGACCGATTGTCACTAGTGCTTTTTACCATTGACCGCAATGCTAAAGTGTTGCAGTATTGACTTGTACTTATTTATTTTTGCTTCTAAAAGCCTGACTGCACTTTGCCACTCTACCAGGTCTGAGTTAAGGATTTATTATTGTGCATCCAAGGACCATCTTTGGGGTTTTGTGAGAGTATCACTTAGTGAAGCCTAACCAGCCTTACTACATAATACTCCACTCTCCTACAGTGCCTATTTGTGTTGTTCGTAGGGTGACCAGGTCTTCAAAACCGCAACAGGAAAATAAACTTAGGGCTCACTTATAAATTGCATGTTAAATTATGGCAAACCTCTGTTTGCACAGGTGTCTGAATTATGAAAATGCCAGATAAGTATGACAATTAGAATTCCTACATGACAGTTTTAGGAGGCCAATCCTGTCGAGTTTAAGCAGGTGAAAATAAGAGGACATGCTGGTCATGTGTACTCAAGAATTTAGAATTCATGGATTATCTTCCTGACTAGATGCATTGCTTTATCTACTCTATATCGTATAGTCTTGTAAAGTGTGAACCAGGCCTTGTCTGACAATAGTGAAAGCTGTGGGCCCGAGTCACAACCTGCATTTTTAGTACATGAATTAGTACAACAGTAGGCCTACTTACTACATAGTGTAATTCACAAACCTACAGATGTCAATGCCCATTTTCCCTCTTTCTATCTTTTCTATCGGGAGATTCTTACAAATGTAAGTTTGTTACTCATGCCCTTGTTCCGAGTTTGTCAGAGTAATAGGTACTATTAATGCCATCTGATAAATAAAGATTTCCTGAGGTACATTATTTATCTGATGAGATCTCTAGGGACTAACGTGGATTTTGGTGTTTAACTGACCAAAATCTACATGTTACGATAAATACTGTACACTTTTCCATTGTTAAATTCCAGCAGGTTTGACCGGCTGAAAGTTAACAAAGGGTGAGGTATTCAACAGACCTCATAACTACCAGGTGCATTAAATAAAACCCAACTCAGAATTCTGACCCCTGAGCAAACAGGAGTTTGCACAGTGGTCGGAAAACACCGACCCACTCATAATCAGTGGTTTAGTCGTAAATGTGGGAGTGGCCCGCCGGACCCCCGGGTTGCCGGCTGAAGGGCTGTGTTTACACAGGACAGATGTTTAGTATAAATGTGAATAAGGCGGCCGGCCCTTGAGGTTGTAGGCTTAGCGCTGTGTCTCTGAAGTTCGTGCCAATAAAGGTTTAAAAAAAAAAAATGTGGGAGGGGCCAGAAGAGTGCCTGAAAAAGGGGGCTTCTTACTACTAAATGGGAGGAGGTTAGGTAGGAGCAATGAGGGGTTTAGGGAGGCACATCCACCCAACCTCGAAAGAGTAAGCCCATTCCATTCACAAACTGCACTTTTAAAGGTATTACAGCAAAAAAGGTCCCAAACATAAGTGAATGTACTCCAGCTTATTGCCAGAGGAAGTCGCCGCACATGGCATACCACTGATACTGCAATACCTTTCCAGAGAAAATAATTTAGACAGACTTAAAATATAATCCCATAGAAAATAATGTTTAATAGTAAAATATTTACAATAGTTTTAAAAAATCAATAATTTTCATTTAATGTTAAAATATCTCAAAATAATATTCACAAAGGGAAAGGGGTCCCTTTGGGACCCCTTATGTTTGTGAATAGATTACCACCTACTTGAAGTAGGCAGTGAAATAAGAATGATTTGCACTGCATTTTGGTAATAAAACATTTACACATACTACTGCAAGTCGCAATAAAGAAGGGACGCCCTTAACACTCCCCTTCTAATACCGAATGACTAACCCATTTTGTGATACAGTACTAGGTTACTGAACTTGCAAATTGGGGTTTGGTACCTAGAAAAAGGCTTTTTTTCAGGTAGCAGGCGGCCCGATTCTGCAAACATGGGTGTTTGTGCTCTGAAAATAATCTATGTAGATCTGGCCCTAAATATCTAATTCAAGGTAATTGTGCTGCATCATTGTTTTTTAGTTTGTTCTATATTTAAAAATAGATATATAATATTAAATTACAATAATATTTAACATACAAATATTTCTACACAGTTTTATTCAAGTTTAATACCCTTTTTAAATTTTCCTTGTACTTTATGATCGAGAGATCTCCCCTCTGGTGATGAAGCTCCCTCTATGGGAAAGTGGAAGGGAAAGTAAAAAAGTTTATTAAACTTGACAACAACTAGTAAAATTACATTTATTTTAAATATCATTTAAATATTAAATCAAAATACATGTATTCTAAACCCTAAAAAATTACATAAAATGTTATAGTACTTTTTACCTTAAGTGTAGATTAAATAATTAATTTTAAACCATTTAATTAAGTTAAACTAGATTTATTTAAGTATTAGTCTTGAAAATGATGTAAATATGTTCTACATACAGTTCCCTTTTAAGATTATTTACTATGTATTAAACAATTAAAAGTAATGAGCAGAATTAATAACACATATGTCAAATTAATTATTTATCATGCATTTAAACATTAAGGGCTTATTACGATGTCAGTGGGAGTTGCCTCTGACCGACACCGTCTCGGACTCGAGACCAACTGACCCGAGGTCGGCTGTTCCGACCACCTGATTATGATGCGACCGAACACTGTTCGGTTGGATTCCCACTATTCTCTGTGGGAACTTGTGTTACGGGCGTGACCCGCAGAGTGCTCCATGATTACCTGGTATGGGAATTTGGTGGTTAATGTTTTCGTGTTTCGTGACTGCCGCAGTCATGACAGAGGCATCCGCCTGCAAGCTGTTCGGCAGCATTTGTGGCATTTGATGGAAATATATTGCACCGAAATCCCCAACAACTTTTCGGCAGGGAAAACAGAGCCACTCCAATTGCTGCTGTAAGTAGTTTTCAACTATTTTTAACGGCAAAAAGACGTGTTTCAACATTTCTCGGGGGTCATGGTCACATGACCAGTTCCTGAATCCAGGAAGTGATATAGAGGTCACAATCAGCACGACGCAGCTTGTGTGATTAACAGAGTAAATAGACTGTATTCCTGATGGTTTACATAATTCATATAATGGTAAAAAACAATAAACATAACAGTGTTGTACAATTAAATCATTGTAATATGATTAAATGTTATTATCACATTTAATAAATGCCATTACAGTAAACATTTCAAGAGAGTATCTTGTTGAGTCCGGTGTAGTGGATTGAGTGGTTCAGGCTGTATTCCCCTGGATGTGTTTGTAGATATAGTGCAAACGAAATAGTGACTGTTTATGTGATAAACTACTGATCAAGGTATAGTACCTATAGATATTAGTTCAAGAATTGCCATTAGTACATGTGTTGCACTATGTGTGGTGGCGACATTACTATCGTACCAGTAACTCTTGCAACTGAAAGTACAGGTATGGTACCCCTTACCCACGAACTGAATTTTCCCGTGATTAACCAATGAGCTGTGGCTCGGCTAAGAAAACGGATATCCGCCGCTTGTGCTCTTAATCGTATTAGTGGCTATTTTTTACTTCAGTGGTATCCCCGGCATTCTGCGAAAAATAAGTGGAAACATAAAGACAAGATAATACATAATAATTCATGTACCTAAAATTCATATTTATACATTGTCACAGTTACATTTTGCATCACTAGTTAAACTGAATTGATTAGCCTCTCACAAATATAACATCCAAATGCCACACCCCACTATATTACAATCAGTTATATATCAATCCTCATATACTGTAATTTTATACAGAGGGCAAAAAGTATATTGTGAAGATCAACCTAAGCATTTGGTACAGTCTATTTTGAAAAAATGGGAAAGGAAACTGTTAAAATACGGGGTTTCTATAGACAAGTCCTGAATTCATGTTCAATTCGGTCTGGGTATAGTTCGGCAAGTGTTATAGGTGTTATAGCAAGTGAAATGGATTCAAATAAACGTGCTTATTGAAAAACTTCGTGTGGCAGTGCTTCGCAAAAGGCTACCTGTTCTGATTGAATATATATATCTATATATACATCTATATCTATATATATATTACCTACTGGCGGTCGCCAGTAGGTATATATAGTTAGGATTTTTTCTCTATGGGATTTTTGAAAATTCTATGTCTAATAACTTTGGCGTTTGTGGACGGAATTGGCTGAGATTTTCAGGAAAATGGCACATTTTGTTTCTGAGCAGCCCCTGAAAATTTTGTAGGTCTCAATATATGTGCTTCAGTGGATTTTGAGAAATTAACGTTCAAAAAAAGATATATATCTGTAACAGCGGACCGGGCAGCGCTCCGGTTCGCGGACTTTACGCGGCACGGAGCTTTGTGAAGCGAAGCTGATTGGTTCTCCGGCGTCTGTAAACATTCCAAACAGTCCGTAGCGGCCGCCATCTTGTCTCTCGGTAGGATCGAGAGACAAGCGGAGGCCAAACCGAAGGGGCAAATGACCATAAGGGGGCATAGTAGATCCTCCCTGACCCTCTAGGTTTGATGTGGAGGTTTTAAAAGGGCCCCGCGGGGCAAAAAAAAAAAATAATAATAATAATGGAACGGCTGAATGGATTTGCACGAAATTGGCAAGATTGTAGGGACTGGTAGCCCGATGTGCCTTTGCTAGGTCTCAATATATGTGCTCCAGTGGATTTTGAGAAATTAATGTTCAAAAAAAGATATATATCTGTAACAGCGCTCCGCTTCGCGTACTTTTCGCGTTACGGAGCTTTGCGAAGCTGATTGGTTCTTCGGCGTCTGTAAACATTCCAAACAGTCCGTAGCGGCCACCATCTTGTCTCTCGGTAGGATCGAGAGACAAGAGGAGGCCAAAGCGAAGGGGCAAAGGACCATAAGGGGGCATAGTAGATCCTCCCTGACCCCCTAGGTTTGATGTGGAGGCTTTAAAAGGGTCTCGCAGGGCAAAAAAAAAAAATATCGTTTTTTTAGTTTTTTTGCGTGGAGTGCGCCCGGTTCGCGAACCGGGAAGCGTTCTGGGGAGCGTACTTTCTTGAAAATTAGTGAAAAAAGTTAGAGTAAAATAATAATTGTGAGTGATCAGATGTAGGGTAGCTCTGAGAAGAGCTTTTGGGTTTATGGTACATTTAGGTACTTATAAGTAGGTACCAATGCACAGTCTTAAATTCAGAGTGAAAATTCTGTTGCCCTCATCTGAGAAGTGAACTCCATCTCCTCTGTAGATATCTTGCATGTAGTAACGCAAGTTATTGTTGTACAGGGAGCCCATTCCATGGTCTCTCATGTAAGCTGAAACAGATTTGTTTACATGCTTCCTCGATTTCTCAATTTGTGGACAAAATTGGTTCAACCACCTCCATTTCTGTCTTTGGCATATATTTGAATATACCAAGGCAGTCTGAGGAAAAAGTGCCATCAATTGCTCAAAGGTGTCCTTTAAAAGCATTTCCAGACCTACCCCAGTCAAAGTGCCCAAATCATTACCTCCACAGTGCACAATTAACAGGTCAGGTTTTGGCAAATGCATAAAGGTTTTCACCAATGGTATCAATTGGTGACATTTTAATCCTCTGTGGCCAAACCACTTAATTTCCACATCTTGTAAATTGAGGTTAGGTAAATTCCTGTTTTCAGCGTACCTCTGAGCCCAATAGATGTAACTATGTCCAACAATCCAGACAGAAAACATGGCGAGAGAAGGTTCTCCTGCAGTCAGATGAAGTGTGGCAATGAAATGGCAGTTGAAAAAATGAGAGTGTAAAATGAAAAAAACTGAGGAGTTTCTGTGTTAATGAAGCAGTAAGAGTGATTGGTGGATTTTGATTGCTGAAAACAGAAAGTTAGGGTGCATGGATGAGTTCGTTGAAAGATGTATTTTGAGTGGCGAAGAAAAAATCATTAAATGAAAGATTGCACTGGATATGCAGGTGCACTGAGAGTTCAGAGTTCAATTGCAACATTGTTGTGTGAACTTGGAAACACCAGAGGTCTTGCAAGAGGTGGTTGCTATGCAGAAAAAGCAGAGAGGGGGCAGAGGGGGGAAGGGTTTTGATTTGAAAAAAAGTGAGGGAAGAGTTTTGATTGGGTGACATGAGAGATATGTGTGAAGAATTACAGCATTTCTGTGCTTTTGATAGCTGCAGACTCTGGAGTGCATACCTTTTGCTCTGCTGAAGACAAATTGGTGTGTTTCTGAGACTGTTTTGAAACTCAAAGTATTTGCTAAGGTGAGAAAAGATTTCTTTAATTTAGATAGAAAATAGTGTGCTTTAAGGAGAAAATTATGAAGAGAAGTTGTGTTTTTCAAATGTTGCTTTGTCTCAAGTGTTTTACAAATAGATTTTGTTTCTTTGAGAAATTGTAATTGGAGAAAATGTGAAGTATTAGTACTGACAGGGTTTTTATGTGCATAGGAGCTGTGGAGTGTTTTCAAATTATGACTTGTAAATCGTTTTTGAGAAAAAGCAATGGTTTTAATATTGATGACAAGGACATAATGGTGTCTGCTTCTTTATAAGGTAATTGAGAGTCTCTGATGTTATTTTTCCCATTTCAATGTAAGAAGTTTGTCTGTGGAGCAAATTGCTTGTAAATATGCTCCCACCTGTGCATGGCAAATTTAGATTTTGAATGTTTGCGTTACATAGGCATGTTAAAGGTGACTGAAACATGCTGCAAAGGCAATCAAAAAACGCTTTTATGTGTCTTAAGGACATTTTAAGTCATTTCCCCATGTGCAGTGTTTTCAAATTATGAGTTGAAAATCGTTTTTGAGGTAAAGGAATGTTTTCAAAATTTATGTGCGCCATATGCCCCCAAATTTCTTTTTCAGGGGTGCAGCAGGGTGTTCTTGAGACACCCCTGCACCCTCGGAAAAATTCGTAATTTGCGATGAGGTAATTGCTAATCGCAAATTGCACCTTCATTCCTATGGGCCTCCTGCTGCATGGAAATGAATGGGTAATTTGTAATTAGCAAATAGCTCATCGCAAACTAGGAATGGTAAAGCATCGCTATTTATTCCTTAAAGTTCGCTATTTAGGAAATGCAAAAAACGTTGATGATACATATGGCGGTTCATCTCTAACAAGATAAGAAGCATAGGGATAGATTTATGATGACTGGCGCATCACCAGGGATGTGTTAGTCATTCTGTGCCGCTGTTCCGTCACCTATGGTGTGCTGCATTTACAATGCGGCGCATCATGGGGCAAAAACAGCACAGATGCGTGACGTATCTGTGCCGTAAAGGTGGCGCATTGCTGGAGTTGTATCGCAAGTGTGATGAAGCTCCAGCAAGGCTCAGGGGTGCCCCTGTCGCAGGGTTTCTGTTCTCGCACAGAACTGTGGACAGAGGATTGGAACCTCGGCGAATTAGGGTGCCCCAAAACTCACCTTAGTAATCAAAAACCCCTTAGCAAGCTAGGTACAGTGTCACATTGGATATAACAAACTCTCAATGTTTAGACAATCCAGAATATGAACTTATAGTACCTCAGGATACGTGGAACTCATGAACAGTCGGTCGTTATATATTTCTTAGAAACCAGAACATGGAGTTAAGAAGAACACATGTGTATTTGAAATGTTTATTTACTAATGCCGTCTTCTCAGGCGTAGTATCTTAGATAATACAAGTACACATATTCTCAGTAGCAAAATTACCAGCATAGTTACTAGTACATAAAAAGCGAATGGTGACAGTATGTTAACATGCTGTAAATGAATAAGAGTTAGCAACACTTATAAGCAGCCGCGGGCCGTGGAGGGAGTTACGGTGGGGCAGGGAGGCGGGGAGGGGGAGGGGCAGGGTGGAGAGGGCTCCACCCTGCCCCTCCACCTCCCCGCCTCCCTGCCCCACCGTAACTCCCTCCACGGCCCGCGGCTGCTTATATCTCACCCTCCCTAATACACATATTATATTATTTGCTAAGAGGTCTCTTTGTGTTGGTTTAGGGCGTGCCCATACTTTAGTGTCTTAGATTTGAAGGAATCACATCAGCATACACCAGCTCTCTCTTCATGTGAACCGCATCAAGTGTTGTGTATGTGTGTTCGGCAAAGCAATATAAAACCCGCCTCATGCCCAGAATTGGCAGAAGCTGCACTTATGTTATGAGTATGAAGTCGTGGAGATCAGACCTCATAACAATTCTGTATCGTGTTGTTCTTGAAACTTCAGCACTCGCTGTACAGATATAGTTTAACAAGTAAAGCAGATAGTAGAGCAATAACATATTTTTCTCATGTAAATCACGATGAACTATTAGGTTGAAAGCTAAAGCAACAACTAAGTGTCGTGTGCAGAAGTTGCAAAAAAGGAAAAATGGCGTTTAAACCGGTAATGAGCCCATGCTAACTTAACACGGTGTAAAGATATCCAGGATCTAGATGACACCTCCCCATGATCCGGAAACGAACTGAATAAGATAATAGAAGTGCCAGCTCATGAGAGCAGATTGCAACTTTATATGTGGACGGTCCGCAAGGTAAAACATTAAAAACTAGGAAAATTTAATGCTAAAGAAAAATAAAACAGCCAACTACTTTATCGAGGCTTAAGCCAATAGGCAAGCTAAATAATAAAAACTTGACAAATAAGTCAATGAATTGTCAATGAAATGCTAGTACTCAGCATATCAAACATGAAAAAGGTCTATGACATAACTGTGTATGCAAAATAAGCTGCAACAGCCTCTAATAGGAAGTCACCGTCTTCATCCGAAAAGAGTTGAGCCATCCAATTTAAAAGCGGAAAAGAACATACGTGCTCTCCCAGCACCGGATCCTCTATCACCATCAGAGGACAGCTCGGTGGGTTTTCAAGAAAGCTCTGTTCCAAGAAAGACTGTGTTGCCGCCAGTAAATTCCAGGGACCAATTAGTCCATGCATCAATGCCACAGCCATAATCCTTTCGCCAGGACAAACCAACTCGTGAGTAATGATAGGAGTCATCAGCTGATTAAAGTCGACGTCCGGAGAAACCGGTCCGCAGAGACACAAATCAATGGCCCAATCGAAATCACAGGTCAGGCAGTGAAATACAGGCTGGACACAGGTGAAGTAGGAGAATCGAAAAGATAATCCATATGCCGTGCTTAATATCGCCAACGGCATTGTGCCATAATATTCAAGCATGCGATTGCGGAACAGCGTCAGCAGCTGCAGGGCGGGAGCTTGCACAGGAGGGACATCCATATTTAAAAATGTAAAAAAGCACAAGAGCGTCCGTTGGTAATGCAAGTAAAAATGGGAATCCACCAAGCACAGTGGAAAAAATAGAATGAAAGAAAGCAGGGATGACTCCAAAGATTTTCTCAAATGAAGTCACGAGACCACTGGTAACAACTTTAAAAAAGTGCGCCAGGCCCTTTGTGGAGGACGCGTTAAAGATAGTCCGAACCATCTCGCTGAAATGCAAAGGCGAATCAGTATTTAAAAGGGTCTGCACCTCTGTACGGGTGTTCGCTATGTGAAGCACGAAAGTTTCACGGGCCGAACTCAAGGCCACCTCTCTCTGAGACAAAAGAGCTCTTATTCTTGCCATGCCGTTGAAATGTGCTCCCAAGGTTGGTATTTGTGGCCAGATTGAAAACTCCCTATGTTCATGTGTGGGAGGAAATAGAACATTTCTGCAGCAAATAACCCGTTCACTTACTGTTACGATAAAAGGAATACTTTTAATTAACCCAGAACAATCTTCATTATTGAGCATCAAATAACTACCATTTTCCAACAACTTGAACGTGGGGATGATAGCAGGAACTGGCGTGCCTTGCAACACGCAAGCCATATTTGGTCGGTGTTTGTTGCATGAACCGTGTAACTGTATGTGCCTACACATTAGTGAATGATCTGGCGTCTCAGTGCATTCCTCTCCATTCAGATAAACTTCTTGATCATCTTTGAAAATCTGTATGTGTATGGAAGCGACCAGACCTCATGAAGAAAACCACTACCTAAAGGTTCATAACGACCTATTGGTATATATTTCATACAATTTGAAAACTTATATAAAGCAAAAGGCAGCGTTATTAAACCGCACGTTGCCAAAGCAGCCAACCTTTTGGATTTATACTGGAAATGTTAAAGGAAGAATTACGGAGTAGGGCCTGTAAATCTTTAATGGACAACCGAGTAAAATTACTCCAACCATCATATTCCTCTAACTCCGGGATAGTAGGGGTGTTTAATTTTTTAGAAGTAGCCAATCCAAAGCATTTGGTCTGGGAAATTGTTTCATTCACAAACAACATATGATTTGGGATGAGACATGCACGGTGCAAAGCCTCAGTGCCTTGTACCTGCCAGGTTCGTGAACCCCAAACTGATGTAGATCCTGGATATCTTTACACTGTGTTAAGTTAGCATGGGCTCATTACTGGTTTAAACGCCATTTTTCCTTTTTTGCAACTTCTGCACACGACACTTAGTTGTTGCTTTAGCTTTCAGCCTACCTGCGTCAAGATCTATGCCTGCTTCAAGCAGGCGCAGGGTTTTGATGCAGCTTTGTCCTATCTGATTGTAAATGCGGCACACCGTGGGTGGCAGAGCAGCGGTGCACGTTAACTGGTGCATCCCTGGGGATGTGCTAGTTAATATAAATCTGCCCCTTTACATTTAATTATGTGCAGGGGACACAGAGTCGGTGAGGTTTATCCAAGGTTAAGAAGAGATGAGTCCTGTTCAGTGAAAAATTGGAGATAGGCTTCACCTCCTCACAGCTGCGGGCCGTGGAGGGAGTTACGGTGGGGCAGGGAGGCGGGGAGGGGGAGGGGGAGGGGGAATTAATTATTCAAACGAAATTCGTAGCGCGCACAGCATCGCATTTTGCGATGCTGTGCGCGCTACGAAATTCGTTTGAATAATTAAATTGTGTACTTACCTGCAATTATTTATATGCCAGTTTTTAGGTCCCTCCACCCTGCCCCTCCCCCTACCCGCCTCCCTGCCCCACCGTAACTCCCTCCACGGCCCGCGGCTGCCTCCTCAGCATCATTGGACATGGTTAAATAATAGCTGCAAAATGTTACTCTTGTTAAACAATTTTACTATTATAATCTCTGAGATTTGTCTCTTACTCTGCAACATCTCATTGTTGTTATCTTTCTTTAAAGATAAAGACAACATCAACATGAGCGACAATCAGCAATCAGTTGATTTCGACCTCATCATTGAACTCGTAATTGAAACATCAGTGAATGTTGATCCCTTGGATGATTTCAATCCTGAGGATGAAGAAGAACGTGATGAGGATGCAGATTTGTCAGAATTGTATGACATAGGATGGGAAGCTGACGTGCTTGAGCCTATGGAACTATAAACATTTATTTTATAAATTTATAATAAATAAAAAGTAAATATTTAAACCGTTTAATTTAAAAATAAAGACACCTTCAAAAACAGGTTATGTGTAGTGTCTTCAATAAAATATTAAAATATGGTCATAAAATTAGATCAGATTCATATATAAAACAGCACAGGTAAAATGAATATAAATTCCATTTCTTTTCTGCTATTTCTGTATTCTAAATTTGCCATGTACAAAAAAATGTTCTATGTAAAAATGTTAAGTAATGTGTTAAGTTTTTGATGACTGTTATTAATTTACTGTTGGGTAATAGTGGTTAATAACATTTTTTATTATATTTTACCACAGATTCAACTGCAGATTATTTCAAGATTTTAGGATGCCAAGCAAAGAAAGAGTGAGAAAGGCTGCAAAACGTCAAAGACAGCAGGTGAATGAAAAAAAGCAGCAGTCCTCTAACAAAAAGATTTGTCAAGTCACCAAGAAAGCACCGGGTAAGAGTACAAAAACATTCATAAGAAATATCTGTAGTAAAAAAAATATTACTACAGAAAATGTTTCAGTCCAGAAAAGGAGAAGCAATTCAAACGGTAAGGAAAGGCCAATGAAAAATGTTACTGCTAGAGTAAGAGATAACTCTATGCATGAAAGTAGAAGGAAACAACAGTTTAGGGACATTCGTAAACGAATGTTCCGCAACAGGATAATTGGCAATTTGTTAAAAAATATTAAGAAAGGTCAACAGAAAGTGGTTTTTTATAAGAGAAAAAAAATAGTTGAGAAAGTTATTGATCAGGCATTTGAAATTAAACGTAAGTTATTTATTTTGACAATCAATAGAATTAGGAAGCTAAACAAGGCAATTTATGATTTCAAAAGAAATAGTAGATGGAAGAGAATAGTTAATCGTAGTAATTTTTGTGAAGTTTTTTCTGGAGAATGGATGCATAGTTCAAGCTCTGAGGGATTTTTTAATGAGGAGAGTTATTTCCAGGATAATGATTTGGTGCATGCAGTTGACACCAGTGGTCGAGCTTATGAAGTGAAAGATGGTTGTCCAGTTGAAAAAGAAAAACTTGTGACAACAGAGATAGAAGAGGTGTTAGGTAATGAGGTTTTAGGGAGACGTCCTAAGGGTCCTGTGTACACCTGGAAGTGTAGTAGTATTTGCAGTGTACGACAGGATTCCATCAATTTGCTTTGTGATTTTATACGGTCATTTAATAGGAAAAGTTTGAAGCAGAAAATGAAGTTGTTGCAAGAATTAGATCCTTGCAGAGTGAGAGAAGTGATAGGTTTGCATGGTCATTCACTGGCTTGTCTTTCCAGGAGAGTATGCCAGAGTGTTTTTCATCATTTCAGGATGCTAGCAGTGCATCATAATAAAGTGAGGAAATTAGTTAGAATGTTGTATTATGCTAAGAGTCCAGCAATTATGCTTAAACAATTATGCGCTGCTCTTTTGCATGGTTCTGAAATAGATGTGAAGAATATATGTGAAGAAATTGAGTTTTGTTACTTTGGAAGTAAAGAGGAGAATGTTGAAATTGACCAAGAAGAAGAGAGTAATGTGGAAGATAGTGTACAGGTTTCCAGTACAGATAATTTCCAGAGGGAAATTGCGACGTTTGAGGTGAAATCAAGTGAGAGGCCAAATTTCACTTGTGTGTGTTGTCGACGCACTTATTATAAGAATCAGACTAAGTTAGTGGATTTATATGGAAAAAGTGAAAGGGAAAATAATAGTGAATGGAAGGATTTTACAACATACTTGATGGTAGAAAATTGTTTTGATTTGGGATTGGATCAACGTGTGTGTACTTATTGTTGTAACAAATTAAATCAAAACCAGATGCCTGCTAGAGCAGTTCATAATAATCTGGAATTGGTTGAGATTCCTTCTGAATTGAAGGATTTAAATACTTATGAATCTATTTTGATTCAAAGTATCCATCCCTTTCAGGCTATTGTAAGAATGGAGCCAAAGACAGGGAAATTGCCTCCATCAGATTTACAGAGAGGATTAAAGGGAAGAGTTGTTTATTTGCCTCTAGATTTGAAGAAAAACATTAACACAATTGGAGCAGAAAAAGTGGAAGAGGAACCTCTTGTTATCTTAGTTAATGGGGTTCCGACAAAGAATAAGAAAATATGGCAAGATTTAGTAGATGTTAGGAAAGTCAAAAGGGCAACATTGTATTTGAAAAAATATAATAAATACTATAAAAATGTATATGTTGCAGAAGAGGAAGTAAGTGAGGAAGAGGATAGCGATTTGTGTGCTGGTCAAATTGAGAAAGTAGAACCCTGTACTAGTGAAGAAATATATGAACATTATAGTGTTCATCCTTTGCATTCCAAGGAAGTCATGGGGAATGCTATTGAGTTGTTTCAAATGAAACAAGCGAAAGGGAGTCCCATTAGTGTTTGGGAGGAAAGTTTGGAAGCTCGGTGTTTCCCACAGCTTTTTCCAACAGGTCAGGGAGGAAGATATGATGAGCGACCTCATCAAATTCCTGCTTCTGAATACCGGACTTTGCGATTGTATGCAGGAGATCCTAGGTTTCGACAATGCATTCCTTATTTGTTTCATCTCCTGTTTGAAAGCGATCTGTCTGGACTGTCATATGCAGTGAACCACATCTTGAAAAGTGGTATACACATGCAAAACATCTCGGCAAGTGACTTTATGGATAAAGTCAATGTCCAAGACAGTATTTTGGATTCTCACCTGATTAATCTCATGGCGTGTCAGCGTGGTACTAATGAGTACTGGTACCGTCGTCATGGTGATTTAAAATGTATGCTGAGGAACTTAGGAACTCCCACATGGTTCCTCACTTTGAGCTGTGCTGAGTATGGCTGGGAAGACTTACTTGAATTTCTACGAGAGGCAAATGCTAACGTAGAAAACATCGAATTCAAGACACCCGGAGAACTGTGCTCTTTGGATCCAGTCAATGTATGTAGGTACTTCAATCATAGATTTGAAGGTATGATGTCTTTCATCATGAATAAGAAGAATCCACCTCTTGGAGAGGTGTTGGATTTCTTCTGGAGGAAGGAGTACCAAGCAAGAGGTGCTCCTCATATACATATGTTGCTGTGGATCAAGGATGCACCTAAATTTGGAACGGATGCAGAAGACTCAGTGATGAGTTTCATAGAACAGTATTCTACGTGTGCTGTTCCAAACGCAAAGGAGAAAAAAAGCCTAAGAGAAAAAGTTCTACGTTTCCAAAGCCATCGATGTGGAAAGTACTGTCGTCGTAAATTCCGGAACAAAGACAAGTTCTACACCAAATGTCGTTTCGGCTTTCCACGACCGGTGATTTCTAAAGGAAGAGTGAACAGTTTGATGTCTTCGCTGCGACATAATGTGATGAAGAAATCACCTAAAAACACATACAATTTGAAGAGGAACGAAAAGTCTAAGTACATCAACGACTACAACCCGGTGATTTTGTCCATGTGGAATGCTAACATGGATATACAGTTTGTGGCTGATAACTGTATGGCTGTGGCTCGGTATGTGACATCTTACATCACCAAAAAAGAGAAGACAGAATTGAAGGATATGTGGGAGGACATTTCCCATGAAAAGAGCCTCAGCAAGAAGTTGTACAGTTTCAGTCTGAAGATGTTGTCGCATCGAGAAATTGGAGCTTACGAATGTTCTAACCGGTTGTCTTCAGCAAGTCTCTATGCCAAGTCCAGGAGTATCGTTTGGGCGAGTGTTGGTCTTGCTGCAACGCGTAATCGAGTTCTCAAACCTGTGCGGGAAATTGAGTATTTGGCGGAAAAGGAGCCAAACAGTACCGACATTTTGAAGAGCAACATGTTGGATACATATTATCCAAATCGAAGCAGTCACCTCGAGAATGTTTGTCTGTATGAGGTTCTGCAAAATTACATATTCAAGAGGAACATCAAAGAAGATACTGAGAAAGGAGTGTATGCTGTAATAGGAAGTGAGGGATGTCTGGTCAAGCAAAGAAAATGCCACTTGATAAACCATCGAAAATTGAGTGGCGAATCTCCTGAAAAAAAGGAGTTTTTCTATTTAGCACTTTTGCAACTTTTTAAGCCTTGGCGTGCAGAAGAGGAACTGCTTGGAGATTTCCTTTGTTACGAAGACTCATTCAATGCTGCCAAGGAGACCATAGAATGTCCTGCTTTTCCCAAATATGTAGAAATGTTGAATGTGGAAATTGAGCAGGAAGCAACGATTGCAGCCGAGATTGCCAGAGACAGTTCTCAGGACAGTCAGAGTTCTGCTTCATTGAGTCAGGATCCACTAGGAGGACCTCTTATCGAAAATGAAGCTGCCACTGCTATGAATGAAGTGGAAAGAGCCATGGCACATGCTCAGGAGGATGCGGTTAACTTAGAAGAGTTGGAAAGACAACTCAACGTTGAGCAGAGGAAAATATATGACGAACTTACCATGCAAATTGATCATGGATTAAGTCATGACAAGAAAGAGTGCTCATGTACGTCGTTGAAGCCTGTCCGACTGTACTTGAGTGGAGAAGCGGGAACTGGAAAAAGTTTCCTTATTAAAGCAATTTCATGTTATTTGCAGGAAAGGACAGAGTCATCGCTGTCTTGTGTTGTCACCGCTCCAACTGGACTGGCAGCACATAACATTAAAGGGATTACTTTACATCGTTTACTGATGCTGCCAGTGGAGCATGACAACAAATTAGAATATCACAAGCTATCTGGAGATGCTTGTTTTGAAGTTTCAAGAGTCTTGAGGAAAATGAAACTTCTTATCATTGACGAAGTAAGCATGGTTTCCAATGTCATGCTTGCCTTTGTGCATTTGAGAATGCAAGAAGTTCTCAAAACAGAGTATGATGTGTTATTTGGTGGCAAACACATCATTGTTTTCGGAGATCTTCTGCAGCTGACACCAGTGAAAGGGCAACCTGTGTTCAAAATGCTCACGCATGAAGATACCAGGAAGTGCTTAGGGAGCATTGGCAACGTCAATATATGGTTAAACTTCAATTATGCTGAACTGCATGAAAATATGCGTCAGGCAAAGGATGAAGTTTACAAGACTATTCTACAAGATGTTAGAATTGGAAAAGTGACCGAGCATGGGAAAGAAGCTTTACATGCACGATTACTGACACATTTATATCCAGACGAAGATGTTGTGCCTGAGAATATTTTTCAGAAAGTTACTGAGAAAAAATCTGGAATATGTTTGATGCCAACTCTTGCAGAATGTGCCAAATTCAACAACAAAATGTTGCATTTAGAAAAGCAAGAGATTGTGAAACTGGAAGCTATTGACAGAGTAGAGCATATGGGATCAACAATTATTTTGTCTGAGAATCTGAAAACAAAATTGGATTCATTAGAGAAGAGTATATCTAAAACTGCGGGTTTTGAAAAGACTCTGAATGTGTGCTTGAACTGCCGTATAATTTTAAGAAGGAATTTACATGTTGAAAGAGGTCTGGTAAATGGATCAATGGGTAATGTTGTTGCTTTTGTGAAATACAGAAATAGAGATGGAATTGAATTTTTAAAAATTAAATTTGATGGCATTGAGGAAGTACAGCTAATTGGTCGTTGTTCTGCTAGATTTTTGCTTGTAAAAGACTTATATGTTCGTCGTAAGCAGTTTCCTGTTTGCTTGGTATATGCGGTGACAATCCATAAATCGCAAGGTTTAAGTGTAGACTGTGCATTGGTGAATATTGGCAGTTCTGTGTTCAAGGAGTGTATGGCATATGTGGCATTGTCACGAGTTAGAACTTTATCGGGATTGTACTTGATTGAGTGTGATGTCACGAACATTTGTGCGGATCTAGATTGTGTTAAGGAATACAATAGGTTAAGAAGAGAGTATGCGCCACATTTGCCTCAGTATCCTTTGTTTGAGAAACGTGTGGTAGGCCGGAAACGAAGAAATGTGACCAATACTGGGGAGGTTGTAGCAAAAAGACGAAAAGTCGATGAACCTGAAATTATAAGCAGAAACAAAAAGGATTCTGTTGAAGATGTTGTTGGTTTTCAATTTGAAAACAGTTCTGGTGTCAACTGCTATGCTAATGTAGTGGTTAATGTTTTGTTTTCTCTAGAAAATGTAAAAGAAGAGATTGTGGTCAATTCTGATCAAAGATTTTGCAGTTTGTTAAATTCTGTGTTAGAGAAATGTAGCACTGATAGAAGAAACATAGAAAGTGTGTCTGAAATTCGAAATCTGTTAGACAGATGTTCAGGCCAAACACAATTCTCTCAAAATAGTCAGCAAGATTGTCAGGAGTTTTTAATGTATATGCTTGATGTATTGCATGATGAAGGTGTAGATGTAGATCACCTGTTTGGGCTTTCTTATCAATGGCATGACTGCGAGAACTGTAGGGTATCAAGTAGTACTAGTGTAGACTCAGAAAGATTTATATATTTAACTTTGCCAGACAGTAAATCAGTCTCTTTTAATAAGCTAGTAAAAGCAGCTGATCACAACATGGAGTGTAGCCAATGTAAATCTGAAATGATGTCCACATTATTTATACGAACATATGGCCAGTATGTCATTTTAATGTATCAACGATGTAGGCCTGATGGAACAAAATTGACAACTTTAATTAAACATTTTGTGGCTTCACAGTTGTCAATATCAGGAAGGACTTTTGTAACTGTAGCAATTATATATCATGATGGTCCTTCAATAACATCAGGACATTATACAGCTTATTTAAAGTGTAGAAATGGCTGGTCATTCTGCAATGATTCTGTTTTAATTTTCAAAAAAAAATTGCCGTATGACCTTAAAAACTCTTACCTGGTGTTTTTAAAACCAAACTTTTAGGGAAAGAATCTCGGGATGTGCTCTGAGGAATTTCAAGAAGTTCTAATGGCTCCTACACGATTTGGCCTTGAGGATAAGTGTAGTACAGAGACATAACTTCTTACCATAACACTGGACGTCATGGAGAAATACGTGCACTTTGAATGAGTTCAGAAAAACTGTTTCTTTTTATAAGCTAATTGAAGCAGCCAATCAAAACATGGAGTAGAGGGAATGTAAGTCTGCAATGCTGTCTACTGTTTTACATTGCTTTGTGATTAAAAGTGATGTAGAGAATTAAATAATTGTACTAGTCATAAAGGTAGTGTAAGTCTGCTTCATAGTAAGCAGTATCAGTGTGATAGGAAATGTAGAACATGATTGAGCAAGAAGGGGAAGATATTAGTAGTCCAGGATTGTGAAAATGATCTTCAACATTTTAATTGTGAAAGTTGCGGGAATACAACATGACGGGATTGGCTTAAAAGAATTCTAAGAGTTATAAATGGCTCAGACACGATTTGGCCTTGTGGAAAAGTAATAACAGCACAACAGAGTGTAAGCTGTTCATAGGACATCCTTGGCCGTCATGGAAAGTAAGTTAACTTTAAGGAGTTCTGAATTCTGATTTGTTATGTTGTATGGGTTTTTTAAACACAATCATTTTGATTGTGTTTTTTTTTCCCCGCTGTTATATGATGAATACCTTCAAGTCACTGTTTTAGTGAAATTTGATACATTCTGAGAACAGCAAAAATAAACCATTTAACATGTATAATTAATTCTGTTCTGTTTGCATTTATGATGTACATGTAGAACTGTGTAGGAGGCATGGAGAAGGTGAGGCTTCTGTAAGTGTCAAAGTTGTTGCATACAGTGCTCATATTCTACGTAGTCTTTTATATTTCATTACTTTCACTGTTTCTGACTGATCTAAAATTTTTTTTTTAAAAAGAACAGTAAGTATAAGGGAAGGAAACAGACAGTTATGTTAAAAGAAAGACAGCTATAGGGAATAAACTAGGGATACTGTTACCCGCAATCCTCTGCTGATGATGTCACTGAGCATGTAATGGATGATGTAATATGTGACATCATCAGCAGTGGATTACGGGTAATAGTATCTCTAGTTTACTCCCCTATAGCTGTCTTTCTTTTAACATAACTGTCTGTTTCCTTCCCTTATACTTACTGTTCTTTTTTGAAAAAAAAAATGTTTGGTTCGCGTACCGGTGAGCGAACTGGGAAGCGAACTAAGAGAAATAGAGGTTGGCACAGTTCCAAATATTGTACCAATTTTTTAATAACGGGGAGGTAGTTCTGAAAAGAACTTTTTTTTTATTGTTTTTGTTGTTGTATATTTTTTTTATTATTTTTCTGAACATTTTTTTACTTTTTTTGAATTTTTCTGAACAGTTTTATATTTTTTTTTGTTTTTTTTCGGAGGGGGCAACGAAAACGATTCATTGTAAAGGGCTCAACAGGAGCAACAAAACAAAAAAAAAGAATTTATTATTTGGGGCGTTTCGTACAAACTTGCATATGATAGTCAATAGCTCTGTTGATCAGAGTGATGCTACTTTCTCCGTAGCAAATGAATCCACTGCAATGTACGCAGACTTGTTTTACTTCACGAAATCTCGTTTGTATATTTGGCACCATCTCCCTGCCCTCTGGTCCCGTTACTTCCGGTACAACAGATCTTCTGGCCATAATAGGGAGATTATCTAGGTCGTTACGAAACTGTGCAGCACTGTAGTTGTTAGGATGCCACCTAGTCATATGGCGATGCATTGTGTAGTTTCCGAAACTGTATTTTTTGTCGGTCCCTCTGGACAGTCTATCTTGACATATAAGGCAAGTTACGTATCTTGCATTTACTTTTTTCTGACCTTTGGGAATTTTAAAAAATTGCCAAATGAAGTTTTCTTTCCGGTGAGACGTCCTGGGCTCCTCAGGCAAAAAGTGCCTCTCTTCGTGCTCTTCCTCCTGTTCCTCTTCTTCCTCTTCTTGCTGAATTATAACTTCAGCAGGTGGTCCACTCTTCCTTGGATGTGGTGGAGGTGGTGGGGAAGCACCAGCTGAAGCTACTAAAGAAGCCATTGCTCACTGGTAACAAAGGGTCTTTCTCTCACAATGATGAAAGTCAGAGTGAGGAAAGAAGGAGGGATTTTCATCATTTGGGAAAAACAATAGTTCTCAACCAATGAAAAGTGTTCATTTTAGATTATATGACCTAGTCTTACATCATTAGGAAACCAAAAGTGAAATGAACCAATGAAAAGTGTTATTACCAAGTCACATGACCTGCTGTGTTTACGTTACGCGCTTTGCAGGGCCTCCCGGTTTGCTTCTAGAAACCTGCGCTTTGCGCCTCGGTAAGCGTACCAGTTCGCTAACGTAGCACGTCATATGACGTATCACGCGACAACGCGAAACGTCATGCGGACGGGAGGCGTCACGATGTTTTCTAACGCGGCAGTTGCGGTAAAGGAACGTTTACCGGCTCGCGGTCTATTTCGCGGCATCAAGGTCAGCTAACGGGAAGCTTCCCGATTCGCGAAGCGGGAACGAAGAAAAAAAAATATAAAAAAAAAAAATTATTAATAAACATATAAAATATATTTTGGGATTTAAAGAAGAATACATTTTACAGCTACAGATATTAGCTGTTAAAAAAAACAATGAAATTCACTGAAAAAACCATAGGTTATAGACCATATATAGTTAGGAATTAGCATTTACAAAACCTTGAAAACTCACTGAAAAAACCATAGGTTATAGACCATATATAGTTAGGAATTAGCATTTAAAAAACCTTATTTTACTCACACAAAACCATTGAAATTCCATATATAGTTAGTTGCACTAACTATATATCGCGCACCCGCAATCCACTGCTGATGATGTCACATATTACATCATTCATGACATGGTCAGTGACATCACTGATGACATCACTGATGACATCTCAAATGACATCACTGATAACATCTCAAATGACATCACTGATGACATCTCAAATGACATCACTGATGACATCATCTAGTGTCTGTGTGTTTTTGTAAAGTTTAAATACGTTTTACATATTGAAGAATGAGTGGATGTATGGAAGACTGAGTGTGTGTGTGGCTGGCTTGGAGGTGTGTGACTCTGTGCATATCAATGTGTACTTGTATCAGTGATTGTATAAGAGAGTAAGTATGTGTTAGTATATGTGTGAAAAGTATGGTGTTCTGTATTTAACTATAGATGAGGAAATCGAAGTGTGATTGATTCTTCACAGGACTGACTAGGTGTATGAGTGCATATGATAGTGTTGTAATAATGAGTGACTGTATGTATGAGTGATTGTATGGGTGAATGAGTGAATGTGTGTGTAGACGTAGGAATCAGTGAGTGCGTATGTAGTAACTGGTATTGGTGTGTCATGATGTCATCAGTGATGTCATTTGAGATGTCATCAGTGATGTCATTTGAGATGTCATTAGTGATGTCATCAGTGATGTCACTGAAGTATGGTGTTCTGTGTTTAACTGTATAGATGAGGAAATGGAAGTGTGATTGATTCTTTACAGGACTGACTTGGTGTGTGAGTAACTCCATGGATGAGTGGCAGTGTGTGACTGTCTGCATAGGTGTATGAGTGCATATGATAGTGTTGTAATAATGAGTGACTGTATGTATGAGTGATTGTATGGGTGAATGAGTGAATGTGTGTGTAGACATAGGAATCAGTGAGTGCGTATGTAGTAACTGGTATTGGTGTGTCATGATGTCATCAGTGATGTCATTTGAGATGTCATCAGTGATGTCATCAGTGATGTCATTTGAGATGTCATCAGTGATGTCATCAGTGATGTCACTGACCATGTCATGAATGATGTAATATGTGACATCATCAGCAGTGGATTGCGGGTGCGCGATATATAGTTAGTGCAACTAACTATATATGGAATTTTAATGGTTTTGTGTGAGTAAAATAAGGTTTTTTAAATGCTAATTCCCAACTATATATGGTCTATAACCTATGGTTTTTTCAGTGAATTTTCAAGGTTTTGTAAATGCTAATTCCTAACTATATATGGTCTATAACCTATGGTTTTTTCAGTGAATATATATATATATATATATATATATATATATATATATATATATATATATATATATATATTACCTACTGGCGGTCGCCAGTAGGTATATATAGTTAGGATTTTTTCACTATGGGATTTTTGAAAATTCTATGTATAATAACTTTGGCGTTTGTGGACGGAATTGGCTGAAATTTTCAGGAAAATGGCACATTTTGTTTCTGAGCAGCCCTTGAAAATTTGGGGGGGGTTCGTCAAGGGGGGGCCGAGAAACAAGGGGGGTCCCAAAACGTGTTTTTAACATTGAGTTTTCCATAGGGCGGTTGGCCTCACTTTTAGCCCGAACGGCTGAATGGATTTGCACGAAACTTGGCAAAATTGTAGGGACTGGTAGCCCGATGTGCCTTTTGTAGGTCTCAATATATGTGCTACAGTGGATTTTGAGAAATTAACGTTTAAAAAAAGATATATATCTGTAACAGCGGACCGGGCAGCGCTCCAGTACGCGTACTTTTCGCGCAACGGAGCTTTGTGAAGCGAAGCTGATTGGTTCTCCGGCGTCTGTAAACATTCCAAACAGTCCGTAGCGGCCGCCATCTTGTCTCTCGGTAGGATCGAGAGACAAGAGGAGGCCAAAGCGAAGGGGCAAATGACCATAAGGGGGCATAGTAGATCCTCGCTGACCCCCTAGGTTTGATGTGGAGGTTTTAAAAGGGCCCCGCGGGGCAAAAAAAATAAATAATAATAATAATCGAACGGCTGAATGGATTTGCACGAAACTTGGTAAAATATTAGGGACTGGTAGCCCGATGTGCCTTTGCTAGGTCTCAATATATGTGCTTCAGTGGATTTTGAGAAATTAACGTTCAAAAAAAGATATATATCTGTAACAGCGCTCCGCTTCGCGTAACGGAGGTTTGCGAAGCTGATTGGTCATTCTGTCACTGGGCTATAGTTGGGCTACATCTGGCTGATATTTGGGCTACATTTGTTTTTTTTGTCTCTGGCGGCCATCTTTGGGCTACATTGGGCTTCATTGGGCTTCATTGGGCTACATTGGGCTACATTTGGGCTCCAACATATATATAGGCCAATGTAGGCCAATATATATTTTTCAAAGTTAATTTTCGTAAAAACCACTGGAGCATATATCTTGAGACATAGCAAAGGCACATCGGGCTACCAGTCCCTACAATTTTGCCAAGTTTCGTGGAAATCCATTCAGCCGTTCGAGCTAAAAGTGAGTCCAACCGCCCTATGGAAATGAAGGAAATGAATGGGTAATTTGTAATTAGCAAATAGCTCATCGCAAACTAGGAATGGTAAAGAATCGCTATTTATTCCTTAAAGTTCGCTATTTAGGAAATGCAAAAAACTTTGATGATACATATGGCGGTTCATCTCTAACAAGATAAGAAGCATAGGGATAGATTTATGATGACTGGCGCATCACCAGGGATGTGTTAGTCATTCTGTGCCGCTGTTCCGTCACCTATGGTGTGCTGCATTTACAATGCGGCGCATCATGGGGCAAAAACAGCACAGATGCGTGATGTATCTGTGCCGTAAAGGTGGCGCATTGCTGGAGTTGTATCGCAAGTGTGATGAAGCTCCAGCAAGGGTCGGGGGTGCCCCTGTCGCAGGGTTTCTGTTCTCACACAGAACTGTGGACAGAGGATTGGAACCTCGGCGAATTAGGGTGTCCCAAAACTCACCTTAGTAATCAAAAACCCCTTAGCAAGCTAGGTACAGTGTCATATTGGATATAACAAACTCTCAATGTTTAGACAATCCAGAATATGAACTTATAGTACCTCAGGATACGTGGAACTCATGAACAGTCGGTCGTTATATATTTCTTAGAAACCAGAACATGGAGTTAAGAAGAACACATGTGTATTTGAAATGTTTATTTACTAATGCCGTCATAAAAAGCGAATGGTGACAGTATGTTAACATGCTGTAAATGAATAAGAGTTAGCAACACTTATAAGCAGCCACGGGCTCCACCCTGCCCCTCCCCCTCCCCGCCTCCCTGCCCCACCGTAACTCCCTCCACGGCCCGCGGCTGCTTATATCTCACCCTCCCTAATACACATATTATATTATTTGCTAAGAAGGTCTGTTTGTGTTGGTTTAGGGCGTGCCCATACTTTAGTGTCTTAGATTTGAAGGAATCACATCAGCATACACCAGCTCTCTCTTCATGTGAACCGCATCAACTGTTGTGTATGTGTGTTCGGCAAAGCAATATAAAACCCGCCTCATGCCCAGAATTGGCAGAAGCTGCACTTATGTTATGAGTATGAAGTCGTGGAGATCAGACCTCATAACAATTCTGTATCGTGTTGTTCTTGAAACTTCAGCACTCGCTGTACAGATATAGTTTAACAAGCAAAGCACATAGTAGAGCAATAACATATTATTCTCATGTAAACCACGATGAACTACTAGGTTGAAAGCTAAAGCAACAACTAAGTGTCGTGTGCAGAAGTTGCAAAAAAGGAAAAATGGCGTTTAAACCGGTAATGAGCCCATGCTAACTTAACACGGTGTAAAGATATCCAGGACCTAGATGACACCTCCCCATGATCCGGAAACGAACTGAATAAGATAATAGAAGTGCCATCTCATGAGAGCAGATTGCAACTTTATATGTGGACGGTCCGCAAGGTAAAACATTAAAAACTAGGAAAATGTAATGCTAAAGAAAAATAAAACAGCCAAGTACTTTATCGAGTGTTAAGCCAATAGGCAAGCTAAATAATAAAAACTTGACAAATAAGTCAATGAATTGTCAATGAAATGCTAGTACTCAGCATATCAACATGAAAAAGGTCTATGACATAACTGTGTATGCAAAATAAGCTGCAACAGCCTCCAATAGGAAGTCACCGTCTTCATCCGAAAAGAGTTCAGCCATCCAATTTAAAAGCGGAAAAGAACATACGTGCTCTCCCAGCACCGGATCCTCTATCACCATCAGAGGACAGCTCGGTGGGTTTTCAAGAAAGCTCTGTTCCAAGAAAGACTGTGTTGCCGCCAGTAAATTCCAGGGACCAATTAGTCCATGCATCAATGCCACAGCCATAATCCTTTCGCCAGGACAAACCAACTCGTGAGTAATGATAGGAGTCATCAGCTGATTAAAGTCGACGTCAGGAGAAACCGGTCCGCAGAGACACAAATCAATGGCCCAATCGAAATCACAGGTCAGGCAGTGAAATACAGGCTGGACACAGGTGAAGTAGGAGAATCGAAAAGATAATCCATATGCCGTGCTTAATATCGCCAACGGCATTGTGCCATAATATTCTAGCATGCGATTGCGGAACAGTGTCAGCAGCTGCAGGGCGGGAGCTTGCACAGGAGGGACATCCATATTTAAAAATGTAAAAAAGCACAAGAGCGTCCGCTGGTAATGCAAGTAAAAATGGGAATCCACGAAGCAGAGTGGAAAAAATAGAATGAAAGAAAGCAGGGATGACTCCAAAGATTTTCTCAAATGAAGTCACGAGACCACTGGTAACAACTTTAAAAAAGTGCGCCAGGGCCTTTGTGGAGGACGCGTTAAAGATAGTCCGAACCATCTTGCTGAAATGGAAAGGCAAATCTGTATTGAAAAGGGTCTGCACCTCTGTACGGGTGTTCGCTATGTGAAGCACGAAAGTTTCACGGGCCGAACTCAAGGCCACCTCTCTCTGAGACAAAAGAGCTCTTATTCTTGCCATGCCGTTGAAATGTGCTCCCAAGGTTGGTATTTGTGGCGAGATTGAAAACTCCCTATGTTCATGTGTGGGAGGAAATAGAACATTTCTGCAGCAAATAAACCGTTCACTTACTGTTACGATAAAAGGAATACTTTTAATTAACCCAGAACAATCTTCATTATTGAGCATCAAATAACTACCATTTTCCAACAACTTGAACGTGGGGATGATAGCAGGAACTGGCGTGCCTTGCAACACGCAAGCCATATTTGGTCGGTGTTTGTTGCATGAACCGTGTAACTGTATGTGCCTACACATTAGTGAATGATCTGGCGTCTCAGTGCATTCCTCTCCATTCAGATAAACTTCTTGATCATCTTTGAAACATCTGTATGTGTATGGAAGCGACCAGACCTCATGAAGAAAAGCACTACCTAAAGGTTCATAACAACCTATTGGTATATATTTCATACAATTTGAAAACTTATATAAAGCAAAAGGCAGCGTTATTAAACCGTGGATAAGGCACGTTGCCAAAAAACCCGCAATCCTCTGCTGATGATGTCACTGAGCATGTCATGAATGATGTAATATGTGACATCATCAGCAGTGGATTACGGGTAATAGTATCTCTAGTTTACTCCCCTATAGCTGTCTTTCTTTTAACATAAGTGTCTGTTTCCTTCCCTTATACTTACTGTTCTTTTTAAAAAAAAAAAATTTTTTGGTTCACTTCCGGTTCGCGTACCGGCGAGCGAACTGGGAAGCGAACTACGAGAAATAGAGGTTGGCACAGTTCCAAATATTGTACCAATTTTTTAATAACGGGGAGGTAGTTCTGAAAAGAACTTTTTTTTTTATTGTTTTTGTTGTTTTATATATTTTTTATTATTTTTCTGAACATTTTTTTACTTTTTTTGAATTTTTCTGAACAGTTTTATATTTTTGGGGGTTTTTCTTGGAGGGGGCAATGAAAACGATTCATTGTAAAGGGCTCAACAGGAGCAACAAAATAAAAAAAAAGTATTTATTATTTGTGGCGTTTCGTACAAACTTGCATATGATTGTCAATAGCTCTGTTGATCAGAGTGATGCTACTTTCTCTGTAGCAAATGAATCCATTGCAATGTACGCAGACTTGTTTTACTTCACCAAATCTCATTTGTATATTTGGCACCATCTCCCTGCCCTCTGGTCCCGTTACTTCCGGTACCACAGATCTTCTGGCCATAATAGGGAGATTATCTAGGTCGTTCCGAAACTGTGCAGCACTGTAGTTGTTAGGATGCCACCTAGTCATATGGCGATGCATTGTGTAGTTTCCGAAACTGTATTTTTTCTCGGTCCCTCTGGACAGTCTATCTTGACATATAAGGCAAGTTACGTATCTTGCATTTACTTTTTTCTGACCTTTGGGAATTTAAAAAAATTGCCAAATGAAGTTTTCTTTCCGGTGAGACGTCCTGGGCTCCTCAGGCAAAAACTGCCTCTCTTCGTGCTCGTCGTCCTGTTCCTCTTCTTCCTCTTCTTGTTGAATTATAACTTGAGCAGGTGGTCCACTCTTCCTTGGATGTGGTGGAGGTGGTGGGGAAGCACCAGCTGAAGCTACTAAAGAAGCCATTGCTCACTGGTAACAAAGGGTCTTTCTCTCACAATGATGAAAGTCAGAGTGAGGAAAGAAGGAGGGATTTTCATCATTTGGGAAAAACAAGAGTTCTCAACCAATGAAAAGTGTTCATTTTAGATTATATGACCTAGTCTTACATCATTAGGAAACCAAAAGTGAAATGAACCAATGAAAAGTGTTATTACCAAGTCACATGACCTGCTGTGTTTACGTTAAGCGCTTTGCAGGGCCTCCCGGTTTGCTTCCAGAAACCTGCGCTTTGCGACTCGCTTCGCGTACCAGTTCGCTAACGTAGCACGTCATATGACGTATCACGCGACAACGTGAAACGTCATGCGGACGGGAGGCATCACGATGTTGTTTTCTAACGCGGCAGTTGCGGTAAAGAAACGTTTACCGGCTCGCGGTCTATTTCGCGGCATCAAGGTCAGCTAACGGGAAGCTTCCCGATTCGCGAAGCGGGAACGAAGAAAATTTTTTTTTTTTTTTTAAATTATTCATAAACATATAAAATATATTTTGGGATTTAAAGAACAATACATTTTACAGCTACAGATATTAGCTGTTAAAAAACCAATGAAATTCACTGAAAAAACCATAGGTTATAGACCATATATAGTTAGGAATTAGCATTTACAAAACCTTGAAAATTCACTGAAAAAACCATAGGTTATAGACCATATATAGTTAGGAATTAGCATTTAAAAAACCTTATTTTACTCACACAAAACCATTGAAATTCCATATATAGTTAGTTGCACTAACTATATATCGCGCACCCGCAATCCACTGCTGATGATGTCACATATTACATCATTCATGACATGGTCAGTGACATCACTGATGACATCACTGATGACATCTCAAATGACATCACTGATGACATCACTGATGACATCACTGATGACAACATCCAGTGACTGTATGTTTCCGTAAAGTTAAAATGTGTCTTACATATTGAAGAATGAGTGGAAGTATAAGTGTCTGGACAAAGGATTTAGTAGGTGCATGACTGAATGTATGAGTGAGTGATTAAATGTGTCTCACTGAGTGCATGGGTTAGTGACTAAACTGTCTTAATTTGTGCATCATTATGTCTGTTGTTCTGTAAACTGCTGCATGTGTTGATCAGTAGCTATATGATTAACTATATGGGTTACTGATTGATTGTCCAAGTATTTGTATGGGAGACTGAGTGTGTGTGTAGCTGGCTGGGAGGTGTGTGACTCTGTGCAGATCAATGTGTACTTGTATCAATGATTGTATAAGAAGGTAAGTATGTGTTAGTATATGTTTGAAAATGTAAGGTGCTCTATGTTTAACTGTATAGACAATAAAATGGAAGTGTCATTGATTCTTTACAGGACTGACTAGGTGTGTGAGTAACTCCATGGATGAGTGGCAGACTGTGAGTGTCTGTATAGGTGTATGAGTGCATATGATAGTGTTGTAAAGATGAGTGATTGTATGTATGAATGATTGTATGGGTGAATGAGTGAATGTGTGTGTAGACATAGGAATCAGTGAGTGCGTATGTAGTAACTAGTATTGGTGTGTCAATGGTTTCAAAAATTATACTCTGTATTTAACACTGGGTGAAACAGAGGTTATATTAAAATGTGAGGAGATGCATTGTATTGTCACATGAATGATATCATCAGTGATGTGGTCATTGATGTCAAATGAGATGTCATCAGTGATGTCATCAGTGATGTCATTTGAGATGTCATCAGTGATGTCATCAGTGATGTCACTGACCATGTCATGAATGATGTAATATGTGACATCATCAGCAGTGGATTGCGGGTGTGCGATATATAGTTAGTGCAACTAACTATATATGGAATTTCAATGGTTTTGTGTGAGTAAAATAAGGTTTTTTAAATGCTAATTCCTAACTATATATGGTCTATAACCTATGGTTTTTTCAGTGAATTTTCAAGGTTTTGTAAATGCTAATTCCTAACTATATATGGTCTATAACCTATGGTTTTTTCAGTGAATATATATATATATATATATATATATATATATATATATATATATATATATATATATATATATATTCACTGAAAAAACCATAGGTTATAGACCATATATAGTTAGGAATTAGCATTTAAAAAACCTTATTTTACTCACACAAAACCATTGAAATTCCATATATAGTTAGTTGCACTAATATATATATATCCAAGACAAACAGGTAGCACCAAAAGAGGGAAGCCACTGGAATCTCAAATCATTCGTTTTTCTTTATTGCCAAACACCTTGCCAGCATTCACATTCGCCAAGATAAAAACATCCCAAAATAGCTGCCAGACGCGTTTCAGGATCAAAGTCCTTTCCTCAGTGGCTGGATGTATGAGTAAAATTCACGCTGCAGACCGACAGTTTCAATCTTAAACACCTGCCACAGTGGGCGTGGCACTCCCAAAGCCTTCTGGTGTTTGAAGTCCGTCCTAATTAAGCCCCAGTGGGTGCGTGTCATTTCACTGCAAATGTACAAAATGAAATCCCATGTGGGTAGATGCAAGTCTTGGCGCTGTAAGTGCCTTGCTTTGTAGGTATTTGAACACGAACCTGTGCAAGCTGCAGCCCCTGTACTGGAACAAGCACTTCTTCCACCCCTGTGTTCCAGCTACGATGTTGAGCCAGAACGGGCCTGCCAGGCAGCAGTGGGCTCACCTCAACGGCCGTGCAAAGCCGTATATTTCCAAGACAAACAGGTAGCACCAAAAGAGGGAAGCCACTGGAATCTCAAATCATTCGTTTTTCTTTATTGCCAAACACCTTGCCAGCATTCACATTCGCCAAGATAAAAACATCCCAAAATAGCTGCCAGACGCGTTTCAGGATAAAAGTCCTTTCCTCAGTGGCTGGATGTATGAGTAAAATTCACGCTGCAGACCGACAGTTTCAATCTTAAACACCTGCCACAGTGGGCGTGGCACTCCCAAAGCCTTCTGGTGTTTGAAGTCCGTCCTAATTAAGCCCCAGTGGGTGCGTGTCATTTCACTGCAAATGTGCTTTGAGCTCTGTATGGCAACTATAAAGCGGGGCAGGCGTCTACCAGGACGGCAATATCAAAGACTATGGATTAAATTGCATTGAATGTCAGCGCACCCACTGAGGCAATATCAAACGCGCACTACGCATTCCACAAGGCCACAGTGAAGGCCACGCCTACCAGGTTGGGATGAGGATATTAAGTGTGGCGTTCCAGCGCCTGCATTTGTGCTGATAATCACGCCGCTGAGGAAGGGATTTTGCATCCTGAAACGCGTCCGGCTATTATGTGATGAACTAGCCATCCTGAACAAGACTTTTGCCAGCAAGCTGCCATATTGCAAAATAAAGAGCATATTCTTCATTTTCTGTGGTCTCCTTCAAAAGTGTGGTTCCTGGTTGTTGGATTTGTAACGGCTTGCCCAAGTCGTGAAGGAGACCCGCCGCCGCAGGCGGTCCCGCTTCGAGCATCACGCTGATGTCGGAATTGGGGAGAAAACATCGATGCCGGCGCTTTACAGGGAAGCGCTTGCTTTGAGCTCTGTATGGCAACTATAAAGCGGGGCAGGCGTCTACCAGGACGGCAATATCAAAGACTATGGATTAAATTGCATTGAATGTCAGCGCACCCACTGAGGCAATATCAAACGCGCACTACGCATCCCACAAGGCCACAGTGAAGGCCACGCCTACCAGGTTGGGATGAGGATATTAAGTGTGGCGTTCCAGCGCCTGCATTTGTGCTGATAATCACGCCGCTGAGGAAGGGATTTTGCATCCTGAAACGCGTCCGGCTATTATGTGATGAACTAGCCATCCTGAACAAGACTTTTGCCAGCAAGCTGCCATATTGCAAAATAAAGAGCATATTCTTCATTTTCTGTGGTCTCCTTCAAAAGTGTGGTTCCTGGTTGTTGGATTTGTAACGGCTTGCCCAAGTCGTGAAGGAGACCCGCCGCCGCAGGCGGTCCCGCTTCGAGCATCACGCTGATGTCGGAATTGGGGAGAAAACATCGATGCCGGCGCTTTACAGGGAAGCGCTTGCTTTGAGCTCTGTATGGCAACTATAAAGCGGGGCAGGCGTCTACCAGGATGGCAATATCAAAGACTATGGATTAAATTGCATTGAATGTCAGCGCACCCACTGAGGCAATATCAAACGTGCACTACGCATCCCACAAGGCCACAGTGAAGGCCACGCCTACCAGGTTGGGATGAGGATATTAAGTGTGGCGTTCCAGCGCCTGCATTTGTGCTGATAATCACGCCGCTGAGGAAGGGATTTTGCATCCTGAAACGCGTCCGGCTATTATGTGATGAACTAGCCATCCTGAACAAGACTTTTGCCAGCAAGCTGCCATATTGCAAAATAAAGAGCATATTCTTCATTTTCTGTGGTCTCCTTCAAAAGTGTGGTTCCTGGTTGTTGGATATATATATATATTTATATATATATATATATATATATTTATATATATATATATTTTTATATATATATTTTTATATATATATATATATATATATATATATATATATATATATATTTATATATGTATATTTATATATATATATATATATATATATATATATATATATATCCGGAAACAGTCGCCTCCACCAGGTAGACAACGAGGAACTCAGCGGGCAGTGGAAGGTAATTGTGAACAGAGATTCGTAAGGCATGACGCTTTTCGTGATTCGTCTCTCTTCAGATGCCTGTGCTCCCCTCCTGACTCCTTGCTGCAGTCCCTTTTGAATGTTGAATGCATCCTCCTAATTGGTGGAAAGATGGTGAACTGCAATTACCAGCATCCCTAGTGGTGGGATAGTAGTCCAGAAGGGGTCGCACACTGCTCGTCCTACCAGCGTGTTACCCCGAAGCATGATGGTCGATGAAGTCAGTATGAGCGGGTGCGCTTCTACCAGAGTCTTGAGTCTTGAGTATAATCACTGTTGTGCTGGCCATCCCTGGACACGTGTTTCGAGGTTGTTACCTCTCATCAGCAGGGAATAGGCGTGTGTATGGGGTTGCTGCGTAGGCTGCCAAAATGTTCACAGGTCCTGATACCTCTCGCGGCACGCAGGTGCGTAACCCTGGGCGATATCCAAAAGCCCGGGACATGTATCGGGTCTAGAGATCATCAGTTCAACAAGTACCTACTTGCACCCACTGGGGTGAACCACTCGAGAACTCCATGTACCAGAGTCCCTAGGGGCGATCCGGAGAAGGGCTAGCGGTGTGCGGTCCATTGCGATTGTATCTACAAATTGGCTCCCTTGAGCTTTGAGCCGACGGGCACCTGGACGACGCACCTGCTTGCTGGTTCTGGCATCGAGGCCTTTGACGGTTGCTTGGCGGCCTTCTCTTCCACCCCTAACTATTTTCTCTACTGATGAGGGAAGTTATCCCGAAACCCGAGCCATGTCTCGGGCGATATCCCAAAACCCGGGACATGTATCGGGTCTAGAGATCATCAGTTCAACAAGTACCTACTTGCACCCACTGGGGTGAACCACTCGAGAACTCCATGTACCAGAGTCCCTAGGGGCGATCCGGAGGAGGGGCTAGCGGTGTGCGGTCTATTGCGATTGTATCTACCTAGTGGTGGGATGTTTGGACAGGCTGCCAGGATTCTAAAAAGTTCCGCTTGGGGCTGTAACAATTCACCCCCACTGCCCAAAGCCTTCTGCAGCCTCCGTTGCGGGCAAATACGGTGAGTCCGTGGCAATACTCCGGGCTACACCGCAAAGTCGCGGTCCCAACAGGGCCCAGTATACACCCTCCCGTGGCTTGCAGCGCTCCAAGCATATATATATACAACTTTCTGACGGGCATCTGTAGAATATTTTAGTTATATTTAGGACCATGTTTCCATAGAAAATGCATTTTTTCACTTGCCTACATCTTTGGCGCTGTTTGATGAATCTTCCCTATCTTCTTTTTTTAAGTGAGTCAGCGAGTCCAGTTGCGCATGGAAAGTTTCGGGGTGACACGTCAAGCGGGGGCAGAGAAAAGGGAGGGTTCAAAATAAGTGTGTTCCTCCTGATAACTCTCATAGAAGCTCTGAACACTACTATAGCCTAAACCGCTGGAAGGAATTTGACCAAATTTGGCAGAAAGGTAGCTTGTGGTCTGCGGATTGTGCTTTTTGTTTTTTGGTGTAAATACATTCAGTAGATATTGAGAAAATTTAAGTAAATACAGATTTGTATACCTGGGACCATGTCAACTTCACGAATATTAACGAGCTTATGCAGGTCAATGCAGACCTCTGATTGGCTGCCAACACTTCAATCAGGAAGTGTTGGCAGCCATCTTGGGACTCTGCTTCAGCCCAGTACCAAAAAAAGCATCAAAATAAAAAAAAGGAGGCAGGGTAGAATATCCTTACCCCCAAAGCCTTGGTGTTGAGGTCTTCGAGGGACACCAGCAGATCAAAAACGCTTTTTTATTAAAAGAAAATCAGTTTGCCGCAGGTTCCCTGCAAAAAAAGAAGTAAAAAAAACAAGCGTGGGCTCATCACGCTTGTTTTCAAAAGGGCCCCCGTAGGGGGCCAAGTCCTGGCGGCATTTCGGGAAAAAAGGTGGGGGGCACACGGGCCCCCTCCTGAGGCTCTTGAGCCCCTGGAGCCACCACCTCCCCAGGGTTTTTTTTAAGATAAGTGATGTCATCAGTGATCTCAGTAATCATGTCATGAGTGATGTAATTTGTGAACTCATAAGCAGTGCATTGCTGAAGCGTAAGTTATAGTTAGCTCAGGCAACTGTAACTGCTAAATTTCACTGGTTTTGTACAAGTAAAATGTGAGCCTACCTATAATGTCCCTTTAACCTATGTTTTTTTTTCAGTGAATATATATATATGTAGATTAAAAGTAGAAATTCATGTAATTTTTTTAATATAACTTTCTATGGGGTTAATTTTATGGTCATGTCCAGTATTGCAGTACCTGTGGGTGCTGGACTGGCCCCAGGGCTGAGCTGCAATACATTTGCTACTGTTTGGAGACCTTTTTAGTTGTAGTAGATTTAGAAGAGTAGCTTGTTAGTAGCAAAAGGTTTACTCTTTTGTGCAGGGGTCTCTGGGCCACTTCAAACCCCTCCTGGTTACTCACATATTTACTGATAAGTAGTAAGCTTACATAAGTGAGGATTGCCACATGGGAAAGATAGGTGGAGGTGGCAATTTATACTCATTGGTTTGTGAATAGCATTTTTTAGGTATTTAGTAGTACTGTTGTATTGATTGCTATTAAACATACTCCAAATTGCAGTCTCGTTAGTTACTGATTAAATAGCTGTCAAAAAATATTGCCTTTCTAGCGTAGTCATCTTGGATATCTGTAAATCCTAAGGAGAAAGCCCCAGACGTGATAATTTGTGTCCCTATCACATAGAGCCTAATGGAAATTCTCTGTATACTAGAATCTGTTGGAATGTATATTCTGTTATATCCTATATCTAAAAGACATGGATTAATGGAAGTGCTTACTATGTCATAAGTGGGCCTATTACAATCCACAGAGGTGAGAAAGTTCTGAGTTTTATGTTTTACACTCTGGCAAGAAGGAGGGTTCTAATTGGCTGCAAGCTACCATTACAGTGACAAAAATACAGACCCAAATTTACTAAGATGTTGCGTTACTTTTTTAAAGCAGTGCTGACGCAAAATCAATTTTGGTACTTACTAACCCACGCAAAGCCCAAGTTGCATAGCTTTGCATTACTGTGTGTCAGATATGCGTTACTTGAGTGGAGTACAGGCGTTACCGTGTATTCACCCATGCATTTTATGCCTACCTGAAGCTTGCTTAACAAAATATATATATATATATATATTACCTACTGGCGGTCGCCAGTAGGTAGTTATAGTTAGGATTGGCTACCATAGGAAATCCGCAACATTCTATTGGGAATAACTCTGGCGCCGGTTGAGGAATTTGTGTGTAATTCTCCAAAATTTTGGCCAGCTCCGCTCTGTTCCTTACCTGGAAGTTTCGGGGGGATTAGTGAAGTGGGGGCTGAGAAAAAAGGGGGGTCCCAAAACGTGTTTTCCCCATGTTAATTTCCATAGGGCGTTCTGACACGGCTACAGCCCGAACCGCTGAACGGAATTACGCCAAACTTTGCAAAATTGTAGGGACTGGTACGCAGATGTGCCTTTGCTATATTTGGTGAAAATGCCTCCAGTAGTTCCTGAGAAAATCAAAAGAGAAAAAATATATATATCTACAGCAGCTTACGTGTAAGCTTACTGTAAGCTTACCTTTCCGAGCATGAGCTGCATTCTGATTGGCTGCCAATGTCTGTCAACACTCCAAACCAGAAAGTGTTGGCAGCCATCTTGTGCCTCAGTAGACTGAGGCACAGGAAAGCAGAAAAACAAACGTGTAGAACTCAAAAAGGGGGCAGGGTAGAAGCAACCTGACCCCCTAGGCCTGCTCAGGGGGCCCCACAAGGACCTCCAAGGCAAAAAAAAAAAATTGTTTTCAAAATTCAAATTCTTCATCCAAGAAGTGTTGGCAGCCATCTTGGGACCAATATACACTTCCAAAGCATTTCCAGACCTACCCCAGTCAAAGTGCCCAGGTCATTTCCACCACAGTGCACAATTATAAGGTCAGGGTGTGGTAAATGCATGAAGGATTTTACCAATGGTATCAATTGGTGACTCCTCAATCCTCTCTGTCCAATCCATACAATGTCCACATTTGGTAAATCAAGGTTGTAACAAAGTAGTGCATCACAATGTTTGCATTTGATTGAGGCCTCATTAAAAACAGGCTGAATATTTGGGATCAGCTGTTCTGGTCGCCCCCTCACCGATGCAGTTGCTCCTCCAGTTGAAGTAGAGGCACCATCCCTTGGAGCCTCTCGTGCCAGAGCCCTGACACTCTCCCGGGCATAGTTCTGGGGGTGCCTCCTCTGGACGTGCCGAATCATAGTTGAATTACCAAAACTGTACTTCCTTCTGGGGTCTCCTCGGGAAAGTACAGTATGGCAGATCTTACACTCCACCTTTGGAGCATTTACTTTTAAGTCCCTCAGGTATAGAATTTTTTTTCCAAATGAAATGTTCTTTCACCTTCGGCTGAGGAGGCTCTTCATCTATGAAACCATCTGACTCCTCACTGCTGCTGGATGCTCTGGCAGCCATTCTATCCACAAATTGTTAGCACAGAAAAAAAGAGGTCTTGCTCTCACCAAAGTGAAAGAAGAAGTGAAGGAAAAGGGTGGGGTTTTCATTCTTTGTGAAAAAAAACTGTTAGCAACCAATGAAAATTGTTATTTTAAGGTCACATGACTTGACGCACTTACGCTGCGCGCACCGGAGTGCTTCCGGGGCGCGAACGTAGGCGCTTCCGGGGGCGCTTACGCGGCGCGCCCGAGTGCCGTTTTGGTAGCTTTACGGAAATGCAAAATCATTTTCATTCGGAAAATCAAAAATACTGCTTTTATAAGTATGGTACTGAATGTCTTGCATTATTATTTAGTTTTCATGCATATTTTTTTACGAATGCAGAATTAGCGCTCTCGCTGCGCTCTCGGGAGAGCTTACCGGTGCGCGCACCCTGAGCGCTCAAACACAAAATGATACGGGTAAGCTTACCGGTGCGCGCACCCTGAGCGCACCAGGAAAAAATTATGAAAAAAAATATATACATCGAACAAATAAATATAATTAATAGTTGTAAAAAACAGCTAATAAAAAAAAATAATCGTAGGTTACAAAGTCGATATACAAAGGAATTAGCTTTTAAAAAAACTATGAAATTCACTGAAAAAAACATAGGTTTCACAAACGTTATAGTTAGGAATTAGCATTTAAAAAACCTTTGAAATTCACTGAAAAAACCGTAGGTTTCCCACTCGTTATAGTTAAGAATTAGCATTTAAAAAACCTTTGAAATTCATTGAATAAACCATAGGTTTCACACCAGTTATAGTTAGCTGAACATTTTACTCATACAAAACCATTGAAATTCCCACGCTATAGTTAGTTGGACTCACTATAACTCGCGCGCCCGCAATCCACTGCTGATGATGTCACATATTACATCATTCATGACATGGTCAGTGACAGCACTGATGACATCACTGATGACATCTCAAATGACATCACTGATGACATCACTGATGACATCTCAAATGACATCACTGATGACATCATCCATGTGAAAATACGATGCACCTCCTCACACTCTAATCTAACCTTTGATACACCCAGTGTTAAATACAAACTACCATTCCTGAAATTATTGACACACCAATACCAGTAACTACATACGCACTCACTGATTTCTAGGTCTACACACACATCCACTCATTCACCCATACAATCACTCATACATACAGTCACTCATCAATAGAACACTATCATATGCACTGATACACCTATACAGACACTCACACGCTGACACTCATCCACAGAGTTACTCACACACCTAGTCAGTTACGCAAAGAATCAATCACACTCCCATTTCCTCAACTACACAGTTATACACACTAAACCTTACTTATTCAAACATATACTGACACTTACTTACTCTCTTTCACAATCACTGATACAAGTACACATTGATCCATACAGTCACTTATGCAATCACAAGCTCTCATGTATAGTCATTTATATATGCCAACTCTCACATGCACTGTGTTTTACATATGTACTTACTTGGAGCACTGAGATAGCAATTCACTCACCAGCACACCCATGCACACAGTCAACCACCCATACAGCTCTTTCCACGTGCACTCTTGAACCCATATGCAAGTGAATCAACTGCTCACACATATATGCACAGTCACACACCTCCCAGCCACCCACACACACACTCACCCTCACATACAAATACTTGGGCAACCAATCAATAACCCATATAGCCACTCATATAGCTACTGATCAACACATGCAGCAGCTTACACAACAACAGACATACTGATGCACACATTCAGACAGTTTAGTCACTAACCAATGCATTCAGTAAGTCACATTTAATCACTCATACAGTCAGTCACGCACCTACTAAATCCTTCATCCAGACACTCATACATCCACTCATTCTTCAATATATAAAACATATTTTTACTTTTCAGAAACACACATTCACTGGATGATGTCATCAGTAATGTCATCAGTGATGTCATCAGTGATGTCATCAGTGATGTCATCAGTGATGTCATTTGAGATGTCATCAGTGATGTCATCAGTGATGTCACTGACCATATCATGAATGATGTAATATGTGACATCATCAGCAGTGGATTGTGGGCGCACGAGTTATAGTGAGTCCAACTACCTATAACGTGGGAATTTCAATTGTTTTGTATGAGTAAAATGTTCAGCTAACTATAACTGGTGTGAAACCTATGGTTTTTTCAGTGAATTTCAAAGGTTTTTTAAATGCTAATTCCTAACTAGAACGTTTGTGAAACCTATGTTTTTTTCCGAGAATATATATATATATATATATATATATATATATATATATATATATATATATATATATATATATATATATATATATATATATATATATATAATTTTTACTCGCTACTTCCTTTTTGCATGTGTGGAGCATTCTGCAACACACAAATAAAGAGGAATACGTTTTTAAACACAGTTGACACAGGACGGTATCCCTTCCAACACAAAAACTATTTGCAGTACAACGCAGTCACACTTGCGACATGCCCGAAGAGTGCCTCAGTTGGCGCTAGGCAGCCACTGCACCATTTCATTTATAAATATGGTGCAGTTCTTCACTCGCCCTTTCAGTCAACGCTGTGTAGCAACTTCCCTTGCTGAGCTGTGTTGAGTGTAATGTTAGTAAATCTGGGCCACACACTTAGTACTGCACAAGGTATCCTAGAATTAATTCCAGAGAGGAATACAAACACAAGTGCCTCTATGCAGCTCCATATAAAAAAACTTCCAGCGCACTGCACAGCTGCGAAAGGAATTCAAATTGTTCATGTGGAATAGTGTGCATACCACGTGCGATTTGCCCCTGCCATCCATAGCGCCATAGTATCCCATTTATTACTCTCCCCCACAAAGCAAACCAGGCAAGTAGTTGGTCTTCACTGCGTAGTCTTTATTAAAATTAAGATAAACGCAATCTTTACTTTGTTGATGCACAGTCAACTCTCAACTGTCACTCTGGACCGGAATTGGGGTTGGCTCCCAAACGAAATGCCACTAAGGACCCCCACCGCTAGGTGTGGGGGGTGGGGGGGCTACCATGGTTCTGATCACTGTCATGACGACCTTATGAGGCGCAACGGATGGAAAGATGCTAGAACTCCCTAACTCAGACCCTTGTTGCTACATTGTTAGTAGCATCCTGCTTTCCAGATGCCGAACCAGGACTGCAGGCAGTGTCTTCCCTGAAATTAGGATGACTGGGGTGCTGCTTGTATTGCAAAAAGTTCCGCTCTAGCTTGAGGAGAAATTGCCTGAATGAGAGATTCAATAGGCAGCTTACAGCGAGAGGAGCTCCAGCAAAGTCAGTAGCATGTCTTATGAACCTCCACCGTCCAGCACGTTCTCTAACTAAAGAACTGCTAGCATCAAATCACAATTACACACTATTAAAATATCTAGCTTATTTTGCTTTATCCTTAACCAGTTCCTTGTTTTTTTTTTTTTGCAGACCACGGTGGATTGGGTTGGAGATAAGCTTGTCTGTGTACAGAAAGGTGAAAAAGAAGGCCGCGGATGGACCCAGTGGGTGGAAGGCGATGAGATGCACTTGGTATGGTCATAGAAATAAACACAACCTTATCTGCTTTTTATTTCATAAATGAGCAATTACATTGGGTACTCCAACCAACAGCAGCATGATAACTTATATATACCACCAGCTGATGAGTGAAAGTCATTGTTTTCGGTCATCAGACTCCCTAAGATATCTGCCAAAGGGTAGAACAAATCTGAGGTGATAGCCTT
Organism: Lissotriton helveticus; assembly: GCF_964261635.1. Lineage (NCBI taxonomy): Eukaryota > Metazoa > Chordata > Amphibia > Caudata > Salamandridae > Lissotriton > Lissotriton helveticus. The sequence goes on along the minus strand of NC_136072.1, from coordinate 488,723,858 downwards.
CTGCCTTTGGACACAGGCCATCGCCTTCAGCCATGTCCTGCCCGGAGTGTCCTATGGGCTCAGCACTATTTTGGGATGCCCTGCTCAACAACACTTATGACTGTGCTGATGGACTTGACCTTCTTCTGTGCCACGGAGCTCTAAATACAGTGCCTGGCCTTGGGCTCAGCCGGCATTCACTTAGGACATCTGCCCTATAAATCCAGTGGGACGTGGCCATCTGAAATGATTTGATTGGTTGACTCTGTGGCTGGGTCAGACTCTAAAACTAGGACAGTCACTGTGCTGAGCACCTATATCACAAAAGTAGCTTCAGTGATCTCATTGATGATGTTGGTGTTGATGTCTGGGGTGATGTTGCACAGGATATCCTATGTTACGTCATGAGTAGTACCCTAGTGGATAAATGTTTGTGTAGCTTGCCCTAAATGCCAATTTTCCGTGGTCTTTAAGCTTTAGATTCTAATCAGAACATCCATTAAGCTGACGGGGTTTAGGATAATTTATATTTTTTTAACGGCAGATGTTATTTTTGGGTCGGAGAAAGCACCAAAAAGTACCTTTTAGCAATGCCTTTTAACTGAATGTTTTTGTTTTGTAATTAACTTTATTGCTCGACTTTAATCGATTTTGGTCACGTGAAGCAGGTTTTTTTGGGAGGGTGTGATGCACTGCCCCTCTCTTCCCACAACCCACTTTATATGGCATTCACAAGCACACAGCGGGATGGGGGTGTGGAGTTACTTGCTTTGGCCATGGCCTTTTCACATTTCACTCCTACATCCAATTGCTGTCCACTCTGAACCCACTGTTTTCTGATTCCTTACATTCAAAATGGGCTTAGGGTGTAGCCTTGTGCCAAATCGTACACCCTGTCCTGTGCCCAGAAAAACCCATTTGAAAAGTCCATCTGCTAAATAGCTGTGGGACAGAGCATGGTCTTCACACTGTGCCTTTTTTCATGGCAGTAGAACCCACTTGACGCAGCCTTTAGCCAGGTCAGTTTTCCAGCTTGCCCAATCCCATAACTCTAGAAGAGGGTTCTCCAAAGCCGGTCCAGGAGGACCTGATCCTTGCCAGATTTTTAGCATATGAATGTAGTTATCTAAAAATCTGGCATGGATCTGGCCCTCCAGGACTGATTTTGGAGTACCATGCTCTAGAAGATGCTGTGCATAGCCTCTAAGTGATAGGTTCCATACCCTCCCTCCATTGTTTGTCCCAGAAACAGAAACCCACTACACATGAACTTTGGCCATGTGCTACAGCCTTTGGGAACACAGAAAGTGCTCTGTGGTCACTGTGAGATCCCTAAGAGCCAATGGATACATTCTTTGTACCTGAAAAGTGCAGTCCATATTTCATTTATGAAAGCTCAAACTGCATATATTTATAGTTTTCCTGTTGAAATATAGACACTTTACATAGTTTAATGGAAGAGTGGTGAACTTCTACTTTCTTTCAGGTCAACAGCAAGTGGTGGAGAATTAGTGGTTCTCATGAATGTTGTTTTTTGATTTTTTTCTAGTGCTGGCTATTCTGATTTTATGTTGGTGCTGTATTGTCATGTTGTTTGACGAGTTCCCGTGTTGTGATGTTATGTTAACACATTTTTATATAGCGCACATCAGCTAGTCTTGTGGGACCCTAGTGCTTTTGGATGATTCTGTGAGATCTTCTAATTTGCTTCTGAAATTCTCTTATGTCGAAGTCAACATAATGTGCATGTTTAGAGAAGATTTTCACTGCTCTATGAACTAGTTAAGTACGATTAGCGGTTCCTGTTTTCATTAATCACTGTGTGTATTTTTTGTTTTTCACAACATCTGAAAATCATTGGGTATCAGTATTTATAAATTTCAGCCCCACAACAATATGCTGTAGATTGATATTTCAATGTTTACAAAATACATTCAAATATGACCTTTTTGTTGTTCAAGGGCCGGCCATCTGTACCAAGAGATCACACACTTAAGAGCTTGCAGTTGCTTATTTCTCTTTTTTTTTTTTTTTTGAATATTTTTATTGATCATTGCAAGAGAGACATACATAAGAAAAATAAGAAGAAAGACATAAGAAATTCGTAAAGCGTTAAAATCTTATACAATAGTCAATGATACAGAGGAACATATATAGAAAATAAATAAATAAATGAGTAAGTAATGATTTTGGCCAGCATTAGCCAAATAATAATGTTATAAGAAAGGTCTCCAAATTTTCTCTCTTTTCCTTAGAGATTGAGGTCCCCTTAGTTTTGCTAGTGAAAGTTCCATCAACTGTATCTCCTTGCTTAAAGCCCACCATTCCGATATGTGCGGGGGATGAGGAGAGATCCATGCCCTAGCTATGACCAATCGTGCACAAGCAATTAAGATAGTAATGAGGTCTTTGAATATGTTACTTGTATCCTGCAAATCGAGTAGAACCAGCTGTGCAGTAAGTTTTGGGCTAATTATTTGTTTATGGGAGAGTGTGTCTTCTATTTTTCCCCAAAATTCAGTCTAAGACGGGCATGAAAAAAACATGTGAACTAAATCGGCAGCGTGTAATTCACATTTAGGACACTTCGTACGGCTACTGACATCATTGTTGCCTGCCCAGCTAGATATTCACTGCGGCGTGTAGTAGAGTTGACAAATAGTTCTATAGTGCTGTAGTCTTAAGCTAGAGGACTGGACAACCTGATTGATTTGGCGTAATGAACCAGAAATTTGATTTGGTGTTATATTTATACCCATCCTATTGGTCCATTTGATGGCGAGTTTGCTACAGTCGTCCATTTTTAGATTTATTAGACATGCGTACCCCTCACTAATAATTGATTTAGTTTTGTTAGAATACAGACAATTTAGAATTTCTGATTGGCTAACATCTTTAATTTTCATTTTTCTCACTAGAAAGTCTTTCATTTGTATGTATTTAAAGTACATGGCATCATCCAATTTATATATAGTTTTTAATGACGTGAAATCTAAAAAGCCCTCATGTCCGAAAAGGTCTCCTAATGTACGAACCCCACATCTAGCCCAGAAAATACCTGCCCCATCAGAGAAAATTCCGGGAAGGCCTGGGTTGTCCCATAATGGTAAATTTAAATGAAAGAAAGAAAATTTCCCATAATTCATGATGGTGTTCCAAATGGCGATAATTTCTCTAGCGGTCTTAAATTTAACACGTTTGAAAAAATTGGGATCATGGACCCTTAATAAAAAATGGCTGCTATCAGAGCCTAACATGAACTCATAATAAAAAGGTTGAGGTAATTTAGTGGTGAGCAAGCTTCGAATACGAGAGAAAAAAGTAGCAAAAAAATATAGTTTAAAGTCAGGGAACTTCAGTCCACCTTTCTCAGTGGAAAGTTTCAATGATTGGATAGATCTGCGGGCTTTCTTATAGCCCCATATGTAGCTACTGCATAACCCATCAAGTCTTTTGAAAAAAACACTGCTAAGTTGCTTATTTCTCAAACAATTTGGAAACATAGAGCTATGATCTTAGGTTCTTTAGATGGTAATCGCCTCAAGATTCGACTATTAAACGTAAATATTAGCTAAAATTGTCAAGGTGAAGTAACTAGCTTGGCTTTGAGTGCTAAAATGACTAGTTGGAGCACAAGTTTTCACACCAGCTACTGTCTTGACAATTAAATTCCTCGTGTTTTGGTAAAATAGCATCTTAATTTACCCAGCACTTAAGTATTTCACATATTTTTCAAGATTAGCACTATATTACACTAACTTGAAAAAGCCACTAGCCATCTCAGGTAGTGCTATCCCGTACAAAGCATGCATTTCTCACGAACAAACTTTCCGATACTGTCACTTATCATTACCTTTTAAGTGTTGTAAAGCATGCTCTTTTACAAAAATGACAAAAAACTGCCTGATTTACAGATGGTGAATACAAATGAACATAAATACTTATTTAAAGAGTTATAGATTCCACATGCATAGTTATTTATGGAAACTAAAGTTTATCCATGACATAAAGGAAAATCATCAGTTTGCTGTGACTTGAGTGTGTATAAACTGGCTTCTCTGACCATCTTTAGAAAAACAGTTTCAGGTGGATCACCTTTATTGTATGGGGGGAAATGCAGGTAGTGTCCTCCAAAACCTATGTTCATAAGCATGCCTCTGGTGAGGTAGAAGATGGGGGCTTGCCCAACCTGACAGACCACCAACAAGGGTTTTATGAATGCTACATACTGCACCACGGTACTTTCTAAAAGAAATGATAAAATACATTTTATTGATCAATGTATTATACCTCATTTAACCACCTCAGAAGGATGGAAGGCTGAATCTGCCCTGCTGGGATTCAATCTCCATAACATCACATTTGCAATTGGGAAGCAAATAGATGGCTACGCAGTTGCACTAGCCTCTACGCTTACTAATATCCTTACATTCAGCTATAATCTCCTGTTCCCTTGGCTGCTATTTCAACCTCTTTTCCATTTAAACCTCCCTTTCTTCTAATTTTACCTGCCTCCCTCTCCATTTATTTGCCTTGCATCTCTCTACTTCCTTTTCCTTCCTGTTATTTCTTTTTATAAGATGGATCATGCATCAATGTCCGATTGTTTTGAACTGAGTGAGAATGGGTATTGCCATCTCCACAGCCTCTAACTTCCTTGCTGCCCGACTTTATGGCAACCATGGCTTTTGAACCTGGTGCACAATAAATAGTTGCCTCCAAGGCGATAATGACTTAAGAACCAATACTAAAAGCACAATGGTGCATCGTTGAAAAGTGTATTGGAGAAGAATGGTCCTAAAGCAGTTTTTACCTTTGCCTCACACACCTTTGCTATTCTCTCAATTTGTGGAAGATGCAGTGGTTGCAGTTGCTAGAACACAGATAGAGGAGGCATTAGCGACACAGGTATCTTTGGTTCTTCTGCAGTCACTGTACTGCTGCCTTGAGTTTCGCTTCATTTAATGCTGCTGCAGTCATGACTTCCTTCAGACCAATTCCTGTCAGGATCTCTTACAGATCCGAAGTAAAATGTTTCCCTTTGGGTGAGACAAAGGGATGGCCAAGGGTTCTACCTCATATTGCAGAGTAAGAAAGAGTGTAAGAGATTGCCTGGTGACATTCTAAATTCCCTGGGCCTCATTCAGTGCACAGTGCGCTTAGTTTGGAAAGTAATTAGTGATGATACCTGAAGCTCGGCTCAAAAACCCGCTGCCGGGCTATTGAATATCAACGCGCAGACTACTAAGGCTGCTTAGTCTTAAATCTACCTCATGCGCCTTTAGTCGACTAGGTAAAATAGTGCAACCCCAAAAGTGAGTACCAGATGACCCCACCTGCAATCACTGGCTCAAATTAAGCCCTGTCTTTGCATTCTTACCTATTCAACAGTGATGTATACTGAGCAAAGATGTGAATTAAGGCTCTTTATTTTGTGGGTGATCGATACTCTTTATATAAAGTCTTGTTTTCAGGATCTCTTTGAAAATGACACATTTATTTATTTTAATTGTGAAGCCTCCCAAGACTCTGTGAGAGGTAATTCAATGAACTACTGGCAGCCTCACTTAACTGACATTTTTACCTAACTATAACATCACTTTAACCTTTATTTTTTACAGTGAATTTCTACATTTTTTAACGTAACTTAAGATATTATCACCAGACCTAACAATAACGCCACTTTAACCTCTGAGTTATTTCAGTGAATTTCTTGTATTAAAAAAAACTTAATGGAAGAAAATATTACAAGACTTAACTATAATGTCACTATAACCTTTGGGCCCAGATTTACTAAGGGCTTGTCGCCTTATGCTAAGCAGATTATAATGCATGTAAACTAGTGTTCCCACTCTTGTCCTAATGCATGGGTAACATATAGGTATTTGCAAAGCACACACTGTATTATGTAGCAGCATGCAGTGTACCGCACTGCTTGAACGCGCCAGAATGCTATGCATGGTCCTAGCAGGTGCAAAAAGTCATGCAATTACATCAGTATATCAAAAGTGGTTAGAACTAACAATCGTTCCCAACTATTTCCAGCTATGGAGGTTAGAGCCAACATCTGGTATAGAGAAGGAGGAAGACATTACAGGATCTTTCTCCAGAGAGTCACTCTCATTGATGTAAGGGAGAAGGCCATCCAATTGTACCGATTGAAGAAGGAGAACATCTTGCGTTTGTTGTAGAAGATTGGTCTAAGTTTGCATTTATCAACTGGTCTTTCACATGCCATTCCACCACATGACAAACTAGTGGCAGTACTTCATAAATTGGCATCTGGGTCCTTTCAGAGTACTTTTGCCAGGTTTGCGGGTACTTCAGATAGTGCATTTTCTTAAGTTTTGCAACCTTTCATGGATGCCATTGTTGCTCGGATATGAATTTACCTTAAAGAAATAAAAAGACAAGAGGTGTTTGGCAAAACAGGAACAAGTTGGTTTAATTAAACGCAGTGGCTGGGTGAGTCTTGGCAGAATACGTCTGAGGAAGGTCCCTCGGTGTACAAATTTTTGGCCGACATTATATACATCTGTGACGTACAATAAAGTAATTTCTGCATTTATGAAAAGCACCCCAGCCATAAATTAACAAGTTTGGTCATCTGTTAAGGACAAGATGGTTCTCAGCCTTGGGGAAAGCTAGTGTGGGCCAGTGTGTATGTGTCCAGATGTCCTGCATGAGGAGCGTGTGATTAATATGTGTGGTGTGCAAGTTGTGTCCTGATTGGCTGAGTGTTCTTATCTACTTGTGGTATTGAGCTTTGTGTTGTTTTTGGGGAAGACAAACCTTTGGCCAAGCTTGTTTTTTTGGGGCCAACTTCCTCTGACCTGTTTGTGGTGCAACTATCTATCTGTGCGATCAATCATATTTGCTCTGGGCTTGCGTTTGAGTAAGAGTTAAGAGAGGCCCCACCTGTGACCTGCTACTTGATAGGCATGGGTGTGGGTCGCAGGACCTGCCTGGACACATATCACTGACTCAGGGTTGATGGGGAGTTCAACTTGGCTAAATCCTACTGCAATGAAACAAGTTCACTGGAACTCGTGAAAAGAATGTGGCAGTCACTGGTGTCATTTTTTTTTACATTCCCAACACTGTGCGTACAGTTGTCCTAGCGTACATCGATATTGTCTTTACTGATATTGACATAGTTATGCATTACAAGATCATAGCATACAACAATGTTGTTTTGACTGATAACATTGTCATTTGTACATGGATTATGGCATACATTGACATCGTTACTGATGGTATCAGCACGGTTGTGCGGGCACAGGTAATGGCATACATTGACATCGCTTTTAATGGTAATGCAGTTGCTGGGATTCACATATTGACCTCATATTTGCCCATTCCAGCACTCCCCCCTCTAGGTGATTCCTGAACTACTCCATTTACCTCAAATGGCATGACAGGTATATTATTCAAAATTGTGTGTGTGTCTGTTATGTATTCCCTAACTATGTGCATACTACCTAATTTGAGGACTACGTTTTTACAGCAGGAAACCCCCACTTGTATGAAACCACATAACAGAAGTACAACAATAAAAACGCATCAGTGACATGAATAGTTTGGGCACCCACAGGGAGATCCACGAAAATGCTATGCAACCAGTCCTGCCCTGAGCCACCTTCCTCCTTCATGTCGGATTGCAGACGATACAGTTCTTAGAAGGCACAAGCTGATGTCCCATGTCATTTCTGAGATTAAAAGTACAACCGGAAGCACCATTCTTGGGACACATTCCACCCTCCATCGCTGTCCTCAAGTCCAACACATACCATTGTTGCACTACCATAAGGCGGGTGGCTCTCCTTTCTTCCTTGAAAGTGTTTAGGCCGAGCTCAGTATTAATTATCATCTTCATCAACTCCCGCCTGGTTTTTGGTCATGGTGAAAAGAGTATTGACCCTCCGGCGTTTACTTGAGTCTCTGTGAACAGTCTAAATTCTTCTACAATGTCCTTATCCTGATCCCACTCAAAGTAATCAGTAGTTCTTTGCCTTCAAAACGGATGCAAAAGAGTTGTTTTCTTCTGTAATGGATGTTGAGACAACTCAGACAGATCTTTTCCAGGAATGACCTGGGGTGTGAAGGCTCACGAAGGTGCAGAGGACCCACCATCTCTGGATGGGTTTGGTGTAGGCAAGGTCATAGCTTTGCCAGTAGAACTCCATCAGTGTGGAGGTGCCCCATTGCAGGTCCGATATGTGCAGTATCATGTCACAGTTTTCATCACTGCCCAACAGTATAGTTCCTTTGCCTCTGAAACATAAAGAGTATAGTGTAAGTTTCTATACAATTAGAGGGTGCCCCTTCCCCTCCCAACATGTGTACCTATTAATCTCGCTATCCCAGGTTTCATGGCATGGGTTTTCTCTGCTGGCGTTGGACCCCCTTCCATGGGATTCATATCGCCTAGTGTGATTGAGGTAAGCTGCCCTAAACTGGAATCCCATGTCCGGCTCCACTTGTCATTAAGGAAAGTGGCTTGAAAGATGTTAAGGGCCACCCTGGGACTGCAGTCGGAGGCAGGAGCAGACCTATATGTGCACTGGTGCTGTGGTCTTGCTACCTCCAAAAATCTCTTTCTTCGAAATCCCGGGGCCAAACTATGTCCTCCCCTATGGTGTGCCTTCTGCATATCTGGTCTAACTCGGATTGGATGCCGCTAGGCTCGGTCAAGAGATATATTGCTGAGGGGTTATTCTCATATTAGGTGATGTTTACTATTGTCCTGCGGGGTTCTACTCTGATGGGTTTTATCTTAGCCCTGATCCTGCATAGGTACAGATGGACGAGGCCCTTTGCTCCTTCAGGGGCTATCTCCTGGGATAAGTAAAGCCTGTCTGCGCCTACAGTGTGGGGTATCAGTGAACCTATATAACATGATCTGTTCGTAGTTTGAGTGCCCTCGGTGGTAATGTGTTAGTACCAGGTGTTGTGCAAGAGTGCGCTGTGTAGTACATGAGGAATACTAGTGTTTAGTTCAGTGTAAGTGTATGTGAGGTGAGAGAGGTCTCTGCACATGCATGGCAAGAATGCAGGAGTAGAGTTTATGAGATTAGGTATATGTTTAGTTCCGGAGGGGATCAAGAGCACCCCGGCTAAATAAAGCTGGTACAAAATACAAAAGTACATAACTTAACTTAAAGAACATTTGTAGGCTGTAGAGTAGTCTTCGGGTGAGGTGTCTGTCGTCTGGGCACCCATAGGTGTCTTATCTTAGTGGAGTGCAATGAAAAAAAATGTCTCTCAAAGGGTTGTTGCGAAAGTCAATTGGTTTCTTAAGATATTGGCTTTGTGAATGCGAGTCCTTTTGAAAGCTTTGGTCGAGGGAATGGTGGGCTGCGCCACTGTTGGTCCACTTTCAGCTCAATCTCAGACCTGTAGGATAAGATCTGTGGTTTGTAGGTTAGCTTAAAAAAACACACCCTTAGGCAGTTGTCGGAAAAGTACCTTCATTTACTTTTTACCGATGTGCTCGATGCAAGCAAATGTTTTGAACTTGTGAGCAAATTTTTCCTAATGGGGTACTGAAAAGAAAGTGTTATGGTTTCAGGAGGATGTGAGTTTTAAACTGTTTGAAGGCTCTTTTTATTTTGGCCCCCCCACCTCTCCTAGCTACGGTGGGGACAGTACTCTTCCTGTGGTCTGTTGGAGAACCCTTTAGCTGTTTGGTAGTTAGTCTGGGAATTGCGCCATGGCTCATCACTTGGGGGGTACATCAGAGAGGTGGATGCAGGCTTCCCCTCCTTCCACCTCGATGTTGCAGATGTAGACTTCTTGCCCTGGCTGAGGTGTTTGGTAGGGTAGGTTGGTGTCTGCCCTAAGCATTTCGGTGGTGGACCTATTTGGTCAGGAACTTAGCAGTCTTAGTTAGTTCATTGAGGTAAACACACAGCTTATCCACTAGTACCGGAGACCTCGCTTCGGCGCTTGGTTTTGTCCTGGTCATTGGAATGGGGGTCCCCATTAGTCTACCTGTCAGCATTCTGGTGAGGTGTGAGGTGGTGATTGCTGATGGGTGTATTCCTTAATTAAGAGAGGGTTAGGGGAGGTATGCACTACCGCTGGGTATGATATGGGGTGTAATTCGGAACATTAGGGAAAAGTCAGACTTTGGTGAAATAAGGCATACATTGTCTCTGGCCATGAAGCTGATAGTTGTCGGGTTATTCCTTTCTGCACAAAGCTCTGCTTTCTTTGTCCACCGAGCTGACAGTGACAGACTATCTGGCTCAATTAGCTCTGTGTAGTACACGGAGCATCTACTCTCCTCGGGGTGTAGGATGTAGGATGTTGGAGGGGTTACATATTTTTTAACACATTATCTTTTTTTTCTGCCAACCTCTCTTATACTCTTTTAGATTTTTCCATTTTTATGCATTTATCTATATTGTATAGCAGTTATATTTTGCAATATGTTGCATGTCTAAATAGTCGTGGCCCAAGATAAATAAAGCTCCTTGGGCCAATCAGAATGCTCTATTCTTAAAATGATGTTCCAGCAAAACTCTGAGACTTTCGCAAGCCCAACTGTCAAAATATACAATAAATTGTTATCCTTTATTTCTCATAAACAACTGAATGGATTTACAACAAATCACAAAAAGCACAATCTGGGGACTAAGATCTAGCTTCCTGACAAATGTAGTGTAATTCCGTTCAGCAGTTTTTGCTGTAGCCAATCTTGAAGAAGTCTATGGAAAATGCATGTGGATTTTGGGACCCCCCCCCTTTTATTTTCCTCAACTCCTGCTTGACAGATCACCCTGAAACTTTCCATGCACAAATTTGTCAAAAAGTAGCACCTTTTTGTAAAGTTAAGTGGACATTCATCAAAAGGGCTAAAGTTATTAGCAACACAAAAACACTTTTCCTATGGAATAGCAATCCTAACTATAACTACCTAGTTAGGACCAACTTTTCCCATAGACAAAGCTTTTTTTGTTTTCCTTATAACTTTGGCGCCATTTTACGAATTTTCACAAATTTTTCAAAACTAGTTTGCCACTCAGTTCAGCTTCTATCGGTGAAGTTTCGGGGTGATCCATCAAGCAGGGGAGAAAAAGGGGAGGGTCCCAAATAGATTTTTCCCCATGCAATGTCTATCGGGATTTTGCAGTTTTAGACATGGCTACAGCTCGAACCGCCAAACAGAATTAGACCAGATTTGGCATAAAGCTAGATCTTGGTGTTGTAAGGGAACGTTTTGCAATTTGGTGTAAATCTGTTCAGTAGTTTAGGAGTTTTTAAATAAATAAATAAATAGATATCTAGGAACAGGGATCCTTCATGGATCCACCCATGGGGAACTGCGGAAACCCGCAAGGGATCTGTGGGTCCGGCGGCAAAGTGAAGCCCTGATTGGCTGACCGCAACCTGACAGGAAAGTTGTGCCTGCCATTTTGTTTGTCACTTGGCCTGGGTGCATGTGGGGAATGGGTTACCCCTACCATGTGCAGCCAAAGGCCTGTGTGGCGGTGATTGTATTAACATACAGTAATTAAATATTACCTTACGTTAAAAAACTATAGAAATTCTCTGAAAAAAACAAAGTTTATAGGGACATATTATAGTTTGGTTCATGTCTTACCCCAAAAAAACCCATAAAAACTCAGCAGTTATAGGTTTAGTTATACTTATCTGAAGAAACTATCATTTGTGCCGTTAAGTAACTTTAGGCAACAAGTCATAGTTTTTTAACATAATTAGAACTATAACTGCCTATTTCTATGGTTTTGTCTGGGTAAAATGTGAACATAACTATAACATCCCTGTAACCTTTGTTTTTTTCCAGCGAATATGTATATAATATCCACATATATATATTACCTTCTTAAAAAGCTGTTTTTGATTTGCCAATAACTTTGGTGAGGTTTGATGAATCTTTACAAAATTTTCAAAACTAATTTGATGCTCACTTCAGCTGCTGTTTAAAAAATTACGGGGTGGTCCATCAAGGAGGGCCGAGAAAAAGGGTGGGATGGAGGTTAAAAACACTTTTTCTCCATGTTACTTTAAATAAGAAATGTAGACACTGCTACAGCCCAAACTGCTGAACAGAATTGCAGCACATTTGGCAGAAAGGTAGCGCATGGTCCAGAAGACACTCTTTTTAGGTTTCGCCTGTCGAAAGCTGCGCAAGCAGACTTTCGCGCAGGCGAAATTTAATGACTTACACTGTGTGGCTTTGTTCCGCCCTCTCTTTCCATTGGCTAGCTCCATAAATGGAGGCTAGCCATTGGAATAGAGATCTGCTCGTCATTCTGCGAGCAGATTCGTGGGCGTTCCGGCGATTTTTAGGCTTTTCGCTACGTCATGCGGCTGTGGGCGTGTTTTTATTTTTTTGGGGAGGTTTTTTTTGGTCATTCCGCTGAAAGCCGCCAGAAGAAGTCGTCCTTGGTGAGTGCTTGCTGTCCTGTCTTCCCCCGCCCCCCCTCCCGCTGTCCGTGTGCTCGTTACCGACCCCCCCCTCCCACTGTCCATGTGTGCCCGTTCCCGCCCCCCCCGCTGTCCGTGTGCCCGTTCCCACCCCCCCCTCCCGCTGTCCGTGTCTCCGGCATACTTTTCAAATACTGTAACTAGTTCTGTACTGTATCAGGGTCTGGGGGCCTTAGCGGAAGGATAAAGTGTCAAGTATGAACACTTCGCTCAAAACACAGTGTTTGTTTTTCAGCAACCGTGTTTCTTACTCTGTCCTTGTATGGGGGAAGCACACACAGGGTCTAGGCAGATCGTGTTTGGTGACTGTGCCTTGGAGCAGGCGTCCTCTTTATTTCTGCAATGGATGAGAAGCAGCGGTTGCACTTCTTGGTGAAGAGGCAGAGGCCCTCCCAGCTCTGGAGAAATAGAGGAAAGCACAGAGAGAGCGAAGTCACATGAGCCATCATGTTTTTGTTTTCTTTTGCAGTTTTATATAGCGCAAACTCAACCCGAAGGTATTGTTACATTACAGACGGACACATTCATTTTAGGCACAGATTAAGTATTTTACCCAGAATCACAGTGTTGAGCAGACGCCGATACGCCAGAGTCGGCAGCTCTGAACGTTACGCCATATCGACTTGTTATTATCCTGGCTCTGTTTGCTTTTGCCTCAAGGTCGCTGGATTGAGGAACAAACCGCCTCCATCAAGGAAAGTCAACACGGACAATAAAAAATTCCATTCCAACTCACGCCACACATCGCCACGCCAAGGCGGCAGAGTTCAGCGTGGGAATCGCCTGTGCGGGGACCCACAGGCTGCCGCTTCACACCTCGCCCCGGCGGGATGGGAGGATGCACGCGATAGGGTGACTGGCCGGCCCTCCCAGCCCCTCCCTGCACAGCCATTCCAACCCTCCCGCATCGCCACAAGCATGGCCTCTGCCGGCACGATGCAACACGAGTCTGGACACTTGTTTCCACCAAACGCTGCCCCAACTTCTGGGCACAAACACCTTCAGATCTCATCCCACCTGTCCTCTCGAGTACCACAAGTCAAACCTCTGCACTTGTCAACAGAGGTGGCTGGTGACATTTGAAAGTGGTAGGTTGTAAAATTAATGTCGTACTGCACTACGGGGAGCTAGCGTAGCGAGTGATTCACAACTCTTCAGGCTGGCATGGCATGGAAACAAATACTGAAGGTCCAAGACTTCCACCCTAATTAACCGCACTCTGTGCACACCCTTGCACGTTACTGAAAATATCAGGCACTTGTCACACTTTTACGTGACACAACGATAAGAGCAAGACAGCAAACATCTTCAAATGTATATTTCCGTCTTCAAATGTTGCCCTTATTGGTGGTGAGGGACAGGCAGGACGCAGGCAAATTGCCTGTGCCAGGCTACTTGTGATGAATGTTTGTGTACGGATTCTAAAAACAACAGGCTAGTTTATAGAATCATAATTTTATTTCAGGATTCCTCCTCTCTCCTGTCTATGCTTGCCCCATCCGCAAATCCGTTCCCTCTCCCGTCACTCCTTTAAACCCCCATTGGCCTTTGATGTCCAGTGTTTCAAACTGCTGGCTCCGGGCAGCCATTCCGAGTCTCTGTGCGGACACGTTTAGGGTCATAGCGGTTGGATGTTTTCCAGCCTTACTCTAGACCCAGCTGTGGGCACCTTCATGTTGAAGATCCTAACAGTGCCTATTTCCAAGAGTGCGCAAGGCTACAAAGTCGTCCCCGATAAGTGTTCACAGTGCTGGCATAAATGTTTAATAGGAACGTGAGGCTCCTTCGGCAGATGGTGCCCTTTCGTGGAGTCGTGAATCCTGGTTGCATAGACCACACATGTCGTGACTGCGTCAGATTCCCAGATCATCCCTGTGCAAATTAATTATATTTTCAAATTGTCAACTTGCTCCTAGGTAGAGACCCCCGTCCCCCCTCCCGCTATCCGTGTGCCTGTCCCCCCTCCCGCTGTCCATGTGCCCGTCCCCCCTCCCGCTGTCCGTGAGCCCGTCCCCCCCTCCCGTGCTTATCTGTTCATTTGGTAAACACTATTTTCTTTCTTTCCTGCTACTGTTTATACAAGCTTCACTTTTTCAGTGGGGGAGTGGTACTTCGTGGTTTTGTTGCTCCTAGGTAGAGACCCCCGTCCCCCCTCCCGCTGTCCGTGTGCCCGTCCCCCCCGCTGTCCGTGTGCCCCCCCCCGCTGTCCGTGAGCCCGTCCCCCCTCCCGTGCTTATCTGTTCATTTGGGAAACACTATTTTCTTTCTTTCCTGCTACTGTTTGTACAAGCTTCACTTTTTTTAGTGAGGGGGTGGTACTTCGTGGTTTGTTACTTTTGAACGCCATCATGTTTCCCCTTATGCTTTTGTGACCGCTAAAAGACATTGTTCTTCTCCTTTATATTTAAATATTAATTTACATCGGAAAAGAGCATGATAGCGCATGTGCGCGTTTAAAACCTTTTCCCCCACCTCCTCCCTCCTGTCTATGCTTGCTCCGTCCGCAAATCCGTTCCCTCTCCCGTCACTCCTTTAAACCCCCATTGGCCTTTGATGTCCAGTGTTTCAAACTGCTGGCTCTGGCAGCCATTCCGAGTCTCTGTGTGGACACGTTTAGGGTCATAGCGGTTGGATGTTTTCCAGCCTTACTCTAGACCCAGCTGTGGGCACCTTCATGCTGAAGATCCTAACAGTGCATATTTCCAAGAGTGGGCAAGGCTACAAAGTCGTCCCCGATAAGTGTTCACAGTGCAGGCATAAATGTTTAATAGGAACGTGAGGCACCTTCGGCAGATGGGGCCCTTTCGTGGAGTTGTGAATCCTGGTTGCATAGACCACACATGTCGTGACTGCGTCAGATTCCCAGATCATCCCTGTGCAAATTAATTATATTTTCAAATTGTCAACTTGCTCCTAGGTAGAGACCCCCTTTTTTTTTCTTTTTTTTTCTGTGGTTGAAGATATGTGCACATTCATTAACTGCATAATTCAAGTGGAAGCAAGTCCACTCTCAACTTGCTTTCACGTGACCTCAGCAGTATAAGCACTAATGGGGAGTACTACCTACCAGGCACTCATATTCTTGGTTTTAACATCACTGCTGGCCTGCCTAAGGCTGCACTGAACAGAATCTGCAAACATGCTGAAGGGCCCCCCTCTGAGCCTTGATGTCACCGGTACAATGAATCCTCGACTACCTAATTTTTGTGCAAAAATGTGATTTTACTAATCTGCTCCTTTCATGCAAAGGGCTAACTTGTGTGTGTTTTTATAAAGCACCACCCCTTTGCAGCCCTGTGCCTCGATGTAGCCCCAAATCTAAATGTGATTTTACTAATCTGCTCCTTTAATGCAAAGGGCTAACTTGTGTGTGTTTTTATACAGCACCACCCCTTTGCAGTCCTGTGCTTGCTCCCCTGCCCCCTGGCTGTGCTTGCTCCCCTGCCCCCTGGTCCCTGGCTGTGCTTGCTCCCCTGCCCCCTGGCTGTGCTTGCTCCCCTGCCCCCTGGCTGTGCTTGCTTCCCTGCCCCCTGGCTGTGCTTGCTTCCCTGCCCCCTGGCTGTGCTTGCTTCCCTGCCCCCTATCTGTGCTTGCTTCCCTGCCCGTGCTTGCTTCCCTGCCCCCTGGCTGTGCTTGCTCCCCCGCCCCCTGGTTCCCCTTCCCCTGGCTGTGCTTGCTCCCCTGCCACCTGGCTGTGCTTGCTCCCCTGCCACCTGGCTGTGCTTGCTCCCCTGCCACCTGGCTGTGCTTGCTTCCCTGCCCCCTCGCTGTGCTTGCTTCCCTGCCCCCTCGCTGTGCTTGCTTCCCTGCCCCCTCGCTGTGCTTGCTTCCCTGCCCCCTCGCTGTGCTTGCTTCCCTGCCCCCTCGCTGTGCTTGCTTCCCTGCCCCCTCGCTGTGCTTGCTTCCCTGCCCCCTTGCTGTGTTTGCTCTCCTGAGTGTGTGTGTGGCTTTGGGTGGGTGGGTGGGTGTGGCTCTGGGTGGGTGTGTGTGTGTGTGTGGGTGGGTGGGTGGGTGTGTGGCTCTGGGTTTGTGGGTGTGGCTCTCGGTGTGGGTCTGGGTGTGTGGGTCTGTGTGTGTGTGGGTCTGTGTGTGTGTGGCTCTGGGTGTGGCTCTGTGTGTGTGGGTCTGTGTGTGTGTGGCTCTGTGTGTGTGGCTCTGTGTGTGTGTGGGGCTCTGTTGGCGTGTGTGGGTCTGTGTGTGTGTGTGGGTCTGTGTGTTTTTGTGTGGCATTTGCCAGAGATTAAACTATTGGCATTGTAAATGACAATGCCATTTATTTATGTTTTCAAAACCAACACATAAATACAAACTTTGTCATTTACAATGTCAATAGCTCAAACTTTTCAAAAGGCGAAACCATTGCATTGTAAATGCTTGTTTGTTAAGTGGTGTAAATCTGTTCAGCAGTTCCTGAGAAATTTAAAGATTTCTCAGATATACAACTGTGGCTCACAATAGATCCATGAACTCTCCTGATCTCTTCAAACCATGAAATATTGGTAGCCACCTTGTCACTCTGTTGAACCGAGTCACAAGAAAAAAGATTGTAAAGAAAGAGAAGGTGGCAGGGTAGAAGCACCCTGACCCCCTAGGCCTCTTGGGGGGGAGGTCCAGCAGGGACCACCCAGAGCCAAAAAAGAATTGAAAAAATATATATATTTTGCGGGATTTGTACTATGTTAGAAAGGCGATCCCCGGGGAGACAGAAGATGTCTGACTGACCCCCCCCCCCCCCGAGACCCACTTCCCCTTATGGAATTTGGCCGAGCGCCGTCGAGAGGCCTCCTTGGCGAGGCTCCTCTCCTAGAATCGTAACAGCAGAGCAATCACACCACTACAAAGGGATACCACACAAGAGGGTAACTTCTCAGAATCTTTATCAGCAATAACGATTGGTTCTTTCGGCAATATGTACAAACGGATCGAGGGATCCTTAGAGTCTCGGTAACTGGGGGAAAAGGGTAGCGGGACAGTCTTGGTACCAGTCTGGCTCAGGGGTACCCTACGCTCAGCTCTCAATCCTCGAGCTGGGGGGGGTTCCGCGAGGTCGGGCTGCGGCAGCGCCAGCAGGCTCCGAAGATGGTTTCAGCGAGGTTGGGCCGCGGCAGCGCCAGCAGGACCCGAAGATGGTTTCAGCGAGGTTGGGCCGCGGCAGCGCCAGCAGGCTCTAAAGATAGTTTCAGCGAGGTTGGGCCGCGGCAGTGCCAGCAGGCAACGAAGATGCTTTCAGCGAGGTTGGGCCGCGGCAGCGCCAGCAGGCTCCAGAGGTTCAGGGTTCAAAGTAGCAAGTTCTTCTCAGGGTCAGCCGCGACAGCGTCAGCAGGGCTCTCGACTCCAGGATACAACTGCTGACCCATTCCAGAGCTGCCCCAGATATAGGTCTGGAGTCCTTTGATGTCCAGACCCTCGCGCCTGGGGGTCAGGGGGCCGGGATGAGAGCGTCCAGACACCCAGCAGGGGGGTGGAGCCAGCGCCCAGGGAGGCCGGAGGGCAATCGAAACCAGGCGTCCGGGGACGGCTGAAGGCCCATCGAAACTCCCCTCCTCCTGGATCCGTCAAGTGGCCGCTTTACCACCTGGTTGGATCTTGGTGCCTCGATGTCGGGGCTTCACGGGGGCTGTGGCCGAGGTCGGGCCGAGGCCACGCGGTCCGGACGTGGAGGGTCCAAGATGGAGTCGGGGCCTGAAATGGTGGCCCGGGATTGTGGTAGGATCCGCAGAGTGGGGCGAGTAGGGGTCGCCGGGCTCCTAAGGGGGAGAGCCGGGGGTCGCCAGGGGTGGCGGCTCTCGTGAAGGTTGGAGGGGATAGCTTTAGGCCGGGGGACAGGGGTCGATGCTGTCCGGGGCCCGCCAGCCAGGAGAAGTGGGACCAGGCCACGAGGCCGGGTCCAACACACGTCCCCCCCAGCTGAAGGCGGGGAGAGTCACCCATCTTCTTGGTGGTTCTCCTCGTCGAGGCGGAAGAAGCGGGACAGGGCGTCGGCGTTGGCGTTGGCGTGGTCGTTGCCGGGGCGATGTTCCACTGTGAAGTCCATCCCTTGGAGGGAGATGGACCATCGCAGCAACTTTGGGTTTTCCCCTCGCATTTGCATCAACCACCGCAAGGTTCGGTGGTCAGTCTGCACCCGGAAGTGGGTGCCGAAGAGATAGGGTCTGAGTTTCTTGAGGGCCCACACTACGGCGAAGGCCTCTCGTTCAATGGTGCTCCAGCGTTGCTCTCGGGCCAGCAGACGTCGGCTGATGAAGGCCACAGGTTGATCAACTCCTTCGGCGTTGAGTTGGGAAAGGACCGCCCCGACACCGTGCTCCGAGGCATCTGTCTGGACCACGAATTCCCGGCTGTAGTCAGGGGCTTGGAGCACGGGGGCGGTACACATCGCTGTTTTCAGAGTCTCAAAGGCGGCCTGACACTCGGGGGTCCAGTGCACCTTCTGGGGCTGCTTCTTGGAAGTGAGTTCGGTGAGGGGGCCAACAATGCTCCCATAGTCCTTCACGAAGCGCCGGTAATACCCAGTGAGCCCCAGGAAGGCTCTGACTGCTGTCTGGGTGACCAGGGGCTCCCAGGCCATGATGGCGTCGATCTTGGGTTGAAGGGGAGCCACATGGCCGCTCCCCACTTGGTGTCCCAGATAGGTCACGGAGCCTTGGCCTATCTGGCATTTGCTTGCTTTGATGGTCAGTCCGGCCCGTCGGAGGGCCGTCAGGACCTCCCAGAGGTGTTTGAGGTGCTCGGCCCAGTGGAGGCTGTATACCGCAATATCGTCCAGGTATGCGGCGCTGAACCCTTCTAGCCCTGCCAATACCTGATTCACCAGCCTCTGGAAGGTTGCGGGGGCGTTCTTCATCCCGAAGGGCATTACTCGGAAGTGGTAGTGGCTATCGGGGGTCGAGAAAGCGGAGCGCTCTTGGGCGCCCGGAGAGAGTCCGATCTGCCAGTAGCCGGATGTTAGGTCAAAGGTGCTCAGGTAGCGGGCCGCCCCCAGGCGGTCGATCAGTTCATCGGCCCGGGGAATGGGGTGTGCATCGGTCCGGGTGACGGCGTTCAATCCCCGGTAGTCACACAAAATCGCAGTTCGGGAGTGGCGCCAGGGGCGGCGGCTTTTGGGACCAGGATGACTGGACTGGCCCACGGACTGTCGGAGGGTTCGACTACCCCCAGGGCCAGCATCTTGGAGACCTCCGCTTGGATGCAGGTCCGAACTCGGTCGGGAACTCTGTAGGCCCGGTGTCGCACAGGCGGGCTGTCCCCGGTGTCGACATCGTGGACGCACCACTGGGTGACTCCGGGGGTGAGGGAAAACAAGTCTGCGAATTGACCCAACAATTTCCGGCAATCCTGGCGCTGTTCTGGGGTCAGGGCGGAGGAAAGGGTGACCCCCTCGATGGAGCCGTCTTTTTCGGAGGTGCTCAGGAGGTCCAGTAGGGGCTTGGAGTCGTCTTCGGCCCCACCATCGGTAGCTATCAGCAGGCTAAGCTCCGTTCGGACAAAGTGCGGTTTGAGCCGGTTGGAGTGGAGGACCCTGAGGGGGTTCCTGGTGGTCTCCATGTCCACCAAGTAAGTGACAGGGCTCTTGCGCTCCACCACCTTGAAGGGCCCCGTCCACTTGTCCTGGAGGGCACAGGGTTCGACCGGGGACATGACCCAGACCTGTTGGCCCGGCTCGAACTCAATGGAAGAAGCGTTTTGGTCATACCAGCGTTTCATCTCCTCTTGGCTGGCCTCGAGGTTGGCTTCTGCAAGTTCCCGGAACTTCAGAGTCTGATTTCTGAGGGTCACGAGGTACCGGTAGACGTCGGGGGGAGCATCTTGGACTGTGACCTCCCAGCCTTCTTTGACTAGGCTGAGGGGACCCCGGACGGGGTGTCCGTACAATAGTTCGAAGGGGCTGAATCCCAGGGACTTCTGAGGGACCTCCCGATAGGCGAAGAGGAGGCAGGGCAGCAGCACGTCTCAGTGGCGACGCAAGGGCTCCTCCAGGCCCATGATCATCCCTTTGAGAGTTCTATTAAAACGTTCCACCAACCCATTCCCTTGGGTGTGGTAGGGGGTCGTAAACTTGTACGTGACCCCGCACTGGTGCCACAGGGATTTCATGTATCGGGAGATGAAGTTCGTACCCCGGTCACTGACGACTTCTCGGGGGAAGCCCACTCGGGAGAAGATCCCCATCAGCGCCCGGCCCACCACGGGGGCCGTCGCAGTTCGGAGAGGGATGGCTTCGGGATAGCGAGTGGCATGGTCCACCAGGACGAGAATAAACCGGTGTCCTTGGGAGGTGTGGGGCTCCAGAGGCCCCACAATGTCTATTCCCACCCGCTCGAAGGGGGTGCTGACGACTGGAAAGGGTTGGAGGGGGGCCTTGTGCTTCCCTCCACTCTTCCCGCTGGCTTGGCAGGTGGGGAAAGTCCGGCAGTGATTGTTCACATCATTTTTCATTTTTGGCCAGTAGAAATGGGTCACCAGGCGGCTGTATGTTTTGTCCTGCCCCAGGTGCCCGGCGAGGGGCACGTCGTGTGCCAGGTTCAGGAGGAAGTCTCTGAATCGGAGGGGGACCACCAGCACCCGGCCGGCCCCCAGTTCGGCAATCTTTTGTTCACTGTAGAGGAGATTGTGGTCCCAATAGACCCAGTGGGACCCCGAGGGGTCTCCGGCGGCTTCAGTGCCGGCTTGCTGTCGGATTCCCTCGAGGGAGGGACAGGTTTTCTGTTCTTGCCGGAACTGTTCTCGTGTGGGGCCACCTTCTTGGCGCCATTGGGCTAGTTCCGGGAGGTTGCCAAGCTCAGCAATTTCTTCACTGTTGGGCCCCAGTGGGTCGGGTTCTGGGTCGTTGTCTTCGGATACGCGGGCGGCGGAGGTGCGGGCCACTCTGGGTCTTCAGTCGGGGCGGCTTCTGTCGGGGTGGTGGCCCGGGCGGCCATGGATCGGGTGGTCACGCAGGCCCACTCGGGAAGGCCTAGCATCCCCAGATGCTCTCTCCGTTCAACGCCGGCCCAGGGGGAACTTTCTAGGTCGTTCCCGAGGAGGCAGTCCACGAGGGCATCGTCCCGGACGGTCACTTTCAGCATGCCCGACATCCCTCCCCACTCGAAGGGGATACGGGCCATCTGGCACAGGCTTTCGGAATTGTCCGCCGACCATACGGGGCACAGCACATTGGGCAGGATCTGGTCAGGGGTCACCAAGTGGCATCCGACCGCCGTCACGCTGGCTCCGGTGTCGCGAAAGGCCTCGGTCTGGCACCCATTAATGGTGACCCACTGGCGGTACTTCTGAGTGTTGCCCGGGATCGGGGCCCGGGGGATCATGTCTCTTTCGCCCAGACATACCAGGGACATAGCGGCGGGCTCCCACTCGGCCTGGTCGGGGTCATAGTCCTCTTCTTCGCCCTTTTCTTCTCCCAGTGCGGCGGCGGCGATCTGGCGGCTTGGAGGACCGGTGGTGCCGGGTCGTTGGTTCATCGGGCAGAGGGGGTCATTGGCATAATGACTGTGCCGCTGGCATCTGTGGCAGGTAACGTTCAGGCGGGGCCCCGGCGGTGCTGGGGGGGCCCCTCTTCTGGCCAGAGATGGTGAAGTGGAGGTCGGGGGAGGCCCCGTGGGGGAGTCGCGGTTCCTGTTCGGGCCCCACCCGCCGCCTCGCGGGCGGAGGTTCCCTGGGGAACCTCGGCCGTAGTCTCCCATCGGGCTCCGGGGGACCCGGGTGCTCACCCATCGATCGGCCTCGACGGCGAGTTTACGTGGCTCGGTCAGTTTGCTGTCGAGGAGATGCTGCCGGAGTTCGATAAAACAGTTTTGGAGAGGTGCTCCCATACAATGAGGTTGAACAGTTGCTCGTAGGTGGTGACCCGGCTGCCTTTGATCCATCCCTCTAGGGCTCTACTATAGAAGTTCACGTACTCCACCCATGTAGTACCAGGGAGTTTTTTACAGTCTCCGAATCGCTGCCGGTACATCTCGGGGGTGAACCCATAGCGAGTAAGGAGGGCGGCTTTCATGTGTTCATAAGAGGTCATCTCTGCATCTGGGAGCTCTAGCAGGGCGTCTCTCCCTTCGTTGACGAACTTCCCCCACAAGCCGGCACCCCAGTCTTTCTGGGGTATTCAATGAGAGGCCATGGCTACCTCGTAGGCCTTAAACCACTGCTGGATGTCGTTGTTTTTATAATATTCCTTGACGACATCTTTGGAGATGTGGACCTTCGTGTCCGCAGGAGGAGGTGGGCTCCGATTCCCGGAGGCGCTGGCCTCCCCCGTCTTGGCCTTGATCTCAAGTTCTTTTAAGACACGCTCGTGCTCGAACGTGAGCTTCTTCTCCTCCAAGTCTCTCTGCCTTCGTTTCTCCTGTAGGTCTCCTTGCAGCCGTAGTTGCTCAAGGGCTATCTTTGTCTCGGCCAGCTGTAGTTCTCCGTCCAGACGGAGTCGGGCGAGCTCCAATTCGTGGAGCCGGCTCCTTTCTCGCTCTCGGGCGTCTTCGTGGGAGAGGCCCGTGTCTATGTTTGTAGGTCTTTCCCCCGCTGGGGTTGCGTCGGTCTCCGGGTGCATGTTCGGAACCGTGTTGTCTTCGCTCTGGGGTGGCGTTGCTCCTGCCTCCACCCATGTTTGTAGGGCCTGCTTTAACTCCTCCTTGGTGCTTAGTCCAGTGGTAGCGATGCCCAGGTCCTTGCAGAATTGTTTCAATTCTTTGTGGTTATATTCTTCCAACCGTTCCTTCTGGAACTCTGCTGTCGGTCTGGTTTCTTTGGTCGTCATGGTTGCGGTGTGTTACTGTCAGTAGTGGGTGAGTCACTCTCTGTACGATTTGCGTCGGCTCGGATCCCACCGCTGCCACCAATGTTAGAAAGGCGATCCCCGGAGAGACAGAAGATGTCTGACTGACCCCCCCCCGAGACCCACTTCCCCTTATGGAATTTGGCCGAGCGCCGTCGAGAGGCCTCCTTGGCGAGGCTCCTCTCCTAGAATCGTAACAGCAGAGCAATCACACCACTACAAAGGGACACCACACAAGAGGGTAACTTCTCAGAATCTTTATCAGCAATAACGATTGGTTCTTTCGGCAATATGTACAAACGGATCGAGGGATCCTTAGAGTCTCGGTAACTGGGGGAAAAGGGTAGCGGGACAGTCTTGGTACCAGTCTGGCACAGGGGTACCCTACGCTCAGCTCTCAATCCTCGAGCTGGGGGGTTCAGCGAGGTTGGGCCGCGGCAGCAGGACCCGAAGATGGTTTCAGCGAGGTTGGGCCGCGGCAGCGCCAGCAGGCTCCAAAGATAGTTTCAGCGAGGTTGGGCCGCGGCAGCGCCAGCAGGACTCCAAAGGTGGTTTCAGCGAAGTTGGGCCGCGGCAGCGCCAGTAGGACTCCAAAGATGGTTTCAGCGAGGTTGGGCCGTGGCAGCGCCAGCAGGCTCCGAAGATGGTTTCAGCGAGGTTGGGCCGCGGCAGCGCCAGCAGGCTCCGAAGATGGTTTCAGCGAGGTTGGGCCGCGGCAGCGCCAGCAGGCTCCAGACGTTCAGGGTTCAAAGTAACAAGTTCTTCTCAGAGTCAGCCGCGACAGCGTCAGCATGGCTCTCGACTCCAGGATACAACTGCTGACCCATTCCAGAGCTGCCCCAGATATAGGTCTGGAGTCCTTTGATGTCCGGACCCTCGCGCCTGGGGGTCAGAGGGGCCGGGATGAGAGCGTCCAGACACCCAGCAGGGGGGTGGAGCCAGCGCCTAGGGAGGCCGAAGGGCGATCGAAACCAGGCGTCCGGGGACGGCTGGAGGCCCATCGAAACTCCCCTCCTCCTGGATCCGTCAAGTGGCCGCTTTACCACCTGGTTGGATCTTGGTGCCTCGATGTCAGGGCTTCGCGGGGGTTGTGGCCGAGGCCACGCGGTCCGGACGTGGAGGGTCCAAGATGGAGTCGGGGCCTGAAATGGTGGCCCGGGATTGGGGTCGGATCCACAGAGTGGGGCGAGTAGGGGTCGCCGGGCTCCTAAGGGGGAGAGCCGGGGGTCGCCAGGGGTGGCGGCTCTCGTGAAGGTTGGAGGGGATAGCTTTAGGCCGGGGTACAGGGGTCGATGCTGTCCGGGGCCCGCCAGGCGGGAGAAGTGGGACCACGCCACGAGGCCGGGTCCAACATACTATATCGGTGACTCCCACAGAAATTTGAATAAAACGTAGTGTAGGTTGTAACATCCAGCTCAGTTTCATTTTCGGTGGCATCAGGGCAAACATAACCTTTGCGGTACACAACCAAATCTGACTGGGCAAATACTTTGTTCTAAAACCGTAAGGACCGTACTCGACTTGGACACATGAACTTCAGGAACAGTAGCAGCTGTCACTCGAAATTGCACGTCCACCTCTCTTCATTGCCACTATTTCTACTTACAGGCCTTAAAAGTAGATTTTGTCAAATGTAGTGTATTGGGTACAGGGCCGGACTGGCCATAGCGGGTACCGGGCATTTCCCGGTGCGCCGCACGAGTGGGGCACTTTGCCAGGGCCGGTTGTGGTTCCCAGTCCGGCCCTGTTTTTCACACAAACGCGTCCTTTCGCTTCCCTGGGCCCTTCCATTTTCTTCCTGGCAGGTGTGAGATTTGCCGCTGCTCCTCTGGATTGACTGGACGTTACCGGCCTCTTGGTGCAGGCCTGCTGCAGCCCTGGCTTCTCACCTCTGGCCTACGTCCAGGGCCAGCCGAGCCAAGGCAGCTGCTGCCAGGGAGATGCAATCACACTAATCTGCACATTGCTCGCGTGGCTCTAATCCCATTAGCACACCTGAAATAACAGTCTCGGTGACAAATTGCCTCTTGTTTCTGCAGCTTTGATGACAGTCCTCAGACAGAGTATTGCTAACGCTTCCGTGAGGGCTTATAATCATGGATTAGAGAGAGGTACAGTAGCCTTAATAATTCAGAGCCCCCCTCCGACATTATGTGCACCCCATACCTCCTGTGGGGCTGACAAGAATGTGAGAGGCAGCACTTGCGAGGATCGGTGCTCACCTCTGACAGCTGCTCTCCATTCGAACATAACAAAGATGGTGTCAGATACAGCACCTTCAACTAAAATAAGCTTTTATTTTAGCTTATCTGCATACTACTTCAAGTGGTCCATGGATAGGCCAGCCGTGCTAGTTACATTATGTGTTTGTGTGTGTGTCTATGATGTGTATGTGTGTGCATAAGTGGATTTGTGTGTGAGTGTGCTCAAAAGTGTTCATGTGTGTGTATTTGTGGACTCCCATGTGAATGTGTCAGTAGTTTCGTTCATGTGTGAGTGCACGTATGTAAGTGCCTGCATGGATTGGTGCGTGTGTTATCTGGGTTCGTATGGGTATGTACGTGTGTGCGTATTCATGTATGCTTGAATACGTGTGTGCACGTGGGCTCATGTGCAAGTCTCAGTTCGCAGATTTGTATGTGCAAGTAGAAATAGTGAGATGTGCAGATTCTTATTGACAAGGGTTACTGGGAAAGTAGAATGCATTGAGAAATGCGAACCTTTGGTGCAACAAAATGAGAAATTTCCAGTCACAATAAAGAAATGTTAGTGTGCAATTTCGAATGACAGCTTCTACCATTGCCTAAGTGAATTGGTGTGTGTGTTTGCGTGTGGGTGTGTGTATTTGTGGATTTATGTGTGCATGCATGAGTATGTGTCTTCATGTGTAAGTGCATGTATGTAAGTGCCTGCGTGAATTGGTCTGTGTTATCTATGTTCATATGTGTATGGTTGTGTGTGTGTAGTGGTGAATGCTGGACTACGTTTTACCGCGTGTGCTCATGTGGTTGTGATCAAGTCTCTGTTCGCTGATGTGTACATGTGTGCCCTGCATGTACATAGAAAGATGCATGTTGTAGGCATGGACTGTCATGATCTTGTAACCTCACAGCACTGATTATTCAAGAACACTCTCCCAGGTGCCTGTGAACACGTGATAGCCACACAGAAACCCACAGTAACTAGGCACCCCTCACCTAGAGGAGGGGCGCCCTTAGTCACGCCATGAAACCGAGCTTCAGTTGAGGGGCTGGTTTGGGTGGTCAGATTCCCGATGACGTATGGGCACACATTTGAAAAACGAAACTTACCTGAATTTTGTTATATAAGGCGACGTCCCTGGGGTCTCCTCCTCTTTGTCTCCTTGGACCCAGGGAAGCCGCAAGAACGTCTGAAACCACCCTCTCACCTGTCTCTACTGCCCTATCCCGCAACGTATGGACTGTGTGGACTATTTGCGAGGCTGCCTGTGTTCAGGTACCTCGGTGGGCCGGTGCGCTATGCGGTGCCCTGCATTTCAAGTAATGCAATGTTTACTGTAGCGCGTTGGGGCCTGCCGGCACAATGTGCACAGCTGAGTGGGTCGGCATAGTCGGCAGACAAATTTAAGTACATGTGTATGGCGAAGCTGAAATCAAGTATAATGTTATGCCTAATTTCCTTACTGCCCTTGACATGTGGATGTCGCAAAAAGTCTGTTACTGTGAATATTGATATATATCCAAGTAGTACTTTACTCCTGTAGTGGTTGTGTAGATTTATATAATTTGATGTGAATAAAAGTCTACGCCTTGGACACAATAACCGATTTTCGGATATTCTTGGGCCCAGTGAGCACTGAGGGATGTCAGAAGTGAGGGCTGAGTGTTTCATTGTGCACGTACTATATGGTCCACACTCCTAAACACAAGTTTCCACCAAGCGCTCAGTGAGGACCAACCAAACAAGTCACTTCACAGGCCAGTCTGTCTGGTGCGAGGTGTCACCTTGGGAACTTTGCACATGAAGCCCCAGTTAACAGCAACACACGGGTATTCTCCGCTCTCAAATTAGGTATAAGGGGGTCCACAACCCTCCCCTGATCGAGGAGTTGTGGGAAGGAAGATAGGCACTGTTCGCATGCACAAACTGATGAATGTTGTATCATGTACACGTTTAGGAAGCTATCTCCTTAAGACACTTGAATACTTCACCTCCTGTAGGTCTTAAATCTCCACAATAACAGGAGGGCACATATTCTGGTACCCAATACACTGCGTTTGACAACATCAACTTCTAAGGGCTGCAAGTAGAAATATTGGGACTCGTCGATTCTCATTGACCAGGGTTACTGGGAAACAAAATGTGTTGAGAAAGGCGAACCTTTGGAGCGATAAAGAGAAGTTTACAGTTGCAATATAAAGATGTTGGCGTGCAAATTCGAGTGACAGCTGCTACTGTTGCTTAAGTGGTTTTGACCATGTCCAATATGGCCCTCCGGTTTTAGAACAAAAATGTTTCCCGTCAAATGTGGTTGTATCCTGCAAAGGCTCTGTGTGTGCGCTGACACCATAGAAAATGTAACTATGCTGGATGGCACAACCCATGCGTATTTTTCCCCTCGTTTTTTTGTACCCAATCGGGGCCGGACTGGCAGCTGAAACCGGCCCAGGCAAACTGCTCAGCTGGCCCCCCCCTGGGGGAAGGAGGGGAGCAACCGAGCTATTTTCTATGGTCTGTTTCGGCCGATTTTGTTACAGGGGCCCGACATTGCAGGCCCCCGGTAACAAAAAAGGCCCCACAGGGACATAAAAACCGGCCCCCACCCTGGCGGCCCACCGGGTAAACTCCCGGTGCCCGCTATGGCCAATCCGGCCCTGCTAGCTGGAGAAGCATGGAAGGTGAAATCCACCCTGCTGATGCCAACTTGTGATCTGGAGATCAGCGTCTGTTTCAGCAGAGAATACTCAAATCACACAGCCGTCCCGCCACCTCTACAATGATGTTGTAAGTGGACAAGGAGTCCCGTACCCTAATGCACGCTTCACATATGCACAGCACATCAGCATGAAAGATAATACCTGTATGAGGCACTTAATGGGCACACATTATATCTGGCTTTTATAATACCTAAAGAAAATATTTTGTGTTTGCTGCCATCTGTCTACCCATTAGATAGGAAGCACAGGGCTAAATTTACTAATTGTGTTGCGTGAAAGACCAGAGCAGCGTCGTATCTACTAAGAAATGGGATTGCATCATTATGGGCTGTGCTGGCTCAGCAGGAGGTGAGCACTCATATTTATGTGCCTGCATCGTATTGTGTATTCATTTATTTAACCTGACATTTCTCTGACTTTATTTTAAACAGCATAGTTCAGAAACAGAAAGAGGCAACCCCTGTTAGTTGTTTCTTAGTGCTACTCTCTAAAAATCAAGTCATAACACAGAGAAATATCTTGTTATTTTACACTTTACACACGTCTGAGACGTAAAAACAGGTGACCTGCTCTGCGGTAAGCCAATGAAATCCACTATGATATGGCCCTTGGCGAGGCGCGGTGCGTCCATTTGGGCGTTGGGGCATTGCCCGCCCATTCCCGCAGCCCCGTCGGCGTCTCTGAACTTAAGTAAACTCAGTTTACTTAATTTCAGGGGACGCAGAGGGAGAACTGACAATCATGTCAGTCAGCATGACATCGGACCGCCCACCCCCTTCAGAGTCTGAAGGGGGTGGGAGGTCCGGCGTCATGTTGACTGACATGCATTGTCAGACCAGCCAGGGACAGGCAGCAGCAAAAGTGCGCATGAGTGGGGAAGGCCAGCAAATTTTTCGCCCTTGCCCAGTCATGTGCACTTTGTGTTTGCACTGGCTTGTGCATGCCCATTAGGAGCCCCTCGGTCTCCTAATGGGCAGGTGGCAGGCAAAGAGTAACCGTGCCCTAAGCCAATCCTGGCACTGCTGGAGCAGCACCAGCAGGGCCAGGAATGGCTGAGGGGTTGCCACTCCAGTGCTGTTCCTGTCTGAAGAGGTGCCAAAGCGGACCAGGAGCAGAGGATGTCAGATAAGTTTTCTAAATGTTATTCTCCCTCTGCCCCCCACCCCCCACGACCCCTCCCTCCCACGAGTACTGCGAGTCGCAACTGTTTATCATGCCCAGTGACTTCATTGAGTCCTGCTCATGTATGATTATTTGTACGTCTCTTGAACTTTACAGCTCTCTGTCTTGAATCTGTTCCCAACAATCACTCAACTGATGAGAAAAGTGTCTGTTAATTTTGTTGTGGAAAGTGATAAAAATAGCACCACGTGGATCAATAGCTAATTCTGAGGAGGTGAAAGGCAACATTTCCAAAATGCTTTCCAAGAGATGTGCTCATAAAAAAAACTATTATCTTCTCATCAGACTCTCCGCGGGGAGAGGGGGGGGGCTGGGAGGGATCCGAGCAGAAAGATTGCTTTTTTGCTGATCTCGTCAGAGTACTTGTCTCTAGCATGAGGGAGCAAAGACTGAAATTAGCATTTGTAGAATATTTTGCTGCAAAACGTGTGTGAGATTAGTATAATTATCATAGCTGGGTCTGGTGGCTCAGTGGACTAAAGTATCCACTGCAGGGGCCTGTGTTTGACCTCATGGTCGCAGGTTCAAATCCTGGCGGGGCCACTCAGCCTTTCATCCATTTGAGGTCGATAAAATAATTACCATTGAGTTGGGTAACAATAAACATCTGTTATTCAGAGCTAGGACACCTTTGGGTAATCGTGCTCTTTACAAATACACCTGTTATGATATGTTATAATTTGTGAAACATATGGGGCCTTAAACTTGTTTGTGCATGAAGGGCATTTGTGTCAGGAAGGTCAACACGGCCATAAATACATGGGATACGATTCTCAGAACCATGAGATAGATGTTCGCATTGCAAAGCAAACGAAGGCATTAGAAATACAAATAAATTGTTTGAAACCAATAGTATGCAGATGAATATGATGAGCATGCATAGTTATAACAACCCCTAATTAAAAATTACTGTTTATGCAGGGTAGTAATTGAGAGTTATGGTGAAAGCTAACGAGAAAAAAACACGTGCTCCCAAAACGGCAGCACTTTCCATAAAAATCAAGATATATTTTTTTGGGGGAAAATAACGTGATTTATTTGTTCATGCCTGGATTGATTAGCACTGACCACATACTATTTTTAAGCTATTGTCATTTATTGAAATATTTAATTATTGAAGAAACTGCATTGTAGTATACTATGAATGTTTAAATACAATCGAGACACTTATGAGTTTTTTGCTTTTTTGTTGATATATTTCAAGCACTTTATCATTTGTCTTTAAAACCTAGACTTTGATGTAAAATATATAGGCTACAAATAATGTAAACACCATTTACAGGACACGAAGAACATAAACTTCAGTTTTTTTTCTACAAGAGGAGAGGGGGGTGAATGTGTGAGAAGAGAGTGCATGTTTAATTCTCGTGTTGCCTGCAGGTGTTGTGAACACTGGGATGTCAAGTGACATTATGGACATCTCGCAATTTACATTTTCTGGCTCTTGGAACTCCTCAGGGGAAAATTGGCATATTATACTTATTTAATTTGCAATGCCATTGTGGTATGCATTTAAGATTGCTTTAAAACGTTTCCCCACAATGGTTACAATAGTAGCCCCATGGCCTGGAAATGTTTCTGTTAAAAACACTGGTTCTTCAAGGCATTCAGCAGTTTATTTCATAGAGAAAATCCGACATTTTGTTAAAGCAGAAGAAATGGCTGAGGCCTTATCGGTTTATGGAACGTTGATATGGTTGTGCCTGCCTTTTTTTTTTTTTTTTTTTTTTAAGTTGATGGATGGATGTATAAATTGATTGATGGATTTATTTATCTTGGTCAGCCTAATTCGGCCACAGCCTTGCCTGCGTTTTTCATGCTTTGCCATTGTTTGGATGGACTGTCTCTCTAGGCTATGGCACTTTGAAGATGGTGACAATGACCTACTTGTGTTTCCATTGGGTTTGAGTGATGTGGGGACAACCTAGTCCTGGTTCTCATTTATCTCCTGTGCTCATTGATTTGTTTTTGCTATTACTATAATACCTTAAACACACAAGAATGTCAAAACTTGATGGGATAAACAGAACTTTTTCAATTAAAGCATTTTTGGGCATAATTCTAATATAGAGTATTTTTTAAAGCAAGTTGTGTTGCATATAGTTTTCTGAAAAAGACCCTAGAAACGGGTATTTGGTCTAAGTTTCACTCCTATTGCCCCCTTATGATTTTGCTTCTTCTGTCATTGCCTCCAGATATATAATACGAGTGACATTAAACCTACAACTAGCCAGGACTATAGGCTTTGTCAATGGTTGTAAGTTGCATAAGATAAATAAGAACAAACTGCAGCATTTTCATTATTATATACTATGAAAACCTAGGTGGTTCAGAGATGTGTTACAGGTGGGAAAACACTTAGAGGGCCTGCTTTCGTTGGTTGTACGTGCTTGGCTTGGGGGTCATTTTGCAAGCAGACCAGTTTGAGGATTTGAGGATTGGGCACATTATTGATTTGATTCCATTGATTTCTTCATACTTGTGCTTCAAAATGCTATAATTGGATCCCCCTTTTTTAAAAAATGTGCAGTAAATATGTGGTGTAAAACCCACCATTGGAATCCATTTTTTTTAACATTTTCTTGCAGTTCATGCTTGCTTGCTTCGCTCGCTTATTACATTAGGGTACAACATTTTTCGCCCACCACTTTCAAAACCCACAGCTGCCACTGCCCTTAGCACTGTATATCTCTCTCCCTGCGCTGGTGCACTTTAGGAACGAGCAGAAAGAGGCAGACTAAAGGTCAGAAGGGAGCAGAGTTCAAGCAAAATAAAGGTCAGAAACTAGCAGAAAGAGGCGGAATAAAGGTCAAACGAGCGGAAAGAGGCAAAATAAAGGTGAGAAACAAGGAGAAAGAGAGAAAATAAAAGTTAGCAACAAGCAGAAATAAGCAAAATAAAGTTGAGAAACAAGCAGAAAGAGGCAGAATAAAGGTCAGAAACGAGCAGCAAGAGGTAAAATAAAAGTGAGAAATGAGCAGAAGGATGCAAAATGAAGTTCAGAAACAATCAGTAAGAGGCAGAATAAAGGTCAGAAACGAGCAGCAAGAGGTCAAATAAAAGTGAGAAATGAGCAGAAAGAGGCAAAATGAAGATGAGAAACAAGCAGAATGAGGCATAAAAAAGGTCAGAAACGAGCAGCAAGAGGTAAAATAAAAGTGAGAAATGAGCAGAAAGAGGCAAAATAAAGATGAGAAACAAGCAGAAAGAGGCAGAATTGAGGTGAAAAACGAGCACAAAGAGGCGCTCACCTCATGGCGCGCTTTTGGTTGGGGGATGAAGTCCCCTTGGCTGCTGAGGGCCCTTAGTGGCCAACAAGACCTCCTGTTACCTCCAGTAAGCCCCACACAGTGGGATTGCTGAGAGGTGGTCAGAGGCCATGCCTACTTCTCCACCACTCTGCAAACGTGCCTCCTGGCACACTACTAGTTGGGTGATGAAGTCGCCTTGGCTCCAGAGGGACTTGTTAAATGGTGTAAATCTGTTCAGTAGTTCCTTGAGCAATTTAAAGATTTCTCAGATATATAACTGTTGCCTGCTATCAGATCTCAACAATCCTGCTGTATGGGACTTACTGGAGGTAATAGGAGGGGTAAGTGGCCCCCAAGGACCCTCAATTGCAAAGAGGACTTTGTCCCCTACTAGTAGTGCGCCAGGAGGTGCATTTGCAGAGTGGTGGAGAAAAGGGGCATGGCCTTTGAGATCTCAGTTATCCTGTTGTAATGGAGGGGTAGTAGGCCCCCAAGGACATCTTCTGGGCCAACTACCCCTCCTGTTACCTCCTGTAAGTTCCACAAAGCAGGATTGCTGAGAAGTTGTCAGAGGCACGCCCCCTTTCTCCACCACTCTGCAAACGTGCCTTCTGGCACACTACTAGTTGGGTGATGAAGTTACCTTGGCTCCAGAGGGACTTTGGGGGCCAAGAAGCCCTCCTGTTACCTCCTGTAAGTCCTACACAGCGGAATTCCTGTGAGATAGTTGAAGGCCCGCTCCTTTTCTCCACTACCCTGCAAATGTGACTACTACTTTGAAAACCATAGAACCACACTAAAGAAAACAAAGGCTACAGGTATGTTATAGTTGGGGTCATATTTTACTCCTACAAAGCCAGGGAAATTCAATTCAGCCATTATAGTTAGCAGAGTTAACTATAACTCATGCCACCATAATGCACTGCTTATGACCTCACGTATTACATCACTCACGACATGGTCAGTGACATTACTGATGACATCATCCACAGCATCTGCCACACCCACTCACACCCCTATCGAACCTTTTATATACCCGCAGCCACTCTAACTCAAACATTCACAAATCCATTCACATAGCCATCCCAGTACTTACACACCCAATCACTGATTCATAGATTTACACACATATCCACTTGCTCACCCATACTGCCACTCATACACACTAACTAATACAGCCATTGTAATATTCACTCGTATACCAATGCAAATACTCACACACTGAGTGAGTCACCCATAGAACTACTCACTCACCTTGACACTTACCCATACAGTCAATCACACAGCCACTTACTCACCGGAACAGTTACTCACATACTTACTCCTACAAATAGTAACATGTAGTCACTCACCTATATATTCACTGACAGAAGCATGCCCTCATTCAGATAGCCACTCTCACATTCACTCACGCATAGTCTTTCATATACCCCATCACTCACTTATACTGCCTTTCACATACCCAGTTACTCACCCATACTGACATAAGCACTCAATCACCGACTCAGTCAATCAGGCGATTGTTAAGCATGCTACTCACCCATGAGGGTCTCAAGGCATTGGGGGGGAGGAAGCAACTGCGTTCAGTCGAAGAGCCTGTTCTTGAGTATCTTCCTGAAAACGTTCAGGGAAAGGGTGCAGGGAAGGGGTGTGCCTGATGTTGGTTGGGAGCTCATTCCAAGTCTTGGCCGCGATGTAGGAGAAGGCTCTTCTACCTGTTCTGACTCTGCGGATGCATGGGGTTTCAGTGAGGGCGAGGACAGCTGATGGAAGGTTTCTCTTGGGAACGTGGCAGGTGATACTCTTGTTGAGGTGTTGGGGTCCGGTGTTGTGGAGGCATTTGTAGGCATGGGTGAGTATTTTGAAAGTTACTCTACTCGATGGGGAGCCAGTGGAGGTTCCACAGGTGTTGGGTGAAGTGTTCGTGTTGCGGGGTGCCGAGGATGAGTCTGGCTGCGGTGTTCTGTATGGTCTGGAGTTTGCAGAGCAGAGACTTGTTGATCCCGGCATAGAGGGCATTTCCGTAGTCCAGTCTGCTGTTTATGAGTGTGTGGGGGATGGTCTTCCTTGATTCGAGGGGGATCCATTTGAAGGTCTTTCAGAGGACGCTGAGGGTGTCGAAGCAGCTGGAGGCCATATCGTTGACCTGTCTGGTCCTGGAGAGGGCAGAGTCGAGTATGATGCCAAGATTACGGGTGTGGTCCTTTGGAGGTTGGGGCCTGCCGAGGGCAATGGGCCACCAGGTGTTGTCCCATGCAAAGGGGGAGGGTCAGATGATGAGGACCTCTGTCTTTTCCGAGTTGAGCTTCAGGCAGCTGTTACTCCTCCAGGATGCGACATCCGTCATTCCTTCCTGGAAATTGAGTCTGGTGGTGATTTTGTCCTTGGTGAGGGATAGGATGAGCTGGGTGCCGTCGGCATAGGACACTATGCTGAGTCCATGTTGTCTGACGATGGCGGCAAGGGGGGCGATGTAGATGTAAAAGAGCGTGGGGCTGAGGGACAATCCTTGGGGTACTCCGCAGTTAGTTTCTGTGGGTTCGGAGAGGAAGGACAGCAGTCTGACTCTTTAGGTTCTGCCGGTGAGGAAGGAGCAGATCGAGTCGAGAACGGTTTCCTGTACGCCGGTGTTGTGGAGTCTGGTGGGGAGTGTGCGCTGGGAGAATGTGTTGCACGCTGCGGAGAAGTCGAGTAGGATCAGGGATGTGGTGTGTCCTTGGTTGAAGAGGGTGCGGATGGCATCAGTGGCAGCGAGTAGGGTAGTTTTGGTGCTGTGATTGCTGCGGAATCCGGATTGGGAGGGGTCGAGGATAGAGTTTTCTTCGATGAATTTTGTTAGTTGGGTGTTGATGGTCTTCTCGATGACTTTGGCCATGAAAGGGAGGAGGAAGATGAGTCAGTAGTTCTTGAGATCCGTCTGATCTGCTGAGGGCTTCTTGAGTAGGGGTCTGGATTCTAAGCGTTTCCAGTCAGCGGGGAAGATGCCGGTCTCGAGGGTGGCATTGATGGTGCGCAGTAGTTCCGGAGCGATGGAGGTGGCTGCTCTGTGGAAGATGTGTGGGGGGCTGGGATCTGTGGGTGCTCCTGAGTGGATGCCTTTCATGGTTGACACGGTCTCCTTGGTGGTGACTGGGGTCCAGGGGGACATGGTGGGCTGGCTGCCATACACTCACTCACCCATACAGCTTCTCTCAAATGCACTACCTACCCCATACAGCCACTGACTGACTCACCCACTCACTCATTCATACATGCAGTCACACCCCTACTCACCCACAAACACAACCATAGAGGTAGTCAGACAACCGATCAATCACCCATATAGCCACCCATGTACCCACTAACACACGTATACACCCACTTAGACATCAACTGACAGACAGATACACACATTCACACAACCACTCACTCACCCATACATTCACTGAGACACCTAATCACTCACTTATACAGTCATTCACGCACCCAGTCAGTCATCCACACAGTTATTCATACACCCACTGTCACTGGATGATGTCATCAGTGATGTAATTTGAGATGTCATCAATGATACCATCAGTGAAGTCGGAGACCATGTCATGAGTGATAAAATATGTGAGTTCATAAGCAGTGCATTGCAGGGGTGCCAGTTATATTTAACTCTGCTAACTATAACGGCTGAATTTCTCTGGTTTTGTATGAGTAAAATCTGCCCCTGACTATAATGTCCCTGTACCCTTTGTTTTTTATTGATTTGCTAAGATTTTTTTTAATGAGCAATCACGTTTGCAGACTGATGAAGAAAGGGGGCTGGGCCTCCGACCAGAAATTCCACTGCGTAGGACTTACAGGAGGTACCAGGGTTTCTTGGCCCCCAAGGTCCATCTGGAGCCAAGGGGACTTAATCCCCCAACTAGTAGTATGCTGGGAAGCACATTTGCAGAGTGGTGGAGAAAGGGGGCGTGCCCTTTGACAACTTCTCAGCAATCCTGCTGTACGGGACTTACTGGATGTAACAGGATGGGTAGTTGGCCCCCAAGGCCAAGTGTCTAGGTGGGCTGTCTCAACAATACCTCTCCCATAAGAATCAGTGTTCCAGTGCTGAGATATGCCCCTGAGCACCGATTCAATTTGGCTCATTTTACTTTTAATTTTGTAAAGTTATGACGTCAGCAAGCCCTGTCTGCTGATCTTCATTGTAAACAACAACAAAAAAGCTCAGACTGCTCGGGAAGCTATTCCCGAGCATCTTGAGCCTTAGTGGAAAAAAACTGAGAAGCCTTTCTAACCTTCTCCAGTGTTGGCGAGTGCCTGATAGACACACTGAGGAGGGAGTGTAGCCATCGGTCATTACCGACGGCCGCACTTAAGGGGTTTAAGATTTATACCCTCATACCATCAGTGTATAAGGCCAGTTTATCAGGATGGTTCCCAAATCGTACAGCCTGTAGCTACTTAGGATTCGAGTCCGGAACCTGGATCCTAGTCCGATCTTATTTAGTATACCCAAAAGAGCAGCCAAAGGACACAGTCAAAGTTCTTTTCTGCGTCGACCAACAGTAAAAAGGTAGGGTACTGAGTATGTTTGTTTTATTTAGCAGGTGTATTATTTGTTTGGTATTATTGCTACATCCTCTCTCTGGAATAAAACCTGTTTGAGCCAGTCCACCAAGCCTTGCACATATGGACTCGGGCATTGTGCCAGGATTCCTGTGAAAATCTTAGTGTCCACATCCAGTAATGATAGGAGACAATAGGATGAGCACTGCTTGAGATCTTTCTCGGGTTTGGGTATAACCGTGTTGACCGCTTCACATATAGTGAGTATGTGGGTGCCATTGCCGGTGAAGGTATTGTACAGCCGTGTCAACAGCGGGGCATATTCAGAATATCTTATAGAAGGTCACCGTAAAGCTGTCAGGGCCTGGTGCTTTCCGAGTGGCAAGTGGTGCAATTTCTGAGATAACTTCTGCAATTGCGATTTTTAGCCTCTAAACTGTGGTCTGATGTGGAGTAAGGGAATGCAGAGGGATGTCGTTAAGATACAATTGTATATTAGCGAACTGTAGCTCTACCGCTACATATAGGTGTGCGTGAAAAACAGCAGAACCTATTAGCTAACCTACATTAACCCTTATGGGCTCCATCGTGTGTGTTGCAAGTCACTCTACTGAACTTTCTGCTTTTTGCCCTGCATTTTACAAGCTAGCAGTTGCCCCCTCTGTAGTATTATTGTTGAAGGTAAAGGAAGGCAAGTGCAGCCCTATACATATCCTAAGCTTTTAGCAGTAGTTGGGTGAGAAAAAGTTGGAACCAGACGTATCAAAAGACGGATTACTGGTGGGCCCCTTCGATGTCTCCAACCCTCTTATCCAGTTCTCACTTTTTATTCCATCATTTCCTGTTATAGTGAAATGAATATCACCCGTCACAGCTTTCAATGTGTCCCATAACAGTGAAATTGGTGTTCCAGTTGTGTTAGTGCCTAAGTAGTCTGTAATTATATGTTTGACCATCTCTATGAATGTCAATAATTAGACCAAAAATCAGGGCCCCTGGGCACCGAATGTACAGGCAGAAAATCAGGAAAAACACTACATGTATCTAAAGAGCTAACAGACTGCCTGTAAGAGATTTATTGGTGGGATATCTCGCCGTAATTAAAGGATGCTTACCACGTCATACACAGAGTCTTAATGTGTGTATATCTATTGCACAAGCAGTATTTTCTTATCAAACTTAAGGCAAATCAAAAATAACTTCGTCCAGAGGAGGACCATTTTTTTGTAACAAAAGATATATACATTATTTATTGTAAATGTATAAAAATACATGTGTCTTTACATATCACAGTGTATGACATGATAGCAATACTAAAAATCACAAAAAGGACGATATACCATAAAGTTTGGCACCAGATCAATGGCCCAGTAATGCTCAACTTTACATGTCCAACACCTCTCACACATTCATTGACACCATTCTCTCAACCATACCAACAACTAACTGAAGAAACCATTTGTTGACTATATGCATGCAAAGAAATTGAACCTTGGAAAATACTTCACTGCCAGATTGTTTGCTTCATTTGTCTATCTATCATTATATTTTGCCTAAAGTTATTTAGTTTTATTCTCTCTTGTCTTCTTCATCGGTCGGTTGTTGGTACGGTTGAGAGTATGGTTTGAATGAATGTGTTGAGAGGTGTTAGGCATGTAAGAGGCACACACCACAGTCCAGTTCCCTGAAAAGCATGAGTGGTGCTACAAGCTTTGCTGGAGTGACGAGACCTCCAACATTAAAACTCAAAATCTTTACCATGGGGGGGGGGGGAGGTATTGTTGTTATGAGCGATGTCATCCCACCACAGTATGTCCCTCAAGTATGAAGTCCCAGTATCTGCATCCTTGTTAAAATAAACTGTAGGTTCTATTGGAGTGTCCCAGCCCCAGCAACAACAACATACCAACATGTTCACAATGTCTCTCCCTCCTCTGTGGAGTGCCTTTACGAGAATAATGACTGCCAGTCCAGCCCAAAGGTTCAGTCTTTGTGTCTGTTTGCGTGGACATGTACTCCCTCCTTCCGCACCTGCCTGTCAATCCTCCATGACCACTTGTATTGTCTCTCATTCCTCCCCCCTGGACTGCTGCTAGTCTGGCATGGTCACCTTTGACCTTTGATTTGTTTAAGCTTCAAGTCTTTGGCCATGCTGGTGGCCCACTCCCGCATGACCAAAACTGTGGTTGCACCGCCCGCCAGATTACGAGTTTCCTCGTGTCTAGTGGCCTGTTTTTGGCAGTCCCACAGCATTGCCTCTGAAATTGGGCACTGCAATGGGAATGCTAAAAACAGATCCTGCACTGCATGAAACTGGGGTGCATGCCCATAGGGGGACCCATATTGTGTCCCCCTGCATGCATCTCCATGCTTATGGGCAGCAGGGGGCCTTGTAGGGCCCCCTTTGTTTTAGGGCTGCCAGCCTTTTCATGGAAGAAAGACCACCATGTCACAACTGGCGGTCCTAAAACTTGTAATATACATGGCTGTGCGTTCCCTGGTGGCTGTGGTGGCGCAATGGCTGCTTGACCACCAAAGGCGTAATTGGGCAGCTGCACCACCACTGCTGCACCCCTGAAGACTGCCAGTCCTCAGACGATCAGATTCGTAATTTGGCCCTTAGTGTCCTTGGTTACAAACCCAAGTGTTATTTTGTGACAGCATAATGCTAGATCATGAATACTCACTGAACATTCCTGATGGACTCACCAATTCAAGTATGTGGCATAATCACAGAATATTTAAATACTCTTGGATTCAAATCGATTGTACTAAAAAATATCTATTAAGTACTCGTTGTTCAAGTTATTTGGGCACAATTCAGCATTGGGGAAAGTGTTAGATGACTATATTTATATGAATGGGCTGCAAGGATGCTCTAACACTCATAAGCTAGGGTAACTTGAAAGGCACCAGAGAGATCTGGAAATGAATTGTGTGTCATAGTATACTTTTCTGCAAGTGGAAAAGATGCAGAATCTGATTAAACTAATTCTGTATTTGTAATTTTTCTGTTGAAAACAAATTGTCTTAATTTTTATGTGGCACGGGTCTGAACTATTCTCATTGTAATTGCTATATTTTTTAGGAACTGCGAGCTGGAGATGCTGTGTGCAAGCAAGTCTTCAAAAAGGTCCAATGATGCCTTGTTGAACAGCCTGCTGTTTCAGAAGGTAGAAGAAAGGCTGCAAAAGATGACTACCAGACCATCTGCTGTTGGAAATGAACAATCTTAAGTGCAAAGAGAACTTCAACAAATGCCCATCGTCTTACATGCGATCATATCTCTTCAACAATCGCTTGTATTTGTATTAGAATGCTTTTTTTTCCCAGAAAAACAAAATGTACAACAATGGTTTAGAAATGAAATATATAATAACATGTGCTAGTGCTAAAACACCACTACGTATGGACGTGTGTCATTTTACAACATAGAATAAAAGAATATGGATGCACAGGAGGCGTGCTTAGATCAAGCTAATATGAAGTTACAAAGTTTCTAGACATTTACATTCACTTATTTCATTTTTTCTAAAGGTTTTATGAAGAAAAAAAACTCTACCCCCATTAATACAGATACAATCTTAATAGGAGGAAATACTACTTTTAAAAAGCCACAAAACATGTCTTCAAAAAAAGTTGTAAAAAACATAAACCCTTCCTGGCATGTGAAACAATAGCAGGAATGAAATAACAGAAATTAAGCCAGACAGGCATGCAATAGGCATCGTCATAATACATTTTATTTGATTCAGACGTCAACTGAGGTCAACAAATACAAATACATAAATATAGAACATATATAATTGTATTTTTTAAAAACGACTTTAAAAACTCTTTATAAGCTTAACCAGGTTATAGCAATTTGGGGTCCGCAAGTACATAATACATGAGTTAAAAAACTGTTAAATGTGTGCACTTTTTGAACTGTTTTAAAAAACTCTTTAGAAACTTAAACAAGTTATTGCAAACACATTCATTTGGGGGAGACTTACACACCGTAATTAAATCTTGAACTAAAATACCATTGTACCTTAAGCGGAGTGGCTTTATGAATCATCGCTGAGCGTCTACAAAGATCGGTTTGGAC
This sequence comes from Lissotriton helveticus, assembly GCF_964261635.1. NCBI lineage: Eukaryota > Metazoa > Chordata > Amphibia > Caudata > Salamandridae > Lissotriton > Lissotriton helveticus. Next base: position 488,682,677 of record NC_136072.1, on the reverse strand, counting down.
AAATTATTAATACGTGAGAAAGATCTTGTGATCCACTGTTACAAAAATCACAATTACCTGGATAATTTTCGGGGGACTTCCATCTGGCGGAATATACTTTTAAAGGGAGAATTCTTAATCTCAGAAAGAAGATACAGTGCCTTACTCTGTGCTCTAACAGGAACTGTAGATAGTGCTCGGGTGTTTTATATACTATGTTTTCTGCAATTTTTTATTCTCGGTGTCATATGTTTTAAAAAGAGCTTGAGCATACAATAGAGAGGCTACAACAAAAAAGAGGTTTAATGGAGATAATGGAAGATGACAAGACAGCCACTTTGAGAAAAGAAAGGAAAGGAATCAATTAAGAGTTGTAAGTCAAAGTCAATTTTTCAAGTGGGTTGACGAATGTATTTGGAGGAGTATGTAAAGGGAAGATTATTTAAACATGCCAGCTCGAGTGTGCAGATCATTTAAACTTTAAGCCAGATTGTGTGTGCCAAACCTAGGGCGGCCCTTATAAACCCAGTACTGGGTATCCAAAGTTTGGTAAACGGTCTGTGTAGAGACTGGGGGGGTGAGACTGACTCATTCTTTAGGAAAATTACTGCTATAATCTTCCCTCACTGGCCTAATATCACTGGCTAAAAAGTTATTTAAAGCCCTAAAAGTGAGTTATTTGGCACTGGCTGAGAGCATCTTGCCTACATGCAGTCAGGATGTTACCTAATCCCAATTTAGGTGGTTTCTACTGCAAAGACACAAAGGTACCTACAGCTAATATCCCAAGTGTATGTTGTACATATTTGTACATGTAGCTCTTATGTTCCATACATTGTGTGTAAGAATGACCCAGACTAATGGAGGCCTCTGGGTTACATGTGGGAGTTCTAATCCTATTCTTGTTTAAAAGATGTTAGTGAGGTTGTGTTCCCAGACCTTGTAGATGTATTGCTGATAGTCCTGAGCTGGAGGGAGGATACCTAGACATAGAAGTGAGGACAGAGGAGACAAAGCCCCTGTAGAAATACAAATGGACCTTTCAATAAGAGGAGCTATGATCAGTCTTCCAGTAGCAGTCCCATTTGGTGGATGAGGGTGGGGTGGGGCAGAGGGCGTCCAAGGGTGCGACTAGAGTGCCAGTTGTCATGGTGTGACGGGTCCTTTAGAGGGTGATTAACCTTTTGTCTCTTTCCTGGTCACTGTCAGTGTGGATGTTGATAGCCAGGTGCAGATTGCTCACACATCTTTGTAACTCTGTTGTGTGTACTCTAGGCTGTAGACTACCCTGGTTTTAGCTCTCCACTCTACACAAAGGCTATCTCTGGGAAACAGCCTGGATAGGACACATGAAAGAACTACCCCAAACCGGGTTCTGTGTATCTAAAATATAATCATTCAAGTCAACCCAACCAAAAAAACAGACTGTAGAGAACTGTGGCAGACCATCCCAATACAATACTAAGAGGGAAAAAGGAATTTGGGAATAGAGAAAGCCATAAAAGGAACGCAAGTAACTCCAATGCACAAAGCCCTACATATGTGTCAACAGACCTACCTTAGGTAGGAGAACCCGTTTTTGAAGCCAGAAATTGGCTCATTTTAGATGTCTACGTATAAAATTGCATCTTCTTCAATATAAATCAATGGGGAAAATCCCTTCCCTGTCTTTTTTTTCCCCAGTCTCCCACTTACCTGTTCTTCAGTGTTGGAATGTATTGCACAATTATATTCAAAATATACAGACTGAACCAGTGGTCTTCAAACTGTTGGCCTCACCCCATAGGGCAAGGAGGGCAAAATTCCATGCGCCCTCAGGGTCATGCAAGTCCCACAACAATGAAACTCAGTTGATTTCCTTTGGGGATTTTGAAATGTATTTTTATGGTTGTGTCTTTTGGCTTATTTTTTTAAAGTCATTTGGGCTTTTATTGGTTTTCTTTTATTCTCGATGGGTAGAGAGGCCAACGCATTGTACTGGGGAAGAACTTGGCAGTACTTTTTACAGGTGTCTGCAGACGTTTTTTTTAAATCTGGTTTTCAGGAAAAACACAACACAGTAAGGCATCAGAGAGAACAGTGAAATACCATGTAGAGCCTCTTACGCACCCAATTCCATGGTCTGTGTCTCAGGTATTCACACTCCCGAATAGTGGTGAGACAAGTGTCCAGTCAGAACCATTAAGAGCTGAAGTCCCACTTCTGTTATGTGGCAACAGGATTAACAGTCCTGCTTAAGTTCCATACCAAGCATAGTGGAGAGACGGTATATGGTGTTATGACTTAGCTCCCTATATAGCCTCTCTTTGGGTAATGGACTGACAAGAGTTTGATAGGTTTATCCATGGCTCCTATTCCTCGATTGCTGTGTGACTAAAGGGCAAAGCACCCCATCATGTCCATGACACTTTAGTAACCTATAGAGAGAGTCACCAAAACAAAAACAACCAGCCAAACCAGTTAAAAACATGTTTGCATTCTTTAGTGTGATGCATGGTGTGAGAGACGTGGTAGCAGGGATACCAACTGTAGTTGATGCCCGGATGAAAGCTTTGTCCCATAAGGGCATATGAGAAGGCTGAACATGTAGGCAAATTCGGAGTCGAGGGATAATTCATTGTATCTCATCTGACATCCACATGATAGATATTTATTTATATCTGGGGTTTCCCACCAGTAAAGTGGATTATCCAATAGGGGTACACCCCAAAGTATTTTTATGAGTAATCTGGATCACTGCAAATGTCCAATTGATTTTTATCAGAACTCCTACACATTGGTACCATCTGCCAAACTTGTAGCCACCTATTTTGGTGTGGATATGGCACACATGGTGAAGCACAGGGGCGGTGGGTGACATTTGAAAGTGGTTGGGCGCAAAGTGATTTGCATACAGCACCGTAGCGAGCGAGCGAAGATAGCGAGCCCGAACCCCAAAAGGGTGGTTAGGGGGGATAACCCCCCCCCCCCCAAGAAAATTTTGAAAAAAAATCGTGCATTTTCAAGTAAATTTGAGAAAGCAGGAAGGTTAATAAAGCAATTGTGAAAGTGCAGCTATTACATTAATAGATGGCATAACATAGGTAGCTGCTTATTCAGTATAACCACACTTCATACATTCACACTTGTAGAAGCCTCTATTGTCAGCCATGATGTCTTGCCTAAGGCGCAAACTGGACTGATTAAGGTAATGCATTTTAAATATAAAATGGAAATGTGAAAGGAGTGTGTAGGAAGACTTCATGGACATTGTTGGTAATTTAAATACCATTATTCAGCTCGTGGATATGTTCTAATAGTTATGCGTGGCAGCTTGCCTCTCTAAAGGCATAGAAAATCCTCTGAAACATCACACATGATGCATTCTAAAATGTTACAAGTCATGCACTAGGCTGCCTTTTTAAGTACATTAAGCATGTACAGGGATATTATTACAGAGTAAAAATATTTGATGTAAACAAGGGAGTAGCCAGAAAAAGAAAATATGCCCCAGACAGGCTTAGAGGGAGAGCTCCCCCTGAGGGAGTTCTAAAACATATTTCCTGCCCCATCACCCTTTGCATAACTTCAACACTCTGAAACACGTCGCTTCATAAACATGGGCAAGAAACTTGATGGAGCTGTGAGGTCCTGCGACAAAGGCAGCGTTACTCTTCCTATAAGCCGGGAAGCTTAGTGTTCCTGAATGACATGCATACATGTGTACCTAAAGTTGTGATGTACCCGTCAATAAAACAAGGTATATAACGCATGCTTAGGTAAAACATACTTTCACCGATGGCTATCTTAACGCGGAAAAGCGGATGCTATTGTTATCCAACTCAACGGTATTTATTTTATCGACCTTAGAAAAATGAAAGGCTAAGTGGGCAAGCTAGGATTGGAACATGTGATCATGGAGTCCAACAGAGAGCTATGACATAAATGCTTTAGACCACAGACCATCGCTGTTTTGGAGATGTGTTGGTGGGAGGGGCAGAGAGGGCATAGCCACAGATTACTACTGGATAGTTTTGTATGTCGTAAATCTAAGTAATACTGCAACACCTAGAGACAAGGCCACTGGAATTATGCGGCAGGGAAGGACCAAAGTATGTGGCAGGGTTGGCTAGATTATGCATCAAGAAAAGTCAAATTGTGCAGTGTAATGTGCCACACTCTGTGATAGTATTACTTCATAACTTTGACAGTTTTACACATGGTAACGGCGTTAAGGCAAATATTTAACCTTACTAATCCCCGATTATGCGGAAAACGCTGCGGCAACAGAATCGCATAATTCTGGTAGCCTTGCCTATAGGTGTGAAACAAACTAGTGATGCAGAGACCTTGTCTGAATGTTGCAAGTGACCTCTAACCTTCAGAGCTCGCAGTGTCACTTGAACTTTGCCAGAGACGTCCAGCGCATTAAGCCTCTGACAGTGACGCATAGGCTTGGCATTGGCAGAAATCAAGCAACGTTCTTTAAAACTGGAAGATCTGGCTACAGAGGCGGACTAGAAATAAGTTAGTTGAAAAGTTGCAGAACCGCCATGATCCTAATATTCAAGTGATCTACATTTTGAGAAACCTGTAAAAAATGCAAAATTGATCCCTCTGCTACCATCGGCGCAGCTATCAAACTCAGCTTTCATGTGAACTACACTGGACGCCTTCTCTCAAAGTCAACACATACATGATAATATTAACAAATAACAATTCATGCCTTTTTGCAAACGCGTCACATAACCCACACAGCAATAACTCCTCCAACAACGTTATGAGTGCTATCAGCAGAAGCAGCCTATCCAGATGAACGTGATTATCGACAGTTATTCAAAGAAAGCAGTTACACAGAATGCATAGTTTATATCTGAATCACCTTAGAGGGATGATCATCTTATAAAAACAGATATTCAGTAATGTTCACATTGTAAAAATCAGCATTTGCATTTCACCAATTCATGCGCTCTTGCATTTCAGAGGTTGCTGAAAGGCTGTGCATAGGCGAAGTTTTCATCACAATACTTTAGCGCTGCAAGAAACGCCAGACACAGACGGCTGCTCAGAGCCAATGTCTGAATCAATCTAGCAAGTTTAGAACTTTACACTGGCAATGGGATTGTGCGGGGTCTGCCAGTGCTTGGTCGAGCAAGTGATCAATAAAGTAAATTCCTGGTTCAATTGTTAGCACTGTAAGTAAAAAAGGGGCAATCCCTGGACACTATTTTTCAAGAAGCGAACTCTTGCCACCAATACCTTGTCATTCACTCATCCCACACACGCAGAAGTGTCAGCTAAATTACTGGTCACAAACTAAATCACAATGTTTACAATCTATTTTATTAAAAAAAGGAAATATTTTCCAGTTAAAAATTCAGTAAAGATTAACTGAATACATCAATTTAAACACATCTCATGAAGACATTATCAAAAACAGGCCTATTATTAAAAATAAAAAAAACATTTTCATGCAAAGTAGAATAAGGAAACAATGTATATCTATTGAGCAAGACCACAGTACATTTGTCAAATCCACAAAGATAGTTTCACAGTATATCACAATTTTGACATCGTAAACAACATAACCCCTCTGTAATCAATGAAGCTCTTAATGGTGCTACAGATTAATTGATTAAAAAAAAAACCTTGTGTAAATAACTGAGGTGCTTCTAGTACAATATAATAAAAGTATCTCAGGAGCCCCCTAGGTAAATTTGAATTCTATGCGGAAATTGCGTCGACGCGTTTCGGTGTTGTCGCCCGTTGATATGGTCACACCTTCCTCAGGACAATGTTTTATATATTGGGGTCTTCTAGAACAAGACTCTGTATCCTCTCTGTGTAATAAAAGAGAGTCAATGAGTACCTATATATATTTCCATGTCATTCACTCAAAAGGTACACCATTGTATATTCTCACATGCATCTTTAATTTAAGTAAGAGTGTTTCTTAACTACCACAATGTAGCTCACTAGTTACTTTCTATTACACGCCTTTGTACCCTTGCATGTCAGATCTAGAAATGGAAGTACTGACAATTTTTACGTGGCAAAAAATCATTTTCCACATCTTTCACATATCTCTGTCTCGTGCATATTTCTCCTATCATGGTCACTATATATTCATGTACTATGGTTCTACATTTACTTTTGCATCTTTGTCATTTATTAATTACCATGTGTCCCATATAAAATCACAATTTTCTCCATTTGTATCCTATCACATCCCTCCATTGTGGTTTAGAGAGTGACCTGTTGTACTCTATAGACATGTCATTGTGAGAAGGTGGGTCAACTGACCTCTAGAGTATATTGTCTGGGTTCCTCACATTCACCCGATCCTTCACCACTTCGTACGTTAATAAGGATAATACCCTGTTAAGCGGAAGATTTAAAATTAGATCTAAACTATAGTTGCGCCTTCATGTTTACATATAAGGATTTGAGTTGACAGAAATTTTTTTTACCTCTATGTTTCAGGCCAAACCGAGTTAAATGTTCTAGTCCTAAATTGGTTGCTTGTTAGTCGCTGCAAAATTCATGTTCCTGTAAGTACACCTTCTAGGTGAATCATGTGGGATCCTATTTATCAAAGAGGGAGTAGTTTTTATTATTATATCCATATAGGAAAATAGGATATAATAATAAAAACTACTCCCTCTTTGATAAATAGGATCCCACATGATTCACCTAGAAGGTGTACTTACAGGAACATGAATTTTGCAGCGACTAACAAGCAACCAATTTAGGACTAGAACATTTAACTCGGTTTGGCCTGAAACATAGAGGTAAAAACATTTTCTGTCAACTCAAATCCTTATATGTAAACATGAAGGCGCAACTATAGTTTAGATCTAATTTTAAATCTTCCGCTTAACAGGGTATTATCCTTAATAACGTACGAAGTGGTGAAGGATCGGGTGAATGTGAGGAACCCAGACAATATACTCTAGAGGTCAGTTGACCCACCTTCTCACAATGACATGTCGAGTACAACAGGTCACTCTCTAAACCACAATGGAGGGATGTGATAGGATACAAATGGAGAAAATTGTGAAATTGTGATTTTATATGGGACACATGGTAATTAATAAATGACAAAGATGCAAAAGTAAATGTAGAACCATAGTACATGAATATATAGTGACCATGATAGGAGAAATATGCACGAGACAGAGATATGTGAAAGATGTGGAAAATGATTTTTTGCCACGTAAAAATTGTCAGTACTTCCATTTCTAGATCTGACATGCAAGGGTACAAAGGCGTGTAATAGAAAGTAACTAGTGAGCTACATTGTGGTAGTTAAGAAACACTCTTACTTAAATTAAAGATGCATGTGAGAATATACAATGGTGTACCTTTTGAGTGAATGACATGGAAATATATATAGGTACTCATTGACTCTCTTTTATTACACAGAGAGGATACAGAGTCTTGTTCTAGAAGACCCCAATATATAAAACATTGTCCTGAGGAAGGTGTGACCATATCAACGGGCGACAACACCGAAACGCGTCGACGCAATTTCCGCATAGAATTCAAATTTACCTAGGGGGCTCCTGAGATACTTTTATTATATTGTACTAGAAGCACCTCAGATATTTACACAAGGTTTTTTTTTAATCAATTAATCTGTAGCACCATTAAGAGCTTCATTGATTACAGAGGGGTTATGTTGTTTATGATGTCTAAATTGTGATATACTGTGAAACTATCTTTGTGGATTTGACAAATGTACTGTGGTCTTGCTCAATAGATATACATTGTTTCCTTAATCTACTTTGCATGAAAATGTTTTTTTTATTTTTAATAATAGGCCTGTTTTTAATAATGTCTTCATGAGATGTGTTTAAATTGATGTATTCAGTTAATCTTTACTGAATTTTTAACTGGAAAATATTTCCTTTTTTTAATAAAATAGATTGTAAACATTGTGATTTAGTTTGTGACCAGTAATTTAGCTGACACTTCTGCGTGTGTGGGATGAGTGAATGACAAGGTATTGGTGGCAAGAGTTCGCTTCTTGAAAAATAGTGTCCAGGGATTGCCCCTTTTTTACTTACAGTGATACTAGTACCATGTTCCCTGGAACCTGTGGGGTCTTCTCTCATGTTTTCTCATCAATTGTTAGCACCATGCCTTCCTGAAGAATCCGTCCAGTACGCAAGCTTTTGAGACCAGGCTCCGTACTCCGTTCAACTCCCTCTGGGTAGCCTCCAACATCATGCACGTCAATGCCAAGAAAATGTCCCAGACCATGTGGCATAAATATTGCACCCAGATGAACTTTCACCATGTCATCCACGTTGCCTTTCAAAATGCCAATTTTGGTCAGTTCTTCCAGATGAACTCTGTCTGCTAGACAATGCATATCTGGCCAGGCAACACCTGGTTTTACTGCCTTCATGACAGCACGTGATGAATGAAGCACAGCTTCATAGATGGCCTTCTGATCAGGAGTGAATTTTCCATTCGCAGGGTGATGTCTGACCCATAGCAGTGATATTCTCCTCCCATATCAAACAAGCACAAATCGCCATCAACAACGGTCTTGTCATTTGGGGCTCCAGCATGCCCGTAATGCAAAATGGATGAGTTGTCTCCACTGCCACATATGCAAGTGTATGACGTGTGCCGCATGCCTCCACGTTTATAGCAATAATGCAGGAACAGGCTTTCCAATTCGTACTCTTTCATCCCCAGTTTAGCCGCTTTCATAACCTCTTTATGGGCCTCGCTGGAGATCCTGTTACTGTAGCGCAAGACTTCCAACTCCAAGTCGGTCTTAATTACACGGCACTCCACTATTTCTGGATGAAGAATTTTGTTGTTCACTTGAAATTGGCTAATTCCTTACAATGAAGCTTCTTTGCAGACATTTCCACCATCGGTATTAATGCCACGCAGAGTACGAAGAACAGACGGGTTCCTTGATGCCAGGACACTGGAAATCTCAACTGTATAGTGCACTTCATCCACTTCATACTTCTTTTTGAAATAATCCCGTGGGTGAATCTTTCAATCTTTCCCATCCAGACTGCATAGCTCTCGGGGAGTTTGGGAACAAAAAGTAACGATTTTCATGTTTCGACATCAATAGCACCATAGCAGTCTGCTTCTGTTACTCCAAAGGTCCAATGAACGAAAGACTCCTGGCAAAAAATAATCCCAGTATCTGTGCAGTATCTTTGGGTCTCTTCCCCTCCTTGCAGCATAACAATGGAATTCTTCTGGACATCTTTGTTCGCTCTCAGTCTTGCTAGAAGCCGGTTTCTGTTTAGTGCAAAGAGCGCAACTGGAACCTTATGGGTTTCATTCCCCAGCCAAAAGTATGGTCCTCTACACATGGTTGCATCTCATGCCAAACTCGGAGCCCCTATCTTCGTATCCACAGCGGTGCTTAACGAGACTCAACAGTTAATCACAGCCAGCAACATGAATGCTGTAATCACACAATTACTGTCTGGAAGATTCATTTGGCAGGCAAAGGAAACTTATTTGTTGCATTTTTTTACACTGCTCTGAAAACGTTCAGGGAAATTGAGTTTCTCGCACTGCAATGGCTGGGTACTGATACCCGAATGGAGAACTTATTTGTTACACAGTTGGCGTCATATACCACTATGAAAAGCAAATTTCAGAATATATCCTGCTTAGCCCTAATTACAACCTTCTTGGAGCATCTAACTTGTTGTGGAGGGTAAAACGCTGTGTATTCTGCGACCCTCACAGTAGTCCATGATTCAATACATTGATTACAGGAGACATTTGACATCAGCAGGCTGAATTTACTACCTAGTAGAATCTGCAATGTTCCCGAGTGGAAAAGATGAGAGGGTTAAGGCATCTGGAGCTCTTGGAAAGGATAGGGTAGAGTGTGGGTTCAATGAGGAACCCCTTCGCAAAATGTTTACTTTGTCTGTTTTCAGAAATCATATCCGTGATTTTGACATCAAATTTTAGGCACCTTTATGCCAACCAGAATAGTTAGTCACACAGCGCACATAATACATAAACACAAAGGAATTTAAGGAGCACTGACAAGACCCAATAAGGCTCTCTGACAGATAAGTCTGCAGCTAGCACTGTGTTTTTTGGCTGGGCTGCAAAAGAGGTCACAAGTGGTTCTGCTGCATTCTTTTGCCTAAAGCCATTTCAGTCGCTGAGGATTCCCTAAGTGGAAAAAGGAAAACCAAGATCTAACAGGCCGCGCAGGTCCATCCTTTTCAGAGAGCTGCAGACATACATGCACACCCCTCAGAAACCAGGTGGCATTTATAAGCGACCAACAAAAAAGCTAACATGCTCTCAAATTATGCATTCCACATATGTGCAGGTGCTTGCGATAGCTCGGCTGGTAAATGCATCTGCTGTGAAGCTCAGCATACAAACAACAGGGTTGAAATGTTGGTGGGAAATACAGCCTGTCATCCTTCTAAAGCTGATAAAGTAAGTATTGTGAAAGCTGAGTATATTTTATGGCAGCTGTTAACAGCGCTAAGGAGCAACAAGTCTGTATGTTAACAGTTGTCATGTCTCCAAGCGTAACATAAAACAGCAATTTGTAATTATTTCTGCTACATCTGCTGTGGGACTCAAAACCGCTCCAAAACGGTCACTGCTCAGGGTTCAAAGAACTCACGTGGGCTCTCTTCCTCCGTAGGGTTGATGAGGACGTTACCATTTTTGCCTGCTTATGCCGGCTGTAAAGCCCATCTGTTTCCTGTTACTCATTTCTACAATTAACATGCACTCATCACCAGCTCGAAGAACACACTCATGAACCCCCTGCGTAGGAGTTTCGGACTTCGAGAGTACCCCGATCACAAGTTAAGAACCACTGCCCTAAATCATTCACAAGGCCTACGGCGCTAAATGTCTGGCTACATCCAGTAATTGGGACATTTTGACCAGAAACCTGCACTTTGCCTCTTATCGCCTGTCCCCGCCACGAGCCTCAAAAAGAAAAAGCATAGAAGAAGATCCATCAGGGTTCAGGGACTGGAAGTCTGGAACAACCTGGAAGCACAACTCACAGAACCGTGGCGGCGTGGCTGAATAAATCTTCCTTTAGTTAAGTAAATCACTGCTAAATGACCTCTTCACATTGGTATTTAATTGAGCACCTTCAATAGCAAATGAAGTTACTGGGAATACTGAGAAACTGGCTGTTTTTTACTTTAATGTGTTCTCTGCTGCTCCACCATCACAGTGAAGGCAATATTTGCAAAAAGCCACTCTCCTGCTGACACAGAATGGTCTGCTGCACCAGCCGGGCATAGTTAGACCTTGCCCTGCCCGTTCTCTCGCTACTGTTGGTCTAGTGGAGACTCGGATATTCTGGGAGTTTCCTTGGCAGTTGCCACGCGCGCTCTCCGGATCGCCTCGCTTGTCGCCTGTCTGGTGATGATGACACGCATACAGACTGTGCCCCCCTAGCCAATCCTGGCGCTGCATGCAGCCCCAGGATTGGCTAGGGGGGCATAGTCTGTATTCGCCCTGAATCGCCCTGAATCCTCCTGGCACTGGCGGCCTGAGCAGCACCCCTGGGACCCGCAGGTACAGTGCGCTGCGCATGCTCGAGCTGATCACAGCCCTGTGTCACTCAACTTGAGTCACACAGGGCTACACCAGCCCGAGACTTAGGATGCCGGCCCGCAGCTCAGCCGCCCCCACCCCCCCGCCCCACCCCCTGGCTTCAGCGGCATGACACACTGGCAAATGCAATTGTATTTTGCCTGCTTAGCGGACGGCTAAGCAGGCAAAAATACAATTGCTTTTATTTTGCCAATAGCGTGCGTGCGTCCATGTGGCTTGGTGGGGCTACGCCCCCACGCCCCAATGGACGCACCGCGGCTGGTGAAGCATGCCACTATAATGAGTAGGTCAGGTGACCCTTACATTTCCTTTGGAAACCTGCAGTTTACTCAAGAAGTGAGTAGGCTGTGCACTTCATTGACTTAAACGCCTGTTGTGTGTTATGTTCTTGTAAGGGAGGTCGTACTTGGGTATCTATCCTCTCTCTTGGTATGATTATCAGTGGCGGCTCCTCTATGGGGGCTTTTGGGCGCCGCTCCCCTGCTTTCTCGCCGTGCGAGAAGGCAGAAACAAATGGTAGTTATTACCGTAACGTAACGTCGAGAAAGCAGAAGTTCCTGGTTGTGGGTGGGCGGTGTTACTCGAGGGCAGGGGGGAGTGGCTTGCCCACTGTTGTCTGAGGCCGCCCTTACAGACCGTATTAACAACAGTGGGCAAGCCACTCCCCCCTGCCCTCGAGTAACACTGCCCACTCTCGCTGTTCTCTCTGTATGCTGCAGCATACAGAGAGAAATTGATGTGGGTGGGGCAGCGGACTTACCAATAAAAAACGCTGCGGTGGAGGGCAGGGAGGCTGCCTGCAGCCTTCCTGATGACGAGCACCCTGGGAATTCGAAACCAGGACGGCGGGAGTCTGGAGTCTCGGGACTTAAGAAAAGCGGGAAGGTAAGTTTTACTTTTATTATTTATCCCGCCTCCCCCCCCCCTATCCCCTTCCGCGGCACGACAACCCCATTTCCACCCGCCCGTAATGCTGGCCGCGACTGCTTGATAACATGGAGACACCTGTGCGTTTTTTCTTATTTAGTAGGTCACAATGACACACAACCCATTTAAACTATGTTTAGCGTTCGGTTTTAGAACAGTTTATAATTACCAACTCAACCCATGCTTGTGACACTCAAATGCGTTGTCTCACTCTAACCTCGTTGTATTCTAAGATACTGCTGTTAACTTGTTTTGAAAAAGGTGACTTTTCATTGAAAGCATGTGTTCGGTAATTTTACATATTTAGTAATGACGCACGAGAAACTATTTAAGTTGTTTTGGCAAATGAGGGACAGAAGATCAGGAAGTTCATGTGGTCAGGTAAGTTTTCTAAATGGTATTCTCCCTCGGCCACCCAACCCCGCGCGACCCCCCCCCCCCCCCCCCCCCCCCCCCAACTGCGAGAGAGGTCACGCACCCTTCTCTGCTCGCACTTCTAAAGTTTTCATGCAGCCGCCGCAAGCCCTGACATGCCTCCCTCATTGATGAAATACACTCAGTGTAACAACAGAAAAGCACGCACTTTAGTTGTACACACAATGCTGTGTTAGCCCTCAACGTGCTGTGTCATAGTGATGAGTCTGATGGCATTCCTCCAGAAACTCTGCATTCTAGCTCTCCAATTAAAAGCACACCGCGTTTTCGTTCCTGTGCGAGGCACAAAACAATCAAGCTGAGAATGTGCAGAGATGCTGTTTGAAAAGCCGGTGATGTGCCCCGGTATGGCAGATCATTTTCAAATGACAGCACGAAGCTAAGTAAGCTTGCGCTACACAAGCCATGGTAAGGGGCAAAGCCTGATTATGCATTTAATATGTGTAGCGCAGTGGCGGTCAGAGCACTGGCACTCGTAAAAGTGGTCTCCACAAACAGTTTTATTAAAAAATGTACTTACCACCCTTTGCTATATAAAAATGTTAAAGTCCATTCAATTCACCAAATTCCGTTGAACCACAGAAACGATGCACACATGGTTCGGCGGTGGATGCCTCAACTCGTCTACAGGAGTAGTCAATAACACTAGAAGCGAGACTGGTCGAAATGTCAAACCGTCACTAAGCAGACACTGGTGGGCCAGCCCGTGTACCGCTGGTCACTTGGTAGGAATTCAGTGGGGCAGCAGGTCTGGTAATGGTGGACTTCAGGCCTGCTAATGCTATCCATCGCCATCTGTGTATTTTGGTGTTGGGGAGTTACAACAATCTAGGGCCCCAGACAAACCCCAACTTAGACCACTGATGCAATGTGATGACACTGTTTACAGCCACTGTTATTACCATCGGCGCTGCTTTGTGTTCTGGGTTCTTGCATGATCGCCTTGTCTCTGAGAGACCAGATGTGGCAGTGGGGCATGTTGGTGCTGTTAAGAATGTGCGTCTGGCTAACACCAGAATCCCGGCGAACCCCCCCCCCTCCCCCCCTCCTTTGAACCTCCCCATAGGTTGTTCGGTCTCGCTCGCTCGCTCACCACGGTGCAGTACGACAGTCCTTTTATGCCCTACCACTTTCAAATGTCACCAGCCGCCACTGATGATTATACTTAGCTCCTTATCCCAATTCACCTCAGCTCCCCTCTCGTCCTTTACCCCTGCATCTTCTTTTCCTCTGTCAGTCCTAGCTCAACAACTACCACACTCCTTTTCTTGCCCTAGTTTACCCCTCCCTCCTTTATCCCCACCTTTCTTTCTTCCTCTTGACTCTTCTGCTAGCGGGTGTACCAATCATTAGTTCAACAGTTCCAGTGGCACAAGGGCCCATGGAATGATAAACTGCTGTCTAGGGATGTGCTGCAAAATTTGAGTAATTTGCTTTTGGGCAATTATGCAACATTACGGCACAACTATGTGAAATTACATGTAATTATGTGCAATGCACATCCATCATTTCAAGCTATATTTTAGTGCAATAACCGTCCTCAAGTCAATTTTTGCTGTATGTAAGGGCACCACAGACAGCAGCCACTCGTGTTTTGTTATTCCTATGCATTCACTGTAATTTGTTACTGCAAATTGCACTATTTGAGGTAAATTTTTACCCCAAATGGTGCTTAATTACGTGAAGTGGCATAATCGCATCATTTCGGGAATTTTAAGACACCAAGACGAACAAAATTTACCGGAGGATTGCGGAGATATAGATTTTTTATTAAATCGTAAACCAATGTTTAATGCACAAAATTGCAACAAGCATTGGTACGCAGACATTTAAAACAGTTTGTAAAGCTTTTGTAAAGTTGTGTTCGGCTATTCCAGCCCATAATGGGTGACCAGCTATGGCAGGGAGTAGGTCAGTGGGGCCAGTAAGGATGTGTAGAGCAGTTACCTTGTCACCAAAGCAGTCTCAAGTCCAGTGCCAGGCTCTATTGAGGAACCTCCATAGACTTAATATGAGTGATCCTGATTCAAGGGATACAGGATGCTTAAAATACTGTAAGATGCGGAGGATGCTGTGTGGTTGACGGAGGGCTGCCTGGGGTAACTCCTCAGTCTATTGTCTTTGTGGGGCAACTTTGGCAACTGGGGTCAACATCCCTAGAATTCCTCTTTGGTCCAGCAAAAGTCCAGTTGTTTCTGGAATGCTGGTCTCGAGTCACATGCAAACCATTGGTTTCCTTTGGCAAATGCTAGTGTCCACCTAGGGTGACCAACCTGTTCTCCGATGACTACCCCAAGTCCAGCAGACTTAGGCTCAACTATTGAGTGTTGGGGTTCGGGCTCCTGCACTGCACGTCAGCAGTCAGTCAGCAGAGATCAAGCAACTGTGGCTAGTAAATTGCCAAGGCGGGCTCCTTCAGTATTTGTAGCCCTGATTCTGTAACAGGAAGTCAGCCAACCTACCCTTGGAGTTCACTTCCACAATATGGGATTCTGTATTGACTATTTCATGACTGAGAAACCAGAGGCACAGTCTTTTCTTTGGTAGCCCAAGGATCAACAGGTGCAGTCCACTGGTTGGTGCAGCCTCTCTTGCCAGGTGCAGGAATCAGCAGGGTGGTCCTTCTTCAGTCCTCTCTCCAGTCCAGGTGTGGTCTGGGAGTCAGGGGTGCCATATTTATGAATCTAACCAGAGGGTACAGTTCCTATAGAAAGAGAAGCCTAGTTTGTAGGACAAGACATCAAAGGTAATTTGCAGGATTGTCTCTTGTTGCCCTTCATTATTTTTTTAGTTTTATAAGCATCCCATTTTCCTTTAAGGGAAACGGGTTGCATTTTAAAAACCTGATTGCTTTATTTAAGGCAGTGACGGCTGGTGACATCTTTAAAGTGGTGAGGCATAAAAGTTGTAGATTCATGTTGCTTCACGAGCAAAGCGAGTGAGCACAACTGTCATATGGGGAAATCAGGGGTGTTCTCCCCCGAGAATCTGTTTTAAAAAGAGTGGGAAAATCATGCATTTTAAAGCATATTTGATGAAGCAAGACTGTTTATAATGCCACTGTGACAGTGTTGACTTGAAATATTTCAAAACATTGAAAATACTCCATATTTTACAGAATTAAAATTGTTTAGTCACTGTAGTGTGCAAATTTTACAGTACAGTTTGGCATTTCATACTGATCACAGTTTGTGTCCATTTTCTCTTGATAGCTCAGTTTTGTTTACACCAGCGAGGCAAAAACTGGACATATGTTCCATCCAATGCCTGAACTCAGTGGCCAGGAGAACTCTCGGAAGTTGGAGAAAGGGGCAGCACTGCCTTGTACAGGGGAGGGGAAGAACATGCGATGAAAGGATGAGATTGAACTAGCAGGAAGTAGATATGAGAGAAAGAAGGTGTATTAAAGGAATCAGAGGAAGCTAGATATGAAGGACAAAAGGAGAGAGTTTTGAAGCAAGGGGAAAAGGCATGGAGAGGGCAGAAAGATATGGAGAGAGACATTGGGAGAGAAAAGGAAATGTGTGAGGTAGAGGCATGAAAGTAGTACAGGAAGGAAGAGAATGATAGAGGCATGAAGGAGGGAAAGAAAGTAAAGGAGAGACAGATGCATGGAGGGAGGAAAGTAAGCAAGAGAGGGGTAAAGGCTTGGAGGAAGGAAGAGAAGGAAGGAAGAAGAGAAGGAAGCATGGAGGATGTAAGGAAGCAAGAGTGATACCGAGGTTTAGGAGGAAAGAAAGTACATGAGACCACTGGCGGCCCTTGAGATTAGATGCCCAGCATGAACAGCGGAGACCCGTGGAAACAATTAGCACATGGGACAGGATGGACTCGCTATTCCACAGGCAAAGAGAGACCACAGCAAATAATAACATGGCCATGCAGGCTGCAACGAAGGCCCGTGGAGACCATTAATTAACACATGGGACGAGTACAATAATACATTTGGAATGAGAGGTGTATCGCTCAAGCCCCCAAAGAGGAGCTTTACATAGATGGGAAATCATCTCTCTGGCTCACCACAAACAGAAAGAAAATAAGGGCTGTTTGTGGTCATGCCTGCTTGTATACTCCATGCCCGTGCCCTGTTTTTGACTCCTGAAACATGTAAAAGGTTTTTTGTTCTACGGAGAACATGTGCCATTTTTATGACCATTCTTTTTATTACATTTTGATTGCTAGAAACAATACATAACCACTGTCCACCAGCTAGTATTAATAAATTCCATTGTCACAGACAGAATAGGTCCTATTTAGTGCAACACAAAACATATTTCTGCTTGGCGCAAGAGCAGATGATGAGACAATGCAGTGGCTGTCCCCATCTCCAAAGTCCATCCATGGGACAAGGCCCTTAACAGGCCTATATAAGTTTAAAAAAATGGCTGCCTGGGCCTTACCTCGTGAACTGCCAAAGTCCAGAGTTCACATAACGACATGCACAAGTCCTACTCAGGACAGCAACCTGCAGTGCTGTGCTCAGTAGCAACCATTGTGACTAGCTGCTGCCGGCACTGCAGTAATGTTGAATTAGACTGCCTCCAACAACCATGCAGTCCGACTCAAGTTGCAGACAGTGTTCATAAAATTGCTTCCACTCCGGATTGACGCTGCTGCAGACGCACACGTGGGAAGCAGTCTCAGGTCGAGTCTGCACAGACTTGATTCCTTGGTGCCCCACCTGCCACACCCTTTCCCAACTTGTCACAGTGTGGGCCCACCCTGACAAGCTCTCCACTCTCTGATTGACGCAGAGGCTTAGTGATACTGGCCGTTATTTAAAACTCCCTGAGCTAACTTTACCTCCACGTCATCAGGGACTGGGCCTTGAAGCTAGGTCTTTGCCGGGCTGATGACCTCACAGGCTTCAGGGCTCTCATCTCATCGGCCTGGCAAACACTTAGGCTTCTTTGGGCCTGGCCAAGGGGCAAGCAAGTAGAGCCATGTGACAGTGTCCACATGGTCACTGTACAACGGCGGTGGTGTCAGTGAGTGGGGAAGAGAGTGCTCTGTGTTCTGGTAGTATTCTAGTCGTAAGTAGACTACAATGCAAAATAACATATGGGATTATTTTTATTAAAACAAAATATGAGCATTGCTATATTATTGTTGAATGTAAATGGAACAGAACCTGCCACTGATTTAAAGGCAACCACAGACATGGTGGTTTGCTGACCCCAGCTGGCAACTATTCACGTGATGACAGGGAATCCTAGTGGGTCACAAAATACAGCCTACCTCATTAATATTCATGAGGTAGGTCTATTTGTGACCCTCTAGAAATCACTATTTATGGAATAGGGGCTAAATAACTCCTATGTAAATACCTTATAAACATTACCAAATGGCTAGTCATAAACAAATCGCTATATGGTAATCGCTATTACTGTTGTTCGTACATCTAGACAAAAAATCCCCTTATTTGGGTCCCAAATGGCCAACATCTCTATGTTCCCCTCCGCCGCCAACTTCAGTTGCTAAAAATCTTGGAGTCAAGTTTGATAATTAACTTTCCTTCCAACCTCGGGTACCTGCAGTGGTAGGCTCCTGTTTCGTGCTGCTCTGCACGTTAAAAAAATTATTTTCCTGCTCCCACTTCACTCTAGGAAGATTGTGGTTTGTGCACTGATAACTCTCAGATTTGATCACACCAATAATCTCCACCTCAGGCTGTCTGAAGGCCTGATTAGGACCTCAAGTAGTCCAGGATGCAGCAGCTCATCTCATTTTAAAGCTTCCCTGGTGTGCCTCGCTTTCCACTCATCTTAGTTCTCTTCATTGACTGCCAATTAATAAGAAAATAATCTTCATGTCTCTGGTCCTGGTTCAGTGGGCTCTCTCCTCTTCAGGTCCTCTGCATTTTTCTGAAAGATCTCAGGGGCATATTACCAACAATTAGCGATAATTATCGCTATGTTGGCTTAGCGGCAATATTTTTATCGCCGTGCTGCGGCGATTTTTATCGCTTAGGAACCTTGCCTTTATCAAGGTTTATCTCCTAAGCGATAAAAATCGGCCGAAACGCATGAATATCGCTGAAAAGTCAGCGATATTCATGCATTACCGAGCTAATGCTCTTAGCCATGTTATCCACCTACCATTGGATAACATGGCTAAGAATTGCTCAGGGGCAGGTGTTAGCTTTTGGAGATATTGGCGCTTAGCGCGAATATCTCCAAAGGTTGGTAATAGGAGATAGCGATGTTAGCGACTGTTTCCAGTCGCTAACATCTTGGCACGCCCACTTTGCATGTCATTAGTGATAAATTTCACTGACATGCAAAGCGGGGCCCAAGATGGTCGCTATCTCCAACTAGCTGTAGCTAACTGGTGTTAGCGACAGCTAGGTAATAGGGAGATACTTTTATCTCCGCTTTCTTGGCTTTTAAAGCCAAAAAAGCGGAGATAAACACCCTTGATAATATGCCCCTCAGTTCCGTCACCCGTTAAGAGACTTGTGCTCGGCAAAGGCTGCCCTGCCGGTTGTGCAGAGGATCAGGCAGATGAGAAAAGGGGCTGCTCTTTCTCTTTTTTAACATCCAAGGCCTGAAATCAGCTTCATTTTGAACTCCAGACCCTGGGCCCGCATTCACTATTTCACTGGAAACTGAAAATATGGTTGTTTTCATATCTTTAATGGTTATAATGTTTATTTCTCTTCTGAAATCTCCAGTGCCCACACAGTCCTAGGAGTAGCTGTGCACTTTATAAAACAACCTCATTCATTAATTCTAATAAATCTCAGCTCCACTCTTTCCAAGACCCACTGTTATTTCAACAGATAGATTACACACAGCTTTGCCAATGCACTTCAGTTCTAATCTGTAGGCCTCCTGCTACTCCAGCAGTGACATCCACATTAAGCCCTGCTGGCATACCTCAAGTCTTACTTGGTACACCCTCTGCCATCCCTTGCTATTCCTACACTGGAACAGGATACCCAACTCTACTGCCAGCACTTTCCTCCGTGTGTTACTGCAGAGATGATAAAGCCATGGCCATTGTCCTAATTTGTTTGACACAGGCCAGGGCCCTGTGAGGCTCACAACCTCACACAATTCCAATAACCAGTCATACCCACCCTCTCGCCCCCAGAAACAAAGGTACATAGAAATAGCTACTCAGTTGATGGCAATAGCTTCCCACAGCAGACTGTACATAGCATGTGAGAACTGCACAGAAGTCATATATGCCTTTGCCTTGGCACATGATTTTCTTTCCCTCTCCCCCCAGCTATTTTAATGTTGCACCCGCCTCATTCTAATTTACAACAAGGTGTCTCTTAAAGTGTAGCTTAGAACATATTGCTATTCATGTGATGCATTTTAAAGCTGGTCTCTGTTTAATACTAAAGATCACTTTGGTTAGTATCTTGTAATATGTGCAGCACTCCAAAAGTAAGAAACACTGAGAGAAAAGAAGAGCGAAAAAAAGGGTACCTTATTTCTTCTCTTTGTTGTTACTTTCTCAGGGAGAAAGAGAAAGGGGTAAAGAGAGCAAGAAAAGGCAAGGAGAGAAATGAGGAGTTATTGGGGAAACTGGGTGAGGTATTCTACAGTAACTCTCCTTTATGCAAAGTGTCCCCCCCCCCCCCCCGCACATACCAATGTATCCAGTATTAATAACTCCAGGGTAGGGAAGGGTAGAATTACCCATTAAAATTCCGTCCCATTTCTGATCATCTCCATAATGGGAAAAGGAAGATGTGAGCATGTATGTCTCAAGTAGCTGAACATTCTGTCCCTTGCACTGTCCTGCATTCTGTCTCCATGAGCTCTGCTGAAGTGCCTGTGAGTAGTCTCCACTTATGTACATGGTAGATTGGGAGGAAAAAGCTACAAAATCAAATGTGTAATGCACAATACAGATGAAGAAACATGTGGATCTTTAGTGAACCTAAAAATGAGGAATATGATCACACGTAGTAAAGCACCCTAAACTGTCTGCCAGGTTTCCCTCAATATCTTTAATGGAGCAGGCCATGCCCTCATAACTACAGGCTTGTGTGAAGGTGTACCCTATCCATCAAACTGAAGGTCCACTCACCTGATATGCAGGCAAGCGGAACTTAAGTATGTCTGCAGCAAAGCTTGGCCCAGCTCTGTTACTCACATACTTCTCTGACGGCCCGATAGAGAACGGGCTATTGGAGATTTACATGTAACACCATACACCCTTTTTAGTATGGATGTGTCATACATATTTATTGCAGATCGTCACCACCAGGTAAAACCTGGCAGTGAGGGATAGTAAAGTATAAAAATGAAACCCACAGTGTAGGAGACAACTTCTATGGGGTTGGCACAATTTTTTTTTTTCTTTCAAAAACAAAATCCGGCTTCGGGATTTTGTTTCTAAAAAACGCAAAAAAGTGAATAAATTTGATAGGCGCCTGTCAATCTAATGGTGCCCTCTGTGAAATGTTAACACAGACAGTAACCGCCATAACAGCAGTTCCTGCCAATGACTAGCGATGTCCGCAGGGCCAGCAGACATCTCTAAATGCAGAGTACAGGTACTCAGTCAGAGTGACAGAGTAGTTTACTCCGTCGCCTTGATAGAATAAAAACAATTCTGTGCAATCTAAATTAGGCCCTAAGATTGTGTCTGGACCTTGGCTCATGAAGTATGTATACTCCCATTTCCAGATTTGTGCCTGAACTTCCATTGTCCTGGTAAAGGAAGGTTGTATGACAAAAAATTGCCCACAAAAATATGACGCGAGAATATTGTTCAAAAATATTGTCACCAAAAGTTTTGAGTCTACATAATTTGTATAGGATCCGCCTAAATATTGAGAAAAAAAATATTGTGGAAAAGAATATTGCTAGAAAAAAGGTAAGTATATAAAAATAAATATAATTATATGCAAATTATTTCAAATATTAAAATACCAAATAATATATTTAAAATAAATTACTGAACCTATTGGGGTACATTAAAGTATATAAAGGTATATTAAAAAAAATATCAACACAATATTTAAATATTTAAAACAATGACATTAAAAGTATACCAAAACAATACATAAAACCTATTTTTAACAAATCAAAACATAATAACAAATATAATAAACAACTGGAGAAAGTGTTGGACTTTGAACAAGTCAGATTTACTACTGTAACTCAAAAGTAAGCAAAATCTGGGAAAGTATTGGACTACAGAGGGGTCCAAGGTATTATTCCCACTCCAATCTGAACAACAGTAGGGAAAGTGTAGGACTTTGGAGGGTTCAGATTTACTATTCCCACTTCAACCTGAGCAATTGAAGAGAAAGTGTTGCATTTTGGAGTGGTTTTATTGACTATTCCCACTCCAGCGTAGGCAAAAGCAGGGAAATGTTAGACATGCTATTCCCACTCCACTCTACGTAACAGTAGGGACAGTATTGGGCTTTGAAGGGGCTAAATTTACTAATCACTCTCCAATCTATGCAACATTAGAGAACTTTTTGGACTTTGGAGAGGTTGGATTTACTATTCTCACTTCAAACATATCAAACATAGTAGCAGTAGGGAAAGTTTTGCACTTTTGAGGGGATAGAGCTACCATTGTAGTTCATAAAGTAAAAAAAAAAGCATTTAAAGGCATAACAATACAAATATTGAAAGAAAGCAAATTTCATATTACAAAATTATTTTAAGAATTTTAAAACAAATTAAAAACATTGAAAATAAATCCACTTCCCTCCCTACTACCCAAATGTAACCTACCAATAAACAAAAAATAAAAAGGTATAAATAAACCATTATTAATGTTTAAAATTAATTATTCCTTAAAACAATTCAAAGGAAAAAATAATAAATACAAGGTAAGTTTTCAAAATTGTTATTCATCAACAAATTAATCATTATTACAAACAACAAATAGTAAAAGTAACAAATATGTATAATTTAAATAATGTATATAATTATCAAATAATATTTTAAATAACTTAAAAGGGCATTAAACTTAAAACGCAGAAATGTACTTTTACAATAATTTCCTAAACCTACCCCCTAAAAACTCAGAAATACTAATACATTAAATATTACTAATTAAATTAAAAGCATTGTAAATTGCACGTTAAAAATTGCAAACTATGCTACAATCATTAAAATAACAATTATATATTTTACAAAACTAATTACCAGATAATTATTTAACATAAAAATACTTAAAAATAAAACATCAATAATTATATTTTAAATAACTTCTCACCCTTATTATTTACAAGTCCAACAACCTGCTATTAAAGTGAAAATTACTGAACAAATGAACAAATAATGTAAATTACATATTAAAACATGAGAAACTATTAAAACTACGAAAACTAAAAAGGTATTATCATAATACTAATACCTAATAATAATAATATAACAAACATATATTAAATACAATAAAATAGATATTTAATAGAGCTATATAAAAGTAAACAAGATATAATATTTAACCCCTTCCGTGCTCCCATCGGCCGTTGGCCGACGGGAGCACTCCCTCCCCAGTGCTGCCGTCTGCCAACGGCTAACAAAGCCCCACCCACCCTTTAGAATGCCCGCCGCGTTTAAGGCGTTAAAAACCATTTTAAAGACCTACAACATTGTATTTGTACGTTCTGTATTCTATCCCACAGTGTTTTTAACACAATGTTCTAATATCACAATATGTTTTAATTGATATTTTGGTGGACTTCCTGAAGACTATCCATACAGAGGTGCAGGGGTGTAGCTTGATCATTAAGATGGGGGGCTGAGCGTTAGATTTTGCATCAACCAGGCTGGCATATTAAGTTAAAATAAATTATGCGACAAGCAGGGCACAAGTGAGGGACTTAAGAAGCAGTGAAAAGTGTGAGGAATAGCAGATTGGTAAGAGTACTAATTAAGAGAAACACAATGGGCCTGATTATGATGTCGGGCAGAAAGCCATCCAACAGCTCATCGGAGGCTCTGCGCCCGACATCATAGGTGTCCATCTGACGCCATACCATGATACTGGTGGTCAGAGGGAAACCTGTGGGGAATTTCGCACCCCTTCAGATGGGCTCAAGGAGCCCGTTTGAGCATCAGAAGGACAGATAATCCCTAAATAGCAGCAGTGCCTGCTCAGTTACCACTGTTGGGATTATAATGTCTGTTTCCCACAGCCTTTCCAAGTCGGCCATTCCAACAAGGAAAGGCTGTCATAAAGTGACTTTCCCCTGGCCCTCCGCTATGGGGTCTAGGGGGACCCCTAAACATCCCTACACCATGTGACAGGTACTGCATGGTCCCTGCCACACAGTAAAGTAACGTTTTAAAAGTGTATATTTTTCATTGAGGCTGGGGCTGCAACCTGCAGCACAAGCCTCAATAGAAAATATACACTCTCCGAACGCTAGGAAGACAGTCTCATCATAATTGTGGAAGCGGGACCGCCGACTCCTTGTCAGGCGGTCTGTTTCTGCTACAATGTCGGTCGGATACTCATCCGACCGACATTATAATTGAGGACTAAATTTGGTAAAATAATCAAATTTTTTAGGGCCTTCAAAACAAAGGTGAGAGAGAGAGTGTGTGCATGCATAAAAATGGCTACCAGAGCAATCCAGGCTCAACAGAAGCAGGCCCCCGACTATGACTCCCGCGCCCTCCTAGAAATCGACCCTATCTCGCCCTAATACAGAGATCTTCAAACTTTTGCAGGTTGAGCCCCCCCAGCTCAATTTTTTTAGATGTTGGGCCCCCCCACCACCTAACAGAAATGTTGGTAATCTGGTACACTATTCAATCAACCGCCATGCGCATATCATGGGCCATATCTGGCAAGTAATGTTCAACACAATAAGAGTGTTTAGTAAACTGCAGGTTTGTGATCTAAAATAAACTTTTTTATGGTTGTTACATGAAACTAACACATTTCCCTGCAAATAGTAATACTCTCTCTTACATCAATCACATTAAAAAGAAATTAAACAAAATGGTATTTACAAGAATCTGTTTAGGAATTATTCCAGGCCATCAGGGCAAAACCAGAGCTGCCTCTATCAAGGGGCCCCCTGAAAGTCTGGATTGCAGTGCATGTAACAGTGTCCTTTTGTAATTTAGGACGAAAACCTTGATGGGTGACGACAGGCCATACTTGTGTACAGGGGCGTAACTAGACCCGAACTTTAGGTGGGAGCTAACACTTCCAGCCATGGCTGGCCCTAGCACTGGTCGCACACAGTGCAACTTTCTGTTTTGCCAGCCCCCTCCTCCATTTCCTCCTTCTCCATGAATTCCCTCACTGCCACTCACAACAATGCACCTCATCTCTCTATAGCACCTTTCTGGCAAACATTTCATGTTTTTTATAGCACTTCTCATTGTTTACTCACATTCAGTTCTTTAATCTGCATAGTATATGTTCTTTGTAGCAGGCACATTAATCCTCTGTGCTTTGTAGGTGGCAAGAGTACCCACGTGAATGCACAGTGACCCATTCAACAGTGTGAGAGTAGGGTAAGAGGAGTGACTGCAGGGTGAGGTGACCATATGAATTTGGGAGCAGATGTAAGTGCAGAGTGGGACGAATGAATGCATGGTTAGTGATGGTCTTATTTGAGTGAGATTGCAGATTGGGCAGTGGGAGGGACAGGTGAGTGAAGTGTCACATGAGTGCAGGGTGAGTAGTGTGCTTGTGTGACTGCAGGGTGAGATACAGGGTGACCAGCGCAAGTGCATTGTGAGTGCAGAGTGATCACTGTGAGTGCAGGGTGAGCGGGTGAATGGCGTGAGTGCATGGTGATCGGTGTGAGTGCATGGTGATCAGTGTGAGTGCAGGGTGATCAGTGTGAGCGCAGGGTGATCAGTGTGAGCGCAGGGTGATCAGTGTGAGCGCAGGGTGATCAGTGTGAGTGCATTGTGATCACTGAGTGCAGGGTGAGCGTGTGAATGGCGTGAGTGCATGGTTATCGGTGTGAGTACATTGTGACCAGTGTGAATGCATGGTGATCAGTGTGAGTGCATTGTGATCACTGGGAGTGCAGGGTGAGTGGGTGAATGTTGTGAGTGCATTGTGATCAGTGTGAGTGTATTGTTATCACTGTGAGTGCAGAGTGAGCGGGTGAATGATGTGAGTGCATTGTTATCAGTGTGAGTGCATTGTGATCACTGGGAGTGCAGAGTGAGCGGGTGAATAATGTGAGTGCATTGTTATCAGTGTGAATGCATTGTGATCACTGTGAGTGCAGAGTGAGCGGGTGAATGATGTGAGTGCATTGTGATCACTGTGAGTGCAGGGTGAGCGGGTGAATGATGTGAGTGCATGGTGATCGGTGTGAGTGCAGGGTGAGCGGGTGAATGGTGTGAGTGCATGGTGATATGTGTGAGTGCATAGTGATTAAGCATGGGCGGATTTTGCAATTTGGCAATCCGCGAAATTGCGTATTTACGGATTCGCAATCCGCGAACTCTCGCGAATTTGCGGATTTTTTTTTTGTGTTCGCAAGGATTTCTGCCAGTTCACGAGGATTTTATACCAGTTCGCAAACGCGAACTTACCTTTCGGGTAGCAACGGTCGCGAACATGTTGTTTCTACATCTGGTTCATCACAGCACCCTCTGTTTCACCACTGCCACCCTCTGTTTCACCACTGCCACCCTCTGGCTCACCCATGCCACCCTCTGGCTCACCCATGCCACCCTCTAGTTCATCACTGTAGATTATGGGTGGAAAAGCACACCTGCCCTGCCTCAACTGACAAATGAATTAGGGGCTGTTTAATGTGTTACTGAATTTGAACTTCCTGGCTGGAACCTGCTTCCTTATCTGTAATTGCTTTCTCTGAGCCTTCTGTGAGGGTCAGAGCAGGGTCATAGAATAGTTGCACGTAGGCAACTGAACTCTGGAGGGGCCCCTCAGGAAGCACTACAGGGAATGGTTACTAATGATAAGATTGAACTTGTGCACCTGCTGAGTGCTTTCAGTTTTGCAAAAATCCAAATATCCAGCAGCATCCACAAAAAGTAATCCTTCCAGGTCAAGATCCCTGGCACCTGCTTCCTTATCTGTAATTGCTTTCTGTTGCAGTGTAATTTTTTTAACAGGACCTTTGTTGTATACTTGTAGCTATTCTCTGAGCCTGCTGTGAGGGTCAGAGCAGGGTCATAGAATAGTTGCAAGTAGGCAACTGAACTCTGGAGGGGCCCCTCAGGAAGCACTACAGGGAATGGTTACTAATGATGAGTTTGAACTTTTGCACCTGCTGAGTGCTTCCAGGTCAAGATCCAATTCAAAGTGACCAGCACATGAAAAAGCACTGAGAGGAGCCTGCTGGACAGGAACAGGAAGTTGGAGACTGTGGGGCACTTCCTTCCTCCCACCCCCCCCCACCCAAAATGGACTCCTTGCAAAAAAAAACTGCAGGCAAATGTCAACCTGAGGAGTTATTCTAATAAAAATCATAATTTTCAAGGTTTATGCTGCCTGCTGGTGGATTTCTTGTGCGAAATTGCAAATTTTGCAATCTCGCAATTGCGAGATTGTCGCTGCCCGCCTCATCTACGTTTTCGCGAGTGTTTACTCCCGCGAAATTGAATTGAATTGAAATTGTATAGTATTCTAGTTGGCAAGTGCGACCAAGCAAAAAAATCCGCTTCGCACGGATTTACGAATTTTTGGTAAGTTCGCGAGAGTTCGCGGATTGCGAATTTACCGAAAATCCACGAGCGGAACGGATTTTACGCCCATGCTTAATAGTGATCAGTTTGAGTACATTGTGATCGCTGTGAGTGCAGGGTGAGCGTGAAAGTGAAGGGCGACAATGAGGAGGGATTTGTCTGAATGCAGGGTGCATTCCCTGACACTTGAGGTAACTCAGCATGTTATTGACTGCAGCGTAGGGTTTCAGATATAAGCTAAAACTATTGCTATTATGGCATTAATCAGGGTGGAGGAAATAAATGTGCTTATCTTGTAACAAACTTGGGGGCATATCAACAAAGGCCTTATCTCTGCTTTTTTTGGCTTTAGAAGCTAAAAATGCAGAAATAAAACTATCGCCCTATTTACAAGTGGGTGCTAACATGCATTAGTGCATGTTAGTGCCCGTTTTCCCGATGCCTCGCTTTGCATCTCTAATGAGATGCAAAGAGGGAGTCACTGGGCAGTACTGCTTGTAAAATATTGCTGATGTGCACATCGTGATATTTACAAGGAGGCCCACGCATTTTGGCAGATGTTGGTTTTTGGCGAAAACCACGGTTTTCGCCAAATACTAACGTCTGCTAAAATGCTGACTTACCTATACTTTACATTGGGGGTGGATTATGCTGATACGACCACAGGGTCTTATCAGCAAGGTTAACGCAGTTTTCCATGGAACATCGCTGGAAAACCAGCGATGTTCCATGGAAAACACCGCTATCGCTGGAATAATTATCGCCATTGCGCTATGCGTTGCTAATACAGTGCTAGCATGGCAATAATTTCCAGCGATAGCCGGCGATAACAAATCTCACGCTAAGCGCGGCCAGTGATAATTATAGCTGCCGCTTGATAATATGCCCCGTCCAGTTTTATAATTTGGGTTGCCAGGTCATTATTTTGATGTCCCAGGCGATACAAAAATAAGCAGTCACCTAAAGCTGTATTGTCAGCACTTGTCTGTGTATACTTGGAACAAAACATAAATAGAGAGCACTTTTAATTGTATTCTAGGGCTGCCTGAATGATCCATGACTGATGATAAAAGGGAACAAAGACAGAAAAGTCACATTACAAATTAATACATATTTATTTATAAGCATATTTAATGTCAAGACAAGTATTTGCAGGCTGTTTCAACAACACATGGCTAGCTGGCATGTTGCTTTTGGCAACTTGAAGCCCTTTTAGCGCTGTGGGTGTTGAGGCGCCTGCCTGTGTAATTTTAAAAGAAACTTTGTCTCCTTTCTGCTAAGAACTAACCCTCCCAAGACGGGGTTAACTTCATAGAGCTGAAATGCTTCCGCTGCAGTGGGAGGCAGGATGTCTCCTCTGCTGAAACTGAAAGAAAGTAACAGTGACTTTCAGCTACAGTGGAAGGCAAGGGTTATCTTCTGCTATGAAATCTAACGCAAAGGAACAGGACTGTCTGTTCATTTGCTTTCCGTTTTTTGCAGACTTCCTGCCTTCCACTGCAGCTGAAGTATTTCAGCTCTAGAATTAACCCCCTCCCAGGACGATTAGAAATAATTGTGAGCTCTTAACATGACAAAGAAAGGGCACGTCGGGCCCCATCTAACTCCCCCTCCCTTTCACCGCAATTTTGTCATGTTTACTTGTCTCCGGCCATAGGGTCTGCTTATGATTTGCACACCGGTAATTTCTACTGTCAGTCTCCCCTCCCCTCCACTATCAACACTTCCTGGGGTCAGAACTTGAAATTGCTATGAGCAGGATGGACGGAGATCCCCTGGAACTTTGTGTAGGCCTCACATGCCTCATCTCTATATTTTTTTCCAATTAGGAACTCTCTATTTAGGTGTTACTTCTCAGTGAATCGGACATTTTGATTTAAAAACGGTCTATGTGTGGCATAGACGGAAAGCCTTCAAATTGGCAGTAAACTGCCCTGAAATGTAACACTATCAGAAGAATGCGAGCAGCTGGAAATGAAAGGGGTACATTCCAATCGTTTTTTCACGGGGGACAACAGACACAGTTTTGGTCTTTTTTTCATACATTTCTCCAGATTTATTCCTTCCGAATCCTTAGTTATTGAGTGTTATTAAGGGGATTCCCAAACTCGTGTTTTTGCCGCCCTCCCCCTTCTGCCGCCCTAGGCAGCCGCCTAGGCTTGCCTAATGGTAGAAACGGCCCTGCCCTACCTCCCCCCTCCAACCCTCTGTTACTGGAGTTCTCCCGGGGAAACATTTCCATTTGAAGTGGTTTGTAGACTTGTGACGCAGGACAGTTAAAGAGCAACAGAGTTAAGGTTTTATGGTGGAGTGCACGCCCCCCCCCCCTGAGATGGTGTTGCCCCCCCCCACAGATTGAAGAACTCTGCCCTAATATGTCTGAACAAGCGACCAAAAAGTTTGCTACTTACAGGGTACCTCAATTGCTAGTGACCCAGCCGTTGACTGTGAAAGTGATCGCCTGCTGGGTCTCTGAAAGAAGGGACACCTGACTTTCTTTACAGCATGTTTCTTCATAGAGAATGTGGAAAGAGAGGGTCAGCTCCTGCTCCCTGTGGCTTATGTAGGAGAGTATTATGATTATTAATAAGTATTTGGTAGAGCGCATGGCTACCCTTAGGCTTCCCGTGATATCAGTGAAAACCAAAGCAAAAAGGAGATTGACTGATTATGGCAGACTCCGGTCGAGCCAGGTCTTCAGCTGCCTCCGCAAGTATGAGGATCAGCAGTGTTTTATTTACAAAGTGATGTGTTGGGTATACATTCTCACACAAGGGAGCTTCTAACTTCAACTGCAAGTGAACTCGCCGCTGGGCAGCAAAATGTGGTCATTGACAGTCAGGTACTCAGGACCTGGCTGACATAGCGCAAGATTGAAAGCTGGGAAGTGGTACATGTTATCATGACATGTCGGAGTATACTCCCAGAATATTTTCAATGCTGGTTAAAAGCTAGTCTACTCATGTGTCAGTGAATCAACCCACCCGAGGGTGGTTTACATTTTGGCAGATCATCGTGTGAACAGGGAGGGAACCAGATTTTCCCCATATCATCTTAAGGTAAGTGGAGAGCTAGTGTCTTAACTCATAGCTTCTGGTTTCAAAATCTACAAATCAGCCATGATACAAGACTACCTCCAAATGCAGCTGAAGAATCCTTTCTTCCACGTCATTACTAAAAGCAGAGAAGTATAAGCTGCATGTGAAAAATAAACATCATCATAACGCATGGGTGTGACGAATGGAAAACAACTTAGCAGGTCAATAAAACAGCTGCAGAGTTCACCTAAAAATTACATCTTTTTCAGACCAGACTTCCAGGTTATAGCACCTGGCTACACCAAGGTTTCAAAATTAGGAGTAGCACGCCATTATTAAAATTGAAAGGTAGAAAAACACAACAATACATCGATCGAGATATTAATTAGTATGAGATGTGTCGTTATTTACTGCTAAAAATAAAGTGCAACTAAAAGACATAAAATATTCATTTCACAATTTTCTTCAATCATTTGTTCTGTTGCAGCCAATGTCTTAAAATATTTTTTTTAGTAACATGGTTTATGGTAGGTTTGCTGGGTCCATTGTGGCTGTTACTTAATTTAATTGTGCTATCTCATTAAATACTCAGAACAGTACGTTTGCCCGGAAGAGTACACAACAATATCACGAAGCCCCTTTGTCTTGTAGTTTGACATTCTTCTGCATTGATATATCATGGTCCTCTTAAAGAATGCAGATCACACTGTATGCCAGAAGTGCCACTTGGTGATGAAACTTGACTCATATTATGCTGACGCGGTTCAGAGGTGACTGCACCTGAGGAAATATGGCCATTGGGCCTAACTCCTGCGGCTGCTAATAATGGATTTCTACATATCATCACTCGCGGGTGGCTTGGGATAAACAAGATTGTTATTATTGGTATACTTGAAAAGAGACACACAAGTTGTAATGGCCACTGTCCTGTGAACTTGCCCAATCTACAATTAAGAACTGTTCCTTAGTACACGAGTGGAAGCACATTTGTGGAAAAGAATGTGTTGAAAGATGTATTGTATATTATAGGCATGTTCACAACATTATCAGATATTTTACCATACAGTGTCTATTTGAGGCAAGATTGCATAACTGTTTATTGAATATTGCACATGCTGACATTGCGACCATTGATTGAGGAATACACTTGGGTCGTCAGTCATTCCTCAATATCCACATTAAGTTCACCTATGGGAGCTCAGCTTCATGAATTTAAATGGAGCTGTGATTACGTGTTGTCATGGATGCAATGAGCAGTGACAAAGGCATGGTTGCAGAAACACATCTACTCATGCTTATTGGAGAAATACATTTGTTTGGAGTCCTCTGGGGTGCCTGACCTGCTTTATGAAGGTGTGTGTTCGTGGATGTATATATATATATATAAATATATATGTATTTATGTATATTTATGTAAATATATATATATATATATATATATATATATATATATATATATATATATATATATATATATATATAGTTATTACAAGAGACACGGCACTCTGGAGTCAAGTCTGGATAGATTTATTCAGCAACACTCTGGTAGAGTGTTGTTGAATAAATCTATCCAGACTTGACTCCAGACTGCAGAGTCTTTTGTAATACATGTGGCCCCCTTGCTGAGCACTATCTGGTGAGCGCACTGAGTTTCTGGATCACATTGTGAAGAATAAAAAAAATATATATATATATATATATTTTGTCACTAACAAACAAAGGTTGCAGGGATGTTATAGTTGGCTGACATTTCACTCATACAAAACCATAGAAACTTAGAAGTTATAGTTAGCTGAGCTAAGTATAACTTGTGCCCCCGCAATGCACTGCTTATGACCTCACATACTACATTACTCATGACATGATGAGTGACATCACTGATGACATCATCCAGTGACTGTGAGGTGTTTTTTTTAAGTTTGTGAGTGTTTTCTAAAAAAGTGCATGTGTTAAATACATATATATATATATATATATATATATATATATATATATATATATATACCTTCACTTGGCAAACGATACTCTGGCTTGCAGCAATGAAAAGCACACACGGAGTTGGTTATAAAGCTCAAAATGCTTTATTCGGTGCTTAAGTCCTCTCCCCCCCCTTCCCTATCGACAGACGCGATAAAAAAAAAATATATATATATAGGATTATATGACTCATGAACCTGTGGAGGTTGTCAGCTGTATATTAAGATATTGCTTAGTGAAGCTGTTTTTAAATTATAAGACGGGTTTGTATATGCTAAGATCAAGTTGACATATGTGTTTTAAGCTTGTACTAAGGCACATGTGCAGTATGAGGCTGCTAGGCATAGATAAACGTGCACTGTTTAAACATGGGTCAGCTTAACTTTGCATGTACCATGTTTTTATGAAGTGCTAAATGCTTGTTTTTCAAGTAATACCTGAGCTGTGAGATATGATGTAGATATGCCATAAAGTATAGTCTTTTCTGCTTAAAAAAGTGAAAGTTGTTATGCATTTTAACAACCTAATTATGCTAGCACACACTCCTATTGCAAGCACTACTATGCTATAGCACTCATAATGTAGGTGAAATTATAAAACAGAAAATATAAATAAATAAATAAATAATGTTTTCAAACCATATATGGTCTCTCTCATCCACTGACAGACCTATAGTCATAGATGGAATTATACATTTACTAACGTACTTACAAACTAGTAATATATTCAATAGACTACAGTAGCACCGTCTACCGGATGGGGGTGGTAGGGCGGGGGCTAATTAAGAAACAAATAACACTTATCTTTGAACGGCCGCCATCCCTTGTGTCCTCTTCCTTCTTCTTTTCTGCAGTCTGGCCGGCAGCAGGAAGCACCCGGGCACACAGGCTCCCCTGAGACAATCACAACGCTGCAATTCATGTTGTGATTGGTCTAAGCTCCCTGGTTCAGCGCTCAGACGACAATAGGGATCCTGTGCATGTTCCTCACAGGGCTTGTAATGCAGCTTGGTGTGGAACAAGCAAAGTGCGCATGAACTGTTTGGTCGGCCCATGGGGGCCGGCCAAACAGTTCTTGTGCCCTTTGGGAGTGCAAACCACTCAGTCCACTGACTGCATGCAAACTGCTCGAGAAAAGATGGAGGAGCAGCAAGATCAATGCAGACAACGCCTTCACATCCACCATCACCGCATACCACTGCCTTATCAGAGCAAGGAAGAAAGCAGCCATCGAGGAAAAGCATCAACGCCAACACACACAATAGCAGAGAATTCTTTGCAGTGGTCAAAGAATTTGCTAAACCCAGCACAGAGACAGCAGACATCTCCCGTCTCAAGATCTCTGTGACAACCTCACCACCTTCTTCTACCGCAAAATGAATGAGATCTAAAACAGATTCGCACCCAGGACTCACCCACCTCGCCCACAACCACCACACATAATGGCTCCAGCCCCCAGCAGACCATGACCAACTGGACTTCCCTCACCTCTGACGACACCCTCAGAATCATGAAGAGCATCCACTCTGGAGCACCCTCAGATCCCTGCCGTCACCTCATTTTCAACTGAGCCAGCACCTCCATTGCACCCGAACTCTGCTGCACCATCAACTGCTCCATCAAGTCCGCAACCTTCCCAGAAGACTAGAAGCATGCAGAGTTAAACCCCCTGCTGAATAAACTCTCTGCCGACAGACCTGAAGAACTGCAGACCCATCTATCCGCTTTCCTTCCCAGCCAAGTTCATCAAGAAAGCCATCAATAACCAACTCTCCGAGCTCATCTAAGTGAACAACATCATGGTCCTCTCTAAATCAGGCTTCAGATGACATAAGCACCCTCCTTGACTGGGCGAGACCGCTGCCCTCATCTTCCTGAACCTCTCAGCCACCTTTGACACAGTCTCCCACCACACCCTCTGCGCAAGACTCCATGACGCCGACATCCATGACAAAGACCTAAAATTCATCTGCTCCTTCATTACCGGCCAAACGCAGAGTGAGACTTCCACCATTCAACTCAGAACCCACAGAGATCAGCTGAGGAGTGCCTCAGGGATCCTCCCTGAGCCCCACCCTCTTCAACATCTATATGGCCCCACTTGCAGCCATCGCCAGAAGCCACGGACTCAATATTGTCTCCTACGCCAACGACACCCAGCAGTTTCTCTCCCTCACAGATGAACTCACAGCCACCAAGAGCAACTTCCACAACGGGATAAAGGCAGTCGCCACCTTGATGAAGGACAGATGCCTCAAGCCTAATTCAGACACGGCTAAAGTCCTCATCCTGGGCTCCTCCCTTTCTGCCTGGGACAATTCTTAGTGGGCCGCAGCGCTCGGAATGCCTCCTTCATAAGATCTTCAAGTGGAACCCGACTGAGTACAGAAAAACGGTCGCCCATGCGCTCATCATCAGCAGACTAGACTACAGCAGCGCACTCTACAACGACACCACCCAGAAATTACAAAAACAACTGCAAACCGCCAGAACAACTCCGCCAGACTCATCCTGAAGATCCCATACTGCAACCACATCACCAGCCACCTGAGACCTTCAGTGGCTACCGGTCAACAACATAATCACCTTCAAGCTTCTCACGCACACCTACAAAGCCCTCCACAACACCAGACCTGCATACCTCAACCACAGTCTCTCCTTCTACACTTCCACCAGACATCTCCGCTCTGCCCAACTGGCGCTGGTCCCTATCCCACGGATTCACAAGATCACGGCTGGAGGAAGATTCTTCTCCTACCTCACTGCGAAGACCTGGAACTCCCTGCCTCTGCACCTCAGGCAATTATCATTGCTGCCGCGATTCAGGCAGGAAATCAAGAACTGCCTCTTTGACTGAACTACACCCCCTTGCAGTGCCTTCAGGCCCTGACAGCTGAGGAGTTGTGCTTTATAAGATTACTGATTGATTGATTACATACTCTCCCTTTCAAATGCGGTCTTTTGTCATCAACATCAAATGGGCACGCAGCAGCATACTAATGCCCATGTATGGCAACTTCTTTGCTCTCTGTCTTATCCCCTTCACTGCTCTCTAATGCCTTGTCCACAAGGCCCCAACCTTCTCCTTGCGATGCCTTACTCTCCCATTTTTGTCCTTCCCACTCTTGCCTGCTGTGTCTGTGCATGTTCCTTGATCCTGCACATACATAGCCCTCAATACCCTAGGGCCAAACTCCCCTATGTCATGCGATTCTGATCCCACTGCCTGCATCCCCACCTAAACACTCCCAACAGTGCCTGCTGCTCAAAGCTTCTTACCTGGCCTCAGAATTAGGAACCCACACCAAAGTTGTCTGTCCTGATGCTGGCCTTGCCTCGGTTTGTACAGACACTGCCTTTGTTGATGCCTTCCCTGTCACTGGCAGCTGCAAAACACCAATGCCCCCCTCAGGTAAAGTTCACTGCGCCCTTGCTGCACATCATGAGTTGCCTCCCACTAGCTTCTTTCATGCCCCTCATCCTCCACAATCTCTCCTTAATCCAGTTCCTCTTCCCTATAATCCAACACCAACCTGTCATTCCACCACACCATTTCTACCAGGCACAGCACCATCACCCACACCACCATCACTAAATTGTGCATCATACATTTCTTGATAGGAGTCTATAACAGGCAATGTGGACACAGGCAAGTTGGATGCACACTCCGATTCATGACGTGCCAAAAAAGTGTCCTGTGCTCTCCCAGACACTGCCGCAAAGATATGAACTCTGTCTTCGAACTGGGGTACCCAGGCTGCACCAGACCCTCCCTCCTGTCCAGAAATCGCTGCCACCACTATACCTAAGTCAAACACCTGGTGGCACTAAACTGTCTCTGTCCTTCCTGTCCATCCCCTCTGAAAGGCTCCTCATGGCACCACACCCACCTCTCAGAACCCCCATGCTGGAACTCCTCTACAAGTTCCACTCGCCACTGTGACCATGATCTTTCATTTGCTGATCGAAGGCAAGCAAGCCATAACGGTTGCCGCCACCCCCCAGCCAACCTCCTTCTCTGCCTGCTGCAGGCCCCTGGTGCCAGCAGGTCTGCTCTGCCCCCCCTCCTTCAGATTCAGGAGAGCCTGCAGCACGCTGTCACTTAATACCATGCCTACACTAATGAACCAGACCTGGGGACAACACTGAAACAAGCATTTCCAATGCAATAGGTCTCGCATTACTGATAGTTTGCGGTATTGGCGTTGCAAATGATAATGCAACATCAATAGCTCATGCTTTCAGTAATGTGAGACTTAGTGCATTGCAAATGCTTGCGTAGTGAATTTGGAAACAGTCTATAGCTAAGTTGAAGAATGTCAATAATTAGAATGGGTGACATAAACTAGAAATAGTAAAAAGAAATAGTAAAAAGAGCCCACAGGGAAAGGACTTACCACCAAATTGATTGAAAATTTCTTTACATTTTATTGATTAGATATTTATTTTTTGAATAAATTTGCTAAATAAAGTTTATAGACATAACGTTTGAATTTAAAGGAGTAATCCACTATTTACAAGACAACATCATAAAAACTCCTAAAAGACATAATAGACATAGACATGGCATTAGACAAGAAAACGATGGCGGCAATGAGGTAGATAGCCAGGAACCAGCATTGTATGTCTCAGTGCAGTACCATAAGCTGGTCCTAGAGGTCCCTTCTGAGCAAGGCAACAGCACTGCATGTCTTGGTGCAGTACTGTAGGCTGCTCCTAGAGGTCCCTAGTGAACAAGTCACCAGCACAGCATGTCTACAAAGTTGGAGCTATTGGCAATATAAATAGCAATGTTTTTACCTACCCATGTTGCAGGGTACAGTACCATATGTGGCCAAAAGGGGACCTCTGTTGGTCAAATATGGTACTGCACCCTGCAGAAGTTATAGCAAATCCACCCTTCCCATAATGCAATGCATGCAAGACAGTACTACGAGTACATTCAAATAGCTATGTTCATAAATACAAATAGTAGCTTTAAAATGTGACAAAAGATTAGGTTGTACTCTGTGTGCTGCTGATAAAGGGAAATTTATAGACGGCATTATATACATGTGAGATGTTCCAGTGAGTGAAGTAGCCACAGCCAGACTAGCTGAGGTCAAGTGTGTGTCCTGACTGAAGCCATTTAAGAAAATAGTGCCTTGAGGCTGTAATTAAAACCTAGGGAGTAACAACACATGTAACAGGGGGTGTCCTCATGGGAGGTTACAAGAAGAGACAAGACAAGTATAAGGAGGGACTACTAAGCCTATTGACCAAGAAAAGTGGGCGTAGCTTTATGCCCATATCCTGAATACAGCATGTCTCGAAGAGACCGCGTAAGCGCTGCCTAGGTGAGACCTAAAAACTTCAAAGAATGACTCACTGGCCCTCTAATGGCAAATTTTGCCCCACTCCCTCGCCTCCCAGCCAATCAAGCTGCTTACCATCCTTGGACTGTACCACTAGCCTGAAGATCCCGGAGGCTTAGGACATTCTGCCAAGGGAGAAATACCTGTGCTGTTGGTCGCAGGATAAATCCTAGCTTTCCTTGCCTGCGCCCTGTATTGCTTTGTCATCAAATGAACTGTGAGTTAAAAAGAAGAAATGAGGTGCAAGTTTGGCAGAGGAGGTTGGGGATAGAAGGGGAACAAAATCCAAATGGAGTACTTTTGAGGGTACTGTGGATTATAGCCATTAAAGAATTTTGTAATAGGTTTAATGCCATACTAAAATCAAATTTCAAGCTCATTCTAGATCATTTGGTTGATATAGAATCTAGCATTGTGGCTTTCACACTCAGTTAAACAACAGATGCCTTCCCTCCAACCCTAAAGAACCCCCCTCCCACAAGTAAGAGCAGAATGTACTGCCCACATGTTCATCTGCATGTTCGTACATGCCAGTGTTGGCCAATGACCCAAAGCTTAGATTTGTTCAAGAGTCAAATGATTGGCTAATTCGCAAGTTGTTATACTGGCTATGTAAACACATGGGCTACAGTACAACAAGTAGTCAAATTGTTATGGCAAAAAGGTTCCACTGGGTGTCCTTTTCCCTAAAGTCTTATAAACTGTGTTTCTGCTAATGGTACATGGCCTTTTAGCATGGACACATTTTTCAGTATCCAGGCAATAACATATTATACATTTACTTCTAGGCTATTTCTATAAGCCTTCTCATGTTGTATGTCCCCAAAATTTTAACTCCAGGTGTACTCCGTCTCCTGTCGTGAATATGTTGCAACCAGCTCCTCTTGCTTCTGTTTCCCACCCTCTAACAGATTTGCAGTCTTCGATTGCTTATTAAGTGCAGCGGGGCATATTAGCAAGAACCTCGTTAAAATTATTGCTGTTTTAGCGGCAGGAAACTGCCGCTAAAACGGCGATAATGGGCTTGCTAATATGCGTTATAGAATTCCAATAGAAGCCCAAGTTAGATTTCCTGCACATCTGACCTGGGCTTCTATTGGAATTCTATAACGCATATTAGTAAGCCCGTTATCGCCGTTTTAGCGGCAGTTTCCTGCCACTAAAACTGCGATAATTTTAACGAGCTGCTTGCTAATATGCCCCACAATTACTAACAGATTCACTCAAGGAAGGGCAGAGCCTGGCAGGGGACAAGGCCCCATGGGTAGCTCCTTACGACTCAAATGATATTGATATTGTAAGTTGGAACATTGCCGGTCTAATGCCAAGACATACGACTCGGATTAATTATATTAAGCGTCTTAACCTGTTCTATCTTTAGGAAGCCTGGGAGGTGGTCAATGCTTTGTACTTGAATATGCATCCTTTTTTTTTACAGGCTATTGCTTCTTCTTCTGGCAGAGTGAAAGGTGGTTTATTTATTTACACTCTACATTAATTCCCTTGGTAAATCACTAAATTTAGCCACCTTGGACGTCCCGCGTATGGGAGGGTCACCCATTCCGGTCCTCCTGTACGCGGACGACGCCGTCCTACTAGCACGAACAGGCACGGGCTTACAAAGACTGCTAGACCATTTTGGACCTTTTATGGAAGCTCTGGATTTAAAGATCAATATATCAAAATCCCATGTCATGGTAACTGGCTCACGCAGGAAAAGCATGAGGATTAAAACTTTTAGATGCAACGAAACACCAATCTCTAGGGTACCTTTCTTTTGCTATTTAGGCGTCACTTTTGACGAAAGAGGATCCTGGGGACCTCAGCTAAAACTGAAGGGCAACGGAGTTGCAAGATCTACTACAGGCCTTGTGAACTTTTCTAAAAGACTAGGTTCGAGACCCATGGAGGCCATGATCCGCATCTATAAATCCAAATGCCTAGCAATCGCATCCTATGGGGCTGATATTTGGGGCTATGTTTCATCTCCAGGCATCCAAATTATAGAAAATAATTTTATACGAGCTTTGTTGTCACTCCCAAAGTCATCTCCTACATACTCAATTCATAGTGAAGTGGGTTTGGGACATATTACCGACCTTCTAAAAATGTCCCCCCTGCTATGCTGGGTCAAAACCTGGACAAATGAGGAGATCACGTTGAACCACCTCATACTCAAAGACTGTATGGCCTTAGATAAAGCGGACAGTATTCCCTGGCTTGCGTATGTTAGAGCGGCATGCGTGAAGCTGGGGCGTCCGGATATGTACTCTTTACCTCAGGGCCTCAAGAAAGAGGATGTAGGGTGGGTCAAGTTGCATCTCCGGAATCTGTTGGAGTTAGAAAGGGAGGAGGTTGAACTTAATAAACCAATGGTGAGAACAATATATCAACTATCTATCTCCCCAGTCATGGAACCCTACCTAAAATACGTGACTAAACCATACCATCGTTTTCTTCTATTGAGATTTAGGTTCAACCTCATTCATTTAGTGCTTGGTACCCATATAAAGTGGGGGACCTTAGAAAACACCCCACCTTGTACATGTGACAGCTTTTCAATACAGGATACGCTTCACTTTGTGATGTTTTGCGAACACTATCTGGCGCCCCGAAATTTTTTTTTATATCCAATCCTGAAGGAACTCAATTTTGTCCAGGTGAGGCCTGCACTTTTACACTTGCAAATGCTTAACTCTGTGCAGGTCACATATGGTGTAGCCAGTTTTTTGGTAGCGGCAGCTCGATTAAATAAAACAAGCGTTACCCAGACAAATACACAACTAGGTTGATATTTTGTCAACTTTGTTCTGGGGAACTGCACCAAGATTAGTGGGATACAGAGGTGCCTGTTTTTCCTGGACCTGATTTTGTATAGTATCTATTTCTTGTATCAAAACTTTTAAAATTGTTTTAGGAATGAACTTAGGAACTGCAATCAGGTGTACATTCGTTTAATTGTAAAACATTTTAATGTATGGATATTTTACAATGAATTGTGTATTGCTTTTATGGTTTTAACTAACCGAATAAAGATATTTGACTGACTGACTGAAAGGTGGTTTGATTATCTTGGCTTCACTCAATCTCAATGCTAAGCTTGAGGAGCTATGTAGGGGTTCGTCCCATATGCAGGCTATTTTAATTTGTTTTTTGAAAGTCTCTTAATTGTTATTTTTTATTTTGTCATGATGCCAATCAGGGTGGTAGCAAGTCTGTTCATCTGAACTCTTTGCATTCTTTTATTGAAGGTACAGTGGAGGGTAACCCTGCTGGTATGCACTTAATGATTTTAGGTGATTTTAACATCCATCTCTACGGGTGTCCATGCCCCATTTCCCCAGCTACAGTTTTTTGTGCCTGCTTGCACCCTGCAGTGAAGCACTGCAACAAGTGGGAGTTTAATAACAGTTTTCTAAAATAATTTCACCTAATACTATCTTTGGGCTGGATACCTTATCTCTCAGTTTTATATGCTATTCATCAATAATTCATTTTATATTTGTGTCTTCCTTCATTTTTGGTCTAATTAAAGGATTTACAGCCAGATTCATCAAGCCGAAATCGGCTCGCAAAGGGCCAGATTCTGAGAATCTTGCCCTTTGCGAGCGCTATTTTTGCATTTGGGATTCATCATCCCAAATGCAAAAATCGAAATTATAGAAATCGCTAAATTGCGAATTATTGCATTTAAGGAATCTCAATTTGAGATTCCTTAAATGCAATTCATGAACCATTTTAAAATTGTGAATTCGCAATCTGGGGCCGCTATTTATCGCGAAGTCTAACTAAGTGGTAAATAGCGAAAACTTAGAAAAATGCACTTCAGTGCATTTTTCTAAGTTGTATGTTACACACACACATGTCCTTTGGACATGTGTGTGCGCAACACCAGTGTACCTTACCATTTCAGGGGTGCTACAGGGTGTCCTTTGGACACCCTGGCACCCTTGAAATCGCTTCCTTATTTGCAATTCGCTAATTGCTAATCGCAAATAAGGAATGACTCCCCATTCATTCCTATGGGCCTTTAGGCCCATAGGAATGAATGGGAAAGACATTCCTTATTTGCGATTAGCAATTACCGAATCGCAAATAAGGAAGCAGTAGAAATCCCCAAAAATATTGCGATTTCTACATGCATCCCGTTTTGCGAGTCTTTAATAGCGATTCTTTAAAAATCGCTATTAAGGACTCGCAAAACGGGACTTTGATGAATCTGGGGGCTAGTATCCCTCAGTTAGAATTTAGTGACTGTAAACCCCCTTTGATTTTGTTGTGTTAGGGCAATTCTAGAAGGTGTGCATAAGATATTATTTGTCCTATAGTGTCTCCCACATCTCAGGGGCACAGATTAAAGACGAAAGGGGGCAAAAAATGTGCCAACTGAATGCTTGTTAAATCTATTCCAATCAGGTGCTTCTAATTTTATTTGCCTGAGTTATGATCCCTCCCCAATCAAGATTTTTGGGGCTTTTTCCTCTCTATCACAGAATGTGTCTGATATATTGATCCACCCTATAAATCATGTGACTGCGTAAGGCAGCAGGCGATCCAACAGGAATAGTTCTAAGGCACACTGAAATTTGATTAATGTACTTTAACTCAACTCAGGGACATAGTTTTGCTTGCTCATTGCCATGTGAGATATCAACAGGAGCTAAAATGGCCTAAACGCTTTTTGATGCAGGATGTTTGGCATCCGCTTCATCAAGCGAGCTGCTTGAGAGACAGCTCAAGGTTCTGTAGGATTTGTAATCATCCTTTATTTTTCCTGATTAAGGAGGGGTTTTTAGTTCTCACATCCCTCCAGAAAGTTGGGTTCAACAATTTGAGGGAATATACAACCAGCCCACTTTGATTTCAGATAGAGATCGGCGATACTAGTGTCGGAGTTTCAAAATTGGCCCTTACTTGTGATGAAGTTTTAGAGGGCATAACTTGGCTATTCAACAACAAAGCATTGGGCTCTGATGAGATTCGC
This sequence comes from Lissotriton helveticus, assembly GCF_964261635.1. Taxonomy (NCBI): domain Eukaryota; kingdom Metazoa; phylum Chordata; class Amphibia; order Caudata; family Salamandridae; genus Lissotriton; species Lissotriton helveticus. Next base: position 488,639,780 of record NC_136072.1, on the reverse strand, counting down.
CCTGATCTCTTGGAACCTGAGGTCTGGGCACCTATTCACACGTGGGAAATCAATGCTGCTATTGCCTGAGGGATGCCTTCTTCTTGACCTTCCATGTACAGGGTCAGGAAATTACCAAAGTAAACTCTTTCTCCTACCTTGGTGTGCTGTTACCGATAAGGAGGGAACGAGGTGCCCTCTATTAAAGGCAAAAACAAAATCAGTTTTTACATATTAATGATTCAGTGTCTGATTCTGCCTCTAGATTAGGAAAAAAGAATCTGTGATGGCACTCTTAGCAATCTACTAAGCAAAATGTGTTTTCTCAGCGGTGGCCTATGGCAGTGATATTTGGGGCTACTCTGATTCCTTCCTGCTGCATGTTATAGAAAATAAATTAATTTGGCAATTATTGAACATTCCCTAGTCTACCCCTGCATATATAATTCATCAAGAACTGGGGTTGTGGTATGTCTCCAATATCTTGACTTCACACCCCCTCTTGCATTGGATTACTGTAAGAAATTGGGTTGCTGGTTGAATGAGTTGTGAGCTCTGATCAATCAGCATCCACAATCCTTGTCAGGATGAAGGCACAAGCCAACTCTATACTAACTTGTGCTGAACACTGATATCTTAGCACAGAGGAGGCTTAACTTAGAGGCAATGTGTAAAGTATTTGGGCCACAGTTCAAACTGTAATAAGGTGAAAACACCAAGCAAAAGGGATCCCACACCAAGTTAGAACATTTTGACTTCCTTTTAAAAAAAAAAAAACAAGACCAGAATGACAAAAATACAATCAGTAGATACAGGGATATTTAAGTTTAATGATTTTAGTGAAAATAGTGCCAAAAACCACAAATCCCAACTGTGTTTATCTGGTTGTGCTAGAGAAGAACAAAAGCTAAAGGTTCAGGCCTACTGAACAGAGTTCTTTAAATCCTGACTTGCAGAGTGTTGAGAGGATCCAAAGTAGTGCATCTGTCCCGAGATGCATAGAGGCTCCTATGCAAGGGTCATCATTGTTGTTAAGGCCTCCAAAATGACGATGACCCTTGCATAGGATCCCATCACCAGGGTTTGGGATGCGAAGTCCGGCACCGAGTTGGCGACAAATAGCTGTTGCGATGTGGCGGTTCCAGAAAGCTGCGAGGCTGCGATGTGGAGTCCATCGCCGAGGCTGGCGTTCATGAGGGATGAGATGACCTGCACCGAGGATGAGTCACACAGTGGTAATTCTGATGGGGCTGTGGTGATGAGGCGAGTCTCTGCGATGGGTCCAATTCAAACAGTGGCAGGTATGCGTCAGTTCTGCTCAGGTTTGCGCCGCACATCAGTGGAGATATGTTGGTTCCACTGGATCCATAGAAGATGGCAGAGCACCTTAAGCCCACCTCCAAGGTTCCAGAACTAGGGTTGCACCACTTGGCAGGGTAGATTCACAGATGGCAGAGTCCAGTTGCATGTGCAAGGTTGTTTGAAGCCTGTTATCTTATGTCCCAGATCAGGAGGCCAACTAACTAGTCTTAGAGTCACTCTGGGTTCTGGGTTCAAGAGATGCAGATCCAGTCTTTCTCACCCAGGCAAGAAGGCAGCAGGAAGCAGGCCAGCACAGCAGAGCAGCAATACTTCAGACCAGCACCCCAGCAGAGTGGCACTCCTTTTAGGAGCAAAGCAGTCCATCTTCCTAGCAGAGTATCCACAGGTCCAGAAGTGTACTGAAGATATGGTGTCTGGGGTCCAATATTTATACCCAGTTGTGCCTTTGAAGAGGGGAGAAGCTTCTAAACGCATGCGTTTAAAGTCCACAGGTACCCTGCCTTCCTGGCACTGGCTACAGATTGACTACAGGGGGTATGCAGTCCTTTGTGTGGAGGCAGAACAAAGTCTATTCAAGTGTAAGTGTAGCTGTGCTCACTATTGTATGTGGCTGCCTAGGAGGAACACACAAAGGCCAGCTACACCCAGTCATGTGACCCAGAGACCGGCTGCAGTAATCAAATGGCTAAGGCACTAAAATGTCAACTTTCTAAAAGTGACATTTTCAAAAGTGTAATTTTAAATCCGACTTCACTAGAAGTTAGGATTTTTAATTCCGACTCCAGAGACACAAATATGAACTGGGTACCGGTTACCATTTGGAAATTTCACTTATAAAATGTAATAGGGTAAGTCCAATGTTATCCTATGGGAGAGGTAGGCCTTGCAAAAACTAATGTAAGGGTTTTTCAATACTAGGACATGTAAAGCTTAACTAAAATGTATTAAGGCGCCGGGTTCCACATTCTAGATCTGCTCTGAAACCCCTGGTTGATGGCTCTTTTTATCATCATGAAAGCGTGAAGCAGAGAGAAACCGTTAGCAAGTCAATCATTACAGTTCCAATGATTCTGTGACTCCAAAGAATCACAGACTCCCGATCAAGTTTAGTTAGTTTATTACAAAGCCAAAAACAGCTGGACATACAGGCACCTCAAGATGAGGGTGTAGAAGTACATTGGAACTAATACAAAGCCACACCTATGGGTGAAGTTAAGGTGGTGCAGCATGCACAGGGTAATCAGTTTGAGTACCAGAATACAGAAGATGACAGCACAGACATCGAAATTCTCCTTCATTGGAAGTTTGTTGGTATAAAGCATAAGTCTGTCCCTACACTACAATTAGCATGACATCCCTACCTAGCATTTCCCAAAGCAAGATCCATTAAGGTGTCAGCGTGTGAAGTCTTGCTAAGAAGTCTCTTCATGTTTAGATGGGTCAAGTAGCATAAAGGTACAGAGCTTATTCTAAGATGCTCTTTCTCTCAAGGCAAGGCAGAAGTTCCCAGACACTCTCCCTGACTTTGTACATCAATACCACAGATTGTATCCCAAGATGCATTGCAGCATTACACCATCCGGTTAAGCCACCTCCTCGTAGATGATTTTCCATTAGGCAGCGATGCTCCCAGGCCTTGGCAAGATGACCTTGATTCTCAGGCTTGCTCCGATGAGAAAGTACAACAGTTCTACATTATCAGTATCAATGTTCAATGTATCCTCTTCTCCCGAAGCCTAACTCCTAAAACAAAGACATTATTCTAACTAACAAAGATGAATTCTCTACCTGCAACAGAAACATGAGAAAGAACAAATCCAACATGCATATGAAATTCACTTTTAAATCTAATGCGAGAGCTTCTAGGGGAAAAATACAATTCAGGCCTACAGAAATTGGCCAACTTAGGAAATGGTGCAAGGCCTCATGAAATTACACATATAAAATGAACATTATTTACTGAGCCGATCTAAATTAGCACATTACATAAGCACATCAAATATGTGAATAATTGTCAGCAGCATGTACGAATTCTGCACCTTAATGCTTTCAACTAAACACATCAAATTGCAATGTAAATTTCTTCATGTTCACATTGAAAATATCCCTAATACCTCATCCTTATTGCATTTCACATTCTAATCTAATGAATACAACAAAGGATGATATGTGGGTGCGGACTACCCATGATTATAATGCACCTCTACAAATGAAAGAGCAAATTTGCCCTACATCATGTACATGCCCTACTTTTTAAATATTTTCCACCCTTCCCGGTGGGCTTGTTATGGGCCGGCCCTCTGGGTGACATATGTTTTAAAAAAGAAGGCTTGGGCCTGGCAAAGGGTTTACTTTGTCAGGTCAAAATGGCAGTTTAAAAATGCTCATACAAAAGCTGCAACAGCATGACTGAGACATGTTAGAATGCTTCTTAAATGGTGGTACAATAAGTACTACAGGATCACTTTCAATCTATTTGAGATGTCACTCTTAGGCTTCACAGAGTAATGAAAAATGTCCTCAACATTTTTCCAAGTGAATCCCTTGTTGGCATGTTTACCTACCTTATAATAGTTTCCCCAAATCTACAAGGGAATATAGTGTTGTCCTTTGGAATATTATATATATGTCCCCTAGTAGCATTTAATTTACAGGCCCTGCACACAGGTAGTGACATGTTACTAGGGACTTATAGCTAAATTAAATATACCAGTTAGGTTTAAGCCACTTCTATCATGTTTTAAGGAGAGAGCACACACACTTTAGCACTGGTTAGCAGTGGTAAAGTACACAGAGTCCTAACGCCAGCCAAAACGAAGTCAGCAAAAACAGGAGGTCTGGAGGAAAAATGTTAGGGGGAAAACCACGGCAAGGGTGCAAGGTCTAACAATTAGTATGTGATTGAGTGAAGAAGGAAAACATAGTCAAGCTACAATACAGGTGGAGCTCATTCCCTGGCTTACAAAGCTAGATAAGAGGCTTACACAATTAGGCCGTCCGGATTTATTTTTAAATCCTGAGAAGATTACCAAATCTGTCTGAATGGATTAGAGCAGCTTATATATAGAGCCACCAGGCCGATAGGGAACATTCAGAATGGTCTAAACGCTCAGTGAGAGCATATATTTTACTTAAGACTGTACCTCATGCCAAGACTTATTTGGTTTTTTTTATCACTAATTCTAGTCATCGTTTTTAATTAACAGGTTTTATGCTGAATTTAATACAACGGTCTTTGTCAATTCAGAAAGGTTGGGTGGGGGGATGTGCTATCCCTTCAGAATGTGACCGTGTGTCCCCTCAAGTTCTGTTAAATATTTTTTATGTTCTGTATTTTTTGTACTGGTCCACGTAAGGCTTTTCTTATTACACTTTTGAAATCAAGAATTTTAAACATGCTGATCCTGCCTTGTTGTTTTGCCACTTTTAAACAAGGATTTAATATGTTACAGAATTGCATGGTTTTTATCTGCTTCTATGGTTATTAGAAGTTGGCTTGGTTATTGATTATAGGTATGCGTGCCAGTATTTAGCTGTTTCGCAGCTCTGGCTTCTTTATGTATCCATTTGATGTTGTTTTTTTCTCTTGTTTTATAGTTGCCTATGGATGATAGTATTATATCTATGTCATTATTCATTGGAGGGTGGTTCTGTTCGCATTGAGTGTCCCCAGGCAAGTTATATTACCAGGTGCCTTAAGTTGTGATCAATTGTTTGTTTTATAATGTTCTTTTATTGTTTGCATGTTAAGGGCATATTTACAAGCCCCTATCACTTAGAACGATTCAGTCAGAGTGTAATGTTATCCTCTGTGGAGATTTCAAAGATAAATTCAATTTTTGCAACATTGATTCAACTGCTCTGCTGCAGCCACAACTGCTCTGCTGCTTTTTTTTTTAAGGAGGGGTCCTTTGAGTGTAGAGGCATTAAACTGGGTAACTACATTTTGCTCCTGACTTGATCGATTTTTATGAGATTGAGTTTAGTGGTGAGTCAAAGACTGCCACTTTTCATGGTAGAGCATGTGTTTCCATTGTAGGAGAGTAGGGTCTGCTTCCTTTGGTTACCCCTACTTTTTTCTGGGATTCTCTGGTTTTTCGACTTTAGTGTGGCATTTACTTTAGGTACATACCAGATTGGTTACTGGGTCACCCTTGTGAGCCCCTGTATAGTGTACCATAGGTACCCAGGGCATAGGTGCAGCCTAAGCCTACCAGGGGCTGCAGCATGTTTTCTGCCACCCCTGGTTTGCCTTCCAAACTGACACCCCAGGTCTGTTCACACAGCCTTTGTAAGGCGGTGTAAACACCCCTTACTTAGATATAGTATACCTATATCTATATATACATATAGACACATATACACCTATAAGTCACTCCTATGGCAGGCCTTAACAATCCTGGAAGCAGAGTGCTTGGTTTTATGTGAGAGGGTGCCCTAGCATGAGCTGAGCCCCTCTCCAACTTTCGGAACCATTTCCTTATAGCTGTTCAATGATGTATCCATACCATATACTCTTAAGTGCATTATAATCCTTGAGGTTAATGCTAACTTTGGTTTGGCTGTATCAAAACATGTCGTGTAAGGGGTCAAACACTTTGGAATACTACCCCCCCCCCCCCCCCCGCCAGTCCTGGTGGCAGGGGTAGCATTCCACCCTTCTAGAGGGAGAAGACATGTAGTTACTGGTTTACCCGGTGAAAGTTAAACAGAGCCTCAGCATCGCAAAATGGATGCTGCTGCCACAGACACGAGTCTGCCCTCCTGCTGCTGGACAAAACTCCCGCAGGGGAGGCCTGGACAATAGATTTCCTGCCCAGGGAGGTGCTGGCACCTCCCCAGACTGGCTCTTTGTGTATTGGGGCAGGGAGGGCTGCATTCAGTGAATGCTTTCCAGACACTGCCTGGGACACACTATGTGCTCCATGCATTTCCCAGTTCAAACCGGTTGCTGGGGCACTCAGCCCCAGCTCTGGTGCGAAACTGGACAAAGGGGAAGGGGTGTAGCCACCCCGACCCCAGGTCCACCCATAGGAGGGACCTTAAAGTTAGTCCGAACCCTAAACTTAGTATAAGTATAGGATCCCAGTCCCTAGGACTTTAGATTACCCTGGACGAAACTCTGAAACATATATCCTGGACCTTCGACATTCCATTTCGACTGGAAGACGGAAGACATCTCCCTTGTGGTCAAGGAGTGACCACCCTTTTCAAACAGGCACCAAAAGCATCTTTGCCAGTCTGCATTTTCAAGGCTCCTGCCGGATCCTGAAGAATCTGTGACACAGTACATGGACTTCCAGACATCTCTGACCCCGACCTTCGCTCATGGCAAAGCTGAGACCCGTGGCGGACACGAGAGACGTGGGACCGGAACTCCTGGACATCCTGCATTTTGCTACCTGCATCAACTTCCCGAGGTATCTAAAAGTTGTGCATTGGGGTGCTTAAAACCCCAGATCCGAGAACCTTTTGCAGCAAAGCTCAGAGCTCCACACTCCATGAGTGGCCCGTGGGCTTGCTTTGTGTATTTCCGCAAGATGTGTCTTTGTGGTTCCTAGTCCGTTGGCTAGTGAGGCCCGAAGAAGACAATCCTTTAATCTAACTTGCTTTCCTGATTGCTCTAGGCTTGCTCCAACTTCCCTGCAAAGGAGAAGTTCCACAGACCTTGCTGATCTGCACCAAAGCCAATCTTGACATCCTGCATGGGTTTGATTGTCGAGGCTTGTTGGGTTCAATCCGATACTGACACCGCAGTCAACTAGATCCTTTGTGGTACAGCTCAAATCCAGCTCCTGGTTGTCGTCAACGCCTCCTGGTCCTCGTGGCTCGAGAGACAAACTTCACCTTTTTTACCTGCAAGCACCCGACATCTGGTGGCATCTTTCTATCGCCGCCCTGGTCACTGGCTAGTGGCCCAGACTCTGTCTCCTCTGCTTTCAGGTTCTTCAGTTCTTAAATCCACCCTTGGATCCACCTGGACACTTTTCCTCTGGTCGCCTGCAGCACTTCTTTGCAGATCTCCATTGAAAACGCCGACGAAACCCGACACGAAAAGGCACCTATGCACCCGGCTTCCCTGGGTGAGGTAACACGAGTACTCTATTGCTCCCGAGGGTCTTGACTCTCAAGGTGTCCTAGTTTAAAAGGGTTCCATCGTAGTCCATCTCGAAGTGTCCTTAAAGTGTAAATGTGTAACTTGTTCATTTCCCATTGAAAGCCAATGGTAACCTGTGGCTGTGTTTAGACACTGCACACATCTCCCGTGGGCCTTGTACTTCCTAACCGTTGGTTGTTTAGAGTAGCCCCAGAGATTCCACAGGCCCCAGGCCTGCTTTCTATTCGAGATGTGGTTCTTATACCACTATTTTAGTATATGGTTTGTGAGGCCCCTAGGGCATAACGTATACTGTGCAACTTATCGTATGCTAATTGAGTAACTTGTATTGTACTTTTACCTCTGACCTCATAAAGAGTGCAGAGGGGTTGTGTTTAGAATAAATACATGTATATTTGATATATACCTTGTCTGGTGTGCTTTCATTTGGTACTCAAGAGATTATAAATTGTAAAGCAACTGGCCTAATTCACTTTCTGAAGTCTTAGCCTGAAGACTGCTCACCATCACTAGGATAGCTTTCTAGAAGGTTGACTTTACAACCACCATCAATACGGGTCGATTAGACTGGTGCAAGGTGCCCACTAGAACTAGTGGACATCATATGCCAGGCTAACTTCTCACATCCAATAACTGATTATTTTTACTTCACAAGGCTTGTCTCAGAGGTTGGTGAAGAGTGAGACACTGGATGTCAATTGTGGTGACCATACACCTCCGAAAGCCGCTGTTGTCTTTCCTTTGAATCTCACGAGCTGTCCAGCTGACATTGTTATTCAGCCGCAGCCACAACATAATGGGCTCAGGTTAGCAAGGCATTTAACCAATCCCATTCATTTTTTAGACTCTTTAATCAAAGTTAATTTAAGTAATTGTATATTATTAATGAACTACCACCAACTATACTTACAGTGATTAGGAAGAGAGTCTCTTAAGGACACACCATTATGAACAACCGAGAATGCATTCTCATCCTTCACCGCTAACATCTACCAATTGGCAGTACTAAGAAAAAGTATTCTGCAGCCCTCTGCAGCAACACAAAAATTGGAAATTTAAGGACAGTATTAACTCCTCTTTTCATTTTTTCATATGGAGGTACCCTCCCTCCAGTATTAGGAACATTAGCAGTACAATTCCACTGTGTGCAAAACAAACTAGACTCCAGCTTGTGTACATTAACATGCAGGAGGGTTTCAAAATGCAACCCAAATGCCTTGTTCAATCTCGTAACCTCACACCTTTTCCACAGCTGTGTTGGATAGGTCACACACATACAAATAATTATACATATGCAGAGATGGCACCACTAGGATCGCTGCTTTGCGTCAAAGGGAGAGAACAGAGCCACACCATATCTACTAAGATACAGTGCTATTTCTCTCCTACTGTGGTGAGCACTTTAGGCTGTTTGCACTAATATACTCATGCTTGCACCACAGAGCTAGGGTGTGTGTGTGTGTGTGTGTGTGATGTCAATCATTGGTTTTGCCCTGGCAGGGTACTCATCCAAGACAAAAACTATGTTTAATCATAGTTTTCTACCTTTTCCACTTTGTATGCGAGTTGTAAGATGTGGCACACATGCAAAGTTGGTTAATTTTAGATAAAAGAAAGATTGTGTTAAACTTTACAACTGTCTTGAGGTGGCATACTTTTTGAGGCAAAGTCAGCTTTCTAATACGATGAGGTTTTTCTTCAAAATCCATGGTTGGTTACATGGGAACGGCCATGTAACCTTCAACCTAAGTAGTGCAAAGTATCACCATCTGCTGTTTTGAGTCAATATAGGGCTATGTTCCCATTCAAATCAGTATGTGAGCTGGTGAGGAAATCCAAAATCAACACTTTATACTGATTTGTGTCACTGTTGTGATGCAAACCAGATGCAAAGTGTTTTATAAATCTGTCCTCAGATTAGCATGAGTATTGAGCCCCCCACCCCCCACAAAAGTTATGATTGTGTCTTCACGGTGTGCAGCGTCAGTGCCCTCAATTTTACCAAACTTCTCTAGTCCTATGACTGCTGCCACCTGTTCCTACAAAGTACTCATGGATTTCTGGGTGTCCACCAGTTTGCATTGCAGTCCTTATGTTCTTTACAGCTTTTCTTAAATCCTGAGCTTGTAATGGAATACTATGCATAACTGTCCTTTCAGCCAGCACCAGCACAGAAATTGGCGCCTAGTGCCAATGCCAGTACCCTTGGACCATGGTGTAAGGGGATCTATGTTGTTGGCATGATTATTCCAGTGCAGAAGGAACACTTTTCTGCACAAAAACAATCAATGGAGGCGTATTCCTCTTTCTATGTGTGGTGCAGCACACAAGGGAAGTGGAAAAAACGAGGGGAAATTAAGTTATTTTTCCTTGTTATACCTCCCCGGGAAGGTGCACAGTTTTGACGCTTTGCCAGGTTTACAGATCCCTATAAATCTGAGAATGTGTTAAAACCCATGGGTGTTGCATAGGGAAACCCACTGTAACTCCTTCTTGATGTAGAGTAAGGCAAGGCAGAGCTTTACCCCATATCTATCAGGCCATGTAAAGGCATGCAGGGTGGCTTTGCTTCACCTCATAGATATGTTTCAGAGGTCTGGGACACCGCAAACTCATAAAAAGTGACACTCTGGCGGCGCAGGCCTCTTGTCAATGAGGCGTTTTGCGTCACAGAGCGGCAAGGTGCATTGCACCATGTTAGCTATGATGTTTAGTGAATATGGCACTGCCTATGTAGAAAACATTTGCACAATGCAGCACAACTTTTTTTCATGCAACACAACTCCATCTGGCTGTTTGTAAATTTGGGGAAAACTGCTGAAGCATGGCTGTGACAGAGAAACATTGTGTAGAAATACAGGCTAGTTTTGCACTGGACTGGGACAGGAACAGACTAATTTGCATATAGCCAGGTTCTGAGCTGGGATTGTGCAATGAGCTAAAAAACGGTGATGGATTAAAACCATGATCTCTTGACTTGGTAAGAGTATTCTGCATCATTCAGAAACTCTGTCCATCACCACCCCCTTTTTCCAAAATCGATTTTATCCACACTAAGATTAGTTTTGTAGGACTCCATTGAGTACTTAGGTGTTGGATTATAAAAAACACTTGTATGTAAAAATAGATCTTCATTAAGTAAATTTTTATTATCGAAGGATGGCCAATATGGAAAATTACACGTAGGTTTTGCAGACATGCCAAAGACATTATAAATTTGAATCAGTTTCATTTTTCTAGTGGACCTCAACTTTCTCATATCAAAATATACATCATTGTGACACACAAATACATATGTTTGCATAAATATTTTTCTCCACTGACTTTGCCTTTTCAAATGTCATTGTGACCAAGAAGGCTGTACATGTTCTGAATGAGATTTACAATGTTGTCTTGTGAGCGTTTGTAGCGTCATAGTGAGCATGAAGACATAGGGCAGGTCCTATATAAATATGGCAGACAATGTCCCATCCTTTAAAGTGGAAGAGGAGATCCCTACATGAGTTATTTATCCATTGATTCCACGCTTTTTTTCTTTATTCACTTTTCTTCGTCCCATTATATGCTCTTTTGTGTTCACATCAGGTCTCAGCAGGATGATGTAGCACTTGGGGAAGAATATACAACTCAGCAACCCAAAACTCGACGCCAGGATGGCAAAGATCTCCACTGACACCATGAGTGCACCCCTTGTGCTCAGGTAGGCAGGGACAAAGGAGACCCAGACACTAACAAACACCAGCATGCTGAAGGTGATCATCTTGGCCTCATTGAAAGAGTCCGGAAGCTTCCTAGCCAGAAAGGCCACCACCAGTGTGACAGAAGCAAGGAAGGACATGTACCCCAGCATCAGCCAAAATGCCCAAGTGGAACCGTCATTGCATTCATTTAGGATCCGCTTAATGGAGTACTGGAAATTCAGCTGTTGGGATGGAGGTGAAAGGATTAACCAGCAGATGCATATGAGGAGCTGAATCAAGGAACAAGTAGCTGTGATGCAGTACGGCACTTTAAACCCAAACCACTTCTGAAGCGGACTGTCAGGCTTGGTGGCCCGGAAAGCCATTATCACTGTGACGGTTTTTGCCAAAATACAAGACACACAGAGTGCGAAAGCAATACCAAATGTCACCTGGCGAAGCAGGCAATTCAGAGAACGTGGCTGCCCAATAAACATTAGCGGGCAGGCAAAGCACAGGACAAGGGCTAGGAGGAGCATGTAGCTGAGGAGCAGGTTGTTGGCCTTTACAATAGGAGTTTGATTGTGTTTGATGAACACCACAACAATACAGAGTGAAAGGAGGCTGCAGAGAAGAGAGACAGTGGTCAGGACTATTCCAAGAGGTTCCTGGTATGAGAGGTATTCGATGGGTTTGGGAATGCAACTGTCCCGTCTATCACTGGGCATCTGCTCAGCTGGGCAGGGGAAGCATTCAGTAGAATCTGAAAATGAGGCCAATAACCTTGTTAATACTTGTGAATAGGACTACAATTTCCATTTCATTTTGGAAAAGTATTCAGTAGCACTCAGCAAACAGAGATACATAGAGACATTCTGCAATACATACATAGCTTAATAAGTCAGCTAGCTAAAACATATGCACATATTTCTGTAAAAATAGTTGCATTATGGTCTGAACAAATCATTGTCATAAGAGAACACTCAATAAAGTAACATTCACAGGCACATTCACATTCTCCCATCCTCAGACCGCATTATACGTCGAGAATAACATTTTGCGCAATAACAGCCCAGGAAAGTTCTATTGTTGCATGATAAAGAAGTTAATATTTGTGCCCACTACTCTGGCTTTCCAGTTGGGTATTTCTAAATGACATGGGTGTGAAAAAATATTTGAACCGTTCTACTGTATGACACTCTATTTACGTAATGCTTTGGCTGCTCAGTTTTCTCCAATTATTATCTTAAAGGAATGGCAATAGTCAAACCCTGGGGTTGAATCAGAATTAGTGTGAAACAGTTGATTAATTTTGAATCGACTCTCAGAATGAGTTCATCAGTATGATAATGTGGACGTGTTCCAAGTCTAAATTACGCATATGATATCTATGAAATATAAAGACAATTTACAATTAGTGCATACGATGTGTATATTTAGCATAGATTCATTCAATTCCACATTGATCATTAAAGTAAAGTTAGAATTGAAAAACTCAACTCAATAAACGAAGCGTTGTCAGAGAGACTGCATCTATTGAGAATGTATGCAGAATTTACCCACAGCAAGGCATTTAAAAGGATTTTTCAATATTTATGCCTATAAAAGTGTAGACTGACACAACCTGATTCCACTCTTTTTTTAAAGGGATTTTTTTCTTATTTACTCTAAGATGGTGTAGAAAAAACATGAAATGCATTGTAGTTTGGAAAGATGTGTAAGGATTACCATCTTGAGGTTAGACGTATTTGTTTTGTATGGATAGCTTAACATATAGGGCAGGAGACACATATTGTAAGTGAATTAACAAACATATTTTATGGTCACTGCTCTCCCAATTTAAACAATCTTCCTGACTTTCTGCACATTAAATACTTCATTATACATTTACAGACACCTGACACAGTTTACTATCTTTTATTTCCTCCCATTTTAGGTCTCGGCTAGACAGTGCATGTACTGTCTCGAAAATAAATGTTGTGTTTAATCTGTGAGCTTTATCCCATCCACAGGATTACCATTTGCTCACGTTATTGTCTGTCTCATATTCAATATCACCATTTGGCCCTGGGATGTATGGTCATGCATCTTCTTGTGTTTAGCCCTACCCCCAGAGCATGGACAAAGTACTTATGAACATCCACTGCTCCCATTTTTATGTCCATTTTAGGACTTACTTTTTTCTTTCTTTTTCAGCAATCTACACAGTGTCATGCTTTTACCAGCTCTATATCCAGCCTGCAACCCACCCTCATGCCCTATCCACAGATCACTCACCTCCCCGTCGCTGCTTTTCCCTTCATTGCTACTTTCTGTTTTCCCCACCTCCCTCCTCCCGTCTCTGCTTGCACACTTGCACCTCCCGGTGCTTGCCCCGTCCACAGATCACCGCCTACCCTGTCACTGCTCTTCCCATCAATGCAGCTTTTCGTTCCCCCGCCTCCTCCCTCCTGTCTCTTCTTGCTCCGTCGCACCTTCCAGTGCTTGCCCCATCCACAGAACACCTCCTACCCCATCACTGCTTCTCCCATTGTTGCTGCTTTTCATTATCTCAACCCCATCCCTTCCGTTGCTGCTTCTTCCCTCACAGCTCCTGGTGCTTGCCTCATCCACAAATCACCATTTCTTCCGACCCCATCACTGATTTAGACCCCCATCGTAGTATGTTTTGTTATGGTGAGTGGTGGTGTTCTGCCTTTTAATGTTCGGTTAATGTACAGCTGACGTGCTGATTGGAGCATGTGTGCAAGGCTGCTATTACCTGGCACAGTCTCCGTTTATTTTCCACTCGTGTGGGTACTAAGTGTGTGTGCGTGTTTACATCATATGTGGTCATTCCGCAATGGTGTTTATAGCTGGAAAATCAGACCTCAAGTGAATTGGGCATGCATTATCACAGCACATGTCAGAGCTCCTAAAATACGTGTACCTTCTGCTGTAATTGCATAGCCAAATTTCTCCTGTGCAAAATGATTGAACAGTTTGTTCCACATTTTATAGGGTGGAACTTTTTCCGCATTAATCGCTGAAGCGTTTCCATGCATCATTGCTGCCTAACTTGAATTCTCTTGAAAGGAGCCAGACTGAATCTTGATATCATTAAGGTCTGCCTGTCCCTCCATGTCCGTTGTAAAAGTAGTCCTTTTAATGTGGTTTTAATGGTTTTAACGTGGTTATCGATGAGATGTATTTCCTCATGTTCACTACTGTAAACCAGTCTAAGACTGATTCTTTCTGGGTTTTTTGTGCAGTTTTATATAGTGCCAACACCACCCAAAGGTAGTGGAGCACTTTACATTGGCATTATTTACTTTTTTGTGCAGTTTTATATATATATATATATAGCACCAACTCCACCCAAAGGTATTGTAGCGCTCTACATTAGCACCAGTTCCTTTACACGAGGACACTTTCATTTTTGTAGGCACTTGCAGGCACATGCATCAAAGGATTTTGCGATCGCAAACGGTGCGAACCGCAAAAATCGGCCGTTTGCGATCGCAAAATCTGCTTTTGGAATGCATGAAGGGTGAAGGCCCTCGCAATTTGAGAATTCGCAAATATTTGCGAATTCTCAAATTGCGATTGCATTTAAGGAATCGCATTTTGCGATTCCTTAAATGCAATGCATGAAACTTTAAAAAAATTGCGATTTCACAACTAGGGGGAGCAAATTACCATGAGGTTGAACCTCTTGGTAATTTGCGAAAACTTTGAAAAATGCACTTTTGTGCATTTTTCAAAGTTTCATGTTGTGCACACACATGCCCTTAGGGCATGTGTGTGCACAACATATGTGCACAGATTGATTTCAGGGGTGCAACAGGGTGTCCTTTGGACACCCCTGCACCCTTGAAATCGCATTCTCAATTTGCGATTCGCTAATTGCGAATCGCAAATTGAGAATGTCTTCCCATTCATGAATGGGGAGGTATTCCTTAATTGCGACTTGCAATTTGTGAGTCGCAATTAAGGAATATTAAGAAATCGCAATTTTATTAGCGATTTCTTGATGCATTGCATTTTGCGATTCCTTAATTGCGATTCCTTATTTTTCGCAATTAATGAATCGCAAAAAGCAATATTAATGCATGTGCCTGTTGGAGATTAAGGGATTTGCCCAGAATCAAGAATGTTAAGCCGACATCTAAACTCGACCCTGGTTTCTCTGCTCCATAGTCGGCAGCTGTGGCCCTTACGCCACATCCTCTCCCAAGAGGACGCCACACGTTCTCTCCCTAGCCTCTGCCTCATTTCCACATTTTGTGATTATGGCCAAATCACTTATTCTTCTGGTGGCAGCCCGCATTTGTTGTTGGTTGCCTGTCCACCTCTCGGCTGTGGCTGCTTGCCCCGCTGAACTCCATTGCACAGATCACTTCCTTCCCGACTCTGCTTTTCACATTTTCTTCTGCAGTTTTATATAGCACCAACACCACTAGAAGATAGTGGAGTGCTTTACATTAGCACCAGTTACATTAGAGAAGGTGAAATTCAGTTTTTTAGGAATGGCGAGATTAAAGTACTGATTACGAACTTGGCAGATGGTATACTCCATCACAAACATGATGGATATACTGTACACTGTATTACATGTTCCAGAGGGTATAATGGTATTGTAATATGGCAGATGGGATATCTGTCACATTTGAGATAGAGTATCGCATCTGCCAAGATTGTAATCAGGCCATAAGTGATTTTCCCAGAATCAAGGATGTTAGGCTGATGCCAAAACTCAAATCCAGTTTCCCAGCTCCATAGTAAGCAGCTCTGGCCCTTACATCACATCCTATCCCAAGACGACGCCCCATTGTCTCCCTAGCCTTGGCCTCCGCATCACATTTTGTGATTACGGGCAAATCACTTAATCTCCCCAAGGGAGCCCGCATTTGCTGTTGTTTGCCCGTCCATCTCCCTCCCTTCGCTGCTCAGCTCTGCTGAACTCACTCTGTGGGAACTGGCCCTTTTTGCAGGGTAATCCCCAAATGTTTTGCCTTCTTCCTCCTATTTTTTGGACATTCTTTTTTGTTGGTTTTAGGACTCTGGGCACATTACCGCTGCTAAAGTGCATGTGGTCTCCCCCTAAACATGGTATGATTGGTATACACCTTTGTGGCATATTTGATTTACATGCAAGACCCTTGTACAGTGGTATCCTGTATATCCAGGGCCTGTAAATTAAATGCTACTAGTGGGCCTGCAACACTGATTGTGCCCCCCACAGACTTAACCTTTCAAACCTGTCTCAGGCCTGCCACTGCAGGGCGTGAGTGCGCAGTTTCATGTCACTCTGACTTGGCATTTAAAAATACTTGCCAAGCCTTAAACTCCCTTTTTCTCACACATATCACCCCTAAGGTAGGCCCTTGATCATCCTATTGGCAGGGTGCTGTTTAAGTAAAAGGTAGGACATGTGCCTTTATTGTGTGGCATATCCTGGTAGCGACAAACAGCTCTCATAGTCACGCATTGGGAATTCTCTTATATATGTTTAAGCAGTAATTCCTGATCTGAAAGGAGTAGCATTGCCATGTTTGGTGTGCTTAGAATGGTAGTGTTAATCCTGCTTATGGTATAGGCGGATGGTTTTACATTACCATTTTAGAAATGCCACTTTTAGTAAGGGGGAATTTCTCTGTGCTTATGACTCTTTGCGCTTTGCAGCCTGACTCCAATCCATGTCTAGGCCAGGGTGATAGGTAATCTGTGTGCATACTTTCCAGACAGCCATTGTACAGAAAGGGTTGGGTGTGGCAGGGTTACACCAGCATTCATCTGCATACTGATGGTCTTCCTGGGCTAGGAGAGAGAGGGGCGTCACACTTTACATTTGTATAGCTGTGTCCCACCCTCATGGAAAGAGCTGATTTACCCCCTACTGATGTCTGAGCCAAGGCTGGGGTTGATAGGGGGTGTTGTGCACTTTTAAGTTTTCCTTTGAAGTCACCTCTTGGAGAAAGACATTTTGGAGTATAAGTATAGGGGCTCTGACCCCATAATCATATATCTTGCGTGGACTGGTAACCAGATGCTGCTGGCTCCCCAGACAGCACGTTGCCAGAGGACTGTTGTGCATTTAAGAGGAACCTCAATTGGAACTACTTGCCTTGTGATGACCTGCTTGCCTGCTTGACTGCTGGAGGAACTGCCACTCTGGTCAAGGGAGCAAGTGTGCTGGCCTGCTAACTCCTTGCCTGCTCTTTGTACGCTCAGTGTTCTCCTATGGCTTGCCCAGTGTATTAGCAAACAACTTGTGTTGAGGTGCTCCTTGTTCCAAGGAAGTCAGTGCATACTCAGCGCTTCTAGGGCATTGAAAGTAGCGTGTGTGCCCAGTGCCGTAAATGCAGAGTAAAAGCTCACCACCAGCACGAGGAGAACCCTCTCCACAGCCACACTTGCATTGTTGTAGCAACCAGGCTTGCCTTCCACAGAGCAGCTAGGAGGAAGGCATCGCCTGGATGGAGAAGATCACATTGCGTGGCTGGGTTGGATTACCTTGCTTGGTTCAGGAGAGGTTGCCGTCACTACCAGGATCAAACTGGAAAAAAGGTACTGTACGTTGGACCTCCGTTGTCCCCTTCACTGCTTCGTGCACTAGCAAGTGGCAGAGTAGCCTTCAGTTCCCTGGCCTTGGAGGGGAGGGCCGCACTGAACCCTTGTTCAGTACTCGGACCCCCGTCTCTTGGAGCAGTACTATGATGATTTGAGGCCAAACAGTGCTCCTGCACGGGCGGTTCCGTCTCCTTTCTTTGTGTTTAAGCAGCTGCACTGCATGCTTGCAGGAAGCTGCATTTGAGCATATTAAGGTAGAGGGACCAAGTGAGGTCTCTGGCTGGTCTCCTGAGTTTGTTCCCCTTCCGCCTTGTATGCTGGGTGACATACCTGAGGGCACTTGTCCTTTGATTCAGCAGAACCGGTGCGGATCCTCAAGGGAAGTCCCAATCCCCATAGGGGAGTTGTTTGTTTTGGGAACTTGCCAAATTACAGAAGTTTCTGGAAAGTGTGCAGGTGCCCCTGTGCCCTATTATCATATATTATAATCCTTATGATATTCTTCCTAGACCTCCATTACCGTTAAGTGTCTAATAGGAGAGGAATGTTGTGCCTTGTTCTTAGCACTATAGGGATCCATTGCGTCCATAGGCTATAGTGGAAAGTATCCATTGTGGCTATGTAACATTTGGTGATTTATGTGTTTTCCCTAACTTAAACTGCTGCAGTTCATACCCTGATATTATAATGTATGTTGTTTTGATTCTTGCATTGTCAAGATAATGACTACTCTCTCAGGATTTGCATAGTATGCACAGTGTTTATGATTCATGTCCCTTTGGTCTATGTTATGCATAATATACTATATTTTTATATAATCCTGTGTGGTGTCTTTTTTGTGGTGTATTAATTGTTCTCTGTGTGAGTGTGTTGCGCATATAATTTACACATTGCCTCTGATGATAAGTCTGACTGTGCTGCACCCAGCTACCAGAGGGTAAGCACAGGTTATCTTTGGTGTGTAACGTACTTGCCCTGACTAGAGTACAGTAGCGGCTGGTAAGGTTTGTGAGTGGTAAGGCTGGGCTTGGTCTGAGGAGTAGGTGGAGGTGTTCACATTTGAGGTGCACAGCATTTTATGGGGAGGTTAGTCACCATTAATGGACTAATCTTAAGTCTCTTTCAGCACAAGCCCCTCTCTGTCACCTGCTGCTTCTAAAAGTCACCCAGTAACTCTTCAAGGCATCTTTTGAGGCCTCATTACATGGCCCGGACAGCACATGCATAAATGTCCTCAGTAATTAACTGGCGCTTGTGGTCAGTGCAGTCATTAACTGCCCCAGGATTTAAGGGGCATATGCAGTGGTCATGGACACGTGTTTGTCAAAAACCAGTTGCCCCTTTGCACAGCTGCCCTACCACATCACCAGCCTCTCCACCAGAGCTTTTACCTCCGGGCTTACCAAAGGACAATGCTATGTGGTCATGTTTCGGAAGGAGCAAAAGCATACAAGAGAATAAAGTCAATTACATGCATTAAAAATGTGCCTCGCATTTCCATAATAAAATGTTTAAGTGCAAGGAAGGAAGATATGTCTTTGTATACGTTAATCTCACTGCACAGTCCTGGCTTAAAAAACATAAGCATTTCAGAAGAGTCTTAGTACCCCGCCGGAGGCATTAAATGCGTGAGCACGCCAAACAGGTCGGTCACTGACCCACAATGGAACACATCTGAGGAGAGCCACCGAGCTGCAGACTGTAGACGCACCTTTACACACATGTTGCAGTGCACGTTTCATACAGAAAAGCACACATTTTGATTTATCAAAGTCATTCTCCTCCCACCTTGACACTTTTGTATTTACCAGGAGCTTCACTCTTTTCTTTGACAAACTACTTTAAGGAGGGAAGGGCGAGGGCCAGGTTGTTGCTTTGCTTTACATGCTCATCTGTGAGCTATATCTTTCACAGCAGATGGTGTAGCACCTTGTTCAGCCACAGACCAGATAGACTTCACTCAAGACCAGCTAATGAAGCTCCAAGCAGTGGTTGATGCTACTTCGCAGTACTCAGTAATAGAAACTGCAGCGTTTCAAATAGTGACAGAGAGATTGACTTCCCTCCGTGTGGGACAGACTCTGCTGGGCCTGTGAATGAGTTACAGACATGGAGTGACTTCACTGCATCACCGGTATAGCTGGCCTCTTTTCACATTGCTGACACAGGACTAACGCCCGTGTACGAGTTACTTTGGAATACATTGACAGTCCAGTCATTTAATCTTGAGGTAATTCTGACCCTCTTTGAAATTGTTGCCATCGTGCTGGACCGATCTTAATTACCGGACCAGTGATAGCTCTGACATTGAAATTGCGGAGTGAATCTGATTCCTCTGGAAATTGAACCAACTGTGCAGCGTCCATTTTCAGAAAACTGGATCCCTAGAAAAAGGGTCATTGCTATATTAAATATTCACCGTCCTGAAGATGGTCTGATAGACTGACGCCACGAAAGACCGAAACGTCGACTTGATCATCTACTTCCTAAATATTCAATGTACTTAATTTGTTTGTATCAACCGATATGTCACTTGTTGGATTATATTGAAATAGATGTTTTTATTCATGAATAGTAGGATAAGTTGCACTATACTTCCTTCATGATCTATTGCTGAATTAATTTCTGATTGACTGTACCCTTCTTAACTTGATTTATATATAAAAATACATTTGTGTATTTACAAAAAGATATTCCCGTGTTTGTTTGTTTCTCTCTGGTCATTCATTGAATGTGTAAATTTGTGAATTTCATTATAATTAATTACAAATCATACTTTTTCTAAATTAAATCCCTTATAGGCACCCTGACTTGACACTGTTTGAACTGCCCAAGCTTCCAAGGGTATATTGGGTTTCCCCACGTCCTTACTCTCTATTCACTGCATAACCGGCACCAGTGGGCCTCAGTGAATGACAGACACAAAAGAGCTCTTCTTAGTCACAGAAACAGAGGTTTTTCGTGTTCCCTGAACTCAGACCTTCACAGAAAGAAAAGCAAGTTTGTAAAAAAAATGCAGCGCTGCCAAAGCTGCAGTAGCCATAGGTGGAGTTGTGCATGTAGACGTAGTCTGGGGGAGAAAAGTGTGTCTTAAAGCAAACTTTAAAAAGACTGGCCGTGGTACGACTTATCACTAGGTGCACAGACTAAAACAGTCCTTTTGGGCAAGGCTTAGCGTGGACTTGCGCGTGCCGCCATTATGGTGGTCGCGCCAGTCCCCTGAAGCGCCCAATGGCTGTGCCCGGTGGGGGCACGAACCCGAAGCACTTTAGTGCTTTCGGTTCAGCCAGATTCGTCAACGTAGGGGCCAGGCCGGTCCTGACCGGTCTGCCCTGTCCCCCCATTAAAATGGGGCTGGGGGAGCGAGGACAGTCTCTTGTTCTCTCGCTCCCCAGCATACGGGTCTGGGCCATCTGAGGCCGGTCATTTGCTTTTCCCCACCCACCATTCCCTAAGGCAGGCAGTTCACGTGAGTGTTGCAGTCATATGTGTTTTGCCTTGTTTTCTTAAATTTCCTTGCCGGTATCTCAGGGGATATGGTGAATGTAAAGTGGTGTATTTGATGTTTGTGGTATGTTGTAATAAAAGTGTCAGTATATGTTGGTTTTAGTTACAGGTAATGTTTAATTTAAAGTAGTGTGTTGGTAATGTTTAATTTAAAATAGAGTGTTAATGCTTTAGTAATATGTAATAAAATTGTCGGTATATTGAATTTTGTTGCAGGTTATTGTCGCATTTTTTGTTTGTGTTTCCCTGGTCAGGCCATGATTGGGAAGCATAATTTTCGGTCCTTAGCGGCCAGCACCATGGAACTCCAGGGGCAGTTACAGACGGTCAGTAGGCTGAAAGGGTGCGGCGACCAAGGAGTCACGTTTTCCAGTCGGCTGGTCGGCCACCCTTGCAAGCGCATGCGGATCAGTGCGCAAGGATGCAAAAATTGCAGTGCCCCGTTATGGAGTTAAGGCTCAGGGTGTAGGTGGGACCGGGGGAAAATATCCGTCCAAGAAGCTGGACTCCCTATGCACTCTTACTCCAGTGGAGTCTTTGTAGTTTTACCGGGATCTGGGGCTGCCAGTCAATGACCTTGTCCTAGGCTCTAGCAGAGACACGCAGAAAGTAAAGTAGATACATGTTTAAATTACAGTAGGAATGGCTCTGTACTAGAAACATGTTAAGGTTAGCCAAGTAACATCATGTATCTACCAATGTATCTGGACTTTCTGCGTAACTGTACAGAATGTAAATAATAAGTTAATGTTTTGATTATGTAATAAATACAGCCGGGGGGGTTACTCCCCCTAATCCAAAAGAGTGTGGTTTGAAATGCTTGCCTTGGAGGAGGGAGGGAGTCCACATCCAAGGGTGGTCTTGGGTTTAAAAGTAAAAGGGGACTTAGGCAGTACCAGGCTAGATCTACAAGGCCAGACTGGCTGAACACTTAAAGCACCCAGCACGCCTTCCAATGTTTCATGCGAAAAGTGGTTGCTTACGCGACACATGGAGATATTTCCTTACTACGAACACACCAGGCTTTCAAGTATTTCCGCACTGTCAAGGGGAGATTTTGCAGCAGGATGAAGAAAGGTTTAATTGTCTCTTTACTTAAATAATTTATAAGTATTTCTGAAGGGAGAGAGTGAAATTTTTTTTCTATTACCAAGTTTCTCCCAAGGAGGAACATTGTTCCGAAAACTTTGTTTTGACACGTTTACCATAAACCCGTCCCATGGACACTTCGAGAGAGGGGGCATATAGCATTGTTGAAACGTATAAAGATGCATACCCATCTCCCCACAATGGCGAGGGGTTAGCAGCAGCGCCTCTGGGGTCGGTTGACTTCAGGAGACGGCAACCACCAGACCGGGTAGTGTGTTGCTGCAGCCAGGTTCTGACACTTTGTTGTAGACATGTTGAAACAGATCGGTCATGCTCTGCATGGACACTCCAAACAACAATGCACTAACTCACCTTGTTTGATGCTGCGAATGCCAGACCCATATTTTGAGATAACTCTAGAAGAAGCTTATGTACAAAAGCCAGTATTCTGCGCAAATCCCAGGTAGTTGCATAAAAATAAACATACCTGGCTCATGGCGTCTATCCTCGTCACCTCTCCGTGGCCGTTCCAGTAGACATGTTGAAACAGATCGGTCATGCTCTGCATGGACACTCCATACAACAATGCACTAATTCACCTTGTTTGATGCTGCAAATGCCAGACCCATATTTTGAGATAACTCTAGAAGAAGCTTCTGTACAAAAGCCAGTATTCTGCGCAAATGCCAGGTAGTTGCATAAAATTAAACATACCTGACTCATGACGTCTCTCCTCATCTCGGCTCCGTGGCGGTTCCAGGCAGGAAGCACCCAGGTTCCCTTAAGCCAATCACAACGCTACAACGTAGCATTGTGATTATTCTGAGCACCATGGTTTGGCACTCAGACTGGGACTGGGAGCCTGGGCATGTTCTCCACACAGGTTTTAACGCAGCCTGGGTGGAGAACATGTACGGTGCTCATGACGCCTTTGCCGGCCAAACTGTCATGCACATTCAGAGTGCTCACCACTTCTACCCCTGCTCCGCTGTCAGTAGAGCAGCCCTGCCCCGCCAAACTGGCTCAGCAAAAAACAAAATGAAATTAACACAGAGTTATTATCATTTTATTTTTCCTTTATTTACACTGCTGAAAAGCAGTGAGGTGACGTTCCTCCGCCTTAGCAGAGGAGGCACCACTGCTAGAGTGGTGTGTTCTGGTTGGCTTAGGAGCAGCATACCCTTGGCCAACCAGAAACACCATTTCTAACATCCTCCTCCACCAACTCTGGTTTTCTCTTTTTATGTGCAGTTCTATGTAGCGCCAACACCACCCAAAGGTATTAGAGAGCTTTACATAAGCACAAGTACATTTTATATAGCACCAACACCACCAGAAGGTATTGGAGTACTTTATATTAGCACTATTAACTTTGTTTTGTGCAGTTTTTTATAGTGTGAACACCACACAAAGGTACTGGAGCGCTTTACATTAGCACTAGTTACTTTACACAAGGACACATTTATTTTTGTAGGCATGGCGAGAGTAGGAGATAGGAGTACTTGTGTTTTCAAACCATCTCTCTTGAAACTTACACACATACCACTAAAATGCATGCATGTGTACATAAACAAATGCATTGCTTCAAAAGTTGTTAAAACACAAACTGCACTTGTTTCTTTTATTTTTTGCACGATCCAATGATATCGGAGCACTTGCTCTGTCCTCTTTCTGCCATAGCGCGAACACGAGCCAATGGTATTGGAGTACTTTATGTGCTTACCAGTTACATTCCACAATACATTCATTTTTGTTGCTGAACCTACTTCAGTTAAGGTATTTTTTCTACCACTTCATTGTTGCTTCCTCACTCCTGTCATTGCTTGCCCATGTCCCTATTCCCTCCTGCATCCCTACTCGACCCGTCCTTCCACTACATTCCTCATCACTGCTGCTTTGATTTATTTATTTGTTTTGTACGATCTGATGGTATTGGACCAATTGTTTCATCCTCCATTTTGCCATAGTGCTAACACCAGCCAATTGTATTGGAGCCCTCTAAGTATTCCACAGTTACATTACACAATGACACATTAATTTATGTAGGCTGGGGGAGCGTAAGTGATTTGCCCAGAATCACAAACTGTTCAGCTGACCATGAGATTCAAACCTGACTCCCCAGTTCCCACTGTTGACAGCTCTGGCCATTATGCCTCATCCTTGCTTCAATTTAAAGCTCCTCAACTGTTTCTCACTATCACTTCCACATTTGTTCAACTCCAAACAAGCATTGGCAAAGCCAATAGATCTCGGCAATTCCAAGACCTATTGGCCTTGTCAAGGAAATGTCTTTTAGCCATGTTGTCTAGCAGCTTATCTGTTGTTCAGCATGGCTGAAAGTCACTGAAAAAAGTGCTTGGATGTGACCAGCGCAAGCCAAGTCATAGCGCTTTTTTGTGTTACGAGGAGCAGGACAATTAACTCAACATGAGGGGAGAAGAGACTCGGCGTTGGCTCAACATCCAGTGATTCTGGGCTTTCAGTGACTTTCAGCCATGCTGAACAACAGATTGTCGTTGTCAGCAGCCACATTTATTTTCCCAGTTCGTACTTTACTGGGTCTCTTCGATATAGTAGTAAGCCTTGGCGGAGTTCACAAAGTTCTACATGCAAAAACAAATCTGCCGCGCTACGCGGAGCTGCAACCACTCGCAATGAGAAATCTGACTGCACGTTTTGAGACATGTTGCAAGGAGGTTGCTTTTCCATGCTCGCCAACTTGATGTTAACAATCGCCATTGAGGAAAAATATCACCTGAAGGTGGATTTTTAAAAAACTCTGCTCCGCGGAGCACAGTTTTTCAGAACTCTACGAGCCTCGGGTAATGTGGAGTGCGGAAAAATGCAAACTCCGCGAGCGGAGCAGAGTTCACTGCCCAGACTTATATAGTAGTAGACTCCATTATGTTTCTTGAAAGACACACACTAGTCCACAAGCCTTAGCATTTCTGGAAAAAACAACTGTATTTTCTGAATAAAGTAAAATACAATGGCCTGATTTTTTTTATTCCATGTACCTTAGAATGGGTCATCTTGAAGTGCTTACTGGGTACTGAATGTTATTCAATTAAATCCAAATGTATTGATATAGACCAACAACTGAGGCCAAAAATACAATGAAAAATGCTCAAAAATAAGGAGAAATGATATCCGTCAAAGTACATTATTATGAGATAAACTAATTATGGCTAAAAGCACAACCTTAATTATAGAAATGAGGATGGGAGTGCCTAACGAGGTACACTATTACAGTACTAGATGGTAAATAAATTTGTTAAAGCATCTTTAAAAAACTTTAAGAAAAATAAAAATGCTATTATAAATGCGTTCATTTATATGTAAATATATAAAAGCAATTAAAGAGAGTGCACTTTTGAGTTTTTTACTATTTCAAGTAAGAATGTATGATGTTGCCGTACAAGGGCAGGACACATAAGAAAGATGCTTTCCACATGCTTTACTCCTTCACTGCTTAAAGGGCCAATGATCAAAGGGGATATGCTTCTGTGGGACCAAAACCGATTGAATTGGAAGTTTATCTGACCTTACTAGAAATAGTGCTTTTTCAAGCTTATGATCAATTAAAAATATAAGTATGGTTGCATCCTGTGCTACAATACTGTGCGCAAACCATCTTTCCATTTGCCCTCCAATGTATCTATGCTTTCCTGCCTGAAAGGTGTTGGGAGTTAAGATTACATCAATCAATTTCAATCAACAGTGTAACCCATTTGGCTATAGATGAGGACCAAGAATCACTGACTATAGTTAAGAATGTTCATTTGAGACTTCATAAATCCACTATTCTGAACCTGATTCCCATTTGGCATGTTACCAGCATTGAAATGACATTCCTGCTTCCAATGCTCCAACTTGCCGCAGACGTGGCAAGGATTCAACTTTTTCAAAGTTGCCATATCAATTCCCGTACTCGGATCAATTGGACAACCACCACCTCTACTTTGAGGTTGAAACCCATTTCCACCTTGCATTCCCCGCTGATACACTCCCTGCATGGAGCAACCATTCCCAACAAACTGTTGACTCAGGCCTCACTGTGCAGCTTTCTGTTACGCCCCCACTCACCTGAAAACCAGGAACGAGGAATGTCCCACCACTCGCCCTGTGCCTTAACCATTCATGCCCAAGATTAAAACAGACATGAGTGGAAAATGCACCGGGGGAAGGCAGGTAAACAAGGAAAAGGTATGAGTCGTATCTTGATATCACTCTCTGGGGTATCTTAGGAGAAAGGCAACAACCACAAGCATCTTAAAAGAGAGAAAGAATAATAAAGATTCGTAACAGAATAGATTTAGTCAAGGAAATCTCTCCACTTAAATCATAGGAACAGTTATTGACATCATTATACACTCAGCTCACCCCTTAACATGTATAGCGTGGGGCCATATGAAATCCAGAGGAGAATTCTACAATATCTTCACCTCAGGAGTAATAGGAATTAGTGTATTTCCAATAGGCAAAACGTGAAGGACTAAAAGTGAAATAGAAGGGGGAGTGGAAAAAACCACAAAGACAAAAAACCCGCTATGTAGTAAAAAAAATCAGGAATGCAGATTAGTCCTTGGTGTAGATTATCCAAAATGAATTCTGTGCACTGAACAAAAATAAGAGCAAAACACAAAACAAAATAATCCAATAAATCAGGTGTTCACCGCTATTTTAGGGTGAGTCCGAGTCCAAGGAAGAATAAAATACCTCCAACACCAGCACATGAAGGCAATAGAAGAGCTGCCAGCAAATCGAAGAACATGAAATCCAAGGAGGTGCTGGCGAGAAACAACGTAGTATCAGCGGAAATGCTGATGGTGAGAGTCCTTCTGGGGCAGGAACCAGAAATGGAACTAAGCAACAATGGGGAGATAGGTGGCTCCTAAATACTCACTACCCACGTACGGGGAACATCACAGCGGCTGCGGCCCAAACATCCCTGCAAGCGGAACTAGGATCAAAACAGGCGTCAGTCGCCAGGAAGGAAGGAAACATGAAAAGAGACCCGAAAGTAAGGTAAATGGACAAGGTAGAAAAAAGAACCCAAAAAAGGTGCAGTGGAAATTGGAACTAAGGTGGAAGTGAACCACGGGTCATAACACTTTCATCTGTGCTATCATCAACTTTTCGTTCAATTTCTTAAGTTTCATTTCCAATTCATCAATGCAGTATTTTGGTATATAACAATAGCTCATCAATGGGCTTCCTGTAACAAATCAAATGCTGTTGAATCATCGAACTAATATCTGGTTTCAACCCATGAACAAACCTATACACAAAATTAGGGGTTGGTGGAGCTCACGGACTTGCACTATGTAGAATTCCGTGGAGTTGCATAAAAGCTCTGTGGAATTCCGCAGAGTTCTACTCCGCCCTAGTTACAGCCTTGAAGCTCCCAGGTAAATGGTTACTCCCTCTCTTGGGGGCTTATTTACAAGGCCCTTGCGCCACTTCTACGTCATTTTTAACATGGGAAAAGCGTCGCAAAATGTAAATGTAAATGTTTTTGTACTTGTATAGCGCACAGCTACCCGCAGTGGGTTTCCCGGCGCTTGTACGAATACCGCAAGGGAACCCTTCCTGGCTTTCCCTGTGAAGTGTCCACTCCTGGGCACCCCCATGGTGCAGACCAGGCATCCCTCGCGTTGTGGGGGCCGTTGTGCAGACTAAGCAAGCTATTGCCCAGAGTTGCAGCGCGGGACCCATGATCAGAATAGGCACTGAGGCGAGAATATCCGGTCAGGGGAATTAATGAGACCGAGACCCGCCGAGGCGGGAATCGAACCCTGGTCCCTGGCCAGAGCTCTGCATCGAGGTCTGCCTGCTCTAACCATTGAGCCACACTTCTCCAAGGCGCAAGGGGCTTGTAAATCTGCCCCTTGGTTTGTTTGGGGGGTGAAACCCCTTACATGTGGCTCTGGTGTGGCCAGCAGTGGGAAGGTCAGGTGTGAGCATTAAAAGCAGGACTACTGGACCTATGCATGCCACTCACCATTTGTAGTGTTGCATGGAGGGAGGGTGTAGCCTCTTACCTTCTTCCCGTGACTCCGAAGAAGCCCCTAAACAGATCATAGACACTCATGATGAAAGCAGCACCCACCGGGAACTGAAAAAGTTATGGTTTAAGGCCGAGATGAACACAGAAACCAACTGAATCTGTTAGGACTGTCACGCTGCCGGTAGACAGGCAGAGCTGCACAAATGTCCTAAACTGCCACACTGCTGGAAAACGGGTGGTAAAGACTGTCATAAAAATCTCACCCTTGCTCGACTAATGAATAATGATGCCCTTTAATCGACATCAGGGATCAATGTTTTAGGCTGATGTAAGACAGAGCTGATGTCTTTAGTGTCAGTGGGGCGGGATAGCAGCGCTACTGGATCGGGTCACAACCTGTAAGGTTGTTGTTTAAATTTTTATTAATTTGTGAAGTTTTGGGGCAACCTGTTTGACAATGGTTTTGTGCCCATATCTAAAGTAACATCTATGTTGTTTGTAGTGAGAGTGAAGGCAGGTTGTTCTTTTTCCACAGTCGCCCGTTCTTTAGGTACGACACAGGAGCCTACTTTTCTGGGATGCGTAGATGGGGTTGGGAGTGTGGTCTATTTCAATTATTTACTGTGGCAAAGTAAAGCAACTGTGTAGCTCGATCGCCTCAGATGTGTGCGCAGGAAGAAGGGTTTATGTTTAACGTGCCTGCCACCGTGTGGTCATAATCAGTATAGGTTCCAGTACAGCAGAGCACAATTATCCTTGAATGTTTTCAGCTTTAGGCAGTGCTCATATCTCTCTAGTGGGGTGGGCAGAGCGGTCATGCTCCACCTCGTGGCAGAATCAAAGATTTTTGCTGAACTCTGTGTTTCCAGCGGAGTGCAAAGTTATCAAAACCCCGCTGGCGGTGCGGAGTTCACCACCCACCTCTACACAAAATGTCTCATGTCTTTAGTATCTTTTTTTTTATTTTTATTTTTTTATTTTTTATTTTAATCTTTATTCTGTTTGTTCTTCTGGTAGCAGGAGAGTGCGCATCTGGTGCATAAAGGGCTTGGCATGAAAATTAGTTTCTCTATCTACAACTCGCCAGAGCAGTCTTTGTCCGTCCAGGAAAGTTTATTGTCCAATTGAGCGGTCACAAAAATCATATCAGAGGTAGAGGGTAGCGTTGTAGGAGTGTTTCCAGGAGCAGGGAGAGGCATCGTCTGGACCTGCCACGCCTGTGGGGGTAGATCTTAACGCTTGTGGATTGTGGGGGTGATCATTTTGGGAAAGGCATAGTACTCGCACTCCTTGGGAGGTACAAGATCCATCAATTTAGTGCTGATATCCTCCGCCTTGAAGCCTGCTTCCAGCAGCTGTGGGACCTGCGTCTCCTGAAACATCTTCTCAATGTCGGTGTATTTCGTTTCTTGATGAAGTTGAACTGGTGAGTGTGCCAAGTCTCTGCGGACAGCGGGTACGTGTCGTACAGGATGCCATCAAAGTGTCCATCGGGCAGCGTAGGAACAACGTCCTCCCACAAGCCCCTCAAGGGGACGATCTTGTGAGGCTGTTTCTTGGCCCACTCCTCGAGCCGCCCGAAGACCCCATTGTTGCACTCGATGAACCAGTGCTCCTCGATTGGAAACTCCTCCACTTTGGTGGCAGCAATGGCCATGCCAAAGCCGATCTCCAGCACGCGGCCGCCTCTGCTGGCCGCGGGCCCCGCCAGGCTGTGCATGTAGGGGGTCTCCCACCTCTCCATCACGGGCTTGCCCAGGATGCGCAGGTGCTCGTCCGTCTGGTCGTAGCCAGCGTCCGCCTCCCTCTAGCTGCCCTTGCAGTCCTCCCCCGAGGAGAAGATGGTGGCCTGGGCCGCCGGGGCGGCGTCAGGAGCGCTCATGGTGGGGCTGAGAGAGGGAGAACTTACACACACTTTTGGTAACCAGGTCATAGTATCAATCGTCTCTGACCCACTACACCGCTTAAATGACTTCAACAATCTCTCATAATAGGCATGTAGGGCCAGATGTACGACCCTCAGGGTTTGCAACTCGCAAATTGCGATTTTTTGAGACTCGAAATTTGCGAATCACAAAACCTGATGCACAACAGTGTCTCCGACACTGTTTGTGATTCCCAAATGGGCTGCAAGGGACCTGTTTCGCTAATATTCATGAGTCAGGTCACAATTTGAGACCCTTTGGGAATGGCAGACACTCACAGGGATGGTGGCTTTCTGTGGTCAGCAGACCACTATGTCTGTGACTGGTTTTTAAATAAACTCACACACACTTTGGTAACCAGGTCATAAAAGCAACAGGCGCTCTGAACTATGTATGGGGAAAGCAGAGCCACAATATCATTGAGTGGTGCTCAAAGAAAAAGGAGCGGCTACCAAAACAACCCTAATATGACCCTCAAAAAAGAGGCAAAAATATATTATACAATAAATCCGAGCACTCAAGATTTGAGAAAGTCCAATATTCAATCTGAAAGTTGATACTGAAAGGTCCACTTTAATCCAATTCATCATTGCAAGCCAAAGGAGGTGTTATCCATAAATCTTCACTTGAAATCAGTTGAAAGTTCACACAGCCAATAAGGGAAAATTCCAACAAAAGTAGAATTTACACTGCCAGTATAAGACAGTTCAGCCAACACGTGTTTCGTCGGTAGGCATATCATACTTCGTCTTTTTCAGGGCTGATGCGTGGAGGGAATCAACAAAAGACAAATTGTTCAAAGTAACAGGCCCAATGGTGCGGGGCAGTACAACTGGTGGTCATAATTGCTATGGTATTGCAACAAAGTAGCGGGCATGGTTGAGGTTTTACGGCCCGGCACAATTTTTTCATTTTTTAAGGGTCCACTGCCTTCTCTTAAAAAATATTTTCGCATACATTCACAAGTTTCATGGCAACCCCTTCCTGTTTGCAAATGGCTTACCACCTACTCGAGGTAGGTGGTAAATTGCGATTGCTTTGCAACCGCATTTGCGGTTGCAAAACAATTGTGCACCCCCCTGTGACTCGCTGTTAGGAAGGGACACTCTTAGCACGCCCTTTCCTAGTAGCAACTTGCAAACCATATTTTGCGCGTTGGTAATAGGTTACCAAATCACAAAATAGGGTTTGTACATGCTACAACCCTTTTTAGCGGTCTCAAACAGCATGATTGTCTGCTTGCAACTGTTAAAAACATGTACATCTGGCCTTAAAGTAATATGACTCAATGGTGCTGTCTCCTGCACATGTAACACAGAATAGCGACTTGACATGCTGTGCCGCATAACATGATGTCATTGTATATATGTAGCCATGGCCCAAACATTTTGAATATTTATTTTTTATCTCCTTGTTTACATCAAATGTTAGTGATTTGCATATAATTCTTTGAGATATTACATCATTACACATAGTTAAATCAATACATGGTATTGAATGTTAACTCAAGTTGAAACAAGAAGACTTTCTAAAAAAATGTTAAGTTAGGTTGGGTGAAGACAAGGTACACTCCTTTATTACTGATATCATCTGCTTTCCCTGACTTAACAGATAGACTGCCAGAATGTTTGGCTTCCGTCTGGCACGGGGTTCCAAGAGGACCTTGGACGGTGCTAGAGAATAGCATCTGTCTGGAGCCTGGCATGTGGCTTGCCCACTCCGCGTGGGAGCTGTGTGTGAGTCCCAGTGCCAGAAAACAGATGGCAAATGTCGTGATTGGGGTGTCCTGATAGGATCATAAGAGTAGGAGTTCTTTTTCTAGCTAAGAAGACAGTGTTCAAGTCCAATGTAAGATTCATTAAAATATATGTGTTAGTTATAGAGTTAAGTTACCAGGAGTTGCAACAGGTTAGATTTAGGTGCTACTGGAAGATAGTTATAGTGCCCAGCTCTGAGATAGGAGAGGTGCTGCAGTCATCATTGAGGTACCTAAAAAGAGTTTGTATTGGGATCCAAGGGGCATATTTGCAAGAACCTCGTTAAAATTATCGCCGTTTTAGCGGCAGGAAACTGCCGCTAAAACGGCGATAATGGGCTTGCTAATATGTGGTATAGAATTCCAATAGAAGCCTAGGTTGGATGTCCTGCACATCTAACCTGGGCTTCTATTGGAATTCTATAATGCCTATTAGCAAGCCCATTATCGCCGTTTAGCAGCAGTTTCCTGCCTCTAAAATGGCGATAATTTTAACGAGGTTCTTGCTAATATGCCCCCAACTTTTGAATAGTAGGGCGCCTGCAGGACAGAAGCAAGGTGAAATGTAAGTCCTATGTGTGAAATCCCTCACTGGAACAGCAGTGTTGTTGTAGGTCTTTTCTTTGGTGCCCGGTCTAACAGACCTCTGTTTGGGGGTTTCAGTGCTGGAGTAGCAGGGGTATTTGTAGAAAGTTTTAGGAAGGAATGAGGTACTTTGACAGAGCTATGCGTTAAATTTCAATATTGCAATATAAAGGTTATGAGTGAGGCGCAGTGACAGCTGGCTGAAGTGCCAGTGCTGCAATATCAGGTGGTGTTACAGTTAGAATTGAGGTGTGCAGTAGTACAGAGCTGGTGCGGGCACCATGAATGAGCACACAAAATTTAGAGACATATTTTCAAAACAATGTCTGAGCCCGGCGATGCGCCAAATTTGGCAGTGCTGCGCTTCCTTTTTAAAGTGCAGGTATCAGCCATATTCCCAAGAATACGGTGCACCCCTGTGTTTGCCCTGGTGCTGCCTCAAAAAAACCTGCCTAACGCCAGCACAGGCACCCTGCCGCCATGTGGCAAGGGTGCCTGTGTTTCAGGGACGGTTGTTTATGTGCAGGACGGAATACCTTTCTGCGCATAAGCAATCAATGGTTGGCGATTTGCTCTTTCTATGTGTGCTGCAGAATCCAGCACACATGGAGAGAGCAAAGAACAAGGAGAAGTGAATAGTTTCTCCTCCTTTCGCCATTCTATCACCTGCTATTCCATGGCATTCGTTTTTGGTGCTACCTCAGCCTTCTAAATCTGGGGCAGCATAAAAAAGCAATGGAGGTTGTGGTGGAACACCCACAGCAACACCCATTGCACGCCCCTTTGCAGCAGAGGACTATGGCGGAAAGGGGCATAATTACAAGGTGTCATTAAGCCACACTAAGTGGCTTTACACCACATTGTAACTATGGTAAATGGCATTATGGACTAAGAGAGTAAAAAAAAGTGACGCTCCGGTGGCGATAGGGGGTTGTAAATATGCTCCCCAATGTGCAGATGAACCACATACTTGATAACACGACCAACACATGCAGTAGGTTGCTTTCTTTTTGACAAGATCACAAGCTATCGATTTATTTCAGTCATTGTAAAAAGCTTTTGTGCAATCTATGGATTGAATCTGTTAATAGCCAAATGCCAGTTCATGGGCAGCATGAGAATATTAAATACCCTCTGAAGATAACACAGTGTAATGTAATATGCCTGGCAGATGCATTTGGAATTATGGACTGACGTTGTGTTAGTAAAGTAAAGCAGGTCACAGTGATCATACTACACACATAAATATAGGATAAAGTACCTCCTGCTGCATATTATAAGGAAATTGCAAGTCACTGAGGAGTTATTTTACCACATAGTGGAATATGGCTGAAGGCGTAGTTTCTTTATAAGGTCATAGAACTCTGAGATGACTTGCAATAGCCTTAAAATGTACATCTTTATAATACATGGTCACACTATCACCCTTCCTTCAAACCACGTGCATTCTTGTTATCTTGCTCTTTCGAATGTACGACAATATATAGTTGATATGCTTACATGAAGATTAAAAAACTTTGGCTCATCAAAACACCTTTTAGTGGGTTGTTGCAAAAGATATTAGATTCTGTCAAATTAAAAGCTGATAGTGCTCACAATGTGTACATAAATGCAGAGATTTTCTGTTTCCTGTAATGACCTTTAGTGTGCCAAAATAAACATGTACCCATAACTACATTCTTTCTGCTCATCACTGTTCATTTGGGAAAAAGATCAGATTAATTAAAAAGTAATTTTAGTTTTTGCTCCTTTTTTAAAAACTGCAGTTGTAATGGTGCTCATTGAACTGCCTTTCACCTTGGCTGCTGGGAGCAGGCATAATGACTTTACAACTTTACAGTAATAACTTATTACAGTTGGGCATTGTAAGAGATGGGGTTATTAGTTGAGAGGAGTGAAAAACAAACTCAAGTAATAATCACGATTGTAAGAAATTGGAGTAGGTAGCCAACTCCAGTAATAATTACAAACCTTGATAGTGTGAACCCTTAAAGTGACAACATTAATTAGCGCTCTACCCCTGGAAGGTATGGCACAGACCAGACAGTCCCAACTTAGAGGCAATGTGTAAAATATTTATGCATTACTAAAAAAAGGAATACATTGGAAACACAAAACAATAAAAATCCCCAAATTAATTATGAAAATAGAGTTACATTTAATAAACAAAATAACTCAAAAATTGCAAAAAATCCATTAGGGGTAACCAGAGGTATGAATTTAAAACTGTTTAAGTCGAAATAGCAACAAGAAGCACAAATTTTCATTGATAGTCAACTTACCTGTCAAATTATAAAATAACTTCACTGTATGAGGAAGGGGCGGGCCCTTGGAGGGGGGTGAAGACTGGTGCCGAGAGCTATCCAAGTGGCACTGTGACCCTCACCACACCCGCCACTCCCCCAAAAAAACAAAAACAAAGTGTCATTCAGGCTGCCGCTAATGTACTGGGCTGTTTTCACACCATTTAATGGACAACAGGTACTTACTGCATTCGAACATGGTAATCCACTGTTTACAATGGTTTCAGCTTGTTTTCTCTGAAACCATGTGATTTTGGCTCCTCACCCGGTGACCGGGTGAAAGGAGCTGAAATCGTGTGATACATGGTGGCACCATATTAATTAGCAGGTCTAGGTTAAGGGTCGTGGTGGAACAGGACCTAGACGCAATTTGACGATGAACATGTTGGAGTGCAGGTCAGATACACTAACCAGATTTAATCTGGTCAAAGATTTTACCTTCTAACTTTAGTCCTTCAAGTCCCAATCCACTAAAGGAGTACTTTTTTAAAACCTCCAGGACCTCAGTGGAGACCCTGACAGACTCACTTGTGTGGCAGACAGAGGCCACATCTGGGTCAAGTCTAGGTCCAGTTACCACTGGTCAGCTATCTGGTTGCAGGGAAAGGCCTCTTGCAGCTTGTAATTTACCTGTAGCTTCAAAAGGAAGTCACCCTTTTGACCCTTGGAGTTCACTTCTTTGTCCTGGGTACAAGAAGGAGAGCAGGTCCAGTCTTCTAGGCTATTCTCAGGTCTCAGACAGCAGGTTCAGCCCTCGTATGATCCTTCTGTATCCCGCCCGCTCGTTTCCCGCCGCTGCGTTCCCTGAGGCCCCACTCCCTGCTCGCCCATTCGCCATCCCGCTCCCGCCTCACAGCTGCTCCTCCCTCCCACCTCCCCATATATGGCGGCCACTGTGTGGCTGCGCCTAAGGCAAGCCCGAATGTATCTGGACCGCGCCCAGCGCCAGACCCCCTGGCCCCCGCGAATGCCATGACGCCAGTCACCGCTACGATGCCAGCACCCTCCACTCACTCAACAACGGACAATCACACACCTGCTTCCTGGTCGCCCTGAAACGCACCCAAGGACCCTTCTCCTGCCGGAGCTGCAGCTTCACCAGCATCCGATCCGCCAAACCATCCATTGAGAAAGGACACAACCACCTCAGATGCATTTTACTCAACACCCTCTCCGCCCGCAAACAACCCGTCAAACTCTGGGACCTACTCAACTCCACCTCCCCAGACGTCGCCTTCCTGACAGAGACCTGGATGAACCCCTCCTCGGCACCCGACATCGCCATAGCCATCCCGGACGGCTACAAAATCACCCGCAGGGACCGCACTAACGGAGTAGGAAGTGGAATCGACATCATCCACAAGAACACCCTCAGGGTCACGTCCAGTACCGACGACACCCTCACACCGCCGAACACCTACACTTCCAGATCCACACTGATCCCAACACCACCCTCAAAGGAAACCTCATCTACAGACCCCCAGGACCCCAGCTACCGTTCAGCGACTCCATAGCCGACTTCGTCAGTACGCACGCCCTCGCCTCCACAGACTTCATCCTCCTCGGGGACCTGAACTTCCACCTCGAGAACAACAACGACACCATCTCCACCACCTTGATTGACAACCTCGCCAACCTCGGACTCAGAAAGCTCATCACAAAACCGACCCACTCTACCAGCCAAACGCTTGACCCCATCTTCTCCGCAAGCTCCCACGTCTCCTTCAGCCACACCACCGAACTCCACTGGACCGACCATCGCTGCATCCCCTTCACTTTCTGGAAACCCACCACACACCACCGCACTCAACAGATCGCCCACCGCTGCTGGAGCAAAGTCACCAGAGGCCAGCTAAACATCACCCTCACCCAAAGCCCACCCGTCGACCCCACTGACTTCGACACCGCTGCCCGCAACCTCATACAGTGGATCGACTCTGCGCCAACACTCTAGCCCTGATCAAGAAACCCTCCAAAAGACACACCAACAAGAAAGCCAGCTGGTTCACCGCGGACGTCCAGGCCTCCAAGCAAAACTGCCAAAAAACTAGAGAAGAAATGGCACCGCATACAGACACCAGACAGGTATGCAGCCCACAAAAACGCCATCCGCAGACACATTCACCTTATCAGAACCGCCAGAAGGACCTCCTTCAAAGGCTGCCTAGACAAGAATGCGCACAACAGCAAAGAGCTCTTCAATATCGTGAAGGAACTCTCCAACCCCAGCTCCAACACCAACGACATCCCACCTTCGCAAGACCTGTGTGACTCCCTTGCCACCTTCTTCCATCGCAAGATCGCAGACATCCACAACAGCTTCAACATCCTGACGGCCCGCCAGCCACCAAGGCCCCCAACCTCACGGCCACCATCCACACCGATCCCCTGCTCACCTGGACAAACATAAATGACGACAACACCATCAAAATCATAAACACCATCCACTGCGGCTCTCCATCAGACCCATGCCCACACCACATCTTCAACAAAGCCAGTGCCACCATCGCACCCCATCTCCGCAAGACCATCAACATCTCCTTCGAGACCGCGACCTTCCCGGAGAGCTGGAAGCCCGCCGAGATCAACACCTCACTCAAAAAGGCTGATCCAAAGGACCTCAAGAACTTCTGACCCATCTCCCTGCTCCTGTTTACAGCAAAGGTCATCGAGAAGACCGTCAACAGGCAACTGACCCGCTACCTGGAGAAGAACAGCATCCTGGACCCAACCCAGTCTGGGTTCTGCAGCAACCCCACAGCACCGAAACTGCCCTCATCGCTGCCACTGATGACATCAGGGTCCTGCTGGACAATGGCAAAACCGCAGCCCTCATCCTCCTCGACCTGTCAGCCGCCTTCGACATGGTCTGCCACCGCACCCTACGCACACGCCTCCACAACGCAGGGATCCGAAACAAAGCACTGGAATGGACCACCTCCTTCCTCTCCGGCAGAACCCAGAGCATCCGCCTCCCCCCTATCTGCGGCATACCCCAAGGTTCATCCCTCAGCCCAACATTGCTCAACATCTACATGGCACCGCTCGCTCACGTCACCCGACTGCACGATCTCAACATCATCTCCTATGCGGACGACACCCAGCTGATCCTCTCCCTCACCAAGGACCCCCTCACCGCCAAAACCAACCTCCACGAAGGAATGAAAGCCGTCACCGAGTGGATGAAGAACAGCTGTCTGAAGCTGAACTCAGACAAGACAGAAGTCCTCATCTTCAGCCCCACCCCCTCGGCCTGGGACGACTCCTGGTGACTGACCGCACTGGGAGCAGCACCAACACCCACTGACCACACACGCAACCTAGTGTTTATCCTCAACCCCACACTCTCCATGACCAAGCAGGTCAACGCCGTCTCGTCCTCCTGCTTCAACACCCTCCTCATGCTCTTCAGGATCTACAGGTGGATTCCCACCGAAACAAGAAGAACAGTCACCCAGGCCCTCGTCAGCAGCAGGTTAGACTACGGAAACGCCCTCTACGCAGGAGCCTCGGCCAAACTCCTGAAACTACTACAAAGCATACAGAACACCTCCGCACGCTTGATCCTCGACATCCCTCACCTCATCCACATCACACCCCACCTGAGAGACCTGCACTGGCTTCCCGTCCACAAGAGGATCACCTTCAAGCTCCTCACCCACGCACACAAGGCACTCCACAACACCAGACCGGCATACCTCATAGATTGCTCACCTTCTACACCCTGAACCGCCAGCCCCGCTCCACCGACCTCACCCTTGCCTCCGTCCCCGCATCTGAAGAGCAACCACCAGCAGCAGATTTTTCTCCCACCTCACCGCCAAGACCTGGAACACCCTCCCCATACTCTTACGGCAGACCAAGGACCCACTCACCTTCAGGAGGCTACTCAAGACCCGGCTATTCGAGCAGTAGCAGCACCCCTCCCCCCAGCGCCTTGAGACTCTCATGGGTGAGTGGTGCGCTTTACAAATGTTCTAATTGATTGATTGATTTTGCAGGTCTAAGAGTGTTCTAAAGTGGTTGCGTGGAAATGTCAGATTTATGCTTGGCAAAAGCCTGTGAGAGGGAATGGCCCCTGGGGGCAGGACATTGGGTAAAGACTCCCAGGGCTAACAATACCACTTAGGGCCTTTTTAAGAAGGTCAAAGTCCTCAGCCACACAAACTTTGGCTCTGAGGTCTGAAGGTGTGTGTGGGAAGTGTACTCTGGTGATCCCAGTGTGCGCCTCCATATAACACCAAAATACAGATTTAGGTATTCCTTGTACCACAGCAAACTCAGAGAAAGAAAGAAGTATGGTAGGGCAAGAGCCAGGCTTTCAGCAACCAGAGAGCAGATAGACACAAAGTGTTTTGACTTTCTGGTTCCCTTCTTTGAAGTGTGGCCCAAATGCTATATATAAACCCAGCAGATACATCAAACAGGCTTTGACATGTGTGCCCCAAGTGTCATATGAAAAACCTTAGAAGACCTGTCAGGCAGGATGTGGCATTCAAGCAGGAATTGACACTTTAATATTAAAGAGAATCCTCAAAGCCTCCCCTGTATATTCTATTCGATTCAGATGGGTCATCTCTTTCCATTCAGATTAGGCTATTCTTTGCTCCTGGGAGCAGATCACCCCGCACAACGTGGGAGCCATCAGATTGCAGGCGACAGATTGGGAGAGAAATCTGGAATGAAGCTCCCTGTAGGGTTGGCGAATGTTCACTCATTGTTTGCGGTTTGCCCATCCTTTGTTGCGTAGTGCTTTGTAAGTGTGTGTGAGCAGCTTGACCTGGTAGCCAATTGAGTTTTCTAAGGTGAGGGTTGACTTGCTTCTGTCTGGGGAGGTCGAGGATCAGTCTGGCAGTTGTTCTCTGGATGGCCTGGAATTGCCTGATGAGTTGGGCAGTGATCCCCACGTAGAGGGAGTTGACATAGTCAAGTCTACTGGTGAAAAGTATATGTATATAGTAGGTTTGAGTTTTGGGGTAAAGGGGTATTTTTAGGGTTCAGGGCTAGGTTTGGGTTTTGGGGTACAGGGGTATTTTTGGGGTTTAGGGATAGGTTTGGGTTTTGGGGTACAGGAGTATTTTTAGGGTTCAGGGGTAGGTTTGAGTTTTGAGGTACAGGGGTATTTTAGGGTTCAGGAGTAGGTTTGGGTTTTGGGGTACAGTGGTATTTTAGGGTTCAGGGTTAGGTTTGAGTTTTGGGGACAGGGGTATGTTTAGGGTTCAGGGCTAGGTTTGGGGTTTGGGGTACAGGGGTATTTTTAGGGGTACAGGGGTATTTTTAGGGTTCAGGGCTAGGTTTGAGTTTTGGGGTACAGGGGGATTTTTAGGGTTACGGGCTAGGTTTGAGTTTTGGGGTAAAGGGGTATTTTTAGGGTTCAGGGGTAGGTTGGGGTATTGGGGTACAGGGGTGTTTTAGGGTTCAGGGATAGGTTAGGGTTTTGGGGTACAGGCGTGTTTTTAGGGTTCAGGGCTAGGTTTGGGTTTTGGGGTACAGGGGTATTTTTAGGGTTCAGGGCTAGGTTTGGGTTTTGGGGTACAAGGGTATTTTAGGGTTTAGGGGTAGGTTTGGGTTTTGGGGTACAGGGGTATTTTTAGGGTTCAGGGCTAGGTT
The DNA here is from genome assembly GCF_964261635.1 of Lissotriton helveticus. Lineage (NCBI taxonomy): Eukaryota > Metazoa > Chordata > Amphibia > Caudata > Salamandridae > Lissotriton > Lissotriton helveticus. Next base: position 488,599,343 of record NC_136072.1, on the reverse strand, counting down.
TGAGTTTTGGGGTACAGGGGTATTTTAGGGTTTAGGACTAGGTTTGGGTTTTGGGGTACAGTGGTATTTTAGGGTTCAGGGTTAGGTTTGAGTTTTGGGGACAGGGGTATGTTTAGGGTTCAGGGCTAGGTTTGGGTTTTTGGGTGCAGGGTATATTTATAGGGTTAAGATGGGTTAGTGTTTAAGGGTGTTGGGGTATTTTAAGGAGTAAGGGTGGGTTATGATTATGGGGTGCAGGGGTATTTAAAGGGACCAGGGTGGGATTCGTTTTTAGGGTGTAAAGGGTAATAAAATAAAAATAAAAAATGAAATAATTTAAATAATGCAATTTAAAAGAATAACAGCCTGATTCATGTACGGGCCGTTTTGCGTGTCCCTAATAGCGATCAATAGCGACTCGCTATTGAGGAAACGCAAAACGGCATTCATGTACTTTTCGGAGAAAAAATAGCGACTCGCATGCGGGCGCTAAAGCCGTTAGCGACCCACAAAAAACGCAGAATAATCGCTATTTCCGGCTACCTGCGATCGGGATTGCGACTCGCAATCCCGATCGCACGAGATTGCGCTCGCAATCCAGATTGCACGGGATTGCGAGTCGCATTCTCGCGGGATCTGGAAAACGGGAAGACGCATTCCGAGCACCGTGATGACATCACAACCAGGAAGCAGCCAAATCCCACCCCCAAACACCACAGTGACGCAATCAGTCGACTGTCCACGACGGAAAGCTGCCACCAACCCGCCGTTTGCGCATCCCGACCCCGCCGAAATAGCGACCGCTATGTCAGACGACCCGCAGCCCGGACCCAGCAACAGCGCTGGCCGAAAGCGCAAATTGAAATTTTCCGAACAGGAGCTGGAGAACCTCATAGAGGGTGTGGTGGCAAACCACGACCAGCTGTTTGGTGCAAACTCCCGGAGGGTCCCAGAGCAGGAGAAGAGGAGGATCTGGGTGGGGATTGCCGCAAGCGTGAACTCTGTGGGCGTTGCGGACAGGTCCCTGGAGGAATTAAAAAAGCGGTGGTACGACCTCCGAGGGCGTGCCAAGGAGAGGGTGGCGGAGCGCCTTGATGAGGCATCAGGCACCGGAGGTGGTGGACCGACTGTCCCACCCAACACCCCCCTGGAGGACCGGGTAGAGGACACGTTGGAGAGGGAGGCGTGTGTTGGCGTGACCCCTCTGGACTCCTCCCGCCCCACCCAAGACACCCAAGGTAAGTGGCATGCGACTGCGACCCTGTCCCCTATGACCGCCCCTGACCACATAGGCTCACTCATTGGCCCTTAGTCATGCCGTGCATCAGGAAATGCCCTGAAGCATTGTGGGAGACGTAGTATGTCCACAATGTAGTAGTACCACAATGCGGCCCCAAAGGTTCCAAAGTGCGCATATACACAGCCACCCAGGGAATGACACCCAGCATGCATGTAACATCTGCACGTCTGACAGTCACATGCACCTAATGAGTATCCACTTACCCTCACAGGTGCGGGAGATAGCAGCGACAGTGAGAGGCTGCTGATCGACGAGGAGGCCCAGGAGGAGGAATCCCTACCTGCTACCCAGCCACCAGCCTCTGCGGCAGTGCCAACACCAGCAGCCAGGCCACCCACCTTGCCTGCTGCATCCGCCTCAGGCCCACCGGCTGCCAAGGCCAGGCCACCCACCTTGCCTGCTGCATCCGCCTCAGGCCCACCGGCTGCCAAGGCCAGGCCACCCACCTTGCCTTCCGCATCCGCCTCAGGCCCACCGGCTGCCAAGGCCAGGCCACCCACCACACCTGCCGCACCTGCAACACCAGCTGCTGCAAGACCTGCAGCTCGTCCACCACCATCTGGGCCAGCCACATCCGCTACACAGCGGCCTACCACCAGGAGGGGCAATGGCCATTTCCACGCCTGCATGAGTGTGGAGCGGCGCATGCTGCGTTTACACCAGCGCCAGTCGCAGCAGCAAGGAGCCATCCAGCTCCAGCTGCAGAAGATCGGCCGCAATGTGGCGGGAGTGGGCGAGAGGGTGGACCGCATGACGGCGGCCATTGACCGCATGGCGACGGCTATGGAACACAACACTGCAGCGCTGGTGAAGCACCGAAGTGTTGCTAGCAGGCGCCACCACCAGTTGCTGAGCCGGCTGTCTACCTATAGCCGCTCCAATTATGCCTCGGCAAATGCCACCACCCTGCTTGCGCGGCGCTCGTTAACCCAGCAGCACCAACTCGTCCAGTGCTGCGAGGATATTACCCGAGTGCTGGAGCATTTGACAACCGCCGTCACCGCACTGCACGCACCTGTGATTCCGGCAATTGTGGGGGGTGATGATGCTAGTGAGGGTGCCTCTAGTGTCAGCAGCCACTCTGCCACGCAGGCCCCCACACCTAGGCGCAGCACAAGGGCTGCCCCAGCTCCAGCTGCCCAGGAAGAGGAAGAGGCTCCCAGGCGCCTGGGAATTGTGCGCCGGAGGCGCCAATGACATTGTGTCAGGGACACAGGCGCAGGCTGAACTTAAGCCTGCCACGGAGCGTCTCATGCAGTATGCATGAATACTGCTTTTTGTAAATAGTTGTTACGGAGACCCATATATTTTTTTGTGATTCTAACAAATACATTTATTTTGGTGCACACATACGCCTTGTGTGATCATTACAGTTTGCATGCAATTGTGATATGTGGGGTGGGGGAAGGGGGTGGGCTAGAAATTGTTAGCTGTGATGTGGTTGCGACGTCTGTGGCCTTCAGCTGGGTTCTCCCCGCGTGCATGGTGCGCATGTGCTGGTGGCCGATCGTCCCCCTCAGATTCACTGCCTGAGATGTCAACTGGTATCCGGCGCTTGGTTGCAATGTTATGAAGCATTGCACAGACAGCCACAATGCGGCAGCACGCTGCAGGACTGTAATACATGGCCCCACCTGTCTTGTGCAGTATACGGAACCTGCTCTTGAGCAGGCCAAATGTCCTTTCAATACAGTTCCTTGTCCGGATGTGCGCAACATTGTAGCGGCGTTGCTGAGGTGTGGCAGGGTTGAGGTAAGGGGTCAGGAGGTATTCCCGTAGGGCGTAGCCACTGTCACCTGAATGAGAGGAGCAGATGTTGATTGCCTGTGCAGCGCAGTTACTTCATAGCAATGTGACATTGTCGACAAAGTGTACTTACCAAGTAGGTGTCCTTCCCCAAACTCTCCCCTGATCAGTCGTGTGTGGAGTCCGCTGTGCCTGAAGATAAAGGAGTCATGGGTACTCCCTGGGTACTGGGCCACAATGTCAGTGATGATGGTCTTGGCATTGCAGACCATCTGTATGTTGAGGGAGTGGTACGACTTCCTGTTGCGGTACATATACTCCGTGCCAGCTGGTGGGCAGATGGCGACGTGGGTACAGTCTATGCAGCCAAGGACATGGGGAAAATGGGCAACATTATAAAATTGTAGTTTTGTGAGGTCCAAATCCTGTTGGCTCGTGGGAAATGTGATGTGCCGGTGGAGCTGGGTGAGCATGGCGTCAACAAAAGTGTGGAGGCAGCGTGACATGGTGGGCTGGGAAATCCCCCCAGCAGCGGCTACTATGCCCTGGAAACTGCCGGATGCCAGGAGGTGCAGGCTGCACAATACCTGCACATGTGTGGGCACAGAATTGTTTCGCCTTGTTGGGTGCTGCATGATGGGGTCGAGTTCTTGTATCAGCCAGGTGATCATTTCCCCATTCAGCCTGTATTTCGCAAAAATCTGTTCTCTGGTTTGCCCCAGCAAGGTGACCCGCTGCCGGTAAATCCTTGCCTGCCTCATGCGTCTCCTCCGTGCTGCTCGCTGTAGCCTTCGCCGCCTCACCACCATGTACATCCCAGGCATTGTGGAACGCCTATTGCTGCTGCTGAATGTCCTTATGTGTGATTGGTCAGGCCTGGACCTGTTGGTGATTGGCTAACAGTTTTTCAAATTTTGGTTAATCATGGCTTTTATGGTTACCACCTGCTTTGAGTTGTCCTTAAATTGCGCCGCGCTAATGTGCGATTTAGCGATTTTTCGCTAATGTATTTCTTTCATGAATGCCGATTGAGACAATATTGCGTTTCGCTATTCAATTCGCAGATTCCGTGGTTGGTCGCTATTTCATTATCGCTAATGCTCGACTTCCCGGAGTCTGCGACTTTTACAGCGTAATCGCTATTCCGCTCGCTATTATTTTTTAGCGATTTCGCTATTTCGTACTTGAATGCCGATTCCGTGTTTTGCACCCGCAATTGCGTTTTCGCAGCCATTGCGGGCACTATTTCGCTTCATGAATCAGGCTGTAAGTGTTTTAATTAAATAAAAAAGTGTGTGTATATATATATATATATATATATATATATATATATATATATGTATATATATACACATATATACAAACATATATCATTTTTTAATAATCTACTTTTACAATGTATATGACTTTACCACACATGTATTTGCGTTATAATGGCATGTGTCATAAAGTCATATGCGTTGTAAAAGTTTTAGGAATGAAGGTTTTGCGGAGTAATGGTCCCACGTTATAAAAATTGCGGAGTGATGGTATGGGGGATGTTGGATTGCGGAATATCGTCATATATTCGAATAGGATATGCTACAATAAAAGGAAACGTTTCAGGGAGGGTAGATGATAATTATAGGGAAAAGCATAATGAGTAGCAAAGGAGGTATGGAAATTTGTAAAGAAAAAACTAGATGTATTTGAAAGCACTGCTCAAGATTGTGTTTGGAAAAGATGTGGGTGATTGAGTATAGTAAATAAATTAATAGCATACAATGTGTACAAAGTCACAGAGACAGGCAAGCACTAATATACTCAATTGCAGTCCTTAAACAATTATGAACCCAAAACAGATGTAACCGGCAGTAACTAACATCCTGAGAAATATACAAATTAAACAATCACACACCCATTCACTCACTGATAGAGGCACTTTCGTAGTCACACTTACTCCCATGCAGGCACTGTCAGATTTACTCAGACACATATACAGACATTCATGTATCCAGCAATCACTCTGTCACAGATAGATGTACACTGTCATATACACTTAGTCGCCCAGCCATACAGGCACTGAAATACCTATTTATAAAACCATAGAGCCAATCATACATTCAGTCAGAGGAGATCAGAGTCACTTATACATTCAGTCACACATCTGCACTGCACTTATGTATCCAGCACAAACAGAGCCACTTGTGCACCCATTTAAATACCCCCAGACTCACTAACAGAGACAGTAAGACATCCATACAGGCCCTTACAAACCCATTTAGAGACCCATAGAGACATTTAGACAGCTAGTCACACATCGACATTGTTACTTACATATCCAGTGACACATCTACAGAGCCACTGATACACACACTTAGATGTGTACTCAAGTACTGAGACAACCATGTCACTCATCCATACACTAAGTTATAAATCCATTTATATATCCAAAGTGCTAGACTTACACTGCCTGTTACACACTGCATAACCACTGCAGGTATACACCCAGTTACAGTCTCAGAAAAGTACTTATGAACTCAAAAGTGATGTAGCTAAACAGTAACTGTGCACTGTGAAACACAGTAATAAAACCATTCATGTAACCTCTTACTCACCTATATATGCACTCACATTGTCATTCACACCGCATGCAGGCAGTGGCAGACTCACTCAGTCACATATAAAGACATTCATGTATCCAGCAATCACTCTTTTACAGACAAGTATGCAGCCATACACCCAGTTAAACACCTAGTCGCATACTCATGTAGGCACTGACATACCTGTATACAAAACCATAGAGCCAGTCATACATCTAGTGAGAGGGGGACAGAGGCACGTACACATACAGTTACACATCTACACAGCACTCATGCACCCAGCAGTAACAGAGCCAGTTGCATACACAGTTACATACCCCAACACTCACTAACACAGCCAGTAAGCAATCCATAAAGCCACTTCAATACACATTTACAGACCCATAGATTTACAGTGAACCAGTTATATAGTGATATGGTTACGTATACAACCAGTGACACACCCACAGAGGGTCTGCTACACTCAATCAGATATGTACCCCAATACTGACACACCTAGACCCATATCCACACAAGGAGTCCTTTAAACATATCTCAAGCCTGCTACTGTAGAATCTGTGTGTGCAGATTAACTGCCAGGCCAACTTGGCATTTAAAACCCCTTGCCGAACCGTAAACCCTTTTTCTACATAAAAGTCACCCCTAAGGTAGGCCTTAGGTAGCCCATAGGGCAGGGTGCTATGTGCTTAAAAGGTAAGACATGTTTTTAAAGTTCCATTGAGTTAGAGACACACTTAGAGACCCATATACCCAATTATACATCCAGTCTCCCACTCATACTGCAGCTAACATACCTATGTACAAAACCATAGAGCCACCACGCATCCAGTGAGAGGGTGACAGGGGCACTTACATATCTAGTTACACATCTGCACAGCACTTATCTATCCAGCAGTAACAGAGCCAGTTACACACACAGTTACATACCCCAACACTCACTAAAACAGCCAGTAAGCAGTCCAGACAGACACTTACATACACATTTACAGACCCATTGAGTCACTAAGAGGGCCAGTCATATAGCGACATTGTTACTTATACATCCAGTGACACACCCACAAAGGGCCTGATACAGTCACTCAGATATGTACTCGAGTACTCACATTCCTATTCACCCATCCACCCAAGTAGCCCTTTGAACATGCCTCAGGCCTGCTACTGCAGAGTCTGTTTATGCAGTTTTACTGCCACGCTGACTTGCATTTAAAACCCCTTGCCAAGCTTGAAACACCTCCTTTTCTACATATATACGTCACCCCTAAGGTAGGCCGTAGGTACACCATAAGGCAAGGGTGTCGTGGTGAAAGGCGAGAGGTGTTCGGCTGTTTCCCTGCTGTTTAAGGATACCGGACCTGCATATTGGGGCTGATTGCCTGGGGACATTGGTTAGAGCGGGACTGCGAGTCCCAGCGGTGACTGCGGCGCCTAACCGGCCACACCTGGAGACTCTTTCCAGGTCCTTTTCACGACTCGCGGCCCCCGCTCCGCGGGAGCCGCTCGTAGTCGCGGTGAAAGGCGAGAGGTGTTCGGCTGTTTCCCTGCTGTTTAAGGATACCGGAACTGCATATTGGGGCTGATTGCCTGGGGACATTGGTTAGAGCGGGACTGCGAGTCCCAGCGGTGACTGCGGCGCTCAACCGGCCGCACCTGGAGACTCTTCCCGCCCCCGCCTCCTCCTACATAGCTCCTCCCACTACCGCGCACGCGGGACGAGCGCGGGACGGTGCCGGGTGAAGCCCGGGCCAAGGGCGGGCCCGTTGTAGCCCGTTCGAGCCCGGGGGAGACCGGACCAGGCCACCCCTCTGGGCCTGTAGCTAGCTTCCCCGGTCTTACCATAGCTTGTGTTCCATTGTTCTATCCCGGTGGAGATCCAGCTACATCAAGACTAAGGCAACATGTCATCAAGGGAGACAAGGAGTAAAGCCACGGCATTGTCTATCATGGTTACAGGTACTTTGGACAGTTTTCTTATTAGAGCTAACACTGCGGTAAATAATGAATTGACGGCCCTAGAAAGACAGCTCGCGGATGGGATTGAAAGTACTAGGCGGTCTTCCATAGGATTAACTGTGAACACTAGATCCCCGGAGATACTGGACGCTTCCCATCTATCTCTTTTGGATAGCATTGACCAAACAATTGAGCCTGTCTTACAACAGCTAAGGACTTCCTCAACTTCTCAGCGAGACTCCCACCAGATCATACCTGAGGTTGCTCCACTTCCAACATCTGACCCAGTCCTGAGACTGGGTGAGGGGAGCAAACTAAACCTATCTCATTCACGGGGTCTTCGAGAAGATGCTGTTCCTAAAAGAAAAAGAGCTAGACAGTCTAAGGGTGTAAAAAGGGCTAAACTGGATCATGCCCCCAGTACCACTGACAATATGCCTGACATAACGGAATCCTCTTCTCCCCTAACTGTCAATGAAACTGTGACTCCAATACAGCCCTCCCAATTGCAGGTGCCAGGGCAGGCTGGCCCGTTTATTTTTGGTGAGGGGTCTGTGGTGGGAGGGATCAGTCTATATCATTTATTACCAATGTTTTGAAGAAACTCCTAGACCCCCTATTGGTGAGGCTTGATTGTATTGATACTAGACTACAAGCAATTGAAACTGTGACTGGGGGTATGAAGGACCAGTTAAGAACCTTGGGTAGTAGTCTAGGTGCAACTTCAATGAATGCGGGGAGTCCTCTTCCCTCTAACCCATCTAGTACCTTAATCACAAAGAGTACTAACCCTCCTACGAAAGTAGTACCCACAGCTAGCCCACCAAATCCTGTCCCTCTACCCCTCCCAAAGCAAGTTCCGCCCGTGCCTTTAGCGCGGAAATCAAAGTTGCCTGTGTCAATGACCCTAATGAGACAAGAAAAGACGCCCACCAGGATCGGTGACCGCCCCGCCCAGAATGTTCCCAGCCTAAATCGGTCAAATATAGTCAATCTACCTCCAGAGATGGCAGACCATACTGTAATTTTGGCCGGAGTCCCGGAGCTTTCCAACTCTGTATTAGAACCCTTTGATTCCTTGAGAAACAAAGTGATTAGTTGGTTAAACATTCATAGGCCCCTGCCACCAAATATGAGAGGTGAAATATTGATGGTCAGGCGAGTCCCCTGGGTGGGATATACAACAAAGAAAATAAAGGGTGACTGCATTCTGGTAAATTTTAGGGATTCGCAGATCGCTTCCCATATTAGCAATTGGTTGGGCAGCCCGGGAAATACAACTATTCAACTGTTACCATTGTCCTTTTTCTATCCCCCAAGAAATCAAAACTTGTATTCTGGGGTGAATGATGGCTGGACAAGGGTGGGATTTGCCATTGATGGCACAAGGTATAGGCCCACACGGTATGATATACCAATACAGAGTAATTATTTACATCCCAACAGGTATAGTTGCCTTGACGAGGTGGACTGACTTCAGCGGGATGAATGCACTGGAGGAAGAGAAGGGGTGGTGCCCTATACAGCTGAGCTGGGGACAGTGGCAGATATCTCTGATACTGGAAATCCTCCCTGTGAACATTTACTCGCTGGTCGGCCAAGTACTATTATTATAGAATCCCCCATACAATCTCCCAGTACCGCCCCCGGTTCCCATGTACTAAAAATCCTCTCTTGGAATATAGCGGGCCTATGTAATAAATTGGCCTGCTCTGACTGGGGGTCATACATAGACTCAAATGACATCTGTTTATTCCAGGAAACATGGGCACGGGAGGACCAACATCGCTTAGGATTCGCCTCATTTTCAGTTGCTGCTAAAAGGGTGGGAAAAGGTCGCCCGTCAGGGGGGTTAACAATTTGGGTGGCAACTCATTTGGGCTGCAGTGCTAAAACTATGGATACAGCCTCAGATGATGTCCAGTGTGTAATTTTAGAGTGGCTGAATGGTTTCAGATTGGCAGTGGTCAATATCTACTCAAGACCTGTGAGTGTCACATCTGTGTCTGAAACCATTGAAGAACTATCCTCCTTTCTAACTAATATTCCAGAGGGTGCCACGTTTGTGGTGGGAGGAGACTTTAACTCCCAATTTGAACCACTGGATGGCTTGCTAGATGCCGTAAATCAGGAGGAGGATGACGTCTGGAAAATCCCTCAAGTGCCAGGCCCTCCGGCAAGAGCATGGACCCCCCTAGTTGTACCAATCACTTCATTGACGTTGACCCACTCGATTAGGGCATGCAATGGGCGCATAAAGTCTGATAATCGCCCTGCCTTCACCTTTTATCAGTCAGGGAGGAAGGCATGCCTTGACTATATTTTTGTGGAGTGTAGGGCTTGGAATAGAATAGTAGACTTTAGGGTCACACACAGGGGGGAGAGTGATCATAATCCTCAAATTTTAGATTTTAAAATTCCCGGTACCCATAAGGGCAATGTATCACCGCAATCTGCTACACCTAATATGGCTACCCTGTCAAGTAACAGACGTAGGGTAAGATGGGATAAGCTGGCCAAAAATCCTAATGGGTTAGCCAAACTGTACACCCAGGTAATCCCAGTATTGGAGGATGTAGCTGCTCTTATTAAACAGCATCCTGTGAATTATTTTCATGAAAGATTGGGAAAACTTAACAATGTATTAATAAGCACCCTCTCAGAAATTTTAAATCCCTCAGGTCCATGTGCAGGAGGGGTCCCAAGGAAGCCATCCTGGTATAACAAGGCATGTAGACAGGCGAAAAGTGAGCTGCTTGTGGCACTAAAGCAGAACAACAATAGGGATCTCATAAAAACCAGGAGGCAAGTATACCGGACCTCATACGCCATGCTAAGATCGAATGGGAGAATGATAATTGGGTAAAGTTAACATTGGCTCTTGCGGCTAAAGACGCACGTAAGTTCTGGCAAATTGTGAGCACTGGCTCAGTCGAACCAGAGCTGGCAGTAGCACCTAATATTGCTGCTGAGGTATGGGAAGAACACTTTGCTAGACTGTACGAGGAGGATATCCCTAGTACGAATATCCCCTCGCCTGATGTAGCGAGCACTCTAGTCTCTGTCTCGTTGGAGCTTAGGTTCACCTTAGGTGAGGTCCGGGCGGCTATAGCTAAGCTCCCCGCGGGAAAAGCCCCAGGGCTGGATAAGGTCCCGGGGAACCTCTATAAACAGGAACCCGAGATAAGGGCCCCCTATCTCCTAAAAATCTTTAATGCAGTTCTTGGGGGAATGGCACTTCCAAACACTTGGCTGGGAACTGAGTTGGTCCCTATCTTCAAGAAGGGGTCGCCTCTGCTCCCAGCCAACTACAGGCCAATCAGCCTAATAGATGTATCTCAGAAACTTTTTACTAGGCCGATTCTGGATCGCCTCTTGGATTGGGTTGAGGACTCAGAAATTTTAAGTGGCTTCAGAAGGAATGTATCCACCACCGACCAGATTTTCAGATTAAACTTGCTTTTCTGGAAAACGGTCAAAGTGGAGGGCGGTTCGCTTTACACTGTTTTCGTCGACCTTCGTGCGGCCTTTGACTTGGTTCCACCAAGGAAACTCTGGAGTGTATTGGGGGATTTAGGCATCCCAACCCCCCTTTTAAATATCCTAATACGCCTCCACTCGCAGAATTTCGCAAGGGTCAGGTGTGGGAGACAAGGCAATCTGTCATCTAGATTCTCCGTTGGCAGGGGGGTAAGGCAGGGTTGCGTTTTGGCGCCAACCCTGTTTTGCCTCTATGTCAACGGAGTAATCACCCACCTGAATACGGTCCCCAACAGAGATGCCCCAAGGCTCGCTGGTGCAGGTATCTCTGCGATTATGTTCGCAGATGATACCCTGTTGCTGGCAAAGACTCCAATGGGCATACAGCGAGTCTTGGATGGCTTTGTCTCATTTTGGCAAGATCGGGGACTAGAAATAAATACATCCAAAACGAAATTCATGATCTTTAATCCACCGAAAACATCTCACCCAAATCCTGCTATAGGTGGTGTTCGTTTGGAAAGAGTGCAAACATTTGAATACTTGGGATTAACTCTTAATGAGAAAATCCCTCAAGTGCCAGGCCCTCCGGCAAGAGCATGGACCCCCCTAGTTGTACCAATCACTTCATTGACGTTGACCCACTCGATTAGGGCATGCAATGGGCGCATAAAGTCTGATAATCGCCCTGCCTTCACCTTTTATCAGTCAGGGAGGAAGGCATGCCTTGACTATATTTTTGTGGAGTGTAGGGCTTGGAATAGAATAGTAGACTTTAGGGTCACACACAGGGGGGAGAGTGATCATAATCCTCAAATTTTAGATTTTAAAATTCCCGGTACCCATAAGGGCAATGTATCACCGCAATCTGCTACACCTAATATGGCTACCCTGTCAAGTAACAGACGTAGGGTAAGATGGGATAAGCTGGCCAAAAATCCTAATGGGTTAGCCAAACTGTACACCCAGGTAATCCCAGTATTGGAGGATGTAGCTGCTCTTATTAAACAGCATCCTGTGAATTATTTTCATGAAAGATTGGGAAAACTTAACAATGTATTAATAAGCACCCTCTCAGAAATTTTAAATCCCTCAGGTCCATGTGCAGGAGGGGTCCCAAGGAAGCCATCCTGGTATAACAAGGCATGTAGACAGGCGAAAAGTGAGCTGCTTGTGGCACTAAAGCAGAACAACAATAGGGATCTCATAAAAACCAGGAGGCAAGTATACCGGACCTCATACGCCATGCTAAGATCGAATGGGAGAATGATAATTGGGTAAAGTTAACATTGGCTCTTGCGGCTAAAGACGCACGTAAGTTCTGGCAAATTGTGAGCACTGGCTCAGTCGAACCAGAGCTGGCAGTAGCACCTAATATTGCTGCTGAGGTATGGGAAGAACACTTTGCTAGACTGTACGAGGAGGATATTCCTAGTACGAATATCCCCTCGCCTGATGTAGCGAGCACTCTAGTCTCTGTCTCGTTGGAGCTTAGGTTCACCTTAGGTGAGGTCCGGGCGGCTATAGCTAAGCTCCCCGCGGGAAAAGCCCCAGGGCTGGATAAGGTCCCGGGGAACCTCTATAAACAGGAACCCGAGATAAGGGCCCCCTATCTCCTAAAAATCTTTAATGCAGTTCTTGGGGGAATGGCACTTCCAAACACTTGGCTGGGAACTGAGTTGGTCCCTATCTTCAAGAAGGGGTCGCCTCTGCTCCCAGCCAACTACAGGCCAATCAGCCTAATAGATGTATCTCAGAAACTTTTTACTAGGCCGATTCTGGATCGCCTCTTGGATTGGGTTGAGGACTCAGAAATTTTAAGTGGCTTCAGAAGGAATGTATCCACCACCGACCAGATTTTCAGATTAAACTTGCTTTTCTGGAAAACGGTCAAAGTGGAGGGCGGTTCGCTTTACACTGTTTTCGTCGACCTTCGTGCGGCCTTTGACTTGGTTCCACCAAGGAAACTCTGGAGTGTATTGGGGGATTTAGGCATCCCAACCCCCCTTTTAAATATCCTAATACGCCTCCACTCGCAGAATTTCGCAAGGGTCAGGTGTGGGAGACAAGGCAATCTGTCATCTAGATTCTCCGTTGGCAGGGGGGTAAGGCAGGGTTGCGTTTTGGCGCCAACCCTGTTTTGCCTCTATGTCAACGGAGTAATCACCCACCTGAATACGGTCCCCAACAGAGATGCCCCAAGGCTCGCTGGTGCAGGTATCTCTGCGATTATGTTCGCAGATGATACCCTGTTGCTGGCAAAGACTCCAATGGGCATACAGCGAGTCTTGGATGGCTTTGTCTCATTTTGGCAAGATCGGGGACTAGAAATAAATACATCCAAAACGAAATTCATGATCTTTAATCCACCGAAAACATCTCACCCAAATCCTGCTATAGGTGGTGTTCGTTTGGAAAGAGTGCAAACATTTGAATACTTGGGATTAACTCTTAATGAGAATATGACTTGGGCACAACATCAGACTGAAACCCAATTAAAGCTCTCGCAAAAAGCAGGGGGGATCCTTAAACTCCTAAAACAAACTACGTCAAAACCTATTTGTCCACCTCTTGAAATCTATAAAATGCAGGCACGGGGAGCGGTGATCTATGGTGGAGAGCTGTGGGGCCACAGTTGTCACCCAGAAATCACTGTTACGGAAAATAGGTTTCTTAGGCAGTTGGTATCCCTGCCCGCTAGTACGCCCCTAATTCACCTTAGGTTGGACCTGGGACTGAGATCACTCAAGGAAGAACTAGGACTTAAGCCTCTTACTTTCTGGAGGCGTCTCTGGGTAACCCCTGAACTTGCCAGCTACAGGCGCGAGCTTGCAGAATTGTTAAAAGCCCCAAATGTTTGGAATTTCCCCTGGCTGAAATATATCAGGCAGGAATATGACAGGCTAGGTTGCCCTTTATTATGGACTAACCCTGAAGAAGCGTGCAGGGGTATATCCCGTAGGGAGCTAGTTAGTCTGTATTATGATCAAAATGTGTCCGCCTGCTTAACGAATGCCCAAATCGGGACAATGACGAGCACATTCCTGGGTTTAAAAGATCACTACAAACTAGAGTCTGCTTTTGATATCATCAGTCCTAATGGTCATAGGAAGTTGTACCTCCAATGGAGATATGACTCCATACCAATAAGAGCCCTGACCACCCGTTGGCACCCCAATGCTCCCAGAAACTGCCCTGCGTGTATTGCGGAATTGGAGACTGAGTTGCACATAGTTTTCTTCTGCCCTTCCTCCAAGATTCCTAGGAAGAAGTGGATCATTCCTATCTGCAAAAACCTGGGCATTAGGCAGTGTTTCCACTCCTATCGAATATTAAAAACAGATCTATCGCCAATAATTGTTTTTGCGGTTACGAAATTCCTGGCTGCCATGTGGAATACCAGAAGAAAGTATGCGGCAAAATGAGACGAAATGTAATCACGCAATATGCTCGGGTGTTTCGGGGGTATTGGTGACCAGAGGTTCTCCTGGCTGATTGGCCTTTTAACTTTAGACAATGTTTTTATGCAGAATGAATTTTATGGTACTTTGTACTTCTGTATTTTTTTTATCAATTGTAATGATGTATGTTGAAATTTTACTGTGTATTCTTTTATGACATCTTTTTTGTCGAAATAAAGACGAAATGAATGAATGAATGAATAAGGCAAGGTGCTATGTGCTTAAAAGGTAAGACATACTTTGAAGTTTCAGTGAGTTACATGCGCACCTACAGACCCCTACACACAGTTATACATCCAGTCTCCCACCCATACTGCGACTCACATACCTATGTACAAAAGCATAGAGCCACTAACACACCCAGTCACACAGTGAGACAGGCAGTTGCACATTCACTCACACCCACATAACACTTACATATCCAGCAGTAAGAAAGTCAGTGACACACAGAGTTACATACCCCAACACCCACTAAGACAGCCAGTATGCAATCTATACAGCCACTTATATACACATTTACAGGCCCATAGAGTTACTAGGAGAGGTAGTCATATAGTGATATAGTTACTTACACATCCAGTGACACACCCACAGAGGGTCTGATACAGTCACTGAGATATCTACTCAAGTACTGACACTCCTTTTCACCCATCAAGAAAAGTAGCCCTTTAAAAAAATGTTCAGGCCTGGCACTGCAGAGCCTGTGTGAAATTTTACTGCAAGCCTGACTTGGCATTTAAAACTCCTTTCCACGCCTTAAACTCCCCTTTTTCTGCATATAAGTCACCCCTAAAGTGGGCTGTAGGTGGCCCATAGGACCGTGTACTATGTGCGTAAAAGGTAAGACAAGCACTTTGAAGTTTCAGTGAGTTACACATGCACTTACAGACCAATATGCCCAGTTATACATCCAATCTCCCTCCCATACTGTGATTAACATACCTATGTACAAAATAACAGAGGCACTAACAGACCCTGTCAGACAGCAATAGAGGCTCTTTTTTATTTTTATTGTCCTCATCTCACCATTGGCACTTGCAAAAGAAAGACACCAGCAACCCTTTGTTCTCTCTTGTGCGCCCAGGGTCGGGTTCCTTGCTGCACCCGAAGCCGACCTGGCTACCCCTTTATCCCGGGGCCCGGTGTAATCATTGGACAATCTCGGAATCGGATACCAACCTCAGCTCGAGTGCCCATTCCCAAAGTGGGAGCCAAACTTTGGTATTTCTATTATGTATAGCCCCCAACTCTAGCCGTACAGTTTTTAGAACAGACTGTAGCCATTTATCATGCAGTGGGGGGGCTGGATCTTTCCACAGCATACACATTTCTAGCAATAGAGGCTCTTACACATTCACTCACACACCACTTATGTATCCAGTAGTAACTGAGCCAGTAGCACACACAGTTACCTACCCCATCATCCACTAACACAGCCAAAAAGTCAGTCATCCATACACTAACTCATAAATGCACTTATACACCAAAGTGGCAGACTTACACTACCTGTTACACACTGATATAAGTACGTATGCAGTTATTTAATTGCTTATAGTATGTGCCGCATCGTGTCATTTATTGATATTTTATATCATTGTTTCATAATCAAGATAAAAACCCACAAATAAAAGCAGCAATTAATAACATTAAATATCCATAAAATCAATCGAAGGATTGTAATCACAAAGGAGCATTCACCACCTAAGATTATGTGGCTTTTAACACTTTACTTCTAATTATACATGCTGAATACAAACTTCGCAGACTGCCACCATCACAATCGAGGCTGTATCACTTTTGCATATTCTATGTAGCTCTTCTCTCGTCAATAAATATCCATGTAGGCCTTGGTTTTGTATAGAGGGACAGAACAACAGCACATGCTCATCACTTTCACAGGAAATATTACAGCATGGGTAGCAAGCAGTTTCCTGGTTCGCCTTCCTCCATTTTACCATGTTGTTACAAATAAAACAAGTGTTAGGGGTATTAGGGACATGAACTCTGGCACAAATCAAAACATCTCTGTAATAGCAGATTTACCAGTAGAGATTTTTGGAGAACAGAAGTTACTGACATTATTTCATACGCTCACAAGATGCTGGAGTTTATGAGAGAATTCATAGGGCATCACAGAAACAGCATTTCAGATGGAGAAGGTTAGAACTACATGTACCATGAATCATTGTAGAGGTCAGTTACTCTATAACCCTTTGTAATTAATAACGCACCGGAATCCGTCTCTGGATCTATCTGGTACTTCTGCTGTTTTCATGAAAATCCTCATACTTGTGAGGTTGTAAAGGTGCTTGCACCGATTCCTATTCATACATTCTAAAAATCTAAGTCTGTGCTTTCTCTGTGACATTAGAGTAACGATTTATCTACAGAGTGCTTCAAATAACAGTTCTGATTTCAGAAAAGCTGTATTTGATCATATTCAGTTTGACAGAGTGTTTTCTTTTACATTTCCAAGTTCCTCAGTTTGAAATCAGATAAAGCTATAATTGACATCAAGGTCACCATAAGAAGTCGTAAATCTGGGCGGAGTTAATTATTTGCTGACTTGCTTAAACTGGGAGTACACCAAAGTTGCTGCTTAATTAAATCAAGAGTTGAACAATTTGCTTTCTAGAAACTCGGTCTCTTATGTTCATTCATGTATGGTGAAATATATGTGGATTGTTTACCAGAAGTAATTCATTTTTTGGAAAGAAGAGCTGTGCTTAGAAAAAGTGTGTCTCTCATGAAGATTTTCACATTTGGTTTCTATTGTTTTGTTGCTTTACTTGTTTTTGCTTGGTCATTAGACAAGCATAAGGACACACATACTACTTTTGAAACAGCCTCTTCCTCATCTTGGAATTACAAGAGCAGAAATATTCTTTTGTTTCGTTACAGGTAAAGCTTACGGTATAGGGAACATATTTATTATGTTAAACAATGTGTGGAGTGATTAATGTATGTTGTGCCAATTTCAGCCCTCCTTCCCAGCTGTTCCCTTCCCTTTCCTTCCCTCACTTGATCACCTCAAACTTCTGTGCTATAATGGTAGACAGAATTGAGGCTATTGAGTGGTGGACCCTATTGTGCATCGAACTAATCCTGAAGGCATTGATTGTCATTGTTACAGATGTTACAGATAAAGCCTGCGACAGGTAAGCACCAATTTCTAAAGTCAAGGTTAAGGCTTCATGCCTGCGGCGGGCATATAAAATCCAGGAATTGCTCCCCCTCACACACCAACTTATGGCAGAGGAATGCAATTGTCAGACTCTCCGCCATTGTGTTTCAGTCTCTACAACGAATGACTTTCTCTTCCACCATCTTCTTTACTACATCAGCATCCCCTCCCCGAATGGCCTGTGGCTCAATCCAAAACTTTCCGCGACACATATCATGCCAGGTTTTTTTGTGCACCCTTAGCTAGCCCACTCTACCTGCCCCATTGGCTGAAATGGCATCCATCAGGCCCTCCTTGAGGTGGCACAGTTCTTCATTGCTCCACACTTGTATCCAATACAATAAGGGTTTTACCACAAGGACTGTCTCTAACTCGTAGATTCCCAGATCTAAGTGGAGTGGAACCAGTGGCCTGCCCTTCTCTAGGCCCAACAAACCCCTAATGAAATTATTTTCTGCACTGCAGAGGGGGCTAGTGTTAGAATACCCCCATAGTTCCACCCCATATACAGCAGTCCCCCTGGCCTGCACCTTGTAAATGTTCACTGCTGAGCAGGCAGGCAACTAGGCTGATTGTTGCAAATTTTTGTATTTGGCTCCCACTCGATGTTTCACAATAAGAGTTTTTTTTTAATTTGTGAGTTCCAAGATCCACTCTCATCCAGCCTGATGCCTAGATAGTTAAACTCATGAAAGACCTGGTCCACAGTACTAACCTTCTGCCTGAAACTTGCCTGAAGGTTGGAGAGGATTTTGTTTTTTGTCACACCAATCTAATAGCCTCTCCAACACCTGTTGTCTAGGAAGCTAATACGACAGTGGTTGGCAGGCATTCTGGGGACCCCCCTTTTTAAAAATTGCTAACATTTCTGCACCCTTCCAACAGGAGGGTAACTCCCTCTGCCTCAATTGTGTTGCAGACTACATTAATATAGGGCACCCATATCCGTGGATTAGAATTGAAAACATAGTCCGGGATTTTGTAAAGGCGTGGGGCTTTCCCGGGCTTAAAAGAGGCAACTACATACTCTGTCTCCTCCAAAGAAATGGTTACTTGGTATTAGATCAAGTTTGATCATTTACACACATCCCTCCCTCTGATTTACTCTCAGTATCCACACCAGAGGCAAACAATCTCCCAAAGTGGTCAACCCACTCACTCGGGTAGATGGAGGTTTCGGCGGGTCTGGCCAGGTTGCCTTCTATTCTGCTTACATAAACTTTTTTTTGTCTTTATTGACTGCAGCATCCAATAGGTCCGCCCATATATCCTCAGCCCATTCTAGTTTGGCTGCTCTCACATTTGCCTGATAGATCACCCTGCATTCCTTATAATTTGTACATCCGCTCTTTTTATGGTTTGCAGAAGAGCTACTTTGGCCTTGTTTACACTGTTCATTAAACCATCTTCTTTGTGCTTTAGGATCCCCCCTCCCCTCTTTGGTTACAACACTTTTCAATTTATCAAATGCCAATTAATGCTGGTCATTGGTTCCCCAATTCCCCAATTCACAAACATTATTTCCATGTGCATAACTACCACAGCATACAGGTCCCTCACTTGCTCCAGTGAAGCACTTACTATTTTCCCATCTCACATTCTTTCTATTGTTTATACCCAAAAGGTGCACATAGCACTTGTCCACATCTGGGGCTCTAGAGAGGGCCATACACATTTGTAGCCTTAGTGCAGTGGATTGTGGCCACTCTCGCCTCTTTCTACAACATTCATATCCTCCAACTTTCTCCACATTCTTACTTCTAGAAGGATGTAATCAATTGTACTTTGGTAGGTCCCTCTTCTAAACGTCGATGCCAGCTGTTTGTCAGATGAGGTGCACCCATCGCATGACCTAATTCCATGGGCAATGACAAGGTCCATGGCCTGGAGTGCTGCTCTTGAAAAATCATCTCCTTTTAGGAAGGTCACTAAGCAGGTTACTAGGCTCAAATGTCAAATTAAAATCTCCCTCTATGATCACCTTTTGAGTCTTTACATACTATCCAAGTACTCTTTCCAGGAAATGTAATATTTGTGATTCCTGCCTAAGGCTAGTTCTCCTATTGTAGATGTTTATAAGCATGAGGGGATCTCATGTTGGCCCTGTGAATAGCAGCACTTGGACGTCTGGGGAGCCCAGGTGCATGGGTGTGACTATGTAAGAAAGAATAAGCTGAATCAACACCGTTAGCCTCCCTGAGGGACGCCCAGTGCTTGATTTAATTGTTGGGTGTAGTAACTTCTAAATCTACACCTGTTCACATGTTCAACCACCGATGCTTCCTGGAGGAGACAAACATCTTAACTATAATAAAAGGGCCCCAATATATGTCTCCTAACTTACTCCTGGTTCCTGCAATGTTCCAAATTAATGATGTCTGGGGCACACCAGGGGCAGGTTGATATGGTGGGACCATACACTTGTTGCTCCTCAAACGTTCTACATGGATCCGGGGCATTTCTAATCGGGCTCATTCACGCCACCCGTAGTAGCCAAGTGCCCTTCCTGCTGCTGAACAGTGCACATAAACTGAGTGGAGAAGATGACACTTCTATCTCTTATGTACCACCCCTCTCCTTTGCTGTCTGGGCATTGAGCCTTGTGGCCAGTCAATCAACCTCTGCTAAGGCAGATGATGGGTTTAATGTGACGGAGTTGCTATTTCTTCCAGTGACTGCCCCCCAGATCTGCTAAACTCTACAGGTCTTGGGAGATACCAACCTAATCCCTCTCTCTCACTCAAATGCTGATAAAAGAAACCCAAGGGTTGTATAACAATGTTAAATGCTCTCTGGTTTAAGTGTGTCCCTAAAATAAGTAAGTGACAGTCAATAAATTGGTCCATGAATTCGCAACAATACAGTCCCCCCAAGGGGCTTAGCCAGGGGGTTTACCCAGGCAACTCTCCTAACCATCAGTATTAGGAGTGAGTCAGCATGGGCAAAACCAGCATGGGAGCCAATGCAATGTTTTATTCTTAAGCTGGTCAAATGATGCCCCTGCGCCTTCTACTAAACGTGAGACAATGGTCAGTTTAACAACATACCTGCAGACCTCAGATGACAACCTTAATTTATCACCCTCTTGTCCCAAGTGATCCACTATTACAGGTCTAGCTTCATGGGGCCCACTACTCCTGCTCTCTCTTGTTTTGCCACCCACTGTTAGTCCTGCCATCCCTTACCCTTACCATAAGACACCTGTCTCATTGAGGATGTTAGTGCTACTCTCCAACTGCGAGCGCACTCTCAGGGCAACCTGGGTACGCTCTTTGCCCCCTATAGCACTCTTTTCCTTTTCAGCCAGGGGATAGGGTGCTACTTCATGCATTACATTTGTCTGGGGTAATGCATCCCTCAGTAGGTCTCGGTTTCAATTTTACCCAATCATCCAGTGAATGTGGTTTGCTTCGTTATTTAAATATGCATTATATATATAGCAATTTGCATTGAAGAATGAGTGGATATATAAAAATAAATATTTGGATGGAGGATTTAGTAGCAGTGTAATTGACTGTTTACTTGACCAATATATAGTGTCTCACTAAATATAGTGGATAGTGACTAAACTGTTTGAATATCTGTATCACTTTGTCAGTTGTTGTGTAAACAGGTTCTCCAGTTGGTTACTAGCTATGTGAAAGTCTATATTAGTTATTGATTAGTTAACTGAGTATTTGTATGGGAGAATGAATGTGTGTGTGGTTCGGTGGGAGGTGTGTGACTGCCCAAAGATGTGTGAATAGTTGATTCACTAGATATATGAAGTTAAAACTACATGTTCTAATAGTTGTTTGGGTGAGTGAATATCTTTATGGGTGTGGTGATGAGCAAATATATTGCTCAATGGTACATGTCCAACAAACTAGAAAAATAAAAGGCAGTGTATGTGTCAGTTGTTGTATATAAATAAGTATACATAAGACTCAATGATTGTGTGAGTGACTGTATGGATAACTTTATACTTGTAATAATGATTTTATAATTCACTAAGTATGACTTACTATCTAAATGAATAGATGAAGTTGTGTTTGTATAAGTGTGTAGCTAAGTAAATATGTAAGTATGATCCATTGTTTGCATAAGTGAGTAGGATGACTTCATATGTGAATAGGATGTGTGCTGGTGTGTAATGTCGATTTAGGTGTATAAGTATTTTTGATAGTGTTCTATTGTTTATTGACAGCATGTATGAGTGAATCTACAGGTAAGTGATTAGATGTGTGTATACATCTATGAATCACAGTGTGGGTTTTTAGATACTTGTATTGCTGTAACAATGGATTCAAATATGATACTCTGTATTTTACGAAGAGTGATGAAAGATTTTACTAGTGTATGAAAAGGTGTATGCTATTGTCACGTGGATGATGTCATCAGTGATGTCATCAGTGATGTCATTTGAGATGTCATCAGTGATGTCACTGACCATGTCATGAATGATGTAATATGTGACATCATCAGCAGTGGATTGCGGGTGCGCGAAATATAGTTAGTACAACTAACTATATAGGAGCAATTTCAATGGTTTTGTATGAGTGAAATGTCCAGCTAACTATAACACCCCAAAAACGTATATTTTTTTGAGTGAATTTTAAAGGTTTTTTAAATGCTAATTCCTAACTATATAAGGCCTGAAACCTATGGTTTTTTCAGTGAATTTCAAAGGTTTTTTAAATGCTAATTCCTAACTATATAAGGCCTGAAACCTATGGTTTTTTCAGTGAATTTGCAAGGTTTTCTAAATGCTAATTCCTAACTATATAAGGCCTGAAACCTATGTTTTTTTCAGTGAATTTCAAAGTTTTTTTTAATGCTAATTCCTAACTATATAAGACCTGAAAGCCCACCAGGAATCTACAGTATGCTCCGGCCCCCCGCGCACTTGGCCATATATGGCGACCGTGCGACGCAGGTGAGTGTGACCTAGTTCTAGGACACCCCCGCGCCGCACGGCCGCCAGCTGCTGCGTGTGCTCCTACCCTGCCTGACTGCCTCGCTACCGCCGCGTGACCACGCCCCCTGCCTCAGAGCGGCGTGGTCCGTGCTCGCCTGACCGGCCCCTGTTGTATTTGCTGTTTCCTTGAACTGTGTTTTGTCGATCTGTAGTGCCTGTTTTTCTTTTTTCCAGCTCTTTGTATTTTACTTCGTATTGCCTGTTCCCAACTGCCCTCGTCATCCCTCCCCGCTTCCCGCCACCGCCGCTAACCCCGCCCCTTTGCCTTCTGTACCCTCCCCGCTCCCGCCTCCCAGCTGCTCCGCCCCCCCCGCGCACTTGGCCATATATGGCGACCGTGCGACGCAGGTGAGTGTGACCTAGTTCTAGGACACCCCCGCGCCGCACGGCCGCCAGCTGCTGCGTGTGCTCCTACCCTGCCTGACTGCCTCGCTACCGCCGCTTGACCACGCCCCCTGCCTGAGAGCGGCGTGGTCCGTGCTCGCCTGACCGGCCCCTGTTGTATTTGCTGTTTCCTTGAACTGTGTTTTGTCGATCTGTAGTGCCTGTTTTTCTTTTTTCCAGCTCTTTGTATTTTACTTCGTATTGCCTGTTCCCAACTGCCCTCGTCATCCCTCCCCGCTTCCCGCCACCACTGCTAACCCCGCCCCTTTGCCTTCTGTACCCTCCCCGCTCCCGCCTCCCAGCTGCTCCGCCCCCCCCGCGCACTTCGCCATATATGGCGACCGTGCGAACGCGCAGCGTTGACGCGCAGCGGGCGCGCCGATTGTGCGCCGAAGGCGCGCCAAAGGTAAGCCCGTCTGCGCCCGTCCGCGCCTGGACCGCGCCCAGTGCCAGGACCCCTGTCTCCCGAAGACACCAGCCCACCCGACGGACCTACAACGCCGCCGAACTCAT
Source organism: Lissotriton helveticus (assembly GCF_964261635.1). Classification (NCBI taxonomy): domain Eukaryota; kingdom Metazoa; phylum Chordata; class Amphibia; order Caudata; family Salamandridae; genus Lissotriton; species Lissotriton helveticus. The sequence goes on along the minus strand of NC_136072.1, from coordinate 488,575,807 downwards.
CACACTCAACACCGGCGGCATCCCGGGATGTCACCGAGCCACTCCGAGGCACACCCACGGACCCTTCAGCTGCCACGCCTGCAAGTTCACCTGCATCCGGACCGACACTGCACCAGCACCCGCCAAGCCGAACACCAGCAGCAACCACCTCAAGTGCATCCTGCTCAACACCCGCTCCGTCCACAGACACGCCATCGAACTCTGGAACCTCCTCGACACCACAGCCCCTGACGTTGCATTCCTCACGGAGACCTGGATGAACGCCTCCTCAGCGCCCGACATCGCCATCGCCATCCCGGATGGCTACAAGATCACCCGGAGGGACCGCACCGCCAACCAGACGGGAGGAGGCATCGCCATCATCCACAGGGACACCATCCTCATCACGACCAACACCGACGACACCCTTACCACCGCCGAACACCTGCACTTCCAGATCCACACCGACCCGAAGACCACCCTCAGAGGCACCCTGATCTACCGACCCCCGGGACCACGCACACGATTCAGCGAGGACATTGCCGATTTCATCAGCCCGCATGCCCTCCCCTCCGCCGACTACATCCTCCTGGGGGACCTCAACTTCCACCTGGAGAACAACAGCGACCGTAACACCACCACCCTGCTCGACAACCTCGCCAACCTCGGACTCAAGCAGCTGGTGTCCACCCCAACCCACCTCGCCGGACACACACTCGACGCTGTCTTCTCATCCAGCAGAGACATCGCCTTCAGCCACGCCACAAGACTCCACTGGACGGACCACAGCTGCGTCCACTTCACCTTCAAAAGAACGACGATCCACCACCACCAGCAACAGGTTGCCCGAAGAAGCTGGAACAAGATCACAGCCGACCAGCTCACCGCCTCCCTGAGCCAGCACCCTCCTACTGGCTCAGCGAACCCCAGCCAGGCCGCCGACAACCTCACGAAGTGGATCAGCAAATGCGCGGACGAACTCGCCCCTCTGAGGACCCCGCCCAGCAGACCCGGCAGCAGAAAAACCCCATGGTTCACCGACGAACTCAAGAGCTCCAAGAAGAACTGCCGAGCCCTCGAGAAAGTATGGAGAAGGGAACCAACAATGGACAACGTGACCACCCTCAAGCTGGCCACCCGGAAACACCACCAACTGATCCGCGCCACCAAGAAAACTGCATACAAGGACTGGCTGGACAACAACACACACAACTGCAAGGAACTCTTCAACATCGTGAAAGAGCTCTCCAACCCCAACGCCGGAAGCAACGACATCACCCCGTCGCAAGACCTCTGCAACTCCCTCGCCTCCTACTTCCACAACAAGATCGCGGACATACACAACAGCTTCAGCATCCAACCGACGCACGCCACAACCGCAGCAACGCCACCCACCACCACCCTCCGCGCCTGGTCTCCGATCAGCACCGAAGACACCATCCGCACAATGAACTCCATCCACTCCGGATCTCCGACCGACCCCTGCCCTCACCACGTCTTCAACAAGGCCGACGCTGTCATCGCATCCCACCTGCGGGACATTATCAACACCTCCTTCGACACCGCCACCTTCCCGGAGAGCTGGAAGCACGCAGAACTCAGCGCTCTACTCAAGAAACCCACAGCGGACCCCACCGAACTCAAGAATTACCGTCCCATCTCGCTCCTCCCGTTCCCGGCCAAAGTCATCGAAAAGACCGTCAACAAACAGCTGGCCACCTTCCTCGAGACGAATGGATCCCTCGACCCCTCACAGTCTGGCTTCCGAGCCAACCACAGCACTGAGACCGCCCTCATCGCTGCCACCGATGACATCCGAACCCTGATGGACAACGGAGAAACAGCGGCCCTCATCCTCCTGGACCTCTCCGCGGCATTCGACACTGTCTGCCACCGCACCCTAGTGCAGCGCCTCGGCAACATCGGAATCCAGGAGAAGGCACTGGAATGGATAACCTCCTTCCTCAACGGAAGAACACAGAGAGTCCGCTTACCACCGTACAAGTCAGAGGCCACCGAAGTCATCCGCGGCGTCCCTCAAGGATCCTCGCTGAGTCCCACCCTCTTCAACGTCTACATGAGCCCCCTCGCGGCCATCGCACGCCAACACAACCTCAACATAATCTCCTACGCCGACGACACCCAGCTGATCCTCTCCCTGACCAACGACCCCGCCGCCGCCAGAGCCAACCTGCAAGAAGGGATGAGAGATGTAGCCGAGTGGATGACGACCAGCCGCCTGAAACTGAACTCAGACAAGACGGAGGTCCTCATCCTGGGCTCCTCGCCCTCCGCCTGGGACGACTCCTGGTGGCCCCCCGCCCTGGGCACCGCACCCAAACCGACGGACCACGCACGCAACCTGGGCTTCATCCTGGACTCCTCCCTCTCCATGACCAGACAAGTCAACGCCGTCTCCTCGTCATGCTTCAACATCCTACGCATGCTACGGAAGATCTTCTGGTGGATCCCCACCGAGACCAGGAAGACTGTCACCCAGGCCCTCGTCACCAGCCGACTGGACTACGGCAACGCCCTCTACGCCGGAACCACCGCCAAGCTCCAAAAGAGACTCCAGCGGATCCAGAACGCCTCAGCCAGACTCATCCTCGACATCCCACGAAACAGCCACATCTCCGGACATCTGAGAGACCTGCACTGGCTCCCCGTCAACAAAAGAATCACCTTCCGTCTCCTCACCCACGCACACAAAGCCCTACACAACCAAGGCCCGACTTATCTCAACAGCCGCCTCAACTTCTACGCTCCCAAACGCCATCTCCGCTCGACCAATCACGCCCTCGCCGCCGTCCCCCGCATCCGAAGAGCGACAACAGGAGGAAGGTCCTTCTCCTACCTGGCCGCCAAGACCTGGAACTCCCTCCCGACCGACCTGCGCCTGACCCAAGACCACCTCTCCTTCAGGAAGAAGCTCAAGACCTGGCTGTTCGAGCAGTAAAGGCACCCCCCCTCCCAGCGCCTTGACACCCTACGGGTGAGTAGTGCGCTCTATAAATGTCTTGATTGATTGATTGATTGAGTATGTGCTAGGGGACTGCATTGCAGAGAGGTGTAGTGAAGCCACGCCCCTTGTTACACCTCTCTGCAATGCAGCCCCCATGCATGTTTGAAGAGGGGGAACTAATTCCCCTTGCATACTGGGGGCCCCTGGGGGCCGACTAGCCCACCTGGAACCTCCATTATGCACCAGGGGGCTGCATTGCAGAGGTGTAATGAGGCTATGCCCCTTGTTACACCTCTCTGCAGCGCAGCCACCTGCCGCGTTTGCAGAGGGGGAACTAATTCCCCTTGCATACTGGGGGTCCCTGGGGGCCAACTAGCCCACCAGGAGCCTCCAGTATGCGCCAGGGGGCTGCATTGCAGAGAGGTGTAATGAGGCCACACCCTTTTTTACACCTCTCTGCAACGCAGCCCCCGTGCATGTTTGAAGAGGGGGAACTTATTCCCCTTGCATACTAGGGGTCCCTGGGGGCCAACTAGCCCACCTGGAACCTCCAGTATGCACCAGGGGGCTGCATTGCACAGAGGTGTAATGAGGCTATGCCCCTTTTTACACCTCTCTGCAACGCAGGCCGCTGGCGCGGTTGCAGAGGGGGGACTAATTCCCCTTGCATACTGGGGGTCCCTGGGTCATATCTGCCCAAACGCCGATATTCCGAACGATTGAAAATGACTTTTCTTGAGAAACATTTGGATTTGGATTATCATGTCCTATACTTTGGAATTTTTGAAAGACTGACTTTGAGGATGCTATAAATTACTCAAGTCTGCCCGAATTGTGTGGGTAAAATTGATACCTAGTCACTTTGCATAAGAATGTACTTACGTCTCGTCTAACATTTGGAAGAAATATCTAGTTATATGACAACGGGATACCTACATAACTTGAAGAAAATAAGAACGCCCTGAAGAAGTTCTGTTGTACAGAACGAAACGTGTCGTCTGGCTGTGGTACATAAACTTAAGGAAAATAAAAGCATTTGAATATACACCAAGATTCAGTGCTTCAATAAGGACTCTAAGTGATATGATTTGATTAGACTTATTGTGCAAGTGGTGCTGTGCCAAACTTTGGAATATTCTCCACTACTCTCTACTACTTACTCTCTCCTACTCCACTACTCTCTAATACTCACTCTCTACTACTCATTCTCTACTACTCTACTACTCTCTACTACTCTCTCTACTACTCACTCCCTACTACTCACTATTTACTACTCTCTACTACTCACTCTCTACTACTCTCTACTCCCTACTACTCACTCTCTACTACTCTCTCTCTACTACTCACTCTTTACTACTCACTCTCTACTACTCTCTACTACTCACTCTCTACTTCTCACTCTCTACTACTCTCTACTACTCACTCTACTCTCTACTACTCACTCTCTACTACTCTCTCTCTACTACTCTCTACTACTCACTCTCTACTACTCACTCTACTACTCACTCTCTACTACTCTCTACTACTCACTCTCTACTACTCTCTCTCGACTAGTCTCTATTACTCACTCTACTACTCACTCTCTACTACTCTCTACTATTCTCCCTCTCTGCTACTCACTCTCTACTACTCTCTACTACTCACTCTCTACTACTCTCTACTACTCACTCTTTACTACTCTCTACTACTCACTCTCTACTGCTCGCTACTACTCACTCTACTACTTACTCTCTACTACTCACTCTCTACTACTCTCTACTACTCACTCTACTATTCACTCTACTGCTCTCTACTACTCACTCTCTGCTACTCTCTCTACTGCTCTCTACTAATCTCTACTACTCACTCTCTTCTCTCTATTACTCACTCTCTACTCTCTACCTCTCTACCTCTCTCTACTTCTCTCTCTACTAGTCTCTATCTCTCTACCTCTACCTCTCTACCTCTACCTCTCTACCTCTCTACCTCTCTCTACACGCACACATATACACATATATATATGCATATATATGCATATGCATTTATATATATGTATGTGTATATATATACACACATATATAAACATATATAATCTGTATATCTATATAAATACAAATAAAAATGCATGCATACATATACATATATGCATACATATGCATGTTATTTACATGAAAGCTTAAAAAACACTAATAAAAGCAAAGCTAAAAAGCCACCTCATTACACACAGAATGGCTTTAACTTAAACGAGGGCGAGATCTATTGCATTTTCAATGCTTGTTTACTTTGGTTCCAACAAGAAGGCATTCGGATGTGTCACACATTTCCCATAAATTCTGAATGTTAGCACTCTAGTTGCTCATTAGGTCACTGTAGTAAAGCTACTGCTCACCAGGGAAGTCTGCTGCTGGCATTCAAAGTGCATGTTTCAGTCTGCATGTCAGAATTTTTTTAATGAAATAGAAGAGGATTTGAGAAGTCACTCAAAATGTGCCCTGATTTTTCTTTCTGAAGCACTAATCATACTTTCTATGGCAAAATGAACCCCCTCATTTTGTTCCTTTTTAAATTAAATGTTTTCAGACTTACCACTTCATTCCAATCAAGATGGCTTCTGGTGTGCCATACTTTTGTCATAAGTAAGACTGTTAGAGCTCTAGTTGTTCTTTAGAACACTCTGGGACATTCTGTCATTGGGCTATACTTGGGCTACATCTGGGTGTTATTTGGGCTACATTTAGGCTCTTTTGTCTATGGTGGCCATCTTGGGAGACTGCATGTCAGAATTTGTTAATGAAATTGAAGAGGATTTGAGAAGTCACTCAAAATGTGCCCTAATTTTTCTTTCTGTAGCACTAATCATACTTTCTATGGCAAAATATACCCCCTCATTTTGTTCCTTTTTAAATTAAATGTTTTAAGAGTTACCACTTTATTCCAATCCAGATGGCTTCAGGTATGCCATACCTTTGTAATAAGTAGGACTGCTAGCGCTCTAGTTGTTCTTTAGAACACTCTGGGACATTCTGTCATTGGGCTATACTTGGGCTACATCTGGGTGATATTTGGGCTACATTTGGGCTATTTTTTCTCTGGTGGCCATCTTGGGAGACTGCATGTCAGAATTTTTCAATGAAATAGAAGAGGATTTGAGAAGTCACTCAAAATGTGCCCTAATCTTTCTTTCTGCAGCACTAATCATACTTTCTATGGCAAAATATACCCCCTCATTTTGTTCCTTTTTAAATTAAATGTTTTAAGAGTTACCACTTTATTCCAATCAAGATGGCTTCAGTGCGCCATACCTTTGTAATAAGTAGGACTGTTAGCGCTCTAGTTGTTCTTTAGAACACTCTAGGAGGCTGCCGTAGAACACAAAGGAATCAACTGACAGTCTCTGTCCTTGTTGGATGTACATGTTTTACTGAGAATGTCAGACTTCATTCTCACATGACTGAGAAAGATAATGTGAATTTACAGAAAATATGCTTTCAGTTTAGCTTATAGATCCCCTTCCAAACGACTCTGGGAAAAGAATGAGATAATAGTTTTCTTTCAAACATGATTCATGATATCACAGCAGAAGGCTTTTTCACATAGTAAAATCACCTTAGAACACACCACAATTCCTAAAATGAGTATGGTACCATCAACAAATGATTTATAATGTAACTAAAGTCCTAAAACCCTCTATTAACTACAATGCTTTTTAATGAGGTGCTATCATGTACATTGGTCCCAAGATGGCTGCCAACACTTCTTGGATGAAGTGCTGACAGCCAATCAGATCAGATGTGTGGTTAGGCTCCGCCCAGATATATATGTGTTTTTGAAGTTAATTTTCATAAAAACCACTGGAGCAATTTTCACCAAATATAGCAAAGGCACTTCTGCGTACCAGTCCCTACAATTTTGCCAAGTTTGGTGTAATTCCGTTCAGCGGTTCGGGCTAAATAATTAATTGTTTGCAGAGGAATGGTCCCAATCCCCCCAGCCGGGCCGTGAGCCCCCCGCATACATTTAATTAGAGCCCCGGGGGTGGTGGTCCCTGGGGCTGGGGGAGCCTCAGAGCCCCCCACCCATTTAAAAAAATCCCTGGGGGTGGTGGTCCCTGGGGCTGCGGGGGGGGCCCTGTGAGCCCCCACATACATTTAATTAGAGCCCCGGGGGTGCATTCCCCAGGGCTGCGGGGCCTCTGAGCCCCCCCACCCATTTCAAAAAGCTTCGGGGGTGGCGGTCCCCTGGGCTGTGGGGTCCTCCCACATACATTTAATTAGACCCTAGGTGGGTGGCGGTCCCTGGGGCTGCGGAGGGGCCCGTGAGCCCCCCACATATATTAACTAAGAGCCCCAGGGGTGGTGGTCCCCGGGGCAGTGTCGGGGGCATTGGGAACCCCACACTTTTTTCTTAATAATGCCCCCGGGATTTGGCCCCCCCGGGGGGCAAATGACCATATTTACAGGGAGACCGCGTTTCTTTTTTTTCTCTATTGCTGGGATGCGCAGATTCTACGCGCATCCTGCGGTTTTTAAAAATTTGTAAAAAAAAGTTGGCCCTGGGGATCCTTGTGGGACCCCCTGAGCGGGCCTACGGGGTCAGGGTGTGTCTACCCTGCCCCCTTTTCGCGTTTTGCAGCGTTTGTTTTTGGTTTCTTGTGCCTCGGTTCTACCGAGGCACAAGATGGCTGCCAACACCTCCTGATTTTGATAGTTGTCAGCCAATTAGCATTCAGCTCGTGCACGGCAGGGTGCTTGTAGGCTGCGCGTAGGGTACGCAGATAGATACGCAAATCCACCACACCCATAGATATATATGTGACTTTAACTGTCATTTTCTCAGGAACTACTGAACGGATTTACACCAAATAAGCAAAAGGCACGAGTCTGAACTGAGGACTACCTCTTTGCCAAATTTGGTGTCATTCCGTTCAGCCGTTCTGGCTGTAGCCATGGCTAAAGGTCCTATGTGAAATTGCATGGAGAAAACACGTTTTGGGACCCCCCTATTTTCTCGGCCCCGGCTTGACCAATCACCCCCAAACTTTCAGGGAAGGAGCAGCTTTTAGCTGGCCAAATGTTTGGAACATTTCATGCACATTCATGAACCGGCGGCAAAGTTATTCCAAGTGGAATGTTGCAGATTTCCTATGGATAATAGGTCCTAACTATAACTACCTACTGGCGATATATATATATATATATATCTATATATCTATCTATATATATATATATATTACCTACTGGCGGTCGCCAGTAGGTATATATAGTTAGGATTTTTTCTCTATGGGTTTTTTGAAAATTCTATGTCTAATAACTTTGGCGTTTGTGGACGGAATTGGCTGAAATTTTCAGGAAAATGGCACATTTTGTTTCTGAGCAGCCCTTGAAAATTTGGGGGGGGTTCGTCCAGTGGGGGCCGAGAAAAAAGGGGGGTCCCAAAACGTGTTTTTAACATTGAGTTTTCCATAGGGCGGTTGGCCTCACTTTTAGCCCGAACGGCTGAATGGATTTGCACGAAACTTGGCAAAATTGTAGGGACTGGTAGCCCGATGTGCCTTTTGTAGGTCTCAATATATGTGCTCCAGTGGATTTTGAGAAATTAACGTTTAAAAAAAGATATATATCTGTAACAGCGGACCGGGCAGAGCTCTGGTTCGCGGACTTTTCGCGCAACGGAGCTTTGTGAAGCGAAGCTGATTGGTTCTCCGGCGTCTGTCAACATTCCAAACAGTCCGTAGCGGCCGCCATCTTGTCTCTCGGTAGGATCGAGAGACAAGAGGAGGCCGAAGCGAAGGGGCAAATGACCATAAGGGGGCATAGTACATTGTCGCTCACCCCCTAGGTTTGATGTGGAGGTTTTAAAAGGGCCCCGCGGGGCAAAAAAAAATAAAAATAATAATAATCGAACAGCTGAATGGATTTGCACGAAACTTGGCAAAATTGTAGGGACTGGTAGCCCGATGTGCCTTTGCTAGATCTCAATATATGTGCTCCAGTGGATTTTGAGAAATTAACGTTCAAAAAAAGGTATATATCTGTAACAGCGCACCGCTTCGCGTACTTTTCGCGTTACGGAGCTTTGCGAAGCGAAGCTGATTGGCTCTCCGGTGTCTGTAAACATTCCAAACAGTCCGTAGCGGCCGCCATCTTGTCTCTCGGTAGGATCGAACAGCTGAATGGATTTGCACGAAACTTGGCAAAATTGTAGGGACTGGTAGCCCGATGTGCCTTTGCTAGGTCTCAATATATGTGCTTCAGTGCATTTTGAGAAATTAACGTTCAGAAACAAGATATATATCTGTAACAGCGCTCCGCTTCGCGGAGATAAAATTATATGTGTATTACCTAGCTGTTGCTAACACCAGTTAGCGACGGCTAGTAGAAGATAGCGACCATCTTGGGCCCCACTTTGCATGTGAGTGATATTTATCACTAATGACATGCAAAGTGGGCATGCCAAGATGTTAGCGACTGGAAACAGTCGCTAACATCGCTATCTCCTATTATCAACTTTTGGAAATATTCGAGATAAGGGCGAATATCTCTAAAAGCTACCACCTGCCCTGAGCAGTTCTTAGCCATGTTATCCAATGGGAGGTGGATAACATGGCTAAGAGCATTAGCTCGGTAATGCATGAATATCGCTGAGTTTTCAGCGATATTAATGCATTGCGGTCGTTTTTTATCGTATTTCCGATAAACCTTGATAATAGCAAGGTTTATCTGCGATAATTTCTGACGGTAAAAAAATCGTTGCTAAGCATCGTTAGGGATAAATATCGCTTAACTTTGGTAATATGCCCCAACGTCTGTTAACGTTCGATTCGAAGGAAATCAGGAAGTGTTGAAAAACATTGTCTGCGCCATCTTGTCTTTTTTCAAATGCCACACTTTTGTCGTGCACGGCAGCCATTTTAGATGCCTTGACCAGACCCACTCTGTGCACGCTGTCGATCCTTAGCATGGCTCCCCACCCTCGCAAACATCTCCCCCAGGCAGTGGTCACCCCCGCTCTCTGTCTTATGCATGGGTAATAAACCTCCCCCATCTGCGCTGCTGTTCCCTGAGAATCACACCCTGTGCCCGCCCGACACCTCCCTTTCGCCCTATTCACTACCGCACCCTCTGACACTCCTTTTCCTCTGTGTCCGATTGTCCAGGCTGGTCCTAGGGTATCAGCTAGCCCTGCAGATGTAGTTTATGGCCACAGCTGTAAAGAATCACCCCTCTTCAAAGGAGTTATAGTAGATCAAGGCCCACACTCGATGAGATTCGTCACAGCAGAAGCGTTGCTATTATCTGAAAACCATCCTGTATTGTGATTGGGGAGGGGACCGAGCCTGAAGCGGAAGATTCCAGGGATGACTGTTTGTACATCAAAGTTTTTACAATTATGTGTCACATTAAAAATATATAGCACTCCGACAAAGTAGTAAGATTATAAAACTTTAATAATTTATAAATATATACAAGAAAACAAAAATAGTAATAACATATAAACATTTTTAGGGAAAAACAACGAAGTAGCGGTCGGCTGTGCGAATAGTCCCAACGCAGCACAACGTCCAGATTTCCGGCGTGGGGCGTCGCGGGGGGTGGGTCATCAGTAGCAAACTGTTGTGCGAATAGTTCCAAGGCAGCAGAACGCGTTGAAATCTAGATGACACGAAAGTGATGTCTAGTAAGTTGCCACCCAGCAAATAACGGCATGGGGCGTCGCGGGGGGTGGGTCATCAGTAGCAAACTGTTGCGCGAATAGTTCCAAGGCAGCAGAACGATGGCACCAAGGTGATGTCCAGTAAGTTGCCGCACTGGTTTTGGTATCCTACAATGCTGCTCCGAATAACGGCGTGGAGCGCCCCGGGGGAGGCGGCGTGAACGGGCCTCTCCAGGTGGAGTGTCATCTGTTGTAGTGGGGCGCCCCTTTACCGTTTCAGTTGCCATTCCGTCCGTTTTTGGTCCACTGTGTCAAAAGCCGCAATTCAGCTGAGTTGCGCCCACTCTTGCGGTGCAGCGATAGGCGGCTGTCACAGGACTCTCAAAATGGCGGCAGGCTGTTTCCTTTTTGGGCCTGGTCCACTGAAATGGCCCTGGGACACCTTGGAAATCGGACGCTTGTCTGCTAGGTCTTGGACCTCATTCTCGAAAGCGTCCCCTCCGCCTTGAGAATTCATCAAAAGTTTTGGGGGCTCCGACTCCTGCAGGCTTCTGGTGGGGAGCGGCTGCCATGATTGCTCGCGGAATGACCACGACTGAGCTACGAGATGGTGGTGCTTTCATGCTGACGCCAGCTTCAGTCTGAAACATCCAGAAACAAGGTGGGGCTTTCATCGTTTGGGGAAAAAAAAAAGTTTTCATCCTATGAAAAGTGTTGTTTTTAGGTCACATGATCAAGCCTTCCATCATTAGGAAACCAAAAGTAAAATGAACCAATGAAAAGTTTTATAAACAAGTCACATGACCTGTTATGCGGCATAGGGTGTAAAATTAGGAGAAAATACGTTGGCACGTGAGGCGGCGTCAGTAGCGGACCGATGTGCGAATAGGCCGAAGGCAACACAACGCGCCAAGATCTGGATGGCACCGAGGTGGTGTCCAGCAAGTTGCAGCACTGGTGTGGCCATCCTACAATGCTGAAAGTCGGCGTGGGGCGCCCCGTTGGCCTGTGAGTTTGCGTCAGTAGCGGACCGATGTGCGAATAGGCCGAAGGCAGCACAACGCGCCAAGATCCGGATGGCACCGAGGTGGTGTCTAGTAAGTTGTCGCACTGGTGTGGCCATCCAACAATGCTGAAAGTCGGCGTGGGGCGCCCCGTTGGCCTGTGAGTTTGCGTCAGTAGCGGACCGATGTGCGAATAGGCCGAAGGCAGCACAACGCGCCAAGATCCGGATGGCACCGAGGTGGTGTCTAGTAAGTTGCCGCACTGGTGTGGCCATCCTACAATGCTGAAAGTCGGCGTGGGGCGCCCCGTTGGCCTGTGAGTTTGCGTCAGTAGCGGACCGATGTGCGAATAGGTCGAAGGCAGCACAACGCGCCAAGATCCGGATGGCACCGAGGTGGTGTCTAGTAAGTTGTCGCACTTCTGTGGCCATCCTACAATGTTGAAAGTCGGCGTGGGGCGCCCCGTTGGCCTGTGAGATGGCGTCAGTAGCGGACCGATGTGCGAATGGGGCCAAAGGCAGCGCAACAATATTTTCTGATTTGAAGACACCACAAGGCGCTGAGATGCCAAGATCCGGATGGCACTGAGGTGGTGTCTAGCAAGTTGTGGCACTGGTGTGGCCATCGTACAGTGGTAAAAGTCGGCGTGGGCGCCCTGTTGGCCTGTGAGATGGTGTCAGTAGCGGACTGATGTGTGAATGGGGCCAAAGGCAGCGCAACAATATTTTCTACTATATTTTCGGAGTAGAAGACACCACAAGGCGCTGAGATGCCAAGATCCGGATGGCACCGAGGTGATGTGTAAGTTGCGGACGGATGTGCGAATGGGGCCAAAGGCAGCTCAACAATATTTTCTGAAGAGAATACACCACAAGGCGCTGAGATGCCAAGATCCGGATGGCACCGAGGTGATGTCTAAGTTGCGGACCGATGTGCGAATGGGGCCAAAGGTAGCGTAACAAGATTTTCTGAATGGAAGATACCACTAGGCGTTGAGATGCCAAGATTCGGATGGCACCGAGGTGATGTCTAGGAAGTTGTGCCACTGGTGTGGCCATCGTACAATGGTAAAAGTCGGCGTGGGGCGCCCTATTGGCCTGTGAGATGGTGTCAGTAGCGGACTGATGTGCGAATGGGGCCAAAGGCAGCGCAACAATATTTTCTGACTGACACCACAAGGCGCTGAGATGCCAAGATCCGGATGGCATCGAGGTGATGTCTAAGTTGCGGACTGATGTGCGAATGGGGCCAAAGGCAGCGTAACAATATTTTCTGTATGGAAGATACCACTAGGCGTTGAGATGCCAAGATTCGGATGGCACCGAGGTGATGTCTAGCAAGTTGGTGTGGTCATCCTACAATGCTGAAACTCGGCGTGGGTCACCCCATTAGCCTGTGAGATGGCGTCAGTAGCGGACCGATGTGCGAATAGGCCGAAGGCAGCACAACGCGCCAAGATCCGGATGTCACCGTGGTGGTTTCATAGTTGAGAGGCACTTCATCTGCAGTGGGGCGCCGAGATCCGGATGGCACCGAGGTGATGTCTAGCAAGTTGCTGTACTTGTGTGGTCATCCTACAATGCTGAAACTCGGCGTGGGTCGCCCCATTAGCCTGTGAGATAGCTGTTCTTTGGATTTGGGCCTGGTCCACTAAAATGGCCCTGGGACACCTAAGAACTCGAACGCTCGATTTTTTTTTCCTTTCCTGTACATGCAAAAAAAGGTAAATGCCCGGTATGTTACACGCTTCATCTGCCACGATGAACTCTCCAGAGGAACCGAAAAAATATATAGTTGTGGTAACTATACCATGCATCGTCATATGGAGAGGTGGCACCAATTAATTATAGTGCTGCATAAAAGAGAGATTTGGAGGAGAACCCCTGACCTGCTAGTACATTCATCAAAGAAGTGGCACTGAGAGCTTCAGAGGCAAGGGAAACGGTCCCAAATATTTAGAAGAACTTTGGAAAGATTAAAATGACATGTTTAGATTGTGGTAAATTAATTTCATGTGGGCAGATGAGTGTTACTCTAATAAATACAGCATATGAACATCATCATAGTCGATGGTTGGTAGAGACATTTTGACTATATCCTGGACCTGCCCGTCCTCGCCCAAAATGGCGCCGGAATAAATGGGACTCGTAACTCCTTGTTGTGTACTGGTTGCAGAACCTTGAAATCATGAGATACGTATGCAGTTTTGAAGCACATGGCGGGCGGGGACGAGAATTGATTGAATATTTCGACATCCCTATTGATATTAAGTTCTGATGTGTTATTGATTACTGTACTGTTGAAAATTCGAATTAACGTCACCCATGGTACTTGCCCGCAAATGTATATCTAGATAATTTTATTGTAACTGGCCCTGTCGTATTTTAATTATAAAATGTACGTCCACCGATTCCGTAACTGTTAGACACCTTAGTTTTTGCAACCTAATGGCCCGCCCGTTACGTTCCTCTACAGTGTAAATGTCTATTCATCATATACGATTACAGTTTGCTCCGTGGCAGGCCCACGTGGTTATAGGCTCGTATTTGTATAATGAAATTTTCACAATAAAGGTTTTTAAAAGAAAACATGGTAGTAGTGTATACATTGGTAAAGTTTTTAATAATAGTCACTGTTTTAGAATCATTAAAAGGCAAGTGAAATAAAGCAGACCAATTACATGAAGGGTAAAAGGTATAATACGAAGGAACGCAGTAAAGATAAATGGTCAAGGGCTGTTGTGTTTTCTATTCCTGCAACATAAAGTGATCGATAAGAATCTCATATTCAGGCGTATCGGCGACTAAGACAGCAGGTCGACCCTCTTTTGCTCAACGGCTCCGTCATGGGACGAAGAAACGCTCTTTTTCTCGAAAAAAGAATATATTTTACTTGCAGGACAGTTGTAAAATTTCCGGGAAAGTACATTAGCCTGGAACATTATAACATATATTTAAGAGAAAATAATGTTCGGAAGTAATTAAAAGCGTAATTTTTAGGTGATATGACCAAGGCTTTCATCATTAGAATAAGAAAAGTAAAATGAACCAATGAAAAGTTTTATTAACAAGTCACATGACTTGTTATGCTTACGTTACGCGCTGCGCGCCCCGGATGACTTCCGGATGCGCTAACGCGGCGCGTCATATGACGCATTACGCGACAACGCAGGTCCAGAATATAGTCAAAATGTCTCCACCAACCAGTGGTCGAAACACAACCCCTTTCAGCAGGCTAAATAGTTCTGTTAAATGACAACAGAAAGGACAGGCAACAAGAACCATCAGTCAAAGAGGGGAGGGCTAGTTCTTCTCTACCGGGTTACATTGGGGCGCTACCGGAACTGATCGAATTGGTAGTCTACAGTGTTTCTGGATGTTTCAGACCGAAGCTGGGGTTAGCATGAGAGCAGCACCATTTCGTAGCTCCGTTGTGGCCATTCCGCAACCAATCATGGCAGCCGCTCTTTATCGTTATTTTGGGCGGGGTGGGTGGCGGAGCCGAGCTGTTTTGCAGCCATCATTGTGTGGAGTTCAGTTCATCTCACTAGTTTTGTATTTGTCATGAGGGGTTGTTCCTAATGTTTCTATTTTAGCGAGGTCAAAAAGAGATCCCATTAGTGGCCTACTGATTTTGCTCGATTCCTTTTCTTTTTTTTTACACGATTTTTCGTTATCTGCAAAGACTAAACAGAGTATTGCGACTCTGTGTTTGTTTGTAAATAGAGAATGAACCAAAGAGAACTAATTCTAAAACAGTAAATACTTGGATAACAATCAATCAAATGGAGAGAGAAGCAGGCACGACGGATTACAACGGGGGCAAAGGCCTGCGTTAACTACCTTTCACTATCTGCAAAGAGAGAGTACTCCTAATAGAAATGAGGGGGGGGGGCACCATTCAAAGCAGATCAGTGTGCATAAACACGAAAATGTTTTCACTTACCACGTACTTGACATTCGACAGCTTATGATATTTGCTATTAAAAAACCATTGAAATTCACTGAAAAAACCATAGGTTATAGACCATATATAGTTAGGAATTAGCATTTACAAAACCTTGAAAATTCACTGAAAAAACCATAGGTTATACACCATATATAGTTAGGAATTAGCATTTAAAAAACCTTATTTTACTCACACAAAACCATTGAAATTCCATATATAGTTAGTTGCACTAACTATATATCGCGCACCCGCAATCCACTGCTGATCATGTCACATATTACATCATTCATGACATGGTCAGTGACATCACTGATGACATCACTGATGACATCTCAAATGACATCACTGATGAGATCACTGATGACATCTCATTTGACATCAATGACCACATCACTGATGATATCATTCATGTGACAATACAATGCATCTCCTCACGTTTTAATATAACCTCTGTTTCACCCAGTGTTAAATACAGAGTATAATTTTTGAAACCATTGACACACCAATACTAGTTACTACATACGTACTCACTGATTCCTACGTCTACACACACATTCACTCATTCACCCATACAATCATTCATACATACAATCACTCATCTTTACAACACTATCATATGCACTCATACACCTATACAGACACTTACACTCTGCCACTCATCCATGGAGTTACTCACACACCTAGTCAGTCCTGTAAAGAATCAATCACACTTCCATTTTCTTGTCTATACAGTTAAACATAGAGCACCTTACATTTTCAAACATATACTAACACATACTTACTTTCTTATACAATCATTGATACAAGTACACATTGATCTGCACAGAGTCACACACCTCCCAGCCAGCCACACACACACTCAGTCTCCTATACAAATACTTGGACAATCAATCAATAACCCATATAGTTAATCATATAGCTACTGATCAACACATGCAGCAGTTTACAGAACAACAGACATAATGATGCACAAATTAAGACAGTTTACTCACTAACCCATGCACTCAGTGAGACACATTTAATCACTCACTCATACATTCAGTCATGCACCTACTAAATCCTTCGTCCAGACACTTATACATCTACTCATTCTTCAATATGTAAAACATATTTAAACTTTACAGAAACACACAGTCACTGGATGATGTCATCAGTGATCTCATCAGTGATGTCATTTGAGATGTCATCAGTGATGTCATCAGTGATGTCATTTGAGATGTCATCAGTGATGTCATTTGAGATGTCATCAGTGATGTCATCAGTGATGTCACTGACCATGTCATGAATGATGTAATATGTGACATGATCAGCAGTGGATTGCGGGTGCGCGATATATAGTTAGTGCAACTAACTATATATGGAATTTCAATGGTTTTGTGTGAGTAAAATAAGGTTTTTTAAATGCTAATTCCTAACTATATATGGTGTATAACCTATGGTTTTTTCAGTGAATATATATATATATACATATATATATATGCAAAACAACTAGGGATGCCCCTGTGAGGATGTTCACACGAAAAGTAGCCTCCCTGGATGCGGGCTCGGGCACCAAAGCAGTTTCCACTCTTTCAATCAGTCAAAGTATGGCTCTACGCGTTTCAAACTTTCGTTCTTGCTCACAAGCCCAACAGACTGGAAAACGGCAACAGAAATGTATAACACCTGCTCATTTTATTCAAAAATCTCCGCCTTGTGGGTGTGTGCTTTTGCCTAAGTGGGCGTATGCAGTGTTGCATCTTGGTATTTGCATTATATACAGTTCAGTATTACCTCAGTTGGCGGTGCCGTTGGTCAAATTTGTTGTAAAATGTCAATCCCAAGTGGGTAGATAAAACAGGAATACTGGATGATGCCCCCTTGACACAGTCCACAAGCTGGAGCTTTTCGTCCTAAACAGCGTCTCAGTAATAAGGCGTTGCAGGTCCGCACAGCACGCGGCGGTTCATCCTCGCGGCTGGGCCAGCCGCCAAACATGCAAAACAACTAGGGATGCCCCTGTGAGGATGTCCACACGAAAAGTAGCCTCCCTGGATGCGGGCTCGGGCACCAAAGCAGTTTCCACTCTTTCAATCAGTCGAAGTATGGCTCTACGCGTTTCAAACTTTCGTTCTTGCTCACAAGCCCAACAGACTGGAAAACGGCAACAGAAATGTATAACACCTGCTCATTTTATTCAAACCTCTCCGCCTTGTGGGCGTGTGCTTTTGCCTAAGTGGGCGTATGCAGTAATTTTGACATTTTACAACAAATTTGACCAACGGCACAGCCAACTGAGGTAATACTGAAATGTATATACTGCAAATACCAAGATGCAACACTGCATACGCCCACTTAGGCAAAAGCACACGCCCACAAGGCGGAGAGTTTTGAATAAAATGAGCAGGTGTTATACATTTCTGTTGCCGTTTTCCAGTCTGTTGGGCTTGTGAGCAAGAACGAAAGTTTGAAACGCGTAGAGCCATACTTCGACTGATTGAAAGAGTGGAAACTGCTTTGGTGCCCGAGCCCGCATCCAGGGAGGCTACTTTTCGTGTGGACATCCTCACAGGGGCATCCCTAGTTGTTTTGCATGTTTGGCGGCTGGCCCAGCCGCGAGGATGAACCGCCGCGTGCTGTGCGGACCTGCAACGCCTTATTACTGAGACGCTGTTTAGGACGAAAAGCTCCAGCTTGTGGACTGTATCAAGGGGGCATCATCCAGTATTCCTGTTTTATCTACCCACTTGGGATTGACATTTTACAACAAATTTGACCAACCGCACAGCCAACTGAGGTAATACTGAACTGTATATACTGCAAATACCAAGATGCAACACTGCATACGCCCACTTAGGCAAAAGCACACGCCCACAAGGCGGAGAGTTTTGAATAAAATGAGCAGGTGTTATACATTTCTGTTGCCGTTTTCCAGTCTGTTGGGCTTGTGAGCAAGAACGAAAGTTTGAAACGCGTAGAGCCATACTTCGACTGATTGAAAGAGTGGAAACTGCTTTGGTGCCCGAGCCCGCATCCAGGGAGGCTACTTTTCGTGTGGACATCCTCACAGGGGCATCCCTAGTTGTTTTGCATGTTTGGCGGCTGGACCAGCCGCGAGGATGAACCGCCGCGTGCTGTGCGGACCTGCAACGCCTTATTACTGAGACGCTGTTTAGGACGAAAAGCTCCAGCTTGTGGACTGTATCAAGGGGGCATCATCCAGTATTCCTGTTTTATCTACCCACTTGGGATTGACATTTTACAACAAATTTGACCAACGGCACAGCCAACTGAGGTAATACTGAACTGTATATACTGCAAATACCAAGATGCAACACTGCATACGCCCACTTAGGCAAAAGCACACGCCCACAAGGCGGAGAGTTTTGAATAAAATGAGCAGGTGTTATACATTTCTGTTGCCGTTTTCCAGTCTGTTGGGCTTGTGAGCAAGAACGAAAGTTTGAAACGCGTAGAGCCATACTTCTACTGATTGAAAGAGTGGAAACTGCTTTGGTGCCCGAGCCCGCATCCAGGTAGGCTACTTTCCGTGTGGACATCCTCACAGGGGCATCCCTAGTTGTTTTGCATATATATATATATATATATATATATATATATATATATATATATATATATATATATATATATATATATATATATATATAAAAATATATATATATATATATATATATATATATATATATATATTACCTACTGGCGGTCGCCAGTAGGTAGTTATAGTTAGGACCTAGTTTCCATAGGAAATCCGCAACATTCTATTGGGAATAACTTTAGCGTTGATGGATGGAATTAGCTGAATTTCTCCAAGAAAATGGCCAGCTCCGCTCCGCTCCTTCCCTGAAAATTTGGGGGGGATTCGTGAAGTGGGGGGCGAGATAAAAGGGGGGTCCCAAAACATGTTTTCCCCATGTTAATTTCCATAGGGCGGTTGGACTCACTTTTAGCCCGAACGGCTGAATGGATTTCCATCAAACTTGGCAAAATTGTAGGGACTGGTAGCCCGATGTGCCTTTGCTATGTCTCAAGATATGTGCTCCAGTGGATTTTGAGTAATTTAGGTTCAAAAAAATATATATATCTATAAGCGCGCCCCGGTACGCGCACCGGGGCGCGTACCAGCTGATTGCTGAAAGCTGATTGGCTCTCGGGTGTCTGTCAACATTCCAAACAGTCCGGAGCGGCCGCCATTTTGTGTCTCGGTAGGATCAAGACACAAGAGGTGGCAAAAACAAAGGGGGAAATGACTAAAAGGGGGCAGGGTAGACCCCCCTGACTCTCTAGGTTTGATGTGGGGGGCCTTAAAAGGGCCCCGCGGGGCAAATTATAATTTTTTTTTCAATTTTTGCGGGGGGAGCGCCCGGTACGCGCACCGGGGAGCGTACCCTGGAGAAAAAAGAATGACAGAGTTTTTTTTAAAATTTAGCATTTTTTTATAAATTGGAGGTAGTTCTAAAAAGAACTGTTTTTTTATTCTTTTATATATTTTTTTGTTTTTTTGAACATTTTTTACTTTTTTTGGCTTTTATGAACAATTTTATATTTTTTTTGTATTTTTTATGGGCACAAACAAAAAACAGGGAATTGTAAACGGCTCAACTGGAGCAAAAAAAAACAGGAAAAAATTAAGGCTTCTTTCGGCACTGGTGGTTGTCTCCAGCACAGTTTATGAGTTTGATGCTCTGCTCCCCATAAGAAATTAAAGTCCCACAAAATATACAAGTAATCTTGTAATCTCCAAACTGGCGTTGGATGTTTCGGACCATCTCTCTAGTTTCTGAACCCGATGGAGTGGGTTGTTTGGAGGTGCTCGGAGAAGATTGGGGAGGGTTTCTGGTCAGTTCTCTGACCTCTGCTGCAGAATAGTTATTGGGGTGCTTTCGTTGCATGTGGCGACGCATTGTGTGATTCCCAAATGAATATTTTTTTGCAGGGTTCCCCCTGGAAAGTACAGCGCCACAGATGAGACAGGTCACCTTTGCAGCATTTACTTTCTTTGCACCCCTTGGGATTTTAAAAAACTCCCATACAAAGTGCTCCTTAGGTTTATATGGGGGATTGTCTTCAGGCAGGAACTGCCTTCTCTCCTCCTCCTCCTCTTCTTCTTCACCACCAATGTGGTGTTGTGGTGGTCCTTGTGGTGGTGGTGGTGGTGGTGGTGGTGGTGCAGATGCTCCAGCTGCTGCTGCTACTGTAGCCATTTCTCTATCAATAGAAGCAGGTCTTCCTCACTCAAAGAACAAAGTGAGAATGAGGAAAAAAGGTGGGGGCTTTCATCATTTGGAAAACAAAACTGTTCTGAACCAATGAAAAGTGTTATTTTCAGGTCACATGACCCGACGCGCTTACGCTACGCGCCCCGGCGGCCCTTACGTTGCGCGATCGTATGCGATCGGGCGCTTCCGGGTGCGCTTACGCCATGCGTCATAAGACGCATTACGCGGCTACGCGATACGTCACGATTATGTTTTCGTTCGCGGCAATAGCGCAAACGGGACGCTCACCGGTACGCGCACCGGGGCGCGCCGGAACATTGCGCTTACCCGTGCGCTCACCGGTACGCGCACCGGGAGCGCACCAAGACAAAAGTTTTTTTTTAAAAAAGGGAAAAATATACATAAAAAAAATAGTATTACATAAATATACAATATAAAATTCATTATAAAAAATATTACATTTCATACCTATAGAGATTTGCTATTAAAAAACCTTTGAAATTCACTGGAAAAAACATAGGTTTGAGGCCCTATATATAGTTAGGAATTAGCATTTACAAAACCTATGAAATTCACTGAAAAAACCATAGGTTTCACACCAGTTATAGTTAGGAATTAGCATTTAAAAAACCTATGAAATTCACTGAAAAAACCATAGGTTTCACACCAGTTATAGTTAGGAATTAGCATTTAAAAAACCTATTAAATTCACTGAAAAAAACATAGGTTTCACACCAGTTATAGTTAGCTGGAAATTTTACTCGCATAAAACCATTGAAATTCCCACGTTATAGTTAGTTGGACTCACTATAACTTGCGCGTGCAATGCACTGCTGATGATGTCACATATTACATCACTCATGACATGGTCAGTGATGTAATATGTGACGTCATCAGCAGTGCATTGCACGCGCAAGTTATAGTGAAGTCTTTAAGCATAGGATTAGCACAGTGCTATCCATGCCGAGATAGAAATGGACAAAGTCTTTTTCCATTTCTACAGCAAAGTTTTTACGCATAGGACTAGCACAGTGCTGTCCTTGCTGAGCTGTAAAATGACAAGTTGGTGAAGTCATTTGAGATGTCATCAGTGATGTCATGAGTGATGTCAATGACCATGTCATGAATAATGTAATATGTGACGTCATCAGCAGTGCATTGCTGAACTAACTATAACGGGGGAATTTCTATGGTAGTTTATAACTATAACATGCGTGAAACCTATGGTTTTTCAGTGAATTTCAAAGGTGTTTTAAATGCTAATTTCGAATTATAAATAATGTTCATTAAACCTATGGTTTTTTCAGTAATTTTGATTTTTTGGGGGGATATTTAGTAACTTTAATATCCTAAAAAGAGTTTTTTTTGTCTGTTATTAAAATAATATAATCTCTTCTGTTTTCTTAAATATTAATATATATTTTTTAAAGTGGAGTCGCGCACCTATCTCGGTGGGTGTACGGATTCAAACCGCCATATTGGTAAAGTCATGAAGGATACACATTTCAGCCAGCCCACTACGCTTACTCTTACAGGGAGAGAACTACAACGCTACATGTCCCAGGTCTTCCCTGTAGTGATCTGCTGATCACAGGTCCAGTTGTCAGCATGCCACAGCCACTCCCTCACAGCTGGTTTACACCCACACCACACCCATGCAGCACAGGCATCACAGGACATGTGACCCTGCCAATAAAAAGGGCCGGGCACACATGCTCGACGCCATTTCCACTCTCTAACTGGGTGTATCTGCGTGCTTATTATGTTGGTGTCAGCCGAGGCACTTTGGCAGACACGGGCCTCCCGCAACGTGGCGATGACTTGAAGTGCACAGAGTTGGTAGCAGCCAAAGCACTTTGCCTGACACTGGCCACCTGCCAAGCGGCGATGATTTGAGGTGCACAGAGTTAGATGCAGCTGAAGCACTTGGCCGGACACTGAGAGTATCAAAAAATGTATATGGAGTGTGATAATTCTAGACATGAGAGCTTTCCTCCACAGTATCCACAATGTATCTTATTTTACTACTGTCATCTACAGAGGGCACCTCACCAGTGTGTTTATCTGATTTGTGCACAAATGTATAGTCACTCTCTACATTACGACGAGTAATCTCTTTAAGACTCGTAGCACAGTCAGTGATATTTCCTACAAACAACGTCCACTCGTGTGGGCTATGACTACATTTTTACTTCTGGTTTTACAATTAGCCTGTAAATACCTTTTTCCAGTTTTTTGCCAGCCACAGCCTCGCTTTGGGACATCTGGCTCCTAATACTATATTATGACATGGCGGTCCTAACCTATTGGACGCGCTATTTTCCAATACGCATGCACATATGATTAGTGCGCCCTCCCTTCTTGACGTGACGCGATCCTCTGTGATCCTGCTCACGGAAGTTCAAGTAATTGCATACGCGCATGCGCGAGTGAACAATGTTTTAAGGACGCATGCGTGCAACGTGGATGGTGATCTTAATCACCAATGCGCATGCCCGCTTTACTTAGAGTTCGTCCTTCACAATCACGGTATACGTTTCCCAGCAGCAGCGCCCCATTCAACTTAATTTCGGCGGGTAACTAGTGGGCTGTTCTACCAATTAGTGCCTGCATAAAAGGGAGGAGTCCGGTCTGCGTCGGTACCTCCACTTCCTCTCGGACGAAGGAGCGAGGCACCGACGGACAGGTATGGACTCCCCTCGTTACGTTCTTTTGGTAGCCTTTGTGACACCATTTCTTGAACTTTTTAATCATCTACCCCTGTTAATGTGGGGTATACAATGTGCTTTTCCAGTGGCAGTTAGCTAATGGTTGGACTTGATTTGTCACTTAGAGGACAGAGAGTAGTTGGATGCTTGAGCCTAAATGGCATGGCATATGTATTTGAGAATTATGCCTCTTTCTTTTTGCACCTCAGAGCGGGGCCTCATTATTCCCGAGCGGATGCCGGGTGAGGTGAAGTCTTTTCCCACGCAGAGCGCTGTGAGTACGCACTATGAGCTTGTTATATGTAAATAAGCATGGTGTTAGAGTAAATATACCCAGCAGCAAGCTAAGTACAGTATTTCTTAAGCTTTGTGTTGCCTGTACAGTTTCTTGTGATTTATTGAGTATATTGTAAATAGTGTTCTTTTATCATTCCTCATTAGGTTTGAGAAATAATGTATATCTCTCTTGTGAACATTGGGGCTCCAGGTTCCTGGTAGATGTATGTACTTTCTTTACTATTATGATTTTTGGTTATTTCACCACATTCACGTTTATGTAGTAGCAGTAGCTTACCAACTAGGTACTGATGAAAGCCAGATAATATCTAGTTTGGCTGAAACATGTTGACCACCTGCATAGCGCCATAGTGTAGTTATCTATCCACTACCAGGCGTGCTTTTAAGTTTAACACTTAGACATTTTCTATTAAATATACAATTTTTGTCTAAGTAGTTGATTTTAATTTTTCACCACAGCACTGCACCACACACCCTGATGACCATTCTTGAGTAACAGCTTGGCTAGAGATTTCGACCCTGCATCCATACCCGCACCATCTTTTGATGGGTTGGGCGGTTATTTGGATATACTTACAAATATCCCACATGATGAAATTCCGCCAAAGGGGTGGTCTGATGGGAATATCTCAGTCAGCTGTTATGCTCTTCACTGTTTTCAGTTCTCAGTTTTTCTAAGTCTCGAGTACAGCAACACACACTTGACCTTCCACTTCTTTGTGTTTATTAGTTTGTGTATAGGGAAATGAAATGGTAGGTCGTTAAAAATATTCCCTTGACCCTTCCCAAATTTTGTTTTTTGATGACTTGAGGTGCACAGAGTTGGTGGCAGCCGAGTCATTCTGGCCAACACGGGCCTCCAGCCAAGTAGCGATGACTTGAGCTGCACTGAGTTAGTGTCACCACAGCTGAGCGGGTGTGCCGCCTACGATGATGCACACACGCTGAGTGCTTCAGGTGGCACTAACTCTGTATAGCTCAAATGAACACCACATGGCTGTTGTCCCTTCCTGACTGCTGCCTCTGGCCTACACTGCGGTCAGCAGGGCTGACTATTCAGGTTGAGTGGCGATTGAAGATGACGCAGTCCAGTAGGCAACAGACATTGCTCCCAGTGCGGCCCACCCGGACCACACACCATCCCTGGCCGCGCACACGCTGAGTGCTTCAGGTGCCAATAACTCTGTACAGCTCAAGTGAACGCTACATGGCTGTTGTCCCTTGCTGACCGCTGCCTCTGGCCTACAATGTGGTCAGTAGGGTTGACAATTAAGATAAAGTCGCGATTACAGATGACGCAGTACAGTAGGCAACAGACATTGCTACCAGTGCGGCCTGCCCGTACCACTCATCATCGCTGGCTGCCCACACGCTGAGTGCTTCAGGTACCCCTAACTCTGTGCAGCTCAAATCAACACCACATGGCTGTGGGCCCTTGCTGACCGCTGCAGGCAGCAGGGCTCACAGTTCAAGATTAGTGCCAATGCAAATTGTGTAAGAGAGTTTAATCGGTTAACAAGACGAAATACTCCCAATCTGTACAGCTCAAGTGAACGCCACATGGCTGTTGTCCCTTGCTGACCACTGCCTCCGGCCTACACTGCGGTCAGTAGGGCTGACAATTCAGATAGAGTCGCAATTGCAGATGACGCAGTCCAGTAGGTAACAGACATTGCTACCAGTGCGGCCTGTCTGGACCACGCATCATCACTGGCTGCGCACACGCTGAGTGCTTCATGTGCCACTAACTCTGTGCAGTTCAAGTCAACACCACGTGGCTGTGGGCCCTGCTGACCGCTGCCCCCGGCCTACAATGCAATCAGCAGGGCTCACAATTCAAGATTAGTGCCAATGCAAATTGTGTAAGAGACTATAATCGGTGAACAAGACAAAATACTCCCAATCTGTACAGCACAAGTGAACGCCACATGGCTGTTGTCCCTTGCTGACCGCTGCCTCCGGCCTTATTGTCATTAATGAAAGTAGAGAGATGTATATATTTAAAATAGTTGTTACAATTTTTGGCAAATTTGCGAATCACATTTTTCAGATTTATTGCAATCATGTGATTAGAATTAATTACCATAGAGTACTTGTAATCTTGTGTTTTCAGACCTGCGGAGGTACAGCTGTACCCAAAATTAATTTAAAAAAGATAAAACTTGTTCAATTACATTTACCAACACATTATATATTTTACATTAAGTACATATCTGATTTAGCATGTCTGAAAGTCACAGAAAGCCCAGAATCACAGGATGTTGAGCTGACGCCTAGTCTCTTCGCCTTTCATGTTGTGTTTATTGTCCAGCCCTTCTTAACACAAAAAATCTCTATGACATGGCCTGCACTTGCCAAAACATAGTGTTTTTTAAAAGCCATTCACATTAACAAGGCCAAAAAGCTCAGGGATTGCCAAGATCTTTTGGCTTTGCCAATGCTTGTTCAGTGTTGACGGGATCTTGCTGAACAAATGTGGAAATGATAGTGAGAAACAGTTGAGGAGCTTGGAAGTGAAGTGAGGATGTTGAGAAACAGCCAGAGCTGCAGACAGGGGAACTGGGGAACCAAGTTTGAATCTTGGGGATGACTGAACAGTTTGTTATTCTGGGCGGTATCACTTATGCTTCCTGCTGCGTACGACAATGAATGTGTCATTGTGTAATGTAACTGGTAAAACTTAAAATGCTCCAATACCATCAGCTCGTGTTCACCCAATGGCAAGACTAAGGATGCAGCAAGCGCTTCAATACCATTGGATCGTTCAAAAAAATAAACAAGTGCTGTTCATGTTTTAATAACTAAGAAATTCATTAATTTATATACACACATGTATTTTAGTGGTATGTGTGTATGTGTACAAGGGAGACTATGGTAAGATGGGGGACGGAATAAGCGCTCCAATATCATCGGATCATACAAAAAAATAAAAAATAAAAGCAGCAGCGACGAAGGAGGTAGTGGGGGGACAGTTCAATTAGGTAAGCAGGAGGGGATGGGGAGATGGGCTAGCAACGACAGCAGAGTGCAGGGAGGAGCAACAATACCGGTGTAAAAAAATAACCTTAATTGAAGCAGGATCAGCAACAAAAATTAATGTGGCATGTAACTGGTGAGCACTTAAAGTGCTCCAATACCATCAGCTTGTGTTTGTGCTATTGCAAGACGGAGTCTGGAGCAAGAGCTCTAATATCATCGGATCATGCAATAACGTTTTTTTATAAGTGCTGTTCATGTTTTAAAAACATTTAACAAATGCCTTTTTTTATGTACTCGCGCATGCAATTTAGTGGTATGTGTGTATGTGTACAAGGCAGACTCCCTGAAAAAACAAGACCTCTTATTGAGTGCTTTAAAACAAAGAAAAAATAGCTGCGCACACCGGGAGCAGTGTAAGGAGAAACCTACTTCGTCCATGCACTATGGGAGGGCTAAACACAAGAAGAGGACATGAAGCCTGCAAGCGATGATGAATGGCATCAAAGAAAATAGGAGTGACCCTGAAGTTTACCAATAGCAGGAGATGGGCGGCCTGTAAGCCCTCGGACAGAACACAACAAATCTCTTTGAGACAGTGCATGTGATGTCTAGCCAAGCAGCGCATGCCCTGTGTATCCGAGACCTAAAAACAATAGATATCACACAGGCGATACCTACTAGCTTTGCTAATGCTTGTTGTGCTTAGAATTGGGGAGATTAAGTGATTTATCCGTAATCATAAAATTGGTACTGAGGCCGAGACTAGAGAGATGATATGGCGTCCTTTCGGGAGAGGATGTGACTTAATGGTTAAAGCTGCTGACTATGGAAATGGTAAACCGGGTTCAAGTTCGGCGGCATACAAAAAAGTAACCAGTGCAAATGTAAAGAGCTCCAATACCTTTGGGCGCTGTTGGTGCTACATAAAACAGCACAAAATAAATGTGAAGAACAGAGTTGTTGGAGAAGGGGATCTATGCAACAGAGTTCAGTGGGTCAAGCAGCGATGGACTGGAAGTGGACGGGCAACCAGCAGCAAATACGGGCAGCCATGGGGAGATTCAGTGATTTGCCCATAACCACAAAGTGTGGAACTAAGTCCCAGGCTAGGGAGATGATGTGGTGTCCACTTGGAAGAAGTTGTGGTGAAAGGGCCTGGGCTGCCAACAATGGAGCCGGGAAACAGGTTTAAGTTTCGGTGTTGGGTTAACATCCTTTACTCTGGCCAAATCACTTAATCTCCCTGTCCCTACAAAAATGAATATGTCCTTGAGTAAAGTAACTGGTGCTAATGTAAAGCACTCCAATACCTTCTGTTGCTGTTTGGCGCTATATAAAACTGCACAAAAAAAAGTAACTGGTGCTTATGCAATGTGATCCAGTACCTTCCGCTGGTGTTGAAGCTACATAAAACTACACAAATAAAACAAACGTGAAAAGCAGAGTCGGGGGAGAAGGGATATTTGGCCTTAAGCCAAACATGTTCTGGGTACCATTTGTGGGGATGGGTTCTGATATGATTTATGGTAAAGTATGGGGACCTAGATATAGTAAATATGTGATAGCAAGTAATAGCTCTCTGCATTTTGTGTGTTTCCACTCCACTCCCAAGATAACTTGATGTAAATGGAAATGTGTTCATAATTGTTATTATTGTGAATTTTATTATTAAAATTATATTCACAATAAATGTGATTATATAAATTGACATTAATTATAATAGTAAAAAAAGCAAAACCAACTGAGATTGTGTGGAAGCATAAAGCAATGTACGATAGAATCATTCTTTGAATGGGCACCTTTAACACCATTTGCAATTTCATGTCCATTGAAGCAGACATGATAGCAGAAGGATCAATATCATCAGTACTAGAAGGTCATATGTACAGTTGTGCAGTTTGAGTACACAAGGGCATGTATGAAGCTATGTTGAGAATTGCTTGGTTTAAATTTATACCCTGGGTCCAGAAGAATTACGAAGAGAACATTTAGGTAGCCTACTCCTTCATTGAGGATGTTAATGATTTTGCAAAAGACCTATGCCAACAAAGATGAGACTATCTCTTGCAGAATGCTGCCTTTGCCGAAGTAAAATAGCTTTGGGTTGCATTCCTGGAACAACTTCATCACGGTAATGGAGATCGGTCTGCATTTTGGATGTCGTATGTGGATATTGTTGAAAATGTCTTGCTGGCTCTGCTGTTTTCTGCTCGAGACGGAAACTGGCATTTACACCATACAGCCATCCGCTCTATGGTCCCATGGTGTTTTGCAAATGACAGGATGAACTACGCTAGATATCTTCCTGTATACTATGCTGAAATGGCATTACTTGCAGTGAAACATCCAGATATACACTACAACTTCATCAACGGATGCTTTTCAGTTCAACTGTCAGATGTTATTATGTTTATGCGATTTCCGGATGATCAATCGATAGATGTAACAATTAATAAAGACACATAGACTCCAGGTGGTTTGACAAGGTTCAACCTCAAGATGGGCGCTGTGTAAAAAATGTTATATGATAACTGAACCCAGAAGAGCCTTTTTGAGTCATATAAAGCAAATGGTTCATAATAACAGATCAGATCTTCCTCATGCAAACCTACATAAGTCGCAAATTGAAAAACACTAAGATACTATTAAGAGAGCTGTTAGTCTGGTTCAAAGCTGGATAAACCCATTTTAGGCATCTCAAGACATAGTATCCAACATAATGAAGGAGCCTGAAATAGGTGAACAGTGCTGTACAGTCTTCAAACATGAGCGACTTGAGAATAATCCACCTATTAAGAAGTTTCATGACCCAATGAAAATTAACATACTAAAACCCTTTACTAACATGTCCAAGAAGAAGGCAGTGAATAGCAATGGCAGGAAAATAATCATAAAAGCAGACAAAGAACTATTTGGTCGGATATTTATGAAAGCACCGAATCGGAACCTTCAAATGGCAGATGTACTCTCTCATGCTTTAGTACCTTTACCATGGGCTTTAGCAACTCCAGACGGTCTGTTGCGAAAGACCAACAAAGCTGTTTTAGCAACATACTTGCACAAAAATGTTACCCCTGCTGAGGAAATACCTGGAAGTTCATCCACACAGATTGATGGTATGGTACTTGTTTAGAGAGTAAAAGGAAACGGAATCAAACTTTGGTGAGGTGGCTATGTCTGTCTTGTCCACGGCTTTGCAGTAAGGAAATAGGAGTTAAAGAATCGATCTGGTGTTTGATACATACAATGAGACGTTTATTAAGAAAGCGAAAGGACAATCAGTGGGGAAGAACATGGGCACCAGTTACAGAGCATCTCACCTTCCTAGATTGTCAGACAGTGGAGGAAATTCCTAAGCCACGTAAGGAATCAATCAACTCTAATCGCATTTCTTGTTAACAAATGGAGGAAACCAGACTTTTTCGCAAAACTTGGGAATCAAACACTGTTCGCAAACTGTGCAGATCAATGCTACAAAATCACATCTGAAGAGAGCCACGAAGTGCCCGATCTCAACAGCACACACGAAGAAGCAGATGGTCGTTTGTTGCTGCATGCTGCACATGCTGCTATTGAGGGTTATGACGCAGTACAGACAAGCTCAGATGACACAGATGTGCAGTGGTTAATTTGTAAAAAAGTAAGTGCTAGGCCTCTTGTCAGGAGGCAGTTTGCATCAGCCCATTTCTCCTACTAGCACTGCCTAAAACAGAGCCAACCACTAACCTTGAAGTGGGGAAAGGATGTGTTATGATGGCAAGAGGTGCCGACTTCGGAGTTGGGGAACCAGGTTCGAGTCTCTGGGTTGGCGCAACATCCCCCATCACTTAACCTCTCATGCCTACCAAAAATGAGTGTGTTCTTAAATGGTGCTCATGAAACTATAGCACTGGTGTTGATGATTAACAGCCTTATTCATCAACGGGCCGTTTTGCGAGCCCCTAATAGCGATTCATAGCGAATCGCTATTAAGGACTCGCAAAACGGTATTCATGTAGGAATTGCTAAATAAATAGCGATTCCTACACATTCCTTATTTGCGAGTAGCAAATTGCTAATCGCAAATAAGGAATAACTCCCCATTCATTCCTATGGGCCAAAAGGCCCATAGGAATGAATGGGGAGTATTCCTTATTTGCGATTAGCAATTTGCTACTCGCAAATAAGATAGCGATTTAAAGGGTGCCAGGGGTGTCCAAAGGACACCCTGTAGCACCCCTTAAATGCAAATTGAAACAGGTGTTGCGCACACACATGTCCAAAGGACATGTGTGTGTGCAACATGCAACTTAGAAAAATGCTTTTAAAAGCATTTTTCTAAGTTTTTGCTATTTACCGAGAGGTCTGACCTCTCGGTAAATAGCGGCCCAAAATTGCATTTTCGCAATTTTCAAATGCTTCATGAATTGCATTTAAGGAATCTCAAATAGAGATTCCTTAAATGTAATTCCTCGCAATTTAGCGAATTAGCAATTACTGATTTTTGCATTTGGGATGATGAATCCCAAATGCAAAAATTGCTCTCGCAAAGGGCCAGATTCTCAGACAATTCGGCTTGATGAATCAGGCTGTAAGTGCCGGTGCCAAGTACTGCAACCCGCCGGCTCAAATTAAGCACTGTCGATGTGTTTATTTTCTGCTTGGGATTCCATGACAGAATCATGCCTAAATTGTTTCTGAAATTTGTTACTAAAATACGCATTTGAATCCTTGACATTGGGGAAAATAGCTTCAGATCTTGGTGAAAACGTCTCCATACGTTTACTGAATGTGACACTGTTGGTAAGTGGGTTATTAGTAGTGGCAAATATGCATCCGC
Source organism: Lissotriton helveticus (assembly GCF_964261635.1). Lineage (NCBI taxonomy): Eukaryota > Metazoa > Chordata > Amphibia > Caudata > Salamandridae > Lissotriton > Lissotriton helveticus. Next base: position 488,544,260 of record NC_136072.1, on the reverse strand, counting down.
CACTGGCAGTAAGGCCACTAACATAGTCTAAGACCCAGAATAGGTCTCAGAAAATTATTCCCCTGCTCAACACTTGGTAGCTTGGCTGCGAGCAGATAGGCTTAACTTCAGAGACAGGTAGGTAAAGCATTAAAAAACACCAATTAAGTAAATAATTGAGCCACACTACACAATAAAAATCCAACACCATTTTTTAAAAATAGGAACTATTTTCATCTTTAAAATTACACTAAAATAAAAAAAAATCCATGGGAGGGAATCGGAGATATGAATTTATTAAGATTTAGCACTATATAGCACATAGAAACCTATAGCGCCTACTGAGACATCTGGTCGCGCTAGTCTGGGACACAGTCAAAGTGTCAGGCTGGCCTAGATGGAGCCTGTGTGGCTACCCTTCGTGGTATGTCTCGGTCATAGTTTTTAACTTCTAACTTAGAAACGGACCTGAAGCTTTTCTTTCTGGGGTCCTTCGAAGTGCTCAGCCAGTTCGGCTTCAGTGAGGGTCCGTTAGATTGGCTTGTGACAAGCTCTTGGTCAAACCTATGAAGTCAGACCTCCAGAGCTTTCCAGGCCGGCTTGTGGTTGAAGGTGAGTGCCTTGACTTTTGCGGTTGGTCATGGTCTTGTTTTCTGCATTTGGACTTGGAAACATTTACAGAGCTTTTTCTCTTGGGGTCCCTTGATGCTCTTCAGCAGGCCAGATTTGGTGAGGGTGCACTGGCTTGGGTTTCAACCAGCTCTGTGTCAAACTCCGGAAGTCGGACCTTTGGAGCTTTTCAATGGGACAAACCTGGAGGGCAGGCCGGCTCAACGTTGAGACCCACCGGCTTGGCTGGCCAGGTCGAGTCGGTCCACTTATGGAGCTTTTTTTTCAAAGTTGCTCCAAAGGGTCCCAAAGTATCCAAAACTTACTCCAGGGGTCTAAAAGCTTCAAGATAATTCTTGAAAGTTTGGGACTTCAATGCCCACAATCCACTGGGACACAACCCTTACAAATACACTGGTAGTACTCCAGGCTGGGGATTCTTGGTGGTGGTGGTCCAGACTAGCTCTGTTAATCTGTAGATTGCAGGGGGTCGACTCTTTAGTCCTTTTGAAGCAAGTTAGGTCCACAAGGCTGTAGTTCCAGATTGTGCAGCAGGCGCAGTCAGTCAGACTGCAGGGCCTGATTGGTGCAAATCAATCTTCTCAGCATAGACCGTTCTTCTTCCTCTTGTTTCAAGCAGCAGACCTGAGAGGCACTGCCCCTCTCAGATACTTATTCAGTGTTCTCTCCAGTCACACAGTAGGGCACTCCTGTCTAATGAGGTGTAGGGCAACACCACAGAGAATGACCATTTCCTCGAAAGTGTGGCACATTGGTCTCCCAGAACACACTATTTCTCCAAAATTCAATATATCTGAAGTCTCAGCAGAGAGGCAAGAGCTAGCTAAATCAACCTCCAGGATGGCTCATCTCCATATTGTCCCTCCCCCGGCATCTGCATATTCCTTCCTTAACCCCTTCCACACTCATGACGAGCTGGGCTCGTCATGAGGTAGCCTCCTGCTACGCTTGTAACATGTGTTTTTGTTGATTCCAGCACACAGCGGGAAAATGCATAGCATCGATGTGGTTAAGTCTGCCACCTGGCTGGGTTCAAAGAGTAGGAGCGTAAATGAAACTGGCTTCTTCTGCCTGTCTCAGGTCAAAGCATTGAATCTTTCTGTGGCAGCCCTAATTTGTTGTTGATTGCCCATCCAACTGCCGCCCGTTGTTGCTTGCCCCACTGAACTTCGTTGAACAGATCCCCTACTCCTGTCATAATGTTGTGGTTAATTAATTTTTAATTGCCCTAAACACCTAAGTCGAGTTTGGCCACAATACAGGGCTGCTTTTAAACTGACCTCAGGCCTCAGCAGTGCACACTCGCAAGCAGCCGTGGCCGGTAGTGGGAGTACTGGCCGGGCGGTGATGTGGGGAGGGGGAGGGGCAGGGTGGGGGCTAGTAATGTATTTGATCCGGACCTTAACAGGTAAGTAAACATAAAAATAAATACAGCCGCGGGCCGTGGAGGGTGTTACGGTGGGGCAGGGAGGCGGGGAGGGGGAGGGGCAGGGTGGAGAGGGCTAAAAACCGGCACATGGATAATTACAGGTAAGTAAACAATTTAATTAATAAAACGAATTTCGTAGCGCGCACTGCATCGCAAAATGCGATGCAGTGCGCGCTACGAAATTCGTTTTCTTAATTAAATTGTTTACTTACCTGTAATTATCCATGTGCCGGTTTTTAGCCCTCTCCACCCTGCCCCTCCCCCTCCCCGCCTCCCTGCCCCACCGTAACACCCTCCACGGCCCGCGGCTGAATAAATAAAACGAATTTCGTTGCGCGCATTGCATCACCAAATGCAATGCAGTGTGCGCATCGAAATTCATTTTATTTATTTTTATGTTTACTTACCTGTTAAGGTCCGGATTCCATACATTACTAGCCCCCACCCTGCCCCTCCCCACATCACCGCCCAGCCGGTACTCCCACTACGGCCGCGGCTGCTCGCAAGTACAGAAAGGGCTGATGGGCTCGAAACTGGCATGCCTTATGATATACTAGGGACTTAAAGGTAATTTTGATCCCCCTGCCCAATAATGTACAAGGGCCTTATAGGGGAGGTCAACCCGGTGTCCAAGTGAAGCTCTCTACTGCCCTTAGGCCAAGTTTGTGCTATATAAAAATGCAAAAAAATAAAAATAAGAAACAACACCCACATCTCTCTTCCCTGCCCCTCTCACTGAAAGTCAAACTGCCCACTTAATCTCAGTAGCAGAGACTGTGGCATATTCTGTCGCTCACACACTTTTTTGAATGTGAAACAGCCTTCTGAAGGCCTCTACACCCATAGATGTGATGACATGCATAATTCAGTAATTCAAGTTGCAGAGCCTGTGGTAGTTCATGTTCTTCAAATTCTACACCACCATTTTTTAGATTTCTACAGCTATTTGGGCGTATTCTTCCTGCACTTCATTTGCTTCAGAGTGTCCATAACAACGGCACACTCAGCAGCCTCTTGCTCGAGAAAAGAAAATATGGTGGTGTTTTTTGCATTCTTTCACTCTGTGATTTGTTTGCTGTGCAGTGTCACCCCCCTTTGTCTCTTTCAGGCTAGGGAGATGATGTGGTGTCCACTTGGGAGAGGATGTGGCATAAGGGCCAGAGCTGCTGACTAGGGAGCTGAGAAACCAGGCGTGTGTTTCGATGGCGGCTTAACATCCTTGTTTCCGGGCAAATCACTTAATCTCCCCTTACCTGCAAAAATGAATGTGTCCTTGCATAAAGGAACTGGTGCTAATGTAAAGTGCTCCAATACTTTCGGGTGGTGCAGTCGCCAAATACACTTTATCATAAAGAAAAAAGTAGTGCCATGAAAAGTGGAAGAAAAGTTCAAAGGGAGTACTTGGTCCAAGCTCCACTGATAAGAAAACACACAAGAGGAAATAACATGCTGCAACCAACAGCAGGCAAGGAAAAATGGGTGACAAGCATACGAACAAATGGAAAGTAAGGTCAGGATGTGAGCCCATTTAACCAAAAAAAAATACAAAAGGTTTTGCAAGCTCAGGTTTGTAGACAAACCCCAAAAAGGACCCTTTCCACACCATAATGTACATTTCTGCCAAATCACATGTAAATCCACACAGCCATTTTGTCGCTACGTCTGTTTAAAAAGTCTATGGAAAATGCATTGGTGGACAATCGTGTTTTTGGACCCCTCTTTTTTCTTTGCACCCTCCTAACTAATCACCATGAAACTATGCATTATCAGCCAATGTATTAAAAAGATTAGGCCTGCAAATCTGCGTGGAGAGTTATTAAATGGTGGCAAAGTTAGTAGCAGGCAAAGATCTGAATAATAATAAAAATAATCCACATTTGTAAAACGCACAATCACCCGTAAGGGTCTCTTGGCGCTTGGGGTCGTCGCGAAGATTAAGCGAGCTATTGCCCAGAGTCACATAGTGCTGGGCTAATCTGCCGCCGGTGCCAGGGATCAAACTGTGATCCCCAGATTCCAGAGTCAGCCGCCGTAGCCACACCTCTCTCTAAATCATATCTTTAAATACAGAGTGGACACTCCCACTCTGAAGGGGGGGTTGTGGTGATGGTGTTTTGTGTGTGAAGCAACCGCAGCTGAAAAAATACTAGGCCGATAACGGATCGGCTATACTTTGAATACATGAACATTGTGGATATTAGACTAGCTGTGATTCCTTTCATACTATGACTGTGAAACCGGGCATGACTATAATGCCTTATATAATGAGAACGTAAGGATACCCTAGTAGATATTAAACTTTGTGTACCGCACCAATGCTGATCTTGCTGCAGGGCTTTTAGCCATCATGAACCTTATGTACATGTGAAAATAAAGTAGCTGGAACTTGTGTCCCGGAGGAACGTTTCTACCACTCCTGCAAAACCTGCCACTGATCCTGCTTCATAGTGTGCTATAAGCAATTCAAACAATAGAACAACCCAATATTCTCTTGTGAGCTTGGGTATCTACCTATAGTAGGGTAAACTGTTGACAAAGGTGTCATTCAAAAGAACAAAAATTTGACATGATTATAATGCCCAATAAGTGGCATCAAAAAATAATTTGTATCATTCAGATAGCACTGTTTAGAACAAAATTGGACCATGAATCCTTGGTAAAAAACAGACAGCCTTGTAAGATGATTGAATCAGAAAAAACATGTGTTCATAAAGTGAAAACAATGGGGTCCAATACAAATGATATCCACATATACATTGACAATGCGTTATTCTATATAAATACATTGTTCAATGATTCCATTTGCCAATGTATAATAACCCACTCTCAAGCAAAGCAATGCAAATGTCTGCCTTTTTTTTCCAAGACAAAATTCCAGGTTGATGGAGAGCATTGGACCAGAGAGATGGGCTTTTCGTCGACATTTCAGTCTCCATTGATATCAATCCACAAGACCATCCTCCGGACCAGTAAGCTTTTATGTGGAGATACATGGATGACCCCGCTGGAACAAATAAAAAATTTGAAAAGCAACAAAAATATCAAATATTACAAAGAAATATGCATGTCTTAACCAGGACACTAAGACGTTGCCAAGATGTAGTGGGAGGTCATTTGCTTTTAATCTGTCTCCTCACCTCACTGCGCCCAGCAGTTTTGAAGATCCTGCAGCTTTCCCCACCATCCTGTCCACTTCAAGCGGCCTCGATTCTTCACATGAGATGGAAGAATCTCCACTAGTCACTGTGCTGTATGTTACCAAGGAGCTCGGCATTTGGTATCACTAGCTTCTCCATAGAGACATTTTCAGTCCTTTTCCCATCATTCTTAAGCAGAAAGACTACAGAACGAGTACCACTGTAAAACAGCAACTGACAGATCCACTTCCTCCATACTAAACATATCCCACATTTCTTTCTGACTTAGCTCCCTTCAAGGAAGCACACTACGGGTCTAAGTCAACAGCTAAGCATGCTTCAGATATCCATGAAACCTTCACCAACTTATTTCCAGCATACTTGCATTCACTGAAACCTAGTTAGGGGATATTTCTCCCTGTTTACCAGTACCTTTTACGATATGACAATAATTATCTCCTGCACAACATATCACATGGGTCAGAAGGATGGGTGGCTATGTCTACCATGAATCAATCCAGGACAAACAAGATGCCTGTCTTCAAGATGGGAGTCATTCAAATGTACACTTGTGAAAAGCATCACTGGACAAAAATCTTAATTTGTCTATGTGGTAGTTCACTGTACACATAATATCTTTCAATGAGCATCTGCTACTATCCTCTCGGACCTAGCCTGATAACATACTGACCATCTAACATCACTCCCTACTATTCTTTAACAACAGGCTGATAAATAATTCAATTCATATCACCAAGGAGTGATTTACAACATGGATAGCCTTGGCTTCTCATACATTGTTGATCAGCTTACTAGAGACCCACCTAAGAAGATCCCAACAAAAAGCAAACATTCAGTTTCTTACCCCAGATTCCTGAACTGTATTAATACAGACTCCCTTCTCTAAACTCTTTCAGACTTCAAACTTCCTTAGGTCCAGGTGCGCAACACCCATTGGGCTCACGGGGCTTCAGCCCTCCCCCCCCCCATCGTGTGTGTCAGCCCGGGCGGAGACAGCTTCGCGGGCTGGTGAGCATCTAATTGCAGCCACACCCGAGTACGGTAAACAGTCATAATATCGATTCCAAAATATAGAATGGACATAATATCGAAGTAAAAATATAGAATGGACAAAATATCGAATGGAAACAATATTGTCATATAGCTCCTGTATATCCTTATATCGTGTTAAGTTAGCAGAGGTACATTTGAGGTTTAAACGCCATTTTTCTTTCTTGCAACTTCTGCACACGACACTTAATTGTTGACTTAGCTTTCAACCTAGTAGTTTGCCGTGGTGTATGTGAGAATAATATGTTATTGCTCTGATATCAGCTTTGCTTAATAAACTATGTCTGCACGAAGAGTGCTGAAGTTTCAGGAACAACACGATATGGAATTGTTATGAGGTCTGATCTCCACGCCTTCATAGTCATAACACAAGTGCAGCCTTTACCAACTCTGGCTTCAGGCGGGATTGATATTGCTTTGCACGAGGCACATAGAACACATTTGATGCGGTGCACATGCAGAGAGAGCTGGTGTATGCTGATGTGAATCCTTCATGCTAGGACACTAAGGTATGGGCCCGCCCTAAAACAACCCAAAGAGACCTTCTTAGCTAATAATATAATACATGTGTTAGGGTGAGATATAAGTGTTGTTAACTCTTATTCATTACAGTATGTTAACATGCTGTCACCATTCGCTTTTTATGTCTTAGTAACTATGCTGATAATTTTGCTACTGATAATAAGTATACTTGTATTATCTAAGATACTGCGCCTGAGAAGACGGCATTAGTAAATAAACATTTCAAATGCACATGTGTCTTCTTTACTCCATGTTCTGGTTTGTAATGATAATATAACGAAAGAGTGTTCATGAGTTCCACGTACCCTGAGGTACTGTAAGTTCATGTTCTGGTTTGTCTAAACATTGGGAGTTTGATATGTCCAATGAGACACTGTAGCTAGCTCGGTAAGGGGTGAGTTGGATACTAAGGTGAGTTTTGGGACACCCTAATTCGCCGAGGTTCCACTCCTCTGTGCACAGTTCTGTGTGAGAACAGAAACCCTGCGACATGGCGCCCAACGGTTTCGGTGGTCTTATGTCGTGACACTTGAGTAGTATATCGTTCATACCTTAACCCCTTCACCTCCGTTTCCGGAAAGCGGGGTGTCGGTGAAACCTACCTATTTTTTGAAATAGGTCTTATTCAAGCTTGATTCTTTCTTAAACGTTTTCTTTGAATTACTACCCGGTTGTGCTACAAAGTATTCTTTGTATTTTCTTGTTTCCAGTGTTGTCATGGCGGCGGTGGCCATTGCGCAGCTTAGTCGCGTGGCGGTCCGCAACCATCTTCAGACGTACCAAGTCCCGGTGGATGGGATGGCTGTGATTTTCGTGGTGTGTGCAGATCCGGCGTTCCCTTTCGAGTTGTTTTACTCTTGGGTTACGTTTCCGGCTGTGGACGCAACTTCTGGTTTGTTCCACTCCTACACCGCCTCGGCTGTCCCGGCTGAATATACACCGTACAGGGCACTGGAAATACCTATTGATCATTGGCAGCATCGAGTTTGGTTTGATGGCGCCCTCCCCCACTCTTTGTCCGCTGCGAGGTTAGGTCCACTCTCGATTCCAGGTACTAACTGGCCTGCGTTGGGTGGTTTTACCCCGCACCCGAATCACGGCGCTTGTACCCTTCAGGAAATTCGCAGGTTACATGTTGTATCTATTTCCGTGATTCGAGCACTAGTGCAATACATGGGTCGCCATCTTCCTGGTGGTCCCCAGGGGGGTGCGGCCGTTCCCATGGATCGAGGCGGTATGCGTCTCAATCCAGTGATGGTAAATTCGGTTTTTGGTACACGTCCAGTTGACAATGATGACTTCCCGTTCTGGCTAGCAGAGAAGTTTGATCAACTGGAGGCGGTTTTTCCGAATTCTGCTCCTGCTGATAAGCGTAGAATGTTGACGATAACTTTACCGAAGGATTTAACTCCTGAACTTGTTGACTGTGAAAGCTGGGGGAAAACGTTTGCGGCTGTTTATACGCGGTGCTTCGGCACCCCGTCTAGGAATGCCCTGCCTGACATCATTAAACGTGTTCAGAATGATCACGGTCCGGAGGCAGCGGTTGACTTGGGTATGCGCCTGTGTGGTTCCTTTGAGATTGTAAGTGATCTCATTCTCTCCAATGTTAAAGGAGGTGCGGTGAACTTTCAGGTGTCGAATGCTTTGGCTGCTCTGCCCGATGCCGATAAACCCCGTCAGTTAGCAAAGATCGTTGTGGCCGCTTATAAGACAATTGGCCGCACAAGTAGAGGTCTGAAATATTTTTCAGTAAAGGAGAAAAAACAACCTCAGGGACAATCTGCAGTGACAGATGCCCAGCCCAAGTCCAAACAACAGAATTGGCCTAAAAAACAGACACAGGGGAAGCAAAATAAACAGACTCAGGATTCTTTTCCTGCAGTACAGGCTCCTGCGCCGGCAGAAAAAGTTTATGATTTGCGCGATCGCGCGATGATTAAATCACCTGATCGATTTCAGGGTTCTGATCAACGCTCTCCTCGTTCCTTTCAGGAAACATCGGCCCCGAAGACCGGTGGAGGAGGGGGTGGACGTGGACGTGGTGGCCAACAAGGACGTGGTCAGTCCCGCCAGACGGACGGCGCAGTGAAGCAGGAGGATTCTACGCCTAAGCGACCGCAGCTTGCGAAAAAGAAAGTCGCAGCCTTAAAAGCACATAGATATGCCACAGAGAGTGAGAACGCGGCTTCGGAATCTGACGTGGGCTCTGACCTTGCTGGACAGCGCGGCGGAGATTACCATAGTCAGAGAGGCGCTCCGTCCACTACTGAGGGTGACAGCGACTGAAGTGTTCGTTGTAATAGAAACAGCCGATACGAGTCTAGCTCCCCCTGAAAGACTTTTTGAAATTGTCCTGTTAATTGAAGGTGACATCCAGCGTACTGTCAGAGGGGTATTTTGGGAGAACCTTTCGTCTACGTACGACATTTTGCTTTCTGAGGCTGACTGGCCCCCACCTTTTGTGCTCGCGGCTCCGTGAGGGGAGGAAGTAATCCTTCCCAGTTTCGCGCACACTGTCTCAACTGAGCATGCGCAGCATTTTGCAGAAGAGTGGGCTCGGGCTCTTGCGCCGGCTCTGTACCGCAACCAATGTGGTTGGGATAAATTGTCTCCTTGCCACGAAATTCCTTTGCGGTCTGAGCCGCAGCCTCAGCCTCAATATCCCATACGGCGTGAAGCTAAAGCTGCCGTCGCAGAAATCCTTGAACAATTGGAATATCAGGGAGTTATTGAAACGTGTGTGTCACCGATGAATAATCCCCTTTTTACTGTGACCAAGCATGACGGATCGTATCGTTTGGTATTGGATTACCGGCATTTGAACTCGCATTGCCGTAACTGTGCAGTACAGTAAACTCACGGCTCTGCCCTAGTGGATAGTCTAGTGCGTAAGCGTTTCAAGACAACGCTTGACATTTCCAACGGTTTTTATGCCCACAGACTGGATAGCTTTAGCTCCCAATGGACAAGTTTTACGTCCGCTGGTGTGCAAAAACGCTTCCGGCGACTCCCGATGGGCTACAAAAATAGTCCTGGAGTCTTCACCTCCAGAATAGTCACTCTATTGGAGAGTATCGATCCAGATGCATGTTCTTATGTGGATGACATTTATCTCACAGACGACGAAATTTGGATGCATCTGTGTCGAGTGAATTCGATAATTTGTAACTTTGCAGATATGGGTTACAAGTTTAATTTTGCAAAATCGCACATTGCAGAACACACAGTGTTGTTCCTCGGCTATGAGCTGAACAATGAAGGTCGAGGATTGGCTCCTCACTTCCTGGAGAAATGCGCACAGTTGCGCGCTCCTACAACACTGAAAAAATTACAGTCTTTGCTGGGCTTCTTGAATTTCGGCAGAACTTATGTTCCGGAATATGCCCAGCGTATCAAGCCTTTGTATGCTTTGATACAACCAACTTTTTCAAAATCATGCTGGCTGCCAGAGCATTCGGCCATTTTGTAATCTTTGCAGGCCGATCTGCTCGCATCTAAATACTTACTGACTCGTGATAACCACACCAACCTGGTGATAAGAATAATTCCAGGGGCGGTGGGTTTCACGTACCTGACTTTTAATGAGGGTGACACAGTACCTATTGCTTACAAGTCACACTTGTACACTTCGGCTGAATTGCGGTTTCCCACTGTGGAGAAAGTTTTAACTGCTGTACAGATGGCGATTCTTAAAGAACGAGCTCTGTCACAGGGGAAGCGCATGTTAGTGGTAACACCCTGTCCTCATTTGGAGGCAGTCACAAAAGCCAGTGTACCAAATTCAAAAGCTTTGCACCCTCGGTGGATTCAGTGGGCTGCGTCATTGACATCCACGGATGTCACGTTTATTTTTGACGCCTCCTTACGGTCGCAAGAGTACTTGCAGTATGAATTCGTTCATCCTGCTCCTCTGGCTATGCGACCTTTGGAGGACTTCCATTGCATCATTTACACTGATGGGTCGGCGCAGGTTGCGCATGGCTCTAAACATGCCTACGTTTCCGCATGCGCCATTGTGGTCGGTGCTATGTTGAATGATGAGTTCATTTCCAGGGAAGTGCACACGTTGCCCCTGGGCGATTGCACCGCACAATTGGCGGAGCTTCGTGCTCTCTTACTAGCGTTGGAGTACGCGGATCCAAGTGTTACTACTCTGATTGTAAGTGATTCTTACTACTGTGTCCAGTCTTACAATGAAAACTTGTTCTTTTGGATTCAAAATGATTTCCATGATTCCAAGGGTAGCACAATAAAACATAAAATGATCTGGGTTCGAGTGGCGGAGCTTAAGGCTATGTTGCCACTCGTTTATGTAATTCATACTCTCGGTCATCAGCGCGTAGGAGTTCACGCTGTTGGCAACTCGCTTGCTGATGAAGCAGCGAAATCAGCAGTATCTACATACTTAGTTGCAGCGGTTACTAGGTCAAAAACCAAGATTGATAGCGACATCTTGGCAGCAGTTGCTGCCTCTGAGAAGGGAAGTAAGCATCCTGCGGGATTCCCTTCAAAGTACAAATACCACTTAAGTCCCGAAAAGGTTCCTTTTGTGACAATTCCTGACGTTGGGGAACGGCTGATTCCCAACTCGGATCGCAGAGCAGACTTGATTACAGCGGCACATGAAGGTGTGGCGTCTGCGCATGCGGGCGTCTCGGCCACTGTAACTCAATTACAACAACGTTTCTGGTGGCGGGGACTGTACAAACAGACGCGTGATTATGTCCTTCTTTGTGACATATGCCAGCAGATTAAACCTTCTACTGCTACGCGTCCGCCACAGACTCAGTTGTATATTTCTAATAAACCGTTAGGTTGTGTTTATTTAGATCACTGCGGTCCTTTTTCATCTGATACTGCGTATAAGTACATCTTAGTAGCGGTTGACTCATGCACACGCTTTGTGTGGGTATGGCCACATCGCAGCGCTGATTCACGGACTGTCATTAGAGATTTGCGTGTCTTTATAGTGATTTTTGCCTGTGGTACCTTCCATTCGGATCAGGGTCCGGCTTTCGCCTCTAAGGCGTATAAGGATGCCATGACTTCGTTGGGGGTCCAAGTCAAGTTTTCGTCTCCCTACAGACCTGAGGGTAACAGTGTAGTTGAGCGAATGAACCGTGATTTAAAGCAATCTTTGACAGCCCGAGTTATAGGCACTGGCAGAAACTGGCTGGCTCACCTCTATGGCATGCAGCGTGCTCTTAATAATCTCCCTAGAAGGTCTCTGGGTGGGCGGACCCCATACGAAATGCTCTTTGGCATCAAGATGTACGTCCCTGACCTTGACGGTCTAGACTGTGTGGTTCGCGCCACTTCCTTTGACGCAGATGAACATTGCAATGTTTTACAGAATCTACAAAAGACCAGAGACAGTCTTGCAAAGGAACATTTGCCCTCCACGTCGGATGATGCGTTGCAGATCCCGGTAGTTGGCTGGCTACCCCAAGTTGGCGAACTGGTTCGAGAGAAGATCGATAACAAGAAAGAATTTGGTCCTTCCTATCGAGCTCCGGTTCCTGTCCTTGGAGTGAAGGGCACAAGAACAGTCATTTTACCACCACTTCCTGGTCGTAAGGAAAACAGGTTTATTTCAATTGACAATGTCAAGATACACAGAGTGGCCGATTCTTCTTAGCATGACACCGGCTGTTTCCTGTCCTTCCATTGTGAGAAATTCAGTTATGCCCACTGCTTCTAATATTGAACCTGAGGTGGCCATCGAATTACCTGCTCTTTCCTGTCCTTTATTAAATACTTTACCCGGAACTAACATTGATGAGATAGACTATGCCTACCCTACGGATTTGTCCATACCTGACCTGCAAGCACGTTTAGCCACGGAATCCAGGTTTTCATTTGACTCTGCTTCCATTGCCTCAAAGAAACCCTCTCGAATTGCGCTTTATGCTAGCCTGTTTAAAAAACATTTTTTGATTCCCCCTTGGACTTACGTTTGGCTGGTCCTTGTTTCGATTTACCTTTTTATGTCAAATGGTTTTGTGTTTTATTTTTTTCGAATCATCAATGGACATTATGTCGAGGAAAGAACATGCATTACTCATTTAAATGGAACTTTGGCCCCACTTTCCTCTTCACATTCTACACACAGATTAAAAAGAGACTTGACTTTGGTTAACATCACAGCATGGCCTGTCATTGATGGAATCGTGTGGGATGCAGTTCGGTTTCAGATTCATGGCCCAACGGAAGTCGTTAATGTTCCTAATGTACTTAGAGTGAATATGGGGGATGTAGTGAAACAGAACATTCGTTCTGATGACTGGGATGTTAATGCTGTAGAAAGTTTGTTTTCTGATTTGCAATATTATGCTGCCTTTGATGCTGAGGATTTATATTTAGAATCTGCTAATTATGGTGAATTATTCTGCTACCAACATTATGGCAATCACTTCTTACACAAAACATCATCCCGAAGGGATACTGTTAATTTTACTCAGTGGGAACATTGCCCAGCACCTAAACAAGGGAGTTCAGAAACATTTCTGAAAAATGAAAAAAGTATACTTATTTCACTGACTTTAACCAGTCCAATCCCGAGTCCTTTTATTTTAAATTTCATAACAAGCCAATGTCCAAGGTTAGACTTACCGATACTAAATTGTTGTATTCGAAGACCTTCCTAGATCAATTAGTTACTGGAGGCTATGAGCTATGGAAGGAAACGATAGACCTTAAATCTGTTTGGGGTTCAAGGGCCTGGCAAGTACAGGGCATTGAGGCTTTGCATCGTGCATGTCTCATCCCGAATCATATGTTGTTTTTAAATGAAACAATTTCCCAGACTACATGCTTTGGATTGGCTACTTCTAAAAAGTTAAACACTCCTTCTTTCCCGGAGTTGGAGGAATATGATGGTTGGAGTAATTTTACTCAGTTGTCCATTAGGGAATTACAGACTCTGCTTCTTAATTCCTCCTTTAACGTTTCCAGTATGAATCCTAAGGGTTGGCTGCTTGCCAGAATAGATTTTTGAATTTAACTACCGGTTTTAAAGCTGTTAGATCTGATCCCCGGTTTAACTTGGGTCATACTGTCACCTCTTATTCTGTAGGCAAGTTGTGTCAAAATTGGCTGAAACATTCAACTTTACCTGCGGTTAAGATTCACCTATCTAAACTAAATGCAGACGTGGACTTGAATGATTTCATTAAAGGCCCGGCTAGTGGCAGGTCGAAAAGGTGGTTATATGGGGTTTACAATGAAATTTGGAAACTAACACAGATTGAAGCGGCTATTGATCAGGCGAATCTTGAGAAAGTGCTTGCAGTGGTTGACAATAGCATTAACGTGCTTTCTTCTAGAATTTACACCTTGGATAATATTGTGTCGTCAGTTGTCGATATTGTGCATGATGAAGTGTCAGTATTATACCATGGTCAGAATCAATTACGTTCAATCATGCAGTTTGCATGGACCCTTCAAACTCTAAAAATGGGTAAAGTTCCCTGGGGGTACATGAACGTTTCCTCTTTATTTGCACCGTTTAATTTAACTGACAAACAACGCTTGCTTTCAATGCGTGATGCTTCCTTTTCTATGTTACATATTGAAAGGTTAGAATCTTTACCTTTTTCTGTGGCAGAAGCCACTGCTGCAACGTGGCTTATCCACGGTTTGATAACGCTGCCTTTTGCTTTATATAAGTTTTCAAATTGTATGAAATATGTACCCATAGGTCGTTATGAACCATTAGGTAGCGGTTTCCTTCATGAAGTCTGGTCACTCCCATACACATACAGATGTTTTAAAGATGACCAAGAAGTTTATCTTACAGGGGAGGAGTGTACTGAGACACCAGATCATTCTTTGATGTGTAGACACATACAGTTACACGGTTCATGCAACAAGGACCGACCGAATATGGCTTGCGTTTTACAAGGCACGCCAGTTCCTGCTATCATCCCCACGTTTAAATTATTAGAGAATGGTAGTTATTTGATGCTCAATAATGAAAACTGTTGTGGGTTAATTAAAGGTATAGCTTTCATAGTAACAGTAAGTGAGCGGGTTATTTGCTGCAGAAATGTGCTTTATCCTCCCACACGTGAACATAGGGAGTCTTCCATCTGGCCACAGATACCAACCTTGGGAGCAGAATTCAGCGGCATGGCAAGAATAAGGGCTCTTTTGTCCCAGAAAGAGGTGGCCTTGAGCTCGGCCCGTGAAACTTTCGTGCTTCACATTGCAAACACCCGTACGGAGGTTCAGGCACTTTTGAATACTGATTTGCCTTTGCATTTCGGAGCTATGGTTCGTACTATCTTTAACGCATCCTCCACACAGGGCCTAGCGCATTTTTTTAAAGTTGTTAGCAGTGGTCTCGTGACTTCCTTTGAAAAAATTTTTGGAGTCATCCCTGCTTTCTTCCATTCTATTTTTTCATCCTTGTTTGGAGGGTTCCCATTTTTACTTGCATTAGCAGCTGGCGCACTAGTGGTTTTTTGTCTCTTTAAATATGGATGTCCTTCCTGTGCAAGACCCCGCGCAACAGCTACTGACGCGGTTTCGCAACCGCATGCTTGAATATTATGGCACACTGCCGTTGGCGACATTGAGCACGGCATATGGGTTATCTTTTCGATTCTCCTACTTCACCTGTGTCCAGCCTGTATTTCACTGCCTGACCTGTGATTTCCATTGGGCCATTGATTTGTGTCTCTGCGGACCGGTTTCTCCTGACGTCGATTTTAATCAGCTGATGAGTCCTATCATTGCTCACGAGTTGGTTTGTTCTGACGAGAGGATTATGGCCTTAGCAGTGGCGCATGGACTAATGGGTCCCTGGGATATATTGTCGGCAGCACAGACTTTCTTGGAACTAAGTTTTCTTGAAAACCCACGAGCTGTCCTCTGATGGTTATAGAGGATCCGGTGCTGGGAGAACACGTATGTTCCTTTCATCTTTTAAATTGGATGGCTGAACTGTTTTCGGATGAGGACAGTGATTTCCTATTAGAGGCTGTTGCTGCTTACTTTTCATATACAGTTTTATCATAGACACTGCCTCGGATTGACGTGCTGATTCATAGCATTTCATTGAATTTATTGACTTATTTGTCAAGAATTTTTTTTATTTCCTTGCCTATTGGCTTGAGCCACGTTATATTTTTGGGCTATTTTTTAGCATTACTTTTTAAAGTTTAGTTTCGATTCATGCTCGTTTACTGTTGAGTTCTGCTCTCATGAGATGGCACTTCTGTTATCATATTTAGTCCGTTCTCGGATCATGGGGGGGTGTCATATAGCTCCTGTATATCCTTATATCGTGTTAAGTTAGCATAGGTACATTTGAGGTTTAAACACCATTTTTCTTTCTTGCAACTTCTGCACACGACACTTAATTGTTGACTTAGCTTTCAACCTAGTAGTTTGCCGTGGTGTATGTGAGAATAATATGTTATTGCTCTGATATCAGCTTTGCTTAATAAACTAGGTCTGCACGAAGAGTGCTGAAGTTTCAGGAACAACACGATATGGAATTGTTATGAGGTCTGATCTCCACGCCTTCATAGTCATAACACAAGTGCAGCCTTTGCCAACTCT
The DNA here is from genome assembly GCF_964261635.1 of Lissotriton helveticus. Lineage (NCBI taxonomy): Eukaryota > Metazoa > Chordata > Amphibia > Caudata > Salamandridae > Lissotriton > Lissotriton helveticus. The sequence continues at coordinate 488,527,922 of NC_136072.1, read as the reverse complement.
GGCTTCAGGCGGGATTGATATTGCTTTGCACGAGGCACATAGAACACACTTGATGCGGTGCACATGCAGAGAGAGCTGGTGTATGCTGATGTGAATCCTTCATGCTAGGACACTAAGGTATGGGCCCACCCTAAAACAACCCAAAGAGACCTTCTTAGCTAATAATATAATATATGTGTTAGGGTGAGATATAAGTGTTGTTAACTCCTATTCATTACAGTATGTTAACATGCTGTCACCATTCGCTTTTTATGTCTTAGTAACTATGCTGATAATTTTGCTACTGATAATAAGTATACTTGTATTATCTAAGATACTGCGCCTGAGAAGACGGCATTAGTAAATAAACATTTCAAATGCACATGTGTCTTCTTTACTCCATGTTCTGGTTTGTAATGATAATATAACGAAAGAGTGTTCATGAGTTCCACGTACCCTGAGGTACTGTAAGTTCATGTTCTGGTTTGTCTAAACATTGGGAGTTTGATATGTCCAATGAGACACTGTAGCTAGCTCGGTAAGGGGTGAGTTGGATACTAAGGTGAGTTTTGGGACACCCTAATTCGCCGAGGTTCCACTCCTCTGTGCACAGTTTTGTGTGAGAACAGAAACCCTGCGACAATATAGTGGTTAAAAATATCGAATTTAAGGTAAGTAATATCGATTTTCAAAATATAGAAGTCAAAATATCGAAGTATACAATATAGGCATTAAATATATCGATTTTTTTAATAATATCAATTTTTTAAAGTGTTTTGTATGTTAGTATATGTGTGAAAAGTGTATATTAATTTTTGTAATGTATGTTTAATGTATTTTAAGTAATGAATTTTATGTTATTTAATTTTTGCGTAATTTAATTCTGTAGCGGGTTGTGGTTTTATAGGGGAATAGGGTGGGAAGTAATTTAATTATATTAAATTAAATATTAATTTTTAGCAATTATTATTCATTTTTAATTAAATTTAGCTTTTTAGTTCTGTAGCGGGTTGTGGGTTTATAGGGGAATAGGGTGGGAAGTAATTTAATTGTAATTAATTAAATATTTTTATTTATTTATTGGTATTCATTTTGAATTTATTGTTATTTTTTAATTGGTAATTCATTTTTATTAATTGCCAATTAATTTGTATTAATTGATTAATTGTTAATTATGTTAATTTTTTTAATTTATTTTCTGTAGCGGGTTGTGGGTTTATAGGGGAATAGGGTGGGAAGTAATTTAATTGTAATTAAGTAAATCTTTTGTTTCATTTATTGGTATTGATTTTAGATTTATTGTTAATTAATTTTTAATTGGTAATTAATTTCTATTAATTGGCAATTCATTTTTATAAATTGGTAATTATTTTGTATTAATTAAATATTTGATAATTATGATAATTGTATTAATGTATTTTCTGTAATGGGATGTGGGTTTATAGGGGAATAGGGTGGGAAGTAATGTAATTGTAATTAATTACATATTAAAAATACTTTTTGTGTATTGATAATTAATTTACTGTAAACTTTTAATTGGTATTAATTTTTATTATTAATTAGTTTTTGTTATTGAAAATTAATTAGTTGTTCAATAATTACGAATAGGTTATTAATTTTTAATAACTAATATGTAGTTGTATTTCTAATTAATTATTACATAATATTAAATTGGTTATTAATTTCAATTAATATTTTATTGGTATTGATATTTAATTTATTTTTAATAATATATTAAATCATTACTTTCCCTACTGTTAAACTCACTGGAGTGGGAATAGTAATTTTCACCCTCCCGCTATCCAACGCTTTCCCTACTGTTGCACTCTCTGGAGTGGGAATAGTAATTTTTACCTCTACGCTATCCAAAGCTTTCCCTACTGTTGCACTATCTGGAGTGCGAATAGTAATTTTCACACTCCCGCTATCCAACGCTTTCCCTACTGTTGCACTCTCTGGAGTGGGAATAGTATTTTTTACCGCTACGCTATCCAACGCTTTCCCTACTGTTGCACTCTCTGGAGTGGGAATAGTAATTTTTACCCCTACGCTATCCAATGGTTTTCCTACGGTTGTACTCTCTGGAGTAGAAATAGTAATTTTTACCCTTCCAATATCCAACGCTTTCCCTACTGTTGCACTCTCTGGAGTGGGAATAGTAATTTTTACCCCTACGCTATCCAACGCTTTCCCTACTGTTGCACGCTCTGGAGTTGGAATAGTAATTTTTACCCTCCCGCTATCCAACGCTTTCCCTACTGTTGCACTCTCTGGAGTGGGAATAGTAATTTTTACCCTTATGCTATCCAACGCTTTCCCTACTGTTGCACTCACTGGAGTGGGAATAGTATTTTTTACCCCTACGCTATCCAACACTTTCCCTACTGTTGCACTCTCTGGAGTGGGAATAGTAATTTTTAACCCCTACGCTATCCAACGCTTTCCCTACTGTTGCACTCTCTGGAGTGGGAATAGTATTTTTTACCCCTACGCTATCCAACGCTTTCCCTACTGTTGCACTCACTGGAGTGGGAATAGTATTTTTTACCCTCCCGCTATCCAACGCTTTCTCTACTGTTGCACTCTCTGGAGTGGGAATAGTAATTTTTACCCTTACATTATCCAACGCTTTCCCTACTGTTGCACTCACTGGAGTGGGAATAGTATTTTTTACCCCTACGCTATCCAACGCTTTCCCTACTGTTGCACTCTCTGGAGTGGGAATAGTAATTTTTACCCCTACGCTATCCAACACTTTCCCTACTGTTGCACTCTCTGGAGTGGTAATAGTATTTTTTACCCCTACGCTATCCAACGCTTTCCCTATTGTTGCACTCACTGGAGTGGGAATAGTATTTTTTACCCCTACGCTATCCAACGCTTTCCCTACTGTTGCACTCACTGGAGTGGTAATATTAAATGTTACCCTTCTGCTATCCTACGGTAGAATATTGTAATTTTTTTATTAATAACTTAAATTAATTATATCTTAATTTTAAGGTTATTTGAGTATTTTAAGTATGTTTTAGTTAACTATATTTATTATTTCATTAATTTTAAATTACTTTTAAGACATTTAAAAAAATTCGATATTTTGACTGACTATATTTTTTACAGACTATATTTTGGATTCGATATTTTTGTACTTACCTGTTTGTAGATAGGAATTCGATATTTTGGCATTCTATATTTTGGTGACTATGGGCCAGATGCATCAAGCATCCATTTTGTGATTCCTTATTAGCGAAAAATAAGGAATCGCTAATATGGAATAGCAAAATGGAATGCATCAAGCAATCACTACAAAAATAACGAATCCTTAGAATTCCTTAATTGCGACTCGCAAATTGCGAGTCGTAATTAATGAATACCTCCCCATTCGTTCCTATGGGCCCAGAGGCCCATAGGAATGAGTGGGAAGACAATCTAAATTTGCGAATCACAATTAGCGATTCGCAAATTGAGATTGCGAGTTCAAGGGTGCAGGGGTGTCCAAAGGACACCCTGTTGCACCCCTGATTTTGATCTGTGCCCATATGTTGCGCACACACATGCCCTTAGGGCATGTGTGAGCGCAACATGAAACTTTGAAATATGCACACAAGTGCATTTTTCTAAGTTTTTGCAAATTACCATGAAGTTGTACTTCGTGGTAATTTGCGTGCCCTATTAGCGAATTCGCTATTTTTGAAATTTTCATGCATTGCATTTAAGGAATCTCAATTTGAGATTCCTTAAATGCAAACAATCGCAATTTAGCGAATTCTCTATTTGCGATTTTTGCATTTGGGATGATGCATCCCAAATGCAAAAATACCGGTCGCAAAGGGGCAGATTCGCAGAATCTGCCCCTTTGTGACCGTTTTTTAGCTCGATGCATCTGGCCCTATATTTTGGTAAGTCTATATTTTGTCATTCTATATTATGTCAGTGATCCCTGAGTACTTAACAGGTCTTTAAAATACAAATTACTTGTAAATGAGGCTTTTGTTGTGTGCTCACCCCTTCTTACTGCCACTCTGTCTATGGTTGGAAGAATTAGCCCCCCCCCCCACCCCGAAATTTGGCTCTAGTTGCCCGCCTGCTTAGGTCTGATAACTATCAGAAATATTTGCAGTATTGGTGAAGGCTGTAACCATTGCCTTTGACAAAGTGGGCACCCTTGATGAAAAACAAGGCCAAATCTGCAAAGTGAGCAAAACATAAATGTATGTCTCAAGAACTCCACTGCCTCAAATGCAAAGGACTAGCACTTGAAATGGCATAGAAGTAGTCTCATCTTCCCACTGAACACATACATCATTGTGAGTTGATTCATACACTTTTTAGATCAAATAAATGCACTGATATACCCTCTTCTTGGAAGATATAAAACAAATATCTCAGAATTAAGTTTGCCAGAAAAAATTAGTTTGCTGGTAATGCAAAGAACACCTACTGGCTAGCTCAATAGAAAGATGCTACTTCCCAAAGAAGGGCCATTTCAGGTCTGAAATGCAACGATAAACAATGGAGTTAAAAAGGCAATGAACTATTTCATAAAGGTTAATTCATTACTAAGCGGGAAAAGGGCTTGGTTAGAATAGCACCGACATTGAGGTTGAGTACTCTTACGTGGACAATGATTAGTGAACAGGAAACTCTACACAATGAACTGCAGTGTGAAAAGAATTTTCCATAATATCTGGACTATGTGTACTGAGCCTTAGCACACTATGATAAGGTAAACTGCTGAAAAGGGCGTCATTCAAGAAATCTAAAAGATATGGCAAGATTAGATTGCCCAATTAGTGGCATCAAAAACGAATTTGTATCATCCAAGTAATCTTTATTCAGTTTTTAAAATATACCATAAAAGTACATAAAACAGTTCTTTCATTAAGAATACAATTCATAAACCCCATGATTATACAATGTATACAAATATCAACACTGTCCCCTCGAGATCCTCAACCTTACAGCAATCCTAATAAAATTCATTATGCAAAACAGCGTGTGAGAATCATTGGCCCTTTGCAGAAACAACAGTGCCAGCTTAGCACTTTTAAACTTTGACTGTTTTAACATATCCACTAAAAACTTGCGCCTAGGTACAGAATAAAATGAACATAACAATACAAAATGAAGGGTATCCTGCAGAGACCTATTGTCGCAGCCGCAGGTACCCTTCTGCTCAACCGTATGTGTAAAACCTGCTGGATTTGCCAAGATGTGATGTAAAAGGTTGAGCCTAAAACGCGTCATATAAAATCTTTCTTGGGCATTATAAAATAGTGCTAAATAGGGTTCCATCCCCACTTCTGTTTTTAGTGCTCTATAGGCACAGACTGTAGCTTTTGATTCTTCTCTAACCGCCCTGTATGCAACAGCCTGCTCCCTAAATATATTTTTCACTCTCACTTTGTCAAAGGTAGTAATTTTTTCTGGGTTGACAAAGAGGTTCAGACAGCCCATGCCCTCCATTGTGGTCTTTACATATCTGAGCCAGGGGATGTTCAGTCCCTTATCCCCTTTCAGGCAATCTAAAATAATTTGCCTGGTAAGAGCTGCCTCCCCATTGATCCAAATCTTCACCCAGGCTAAAAGGAGTCTAATCTTTATTAAATCTTCAATGAACTCAGCACCTAATTCATCGTGTAGGATGCGGACCGATGTGCTTTGCGGGGTTTTTAATACCTTTCTGAGGTATTTGTTTTCTTCCACTTGTATTTTTTCAGTGTTTACAAACCCCCAGACTTCTGCCCCATAAGTCACTTTAGAGCAACAGATTGATCTATAGAGATTCATCACTTGTTCGGGCGACCACCGTCCCAGCCTCCGCCCATAATTCATTATCGCCCCTGTTGCAGCCACCAATTTAGAGCAGTGTTTTTCAACTAACAGATTGAAGTTTAATAGCCCGTCAAACAATATGCTCAGATAAATAAAAGACTGAACCCGGCCTATTTTATGAATACCTATCCTATACGTAAAATTCGTGCAGGCTTTAGCCCCTGCTAACATTACATGGGATTTATCCAGGTTTGCATATAAATCAAGTGAGGACCTGAAACTGACGAACCCATCAATCAGCTTCTGCAAGGCCTTCGGGGTGCGGACTAGCAGCAGCGCATCGTACCCGTACAGCAGAACGGGAACAGGGCGAGAACCTATCTGGGGGGAACCCGCTCTTAATTTGCCTAATTCCATATCCAGATTGTTAATATATAAGTAAAACAAGAAGGGGGCTAAAATACAACCTTGCCTGACCCCGCTGTTACACGGGAAAGGTAATGTACAACCTCCTTCTGCACTAAACTGCACTTTGGCTGATGTATACCAGTGCAAGGCTTTTAATATATTCACCAGATCAGGTTCAACCCCTAGCTTTGTCATCAGGACCCACAGTTTTTCTCTGTTTACATGATCGAAGGCGGCGGATAAATCCATGAACCCCAGGTACACTGCCTCATTACTTGCTATTGTGTACTTGGCAACCAAAAGGTAAATATTCAGGCATTGATCCGTCGTGGACCTTCCTTCCCTGAACCCATACTGAGTTTCAGTGATAATATTATGTGTGTCAGCCCAGACCTTAAGGCGATTCAGCACCACGCGCCCAAGTACCTTCGCCGTTACATCAATTAAGGATATCGGGCGATAACATTGAGGGTCGTCCCTATTCCCTTTTTTAAATATGGGGACTATTACTGCTGTTGACTACAAGCGTGGGAGGCCCGTCTCTACTGCTGCATTCAAAACCCTTGTTAGTATGGGGCCCCATAGTTCCACCTTACTTAGGTATAGGTCAGGTGGTATTCCATCTGGACCTGGGGCCTTGTTTTTAGATAGGCCCTTATTGCCCCTACAATTTCTTCCAGTGTAAATTCCTGCCTGGCAACCCACTGGGTGCTTGGTTCAGTAACATCATTAGACGCTCCTGTGTGGTTATACAAGTCTTTAAAATGAGTATGCCATTGTTCCGGGAGTATTGTATTACATATCTCAGGGGCGTTTGTATCCTGAAAACATGGTTTATTGATAATTTTCCAGAATGCTGTGACGTCTCTATTCTCCGCCGCCCCCCTTAAATCCTCCCAGACTTGCGTTTGGAGCGATTGTTTCCTAGTATATAATGCTTTCTTATAAGTGCTTCTACATTGGGCGATGTGTAGCTTATCCCTCTGGAGTGCCCTTAGGCTGTCTTTCAGGTTCTTGTGGGCCTGTGAGCATGCTTTGTCAAACCATCTTGGGGCGCTAACTGGACTTGCCTTTTTAGTGTTCGTTAAAAAACCCTCAACGAGGTGCGCTATTTCCTCAAATGCATTTACCACAGCTGCACCTTCTAGGGAAAGGTCAAGACACACTTTAAAGGCGTCTCACCCTTTATCCATTAGCGATTTATAGATCCTTGCCCCGTCTATTTTAGCCCACCTCAGGCGCCGCCCCTGGTCCGTAGCTCTTTCAATATTTTCCATAGCCCGGGGGACCCTTTTGGTGGGGGGTTATATTAGCTCCAGCACTAGGGGATTGTGATCGCTATGTATATTCCACTCAATGTCCGCTCCCTTCACCCAGGATCTAAACAGTCTCGAAACCACAATAAAATCGATAAAGGAGCGGCAGCCTCTACCCTTAAAGGTGGGTGCGATCTCCTCTCCTTCTTCAACTTTCACTAGGTCAATAGTGTGTATCAGGTTTTGGCCTTTCATCAACCTGTCCATTTCCGTCCCATCTGTTGTGTGCAGAAAGTGTGGCCCATTCTCCAACGTGCAACGGGACCAGTCTCTAGTGATAGGTCTAAGAGATGGACAAATGTGGCAATTAAAGTCGCCCGCAATTATCCGGAATGGAGCCACTGCCCTTTTTCCATGAACGGGCTCGGTGTTAAGAAAGTTATCGAGTTCTTTAATTGTAGTTCCCTTCCCATTACTCCCCACTGCATTATAAAGATTAATTATAGTGAGGTTTAACCCTTTCATGTGTAGCCCCAGGGCCTGCAAGTTATGTGATGGCCAGTTGAGGTCCATCCACGCCCCTTCAATCTGCAAATCCACATAAGTAATCAGGCCTCCCATGGCTCTTCCTGATGGTGACTTCTGGGCAGGGATAGTGAAACACTTATAACCCGATAGAAAAAAAGGGTTATAATTAGTCACCCAAATTTCTTGCAGGCATATTATCTGAAACCTCATAATATAATCCCTCCAGCCCTTGTTATTGAATTTCACAGCCAGTCCCGCTATATACCATGACATGATCTTTAGCCCCATCTTGGTAGAGGACGTACTCACCGATTATGTCCGGTTAATGTTTTCTACCTTGTTCCCTTCCGGGGCTCCCTTACCCACTGATGTCGGATACTGGGAAGATATACCATTGCTACCCTGACTTTTTATTTGGGGGTCTGCCGGAAGCTCTTCTTGTATCACCTTTCTAGGTTCGCCTACCCGGTCACAGGGGGAGTCTAATAGAACATTTAATGGGATATACTGGGGATTCTCTTGGGCCAAGCTGTTCTTCCCTAGTCAATCTAGTTCTTCCAGAGACATCAATGGGTCAAATCTGTTCATCCGATATACAGCTCCTTGATTCCTGATCGGGGCATTAGGTACAGATCGTCGTAGTCCCACCCTGTTCCACTCCTACTTTTCACTGCCGAGTCATAAGCTGAGCTAAGCGTACCCTTGGATAGAAAAAATGTAAGGGCATGACTCTAATGTTGTTGTGTTGTGTGGGTAACTCCCAATGTACAATTTTGTCAACAATACGGGGGTTCCTAAAGTTCACCACCACAGAATCCCCACTGATGTCTTTATGCCTATTACCCACCCAGTTCACCCTGCGTACCAACAGAACTTTCCCCTGCTCGTTCTCTTCACGAGGTCTAAACTTATTTAGCCGAAACATGACTTTATTTTTAAGCTCTTCATGGGTCTCGGTCTGTTCTGGCCTTAGCTCGGGCACCCCCGTAAGGATAATTACATATGGGGCAGCTTGCGGGGGCAGATTTAGACAAGGTAATATGTTCTTGGTTCCCTTATTCGGGGATCTTTATGCCTGGAGCCGTGACGGGGCGTGAAAGGCGGTCTGCCTATGGACTATAGCCTGATGCATGATCTTAGGCCCCATCCGATTTTCCTCCCTCGCGATGGCAGTATTCTCCTTTACGACCTGGGTTATGAGTGGCCCCTGTGGACCAACCGGCTTGGGCGGGGATGTAGTGAAGGTAACTTGTCCTAATGCAGGTTTACTATCTGTCACCTTCGTCAAATTTGTGGGGATAGTCTCCCCTCCTGGGATACTATTTAGAGAAGGGTGGGTGCTCCCAGCGCCTGGCCCCTTTGCTTTTACCATGGACACCACCTTGTCCAACCTGCTGATAATTATTTTCATTTGAGTATTAATGACACTTTCAAAGTGGGCCTGAAGGTCTGAAATCATTTGAGCAGCCCACCTGGGGGGGAGTTGAGTGTGTGGTTGCTCCTCGCTCCTTGGGGTGCTCACTCTACCAGGTTTATTACTCTCTGTTATAACTGAGGTACCCTTCCTCTGCTTCTTCCAGAGACTTAACATCTTTTTTTTTTGCCCTTTTGTGCCAGTGCCTCCCCTTTATTGCCCGCCTGTGCTTTTAGATCCACCTCCTGGCCACAGGGTATGTCCGTTAAGTCAGGATCTGGTAAAGTATATGTATCAATTAGGGGCTCTTCCAGTTCGCAATCTACTTGTGAGGCTGTTAAATCAATTTGTGGAGTTAATGAAAAACACCTCTCTGTTCGCTCTATTTCCTCTAATACTACCACAATCGCTTTGCGCAACATTTTATCTATTGCTGTTGGTTTACCAGGTACCATACAGTGCGCTCCCTTTGATTTGCCAGATGAGCGGAGGTCCGGGGAAGTACGTAGACTCTGCCTAGCCGACCTGGTTTGCACAGTACTGGCCATTGTTATATTAAAATTTTTCCCAGTTTAATTTAGAGACAGTGACTACCAGATAGACTAGATAGGTTAGCTACCACAAACCCCCTCTCCGCTTATTCCTTTGCGCTTAATCAGCTTCTGCCCCAGACCCTCACGCCTTCTCTGGTTGCCCTTTGTTTCAAGACCACGGAGCTGTCCCAGTCCCACTTTCCTGGAGAAGGTCAACAATACCTTGGTTTATTTAAGGTAAATTGTTAGAGGGATGGCCCGGCCTGGCCTCTTCTGGCCCCCGATGGCCACAGATGGTTCTGCCCTTGTCCCGGGCTTCTCCCGGCGCTGCCCGCGCGCGGTGACGCGACGCGGGGGCTTTGCTGCGTCTTATGCGCCTCCTGGCGCGAGAAAAAGGGCGGCGGCGGCTTCCGCAGCTAAGCAGTCTGGAGGATGTAGTTCCTTGACCAGGTCCCCCTCCATGCAGCGGCCGTTAGGGATTGTAGGTGAGGCGGCGGGAGGGAGACAAACAGGCAGCGAAGCTGGCGTTCAGGGAGGGCAGAGTGCAATAGTCCACAAGGTAAGCCCCCAACGAAAAGTGTTGCCCGCTCCACCGGGGCTTTGCTGCGTCTTATGCGCCTCCTGGCGCGAGAAATGCGGGCGGCGGCGGCTTCCTCCGCTAAGCAGTCTGGGGGATGTAGTTCCTTGACCAGGTCCCCCTCCACACAGCGGCCGCTAGAGATTGTAGGTGCGGCGGGAGGGAGACAAAAAGGCAGCGAAGCTGACGTTCAGGGAGGGCAGAGTGCAATAGTCCACAAGGTAAGCTCCCCAACGAGAAGTGTTGTTTTTATCATCCAACTAGCACTGTTCAGCACAAAACTGGACAATGAATCCTTAGTTAAAAAACAGACAGGCGTGTAAGATGATTATATCTGAAAAATGTGTATTCATAAAGAAGTTATGATGTCCTCATTCAGACTCTTTTTATGCTTATTGTTGGGGCTTAAGTGATGTTGAAGAAAACCACTTTGAATCTCACTAGGCAGGCAGCTAGTATTGAACATCTAGGTGTGCCCAGCTAGAGGAATGAATGAATAAAACACAATTATCATGTTGTAGACATTACTCACACTACTTCTTTTTTTCTGGTCCGGTTTTCCTTTAATCTCTGATTGGACAGTATAAACAGCTTTTGATTGAATATTCTCTTTTATGAAAAGTTGAGACTTGTCAATCACCAGAGGTGAAAGAGCGAAGAGGGCGTAGAAGAGGCAGAGCAAGAAACAGAGAGAGAGATAGAGAGAGAGAGAGAGAGAGAGAGAGAGAGAGAGAGAGAGAGAGAGAGAGAGAGAGAGAGAGAGAGAGAGAGAGAAAAGCACGATTTTTCTTAAATTAACACTGACCTTTTGGATCTGATATTTCTTCTTCCGAGCAAGGGACGCAGTCAAAGCAGCAAGGAGCTTCCCCCTGACGGGAAGCCCGTCTAAAGCCCATTTGGCAGGGCATACTGCACACAGAGTTAGGGATCTGTTAATGTGGAATGTCACAGATAGATTAGAATTCAAAAATGCATTTGTTGCCTCCATTTTTCAATTGAAAGACAATAATTTGTTTTTAATAATATCAAATGCTTCAACCCAAAAAGAAAGCAGAGTCCATGTATGGGTAGTGTGCGGCAACAACACAAGGAGAGCTATTCATTTTATTTACTGGTATTTAGTTACAACTGAACACCAGAGACATAGTGTGCTGCTGAAAGCTACACTGTTTTCTTAAATATTCCTTTATACCATTTGGTGGGAGGGCTACTTAGAAGGTCTCCCACTCAAGAGCTCCAATATGCCCATGCTAGCCTGTGATTTCAAAAGTATGCATGTCAGCCTTCCAGAGACAGCCTTTGAGTGGGTGCTTCACACACCATTACCAGCTTACACCAGCACAAATACTCGGACCTCATTTATGAAAACAATGCATCGCTGCACCAAAACGGCAATGCAACAGTTTCCACTCCCTCCTCCTTGCGACACAATGGATGTGCTGTACATTAATGTACTGGTAAACCAAAGAAGGATTGGGTCCGTACGCTACCTAGATTGGAGCACTTCAATTTTATAAACACACAAAGTATCTAGATAGCTCAATTTAAACAAATTGTTAAACAGAACAAGCCTGTGTCCTTGATTCAGAATCCTGTGTGATTTATTTCACTTTTCTTTTTTTACTTTCAGGAGAAAAATATTCTTACATTTTGATCATGTCATCTTGTCAGGCAACACTTCTTTTTGTTTTCGATCATATGTAAAAAACACTCTGAAAATGTACATAACAGACAAATCATAAAACAACACAGTCAACAGGTGTAACATATCAATACATAACTAACCATATATGACCAGTCCCTTATTACATTTAGAAACACTTGGCGGACAAATGTGATTTAACAAAGAATGTCTTATATGTTCCTGCCAGTGTTGTTGGCTCTGGGAGTTATAGTTTTTTGTAGGGTGTTGTCAATAAGAGAGAAGTATTAGTACACCATGTGAGTGCCTTATCCCAACATGTTTCAAACCCCATCTTGTTGGGGGTTTCTCATCAGGACCTGGACTCCCATCAAATATATTTGATGGTAAAATACCGATTCAGGTGTGCATGCACATGTGTGCATGCACACCTGTGCCATATGACAGGCAGACCTGCCCTTAGGGCAGGTATGCCTGCCACATGGCCCGAATCTTTTTTGGGGGTGCTAGAGGGTGTCAAAGTGACACCCCCTGCACCCGTGTCAAAATCTGTATTTACCGATTCGGTAAATACCGACCGGTAATGCCCCATTCATTCCTATGGGCTTCAAAGCCCATAGGAATGAATGGGCCATTACCGGTCGGTATTTACCGAATCGGTAAATACAGATATTTACCGATTCGGTAGAAGGAACATCTGGATGTTCCTACATCTCAACCCCTTAGATTTACCGATTTTTAATTACCGAATCGGTATGATTCGGTAATTAAAAATCGGTAAATCTATTTTACCTACATCGGGCCCTTAATCCATTCTTACTTGGGTAGAAATTGTCCCACAGACTCTTTCTTTAGCGGCGCACAATGCAAGGGCAAAACGGAGGGTCTAAAGACAAGCACCAGATTAGCTGATGCAGATCCAGCATTTTTGAGAAGGCTGCCCACATCTATAAGAACTCAGATCAAAAGTGAAACTGACATAGTTGAGGACTCACTTGGGCAGAATGCAAAAATTCTGCACAGCAAGAAAACAAGCAACAACCAAGATAGTAGTAATGTAGCCACCCAATCACCAGAAATAAACATGTCTGAGGCACTCAGTAAAGGAAAACAAACCAAAGTGCAGCCAAATCAATTGAGTTCTTTTTCAAGAAAAAAACGATCTTAAGACCACTAGCCAGATTCATCATTGTAAAATTGGTTCGCAAAGGGCCAGATTCTGAGAATCTGGCCCTTTGCAAGCGCAATTTTTGCATTTGGGATTCATCACCCCAATTGCAAAAATCGCAAATTGCGAAATCGCTAAATTGCGAGGAATTGCATTTAAGGAATCTCTATTTGAGATTCCTTAAATGCAATTCATGAACCATTTTTGAATTGCAAATTCGCTATTTTTGGCCGCTATTTACCGCGAAGCCTGACTTCGTGGTAAATAGTGAAAACTTAGAAAAATGCACTTTAGCATTTTCTAAGTTGTATGTTACACACACACATGTCCTTTGGACATGTGTGTGCGCAACATCAGTCTACATTTACATTTCAGGGGTGCTACAGGGTGTCCTTTGGACACCCCTGGCACCCTTGAAATTGCATCCTTATTTGCGATTAGCAATTTGGTAATCGCAAATAAGGAAGCTGTAGAAATCGCAAATAATATTGCGATTTCTATATGAATCCCGTTTTGCGAGTCATTAATAGCGATTCCTTAATAATCGCTATTAAGGACTCGCAAATCGGGACATTGATGAATCTGGCTGCACATCCTAGAGCGAGAACTTGTGGGCAACTTAAATATGCAGCAAGCGCCCGTGAAGTACATATCTGCGCCCGCTCCTAGTCCATGTCACAGGTGCATTTCACCCTGCCCTCAGCTGACGGAGGACAACTCGATCATTTAACTGTCATCAGCTTACTAACGGAATCAGAACCTACAACAAAGGCAGTGGCTCAATTTCCGTGCAATAAACCAAAATTGGGGAGCCAGTACCATCAATACTAACAGGTCTCGAGGATACATTGCACCTCCAGCACAGCTGGAGCAGCTTGCTGCCCCACTGCTTCATTCACTACATTAGAACGTTGCAGAAGTACAACCCCAGGACACACAAGGCCAATGCACCTTCACTCAGCAACATAGAGGACACTCCAGACAAAGGGGGGACAATGCCAGAGTCTATTGGAATCCCTGACTTAAACTTCTTGAGCCACTGTACACAGGTGACCACTGATCGAATGTGCTATACCTGCAGAAGAAGCAACAAAGTCACTCCACAGCGAACCAGCCAGAAGCAGCTCGCCCTCTATGCGTGCTCTGTCATTTATTCGGTTGCGTTCTACTCTGTATAGCTGAACAACTTGTGGAGGAAACGTAGAGGGTGGGGCATCCCAAATAATTTGCTGCAGTCAACCATATCATTGTATACCTCGAATAATGGCTTAAAGCAAGGATGCATGCTTGCACCCTTACTATTCAATCTTTACACTGCTGTCATGGGCTCAGCACTGAAACAGGCCAACTTAATCCTGCTAAAAAGTTGAGCTAACAAAGTCATGATATTACAATATGTAGACGGCATTGTCCTTGTGGACCACCCCAGAATGGGGATTCACAAAGCACTTAATGTCCATTACAAATACAACGTAGCCAATAAAATGGTGGTGAGCGGCACAAAGACTAAAATAGTCACCTTCAGCAGGTCCACATAAGAAATTGATTCTTGCTTTGAGCCTGGGTCCACTCAAGATTCAAAGCACCATATCAGACAACTATTTGGGAGTGTGGCTAGTGTCAGAGGGGAGGTCAGTCTGGCATGGCGTCAGTCACAATAAAGCTGCGACACGTGCAGTTTGGAATGAGGCGCACATGGAACACTGCTAAATAGGCACCCACTATGGACATGTTTGATGGAGGCCCTCAATTGCAGTAACTTATTAAACAAGCAAAAAAGAACTATCTGGCTTGACGCGGCTCGTGTGCATTCACGACTAGATTACACAACAGATTTGAATGTGTGAGTGAACAGTACTCAAGGTGACATTGCAGGCTTCGTTCACCTCAGCTCTCTTCCACAAAGATTTGCGAGAAACAAGCGCGTTTTTAAATGGTTCGTTTCTACATCGGGCGAAATGCAGCCGTCCCACATTACGCCTAGTGTTGCTGAATGGTACATACGGCCCGGGAGATTAAACGATATTCGCAAGGTCACATTTGTGGCCAACAGCACACCAAGGGGCACATGCATCATTGTAGGAATTTGCGATTCCTAAATTGCGAAAATTAAGGAATCGCAATTTAGGAATTGCAAAATCCTATGCATCAATATATTTCAAAAGTTTTAGCGATTCCTTAATTTTCTGTATTTGCGATTCCTTAATTGCGAATCGCAATTAAGGAATCGCATTACATTGATTCCTATGGGCCTAGAGGCCCATAGGAATCAATGGCAAGGCATTCTCATTTTGCGAATTCGCAATTAAGGAATCGCAAAATGAGAATGCAATTTCAAGGGTGCAGGGGGGTGTCCAAAGGACCCCCCCTGCACCCCTGAAATGTGCATGTGTGTGTGTAAAATAGAAGTTTCAAAAATGCACTTTTGTGCATTTTTGAAACTTTTTGCAAATTACCATGAAGGTTGACTTCATGGTAATTTTCCCCTTCCTAATTGCGAATTCGCAAGTTAAAAAAAATCATGCATAGCATGTAAGAAATCGCATAATTTGCGATTTCTTAAATGCTATAGCAATTTAAGAAATCGCTATAAATTGCGATTTCTTAAATTGCGAAAAATGAAAAAAAAATGATGCATCCCAAAAATGGCTTTTGCATTCGCAAACGGCCGATTTTTGCGATTCGCACCGTTTGCGAATGCAAAAACCAATGATGCATGTGCCCCCAAGCTTAGAACTCACGTTCGAGGACATAAGAGACACCAAATTCTGGGGGCGGCAAGTAAAGCCTTGGGGGCAGCCCAGCCAGGGTTCTGGCTAGGTTCTAAGATACAAAGCACGAGCCAAGCCATCAAAACGTTAAACAGGCAACAATGTCATAAAAAACAAGCTATGCCAGTCTCGACTGAAGGTAAAACAAGCGCGGTAGGCTGCCGGAGCAGAGGGAGGCGCACGCAGCAGCAGGGGGGAGGAGGGGGGCTGCGAGATTCACTCGCTGGAGCGATAATTGCTGCGATTTGGCGGCGCGCACTCCCACAAGTGAATCTACTGACGTCCATGCGTTGCCATTGAAGGCAATGGAACACATGCACGTGCTTGGCTGAAAAGCCAAAGTGATCCCAAAAGGTATTTTTTGCCTATGCAGCGCGCGATTCAAGGATTCCTGGCTGTCAGGGGCTTGGGAAAAATCATACGCTAACACACAGCCACATTGCCTCAGTCAGGAACCATACCACCACCGCTCATTCCAGTATAGTCTTAAGCAAATAACGGTTGCAAGGCTAATGGGACTGCAGATTAAAGAAAGAACCCCCACATGCATCAATGTTCGTTTTTGCGAATCGGTATTTGCGATAAATAGGGAATCGCAATTACCGATTCGCAAAAAGCTATGCATCATGTTTCTCGCAATTTTTTTGCGAATCGGTAAAAATCGCATTTTTTACCGATTCGCATCAAAAATGCGAATTCTTAATTGCGAATTCGTAGATAGCGAATTCGCAAATTGCGAATTCGCGCACATGATGCATCTCATTTCAATCACAGCCTGCAATCTCTGCTACCAATTAGACCCACCTGAGGCCCAGTTTGAACTGCTGGAGAGGCTTTTGTCAGTTTGAAATCAGTCTGCTGGAGCAGTAAGAGGCTCTCTGTGTGTTTTGTGCATTTTGAAATGGCAGAAAATCTTTCCGAGGAGCCACTTGCCAGGAAAAGGAAAGTAAAATTTAGTGAGCAGGAGCTAGAGATTCTAATTGAAGAGGTGACTGCGCACAATGATCAGCTTTTTGGAAAGCTGTCCCTGAAGGTTCCTGAAGGGGTGAAAAGGAAAATTTGGCTTGGAATACAATCCAAAGTTAATGCAGTTGGTGTTGCGCACAGAGACATCAATAACCTTCAAAAGAGATGGTATGACCTGCGTAGTCGTGCAAAAGAGAAAATTGTGACACGCACCAAGTCTGCAAAGAAAACTGGCGGTGGGAATCCCAGGGACAGACCAAACACCCCTCTGGAGGACCTGGTAGAAGGAACCCTTTCCACTGAAGCCGTCATTGGAGTTATAGACATTGATACTTCAGATCAACCAGGACCATCTCAAGGTAAGAAAATGTTTTTTTTTAAAGTGCATTTGTTGTTAGTATGACACACATGTCCTGGTCTTGCATACTGTGCTGCAGTTGTGCTTTTTACAGGATGTCTGTTAATTTAATGTGTTCTTTAGTGGTAAAAGCAGTGCATCATGGGAGTTGTAATTTTTTTAACAAAAACCTGACAGAAATGCTTTTTTCTGAAACATATAACATTACCCATCCATGAATTATTTGTAGGTAATAATTAGACTTGACACAAGAGAATGTTAGTGAAAGTTTTTAATTTCAAATGACAATACATGTGTCACACTTTAGAAAATTAAAAAAAAAAAACTCTTTTTAATCTTAGATGCAGAAGTGGACACTGGCTTCATTGAGTACGCTGAGCCATTTACTCAGAATCTACTGAACTCTGCTGAAATGAATTCAGGATCAACTTCACCCACAGTGCAGCCTACAACTTCACAGCGCAGAGTGCGTCATATTCAAGAGTCAGATAGTGATGAGGATACTAATGTCACTGTTAAAGTTCAAAACTTGTCAGAAACCCCTGCTCCTGTTCAAAGTCAACTAGGCAGGCGACAGAGGATCCAACCATTTGTGAGGCGGAGGGCACGTCCTTCAGTGCACAGAACAGCCACAGATGGAGACACAAGTGCCAGCGCAGTTGAGCTGAAGCTGCTCAAAGTTCAACGACTGCAGGGAAAAGACCTAAGGGTGATAAAGGGTAAAGTTAATCAAGTCACTAAGGACATCAGTGCCATTAGCAGTACTCTCTCTCACATGACCAAGGTATTTGAAAAAGCACATTCTGTGTCATCAGACAAACTGGACCGCATGGCAGTTGCCATAGAAGCTATGTGCAGCACAATGCAGTCTCGGCAAATTGCAAACACCAAAAGATGTATTAGGTCAATGTTAAGTAATCAGGCATGTTGTAGATCAATGAATATGATGTGCCGCACCAATGCTCAGCTTATTAAACCAGTCCTGGACATGCAGAAGGATGTCTCACAGTGCTGTCGGGACATATCCAGAGGAATGAATGCACTTGAAACCATTGCAAATGACATGCAGATTTATACTTCAAAGAGATCGTGCAAGGAAGGGTCTCTAATTGACATTACTGCAAGCAATATTGCTGAAGGAAGTACCAGTAAAGTTGGGGAACGCCGTAGCAATAGAAAATGTGACTCAGCAATTGGTAAAGACATTGGCACAGCTAGTGCATCAGCTAAGGCTTTAGGGGTGCGTGGTAGAAAAAAATAAAATGTTTGAACTCTCCAGTTAATTCTAATAGTTTTTGAGAAGTTAATATTTCCAGACATTTTACATACTAATGCTTTATTATTTGGTTTGTGGAGAAACACATTAATGTCATAATTTTTCAAAAAACACTTGTGTTTATGAACTTAATGAACAAAACATGTTAGCACACTCTAAACATTTTAAGCGTCATACCTCTGCTAAAAGTAATGTTGAGTGATCTCCGCCCTCCTCCTCCTACCCTCGGCTGCGTCTGGTCCATGTGCTCTTGCTAGAGGTTGCTGAGGTTGATTGTCAATGTTGGGAAAATCTTCCTCTATATCAAGTTCCAGGCCTCTCTTGGTGGCTACATTGTGAAGCATGGCACAAGTTGCAACAATCTTACAACATATATCTGGTCTATAGTGCAATGCTCCTCCTGTTTTATGCAAAATTCGAAATCTGGATTTCATGACACCAAAAGCCCTCTCTATGACATTGCGAGTGGCAATATGGGCATGGTTATACTGCTGCTCTTTGCAGGTAGATGGATTTAGAAAGGGTGTAAGTATGAATGATCTCACTCCATATGCACTGTCACCTTTGGGTTTAAGCAATAGAAAACAAAATGCATGATTATGACCCTATAGTAGCATGCTTTGTTCTTAATTCACTAAAAATTAAATTACTCGCCAAGTAAATAACCATCATGAAACTCTCCACCAAGCAGTCGCCTATGGATGGCACTATGTCTGAAAATGTAAGAGTCATGGGCACTACCAGGGTAGCTTGTCACTATGTCTGTGAATATTGTTTTGGCATTACACACTGCTTGTATGTTCATGGAATGGTAGCATTTCCTGTTGCGAAATATGTACTCATTTTCAGAGGGTGGGCATATGGGGATATGTGTGCCATCTATACAGCCAATTACATGAGGGAAATTAGCAATATTATAGAAGTCTAACTTAGTTTGCAGTAATTCATGTTGTGTATTTGGAAAAGAGATGTAATGTTTGATCCTATGTAGCATGGCATTTAAAAAATTAGAGAAAAATCTAGAGAGGGCCCTCTGCGACACTCCACCAGCAACAGCAATGACACCCTGAAAGGACCCTGAGGCAAGAAGGTGAAGGGAACACAGTACTTGGACATGAGTGGGAATGGCTTGGGTTCTAAGGGTTAGTCTTTGCAGAAATGGGTCCAAATCTGCTATTAGCTCTAAAATAGAATCCCCATTCAGCCTGTATTTGTCATAAATTTCTGCCTCAGTCTGCCCAAACAAAGTAATGCGCACTCTAAAAATCCTGTCATTGATCATCCTTCTCCCCCTTGCAGCAGCTCTCAACCTCCTCGGACGTGCAAATGCAATGACAGCAGCCATTGTGGAAAAGTGTAAACTGCATTATCACACACCTTTTATACACTGGAAATGAATTTCACCTGATTCCCAGCTTGTAAAAAAAAATACCACCTGGTCAGAGGGCTTCTAAATATAAGAAATGCAATTTGCGATTTCTTAAGGAATCGCAAATTGCGATTTTTGATGCATGCAGTTTTGAACCTTAAAAATGTGATTCCTTAAAAAATGCGAATATTTAAGGAATTCGCAAACCATATCTGCGATTCCTAAAATTGCGAAATTAGTAAAAAAATGATGCATCCAAAAACATGATTTTGCATTCGCAAACGGCCGATTTTAGCGATTCGCACCGTTTGCGAATGCAAAAATCATTGATGCATGTGGCTGGAAATCCCAAGTGGCCCTCTCTCTCAAAAACCATCAATTGCAGACTGCGCCTATAAGATTGAGTCTTTTAACCATCAACTCTGTTGCTGCCCGGCGCTTCTGCATGTTCAACGTGCCTTACCAAAAACCTTTATTCAAGCGTCTGGAACTCGAACCTGTAATAAGACCTGGATTCTTATGTTTACAATCACAGAGCTGGCCAGACTTGGCATGTATATAAGCCTCATACAAGCACACTTTAAAGAGGCGAATGAGATCAGACGCATGGAAAGAACAATTTTGGAACTGGACAGTGGCGGCTCCTGCGCTATGGCAGAGGAGCTTCGCCCCACTGTAGGGGGGGAGGAGTAGTTTTCACTCCCTAAATGTACTTGAATGTTTGGCCGGCAGTCTCTGGCCAGCCAAACTTTCATGCGCACTTAGCATGTACTCCACCCAGGCTGAATTACAGCCAGGGTGGAGAACATGCCAGGCTCCCAGTCACCATCTGAGCACCAAACCACAGCCCTCAGACCAATCACAACGCTGCATCCTCTCTGCTCCTGCCACCTTCACCTGAATGGAACTGGTTAGAATCATGAAACAAGCCCCACCAGTTTACAGAGTCAGCTACTGGCTCCTTCTAAATGTTTACCGTCTTTTACTGTTTCTATGAGGTCATAATTTAGCATTAACAACACCTGTACCTAAGCCAAAAACAAGCTGAGCTCTAAATAAATAAATAAATAATTTGTGAATGAGGTGAACACAGGACTTTTCCAAGATTTTAAAAGCAATGCAGTCTTTAACCCACAGTCTTTATCCTGCAGGACATTGGCATGCAGAGAAGTATCGTGCAGATAAGTAGCATGCAAGTCCTTTTTTGGTCGTTTACCACACAGTACTTCACCACAAAGGAAAGAATCTTTTTTAGCATGTCATAAATAATATGCCAATTAACACTCAGTAAAGGACTTATGGGGTGAGGGCATGGAGTGGCAGCCTGGATGACAAATATTAGACCAAGTGGTGGTATGCATTGGCAAACACTGAAACATTGTAGGGACCGACCCCCCAGCGAATGGTCCGCCTAACTTCCCCATTCTTGGCTCATCTCTAGGAGCACCTCCACCTGAAGGGATAACCTTTAGCAGAAGGGGGAGGTGGACCACGGTCTTCATGGTGCGATTCAAAACCATAATGTCCTGGGCACAGCACTAAATTGCCCACAAGGCGTGTCCTCCTGTACAGTTACAGTGGAGGCTTACCATATGACGTGGAGGGCCTCTCAGGGTGCATGAATGGAGTGGTGTTTTGTGGACTGGTCCCCTGCTGAAGGGTCTACTGGGAAGTGCCCAATGTAATGCAGTACCAGGCTTCTACCTTAAAGGAGTGCCGGGCCACATGGGTATCATGAGATATACTGGGCAGGGAATAAACAGTGCAGCTGAACATACACAATACATCATGCACTATGTAGAATGAACTCCCCATCTTGGAATACATTCATTTAGACTAACAAAAGATGGAGGAGGGGGATGCAACCCCTGCACAAGAGCTGTGACAAAGATGAACTGGAAACTCCCATGTATCATAAGCTGAAAGAGCAGTGCCAGGGGTTTGCAATTATGAAACCCAAACCCTCAGTGACCTAGGGAACACTAGATCTTATGGCATAATCCACCAACTCAATGAACCCACTGGTGCAAGTAGGCTCAACCCTGGAGAAATATTTGGAAAAGTTCGACCAAATCTTACAAGTTATTCTAACACAAAGAGCACTGTAGAAATTAAGATGGTTGGTTAATTGGTTGGAAAACACTGAATCTGATCTCATGTCCCTTTGTCCATCAGTGAAAGACGCTTCAAACTTAGGTGATAAATTGAAGGATTCCGTATAACCTTAGAGACAAGTGTGAAAAATTGGGTTGTTGTTTGAGGAGGGTGAAACCCTCCTCAAGCAAAAACCACAATCCTTGTCAGAGTGAGCCACAGAAAGTCACTAAGTTAACCGGTCCTTAACCTTCTTGTACCTTGGGACAAAAGTAGGCAGACTTAACTTAGAGGCAATGTGTAAAATATTTATGTCTCACACAAACATTTATAAGATGAAAAGACAACACAAGAAAATTCCAACACTAGTTTAGAAAAATAGAGTAAACTTTAATAAACAATTTGACACCAACTGACAAAAAACTATTCAGTATAACAGGCGATATGGATCTTTAAAGTTCAAATAAAAAATAGCACCTGAAAGATCAACTTGTCAACTGCAGACATCTTGCGAGACCAGTGAAAAAGTCGAACGTTGTGGCTAACCATGATGGAGCAAGGGTTGAATACACAAAGTAGTCTGGGCCGGCTGTCCGCTAACATTTGGACTTAGAAGAAACTTCAGAAGAAAATGTCTAAGTAAGTAAAATTCAGTGGGGCAAGGCAGTTGGCGGTGTCTGTTGAGGAGGTGTTGTCATCGGGGAACAGCTACACGAAGTTGCAGTGAAGATTCCTTCATTCGAACTTAGGGCTTGATTTAGATCTTGGCTGGACCACAGTCATCACACTGTGGTAGAGTTATCAAGTACTCCGTCAAGGTGGTGGAATCCTGCCCACCCTGTTTAGATGTATGAAGGCTGAATCTTCGTCGGTGTTGACAGAGTGTTTCCTATCACGTAAACGGGTCACTGCTGCCTGCCAAGGAGGACTTCTCTGCTAGCTAACATAACTCCATTGCTGTCAGGGTGGTGCGATTCTGCCAAGCCTATAGAGATTTCACTGTTGTGGTGGTGGTGTTCTAGCATCGGGTTGCCGATGAAGAGATTTCATCCTAGGACGCGGTCAACATTGAACTATTCTTTGGCTGTAAGATGGGTGCTAGCATCACACACCTGATGTGTTTTGCCTAATTGTTTGCACCTGCATACC
Source organism: Lissotriton helveticus (assembly GCF_964261635.1). NCBI lineage: Eukaryota > Metazoa > Chordata > Amphibia > Caudata > Salamandridae > Lissotriton > Lissotriton helveticus. The sequence goes on along the minus strand of NC_136072.1, from coordinate 488,504,662 downwards.
ACACTACAAAACACACTCCATTTCAGACCTTGATCATTTCCCATACCAGCACTGCACAATACATTTCAGGAGACGTTCTGTCAGAGTATTCACAGTTTTTTTTAGTTTGTTCCCTCTATTACATGTGCATTTTTCATTTTATTTTTCTTTAACTTGTGTGTTCAAAAATGTATTGGTGGAACTACCTATGGGGTTGAGTGCGTTCCCCAGCCTTCAAGTGCCACCTAGATGCTCAGAGGACTTATGGTCAGTCTCCCTGCACCCCATTACAACTCTTTACGTGTGAGGAGATGATCTTGCAGATCCTACATCATGAAAAGCTGAAAGCTTGACAGGAATCCCTGGTGGAGTGGAGTCTGGCAAGTTAGATGTTTCAATGTGTCACTAAACCTAAATGTCCTTTTTGCTTTGAAGTTAGCTATTGCTAATGTGTTCAGCACATTTATTTTTACATAGAAACCTAAATATATCAGTAACCCCTTAGCTTGTTTGTTTGAATGTATTGTGTTGTATTTAAGATAACAGGTTTCAATCTCCATAAAATTGCACATGATGTGATGATGCTTGTAAGTGTTTGTACACCAAATAACAAATAACATATATGTGTTTCATATAGTAAATGTCTGGTCTCGGTTTACTGCAGATTTTCACTATGTTCAAGTTACAATTTTGTAACTGTTATGAAAGTGTCATAGAAATAACTACAACTACCATGATACCTTGTTTCTGTTTTGTGAAAAAAATATTGCAATGACATTTTACTCATTATCCCTTTTCTTTCACATGTTCACATATGGGAAAGTGTCATTTATTGATCAATCTCTTCTTAATGCTATCTTCTAAAAATTGTTTGTGTTGAATTTTGTATGTTGTCCTTTTCTTGTCATGTAATTGAATTGATGTCTTCAGTTTCACGAATCACAGATTGTTGACTTAAAATGTTAACATATGTAAATCTGTATACTAAATATTAGTGGTAGATGTGAAAATGGATTCTGCACTGCTACTATGAGGACTAATGATAAATAGCCTTATAATTTGTGTAAATGTCTGTTTTTTATCCTGCTAGGCCTTGGAATGGTTAATTTCACATTTCTCCTCTCTACTGTGTTGTGTTGAATAGTGGTACATTTAGGGGTCAATTCCGATTCGGGAAAAAACACTCCGAATAGGTGTACGCACCATACCCCACGATCATGGGGTGTACGCACTGTACCCCATGATCGATTGGAGTACAGTGCGTACACCCTGCGATCATGGGATACAGTGCGTACACCCCATGATCGCAGGGATACGCACCGTACTCCTGCGATCATGGGGTGTACGCACCGTACGATGTGTATGTGACTGTGTGGTTGTCCGTACGAATCGCCCTTACCTGACGTGGACCGTACGAATCACGTCCTCATACCCCGGTCCGGATCGTACTCGTCGAGTCGTACGCCATGTTTACAAATCGTACGGTTCACTGTGAGGGACCCGTGTCGTACGGTTTCGGCCTTGCAATTCCTACGGTTCACGACGATTCAGGCGGATTGCTGAGATACGGATCAGACTACGCGATTCGGACTGACGTGTACGATTCGTACGGAGCGGGCTCCGGATAAGATTCGGACGGACGCTTTTTTCCCCGAATCAGAATCGACCCCTTAATGTATACTTACTCATTTACTTTTTCATTTCAGGACATCTTCTTAACGTAACTGTTTATTTGAAGTAGTTTAGTCTGAAATGTAAACTGTTTGTGTAATTAATTACAATACCGTTGAAAGGTATACTCATGATATTCACTTCCCTTACACTTTTAGGTTACTGCATTTTTTACTTAAAGCTCATTGGATGTGTAATCCATACTTTTAAAATGTATTCATTTTTTGACATTCATAATAGGTCCAACAGCCAGAGCACGTGGCCAAACATCTATCACTGAGGAAACCTCCACTCCAGCCCAGGATCAAGCCTCCAGACAGGACTCCACTCCGGAAAGTCTGGATGAAACGGAGCGGCCTGGCCCATCTAGTCTGCCTGGGTAGATGGCTCCAGTGAGTCTCATTTGGCCCACACCTACGCCTCCCACCCCCACCTACGCCTCCAACCCCAGCTGTTGCTACACTTCAGCTTATGGATACCCCACTTCCTGTGTCCAAACCAACCTCACTCTGATTTTGTGCCCCCTTGTCCTGGTTGCTGTTGAGACAACACCACCACCTCCATTCAGCCAAGAACCAGTGGGATGGGGCACACTAGGTCAAGGGCACTGGGTAGTGGATGTAGAGGTCATGTGAGGGAATCTGTGAGTCAGCATAGTGAGGCCACTGGGTTCACTGTCACCCGGGCCACCATCACCCAAGTCTTGGGACCCCTCCATCAGTCCCAAGACATTAGGGGCCAGGCCCTTAAAGAGCTATGGGAAATGAAGCAGTTGCAGAGGGAGCACAATGTACAGATGGAGAATCTGAACTCCAATTCCAGCTCCATGAATGGGGTGTTGCATGATATTTACACCCATATGTGCAGGGCATTTCCAGCACATTCTTCCCCTTTCTGTGATCGAACAACATCTGGGCCAACTACATCTGCCTCTACTACAGAAAGGGAGGCCCTTCCACAAGAGGAAACACCTTCACCCACCTCAGCCAATGCAACTGTGGATCCACCAACTCCCGCAGGAGCACATGTTCATCCAGACTACCAAGAGAGGATGGCAAGACCACCACCAAGAGATGCAGAACCTAATTTCCTCCAGTGTATGACTACCATTCACTCTGTGGACTAATTTCTAGGCACATTTACCTTTCTGAAGCCAGTTTTATTTTAGACTTCAAATAATTCTGGCTCTTCAATAAAGGTTTCATTCACCATGACTGACTTTTTCATTTTTGGTTTGCTTTTTGGTTTTCATCTGTTTAAGTTTATTAGGTTTTGTTTAATAAAAACAAAACTAACAAAGTCAAAGACTGGTGTTGTAGTTCTTTTCTGTATTTAGTCCTTTTTTTACCTTCCATCATACATTTTAAAATGTAAACAAACATATGGTTCTTTATTTAAGAATGAATTGCATGTAGATAATTTTTCTCACAATTTTCTACCATGACATCAAAATACAATTTCCAAAAACTCAGCAACTAGTATTTTATTAAATTCAAAACATATAGGTCTGTCAAATGTTCCTTAAACATAACAAAACATACATAACGCAACTATTCAGCGCTTTTTTTTGCTTTTCCAGTTCCATACATTGCCACCATGAAAGAAGGGGATACAATCAAAAAAATCAGATTAAATAGGCAAAATATTATTTAATTATGTCATCAGCTGGAGCCAGATCTTCTGCTTCACAATAGGAATTGCACAACAATAACACCAATAGTCATAAATCCTGGAAGTATTCAATTATGTGGCTACTGGATCATGCTAATACACTGTTTCATTATCTGGTGTATGTCACAACCAACTTTAAGGAGTGCGGACAAGTTGTTTCTACAATGAGACATCAACAGCTTCATACTCTTAACACAAAATGAGCATTTTGCCAAAGTGAAGGGAGATTAGTATGCTTTGGGTTAACTACCACATGTAGTAAGTTCAATTCAAGCAGCACATTTTGGCTTGGTGGCAACATTCAACGGAAAACAAGTCTAATGCAATTTTAAAAACTTCCTTTCAATCACAATGCAAGTCGACCAAAATATAAAATATATATACACCCAAAGTCTGAGTGTGTCTTCCACAGGATCAACCTATTTTCCCTCTGTACTTCGCAACAGCAGCATATAACTGCAAATGTCACAACTTTGAAATGTTTGAATGAAGATGACATGGAGAAGGGTCCTAAAACAGATAAAAACAAAAAGGTTCATAAATTCCATTACAAAATATACACTTTATAAATGAACATACTTGAAGGCACATTTTCTAAGAATAATCAATGATGAACAATGCAAATGAACACAGTAGTCAATTTGCCAAAACGTTGGTCAACAAACAGCTTTGTCCTGGATGTCAGTTTACAATGCCTTTCTAAAAAATGTCCAGCACAGACTTTTAACCTCATAACATTAAAAGTCAATTTAGCATTTCAATTAATAAAATGTAATTAGTTACTCATCCTCATGTGAAGAAGTTGTCAATGACATCTAGACGTACGTCAGTTCCTTCCTCGTCATCGCCATCATCTTCATTTGGCATTTCAGCATCCTTCATCTTCTTCATCTTCAATGTATAGGATGTTCCGTCGCAGAGCTACGTTGTGTAACATGCAGCATGCCATGGTGATTTTGCACACCTTATCAGGTGAGCAGATGAGGGCTCCACCAGTCTTGTCTAGACATTGAAATCTGACCTTTAGGAGCCCAAAAGCCTGCTCCACTGGCCTCCGTGTTCTTCCATAGGCCTCTTTGATGTGGACTTTTCCTGGCGTTGTTGGATTCCTCGGCAGTGCTAACAACCATGGTCAGTTAGGATAAGCTAAGATCAAAAAGAAAATGAGCCAAAAAATGTAACACAAATATAGATCATTACACTTTACACTACCAAAACAATATAAGGGCAGATAGTACTTACCAACATGCCAGGCCCTCTCAGGTCCAAGTTGTGACGTTTTCAGTGTTATGCTGCTGTTCCATAGTACATAGGAATCAATGGTTGATTCAGGAAAATGTGCACACACGCTTGTGAAGTATAAATATGGTAAGCAAACAATTTGCACACTGAATTTGCACATTGATTGAATGGAAGTTCTTTCGATTGCGGTACACTTGTTCTCTGGTGTGCGGTTCCACAATGGCAATATGTGTGCCATCAATTGCTCAAACCACATGTGGGACACGGCCCAAGGCATAGAAATCTCCCTTCCTATTAGCAAAATCCTGGTTTGTAGGAAACTGAATGAAACTGTTGAGGTGTCTCATCATTGAAGAAAGAACTTCTAGTAGCACACCACTGAAATTTGCTTGTGTCATTCCATTAGATACTGCCCCAGTGTATTGGAAAGATCCTGTGTTCACAAAATTGAGTACTGCCATTATTTTGACTATTTGTGTTATTGATGTGGGATTCCTATTGTGAGGCAGAAGATCTGGCTGCAGCTGATGACATAAATCAAGAATTGTTTACTCATTCAATCTGAATTTTTGGATAATATCCCATTGTTTCATGTTGGCAAGTTCTGGAAATTGACGGAACACTTGAGGCTGTCATCACCTTACTCTCCCTGGATTCATATGTCTGCATTAAAAAATAAAAACAAATTGAAAATGTTTGCAAAATATTTTAAAATGAAACCACACATTTTCATCTAGTGTTCAGTGTATATACATTTTGAAACATAATTATGAAGAACATTATTATGTTTAATGTACATTTTTTTAAATTAACATTTTTTAGATGTGTAAAATATTAATTCTTGAAATGTGTGAAGAATACCTGATTAGAGAATTATTTTCACATTCTTTTTTTTTTTTTTTATTTTGTCTGCAAAAATACCGTCAACGGCGGTATAAACACCACTGGTCAAATCTTGCATTGAACCGCATGAAGGACCTACATTACACTTTTATAAAAAAAAATAGCATTTTCGACATGCAAACAAAGGAGCCACCATTTTGAGTGATGGTGACGCACTTAACAGTCACTTACACACTATTCCACAAACTAAAATGGCAGCTGCCTGACCTCGCCGTCAGGACCGTTGGAATTAGTTGACTGCGGTGGACGTTAACCACCTAGTGGGTGAGAAGTTTCACAACAGACCAAGCCATCTGCTAATGTGTGTGAAAGCAAAGTAGGACAGTGTCATGATAGTGGCAGGCGTAGGCTATTCCCGTATGAATGGGAAAAGAGTGCCTACAGAATTACATTTCCCAGAGGCTTCTGGGGTTGTTGCAGGAAGAAACCCTAGAGGTCAGCAGCGGAACGAGGACAGGATAAAAGCACCTCAGGTACCCTGACCCGGTGCTAGTCATTCTAATCCTTGGAGACTTTCTCTGAGACTCGCCTTTCCTGTCAGCTGGACTCCCATGGCTCGTTTCCTGGTGGTTTCACCTGCGGGGAGGCTTGTTGGTCGCTGCTTTCCATGCCACGCCCTTTTTCTTTGGTTTTCAGCGCTCTTGGAGTTCTGCGCTGTTGCAGGATTCCTTTTCGTTTTATCCCCAGCGGACTGCAGCTGTCATTTCCTCTGTCAGTCCCGTTTTCTGGTGTACGGAGGCAACTAAAGATGCTGCAACGTTCCTTCGTCCTCCTACTTGGGCTGCACAGCTTCGGCACATGAACACAGAGCTTGGGTGCACAGCTGAAGTTAAGTGGTAAAGCGCTCAACGTTCTTTTATTTATTTCAACTTTGTTTTTTCCAGTTTTGGCATTAGTCCTTTAGGACTAGCTGGTTTATTGCGGCAGTGGTATCTCTGGAGAGAGCACTGTCCATTGGATTTGGAAACATTTAAGTTGTGACATTGTCAGTAGAGCTGGACATTCTATGGGTATAGGTCATGATACTCTGACCTACTCCTACTTCTAATCCTTACCTTGTATGCTGGGAACGTGAGTATGTTTGACTTATTGGGGTAACGGTACTAGTGAACAGGGAACCGTTTATGTGTCTAGTGCTTATCATTGTCTCCTCTCTTGCACACAGGGTGCCCACTCCAGTAGAGGTTCTTCTGGGTCCTGAGGGTCTGTTTATACACAGAGAGGTTGAGATCAGTGCCTCTTCGAGCCCAGCAGTGTTTTTTCCCTTGAGCACTTCCTATCAGGGTAGTGGATCTGTCTGTTTTACTCCCTGTGTGGCAGCGTATAAGGGAGGACAGGTTTCAGCAGCATACTATCATCCCTGCTGGTCGTCTTGGCAGGTTACTGGCTATTTCTGTCTTCCTATACTGACAGACAGCCAATGGATGTGTCCGTTGCCATTGACGATCACGTACGACGTGCACATGTATGTGGTAATTCAACAAAAGCTCTCTATCCTTCTAACACTGCAGCCAACAAGACCTCCTCAACTTTTGAAGCTGCTTCCAACCTTTGGGAGCTGCAATGCCAGGAGCAGCAGGTGACAGGGCCGCTGACTCTCACCAGAGGAGCTGCTGGTAACTGAGGTTCTGTCCCTGTACAGTCAGCGCAATGCTCACCAGAGAAACAGGTACATGTTTAATATGTATTTCTAAATCTGTCTAGCTGTTTTTTTAACACACAGGCCAGAATGTACCTTTGAGTTCTTGAGTGAAGTGATTGAAGTGAAGTGTTGTTTATTTTTTTTTTTACAATACTTAGAACAATGGTGGGGTGAATTTTTAAGCACTTTATTATGATTAGAAAAAACTAACATTAGCATGTGTTGTGCATTTGGAGCTCTATATTATATTTGGTGTGTATTTTGAGATTAATCGATGCATATGTCTGATTTTCATGTGAAATTTAGAAATTTCACATCATATAAAAATAGAAAACACATTATATCTTACTTACAACTGTACTTATATATAATTTTTTACATACCAAATTAAAATGATATATGCTATGATTGATTGATAGTAATCTTTATTTGATTATACATTATAATCCTAAAAGATAAAGACTTAAAACCTTATTAAACACAAACCACTACAATTCATTCTAATAGAGCAATTCATAAATGTATAAGAACCTTATAAAAACAACTGCCCGACCTAACCTATACATTAATATTTACAAGGCACACAATATTTTATTCCAATATAATGCACCTTTTAAAAAAACAATAACTGCTGACATCCCCACCTGATCAGGTAATAACTGTAAGTATAATAAGGCGGGTCAAAACTGAGTAAAACCCTTCACTTTTAGAAGTGGTAGTAGGTACCTTCTATGCAGAAAATCATAAATCTTACAAAATAAAACCAGATGTAATAGGGTCTGGGAATAACTGTTGTCACATGGGCAAATTAAAAGTGCATGGGGATCAAACGGACCTGGAGGGAAAAAGATCATTGTACGAATAGTGCCCACACAAAATTTAGTAAGCAGAGATCTGTCCCTGGGATGCTTAACTGCTGTAAGATATATTTCAGCACCGATAACAGATTTCAACAATAAAAAGGATCTGATGGAATTTTTCTCCGACGCCCAAACTTCCCTTTCTTCTTTAACCACCTTTAAAAATCGTTCCTTAAAAGGTCCACAATCACCCTTTTTAAGGAGGTGTGGCCTATAAAATCAGGGGAATGGACAGCAGATTCTATGTAGTTTATCCACAGTATCTTTTATCCATACGTGTATTCCATACAGTCCTCAATCACACTCCTGTTGAACCGCAAACTCTCGTTGACCCAAAAAGAAATCCAGAGTAGCAGTGGAGCCAGTTTAACCTGATCCTCCACATAGTTCAGACCCAATTCCTCGTGGGTGACAATTGAGGAACTGTTTGGACGTAACACCAAAGGTTTCCTACAGAATCGGTCCTCTTCCAGCTGGACCCCCCCTACACTTGCAGAGCTCCCAAATGGCTGCACCATAAATCAGGACTGGGAGAGACTTCATTCTGTAGATTTGTGACAGGGGCAGGATGTGCTTATTACCCACCAACAGTGAAAATCTAAACAAGGCAAAACAGGCTTGTGTGAATTTGGAACAGCGACTGGAAATGCAAGAAAGCCAATATTTCTGTTGGTCGAATGATATCCCCAGGTAAGGAAAGGTGGAAACCCTTGAAATGTTTTGCCTTTTATTGTCAATGAGTCTTGTTTTGGCTGTCTTCCTCCTGCAGAACATAGAATGAATCTTTGAGATGTTTGTATCTAGGTCCAGATTGTCCATGAACGTCACAAACTGGTCCACCAGGAGTTTCAACCCATTAGCCGTTCTGGCCATTAATACGGCGTTGTCAGCATATAACAGGGTAGGCACACTGTCAGACTTTACCCTGGGCAGATCAGACCCATTTTTACTCAAGCAGGAGTTCAGCCTGTTAATATATAATAAGAACGAAATTGGAGCCATCACGCATCCCAGCCTAACCCCCGTGGGAGGCTTAAAAAGATTTAGTTGTCTCCCCCTCTGTGCCGTATGTGCCGTGGACATTTATGTCCGCATGTAGAGCTCTAAGAAAATTAATCAACTAAGCTGACAATCTCATTACCCCAAGAATATCCCACAGCTTAGGCCTGTTCACCCAGTCAAAGGTGCTACTGAGATCCATTAATGCAAGGAAAAATTGATCCCTGCTTCGCCACAACATATTTCCCTATAATGAGGTTAAGGGTCAGGCATTGTTCCAATGTTCCCATCCCGTCCCTAAATCCATATTGGACTGGGCAGATATTATCATTGGCCTGGGCCCAGGATTTCACTCGCTGAGGGACGATACTTCTGAAAGCTTTTAAATGGCAGAAAAATGAAATGGAGAGTTACCTTCATTATTGAGTTAACACTTCATTTTTTTTATCCCATTTCAAAATGTTGGTTTTAAAAACAGCAGGCCCCTTACTCCTAGTGGGCAGTATACATTGTGACATAAGTAAATAGGAATAATACACCCCTTTTTTTTACATGAGAGAACATTTCATTGCAGAAAAATGTTCCATGCTATGAAGTGTGAATTGTGTTACATCAATACAGACAAACAACAAATCCCAAAACATTTTGCTTTCTTTCATTTCTTGTATCCTTTCAGGTCAGCGCCCATCTGAAGACCATTTGAAAGGCCATCGCCAAGAAGGTGCGACCCTGGTGGTTGTACAGGCGGCACAACATTCATAGTCAGAAGAGGTGGGAGGACCTATGACGCTGGACCAAGAATTTATCAGAAGTACAGCTAGGCAAGACCTCCCAGTTTGGGAAGCATGTGTGCTGCATTCTTGTTAGGTTAACTAATTTTGACATCAACATTAAGGTTGACACATGTCCAATGGACAAGAAGGAGTTCTTGGTTGTAATTGTTAGCACAAGGTGTGTGATGATGTATTTTGTATGTGAATTTGTTGAAAAGGGTACCACCTGATTTCTATTCAATATCAAATGACTGGTTCCAGCAGGCACATGCCTTCTCAAACAACAAATATACATCAGGTTGTTGGATGTTTTAAGGGACCATTGTACCAAACAGGCCACTAGTCTTTATTGTCTCAGGTGTGATGCTCTTTCACATGATGTAAGGTTAGCTCTATTGCAGGTCTTACTTGCACATGAAATACCTTAAAAACAAAGAACTGAGGCGTTTGGCAAAACAGGAACAGAGTGTTTAATTAAACAGAGCAGCTGGGAGAACAGATACAGGACTAGGGTCTGAGGACTGTCTCTATTTGCAATCAGTCTGCAGCCTCCTTTTATACAGTTCATTGTAGGTAATAAAGAATTTCAGTCGAACCATCTGTGGTGACGAATGTAAGTTGCTGCCTCTTCAGTCGTAAATTGATTGTTTAATAGAAAATACACGTGGGCCTTGACCTTGCTTGGACACAATGTGACAAGTGGGTAACGTGTCCAGATGTCTGGCATGGGAAGTGCTTGATCACTGTGTGTGCTGTGTCTTGATTGGCTATATGTTCCTAACTCATGTGGCATCTGACTTTATGGTGTTTCAAGAGCGCACATACCCCTCCAGTCATGTGTGCTTTAATGGGGCCAATCTCCCTTGACCATTGTAGTGTCACTGCGCCGATTTGTGGGATTGATCTAAGGTTTCTGTTTGTGCATTTGTCTGCCTGCTACATGCTACCCTGACTGTGAGTTACCAATTGGTGACTTCGGGTCTAGGTCTCAGAGCTTACCTGTCTATGTATTAGTGAATCAGGCTGGATGTGGAGTTCACAACAGGCGAATTCGTTAATAAAGATGCAATGTAGTTCTCATTAATTAATGTATGGTTTTAATATTAGTATTGACTTCTTCCATATTAACGTAGTTGACATAACATAAAAGCTGTATCCTGTTTTCATCTTCTTCGTCTCCTTCAGGGCTAGAGGTAGATGCCCCTCCATCCTTCCTTAATGTGCCGACTACTGTGGGGTGACATGATTCATCCTCGAGTATGTTGGTACTGAGAACTACCTCCTCAGGTCCCCTACAATACTCCATGGACAATCTATGCTCAGTTAGAGCTAACTCATTTGATACAACCACTATAACTCGCTCAAGCATAGTATCTATATTAGTCTTTCTGTTGGGTAGTGTGGTATGTCCCGCTACGTTTTGCTTTCCCGAGGTATTTTCTGGTGTTTAAATGTTGGTGTGTTCACCTGCAGGAAACAAAGTGCAAGGTCCTTTGGGCAAATGAAGGCCCTCGTCAAACAGTTAGCCCAGCCCAGCCTAATGCAGCCAAAGAGAACAAAGAATGTTTGCTGGAAGGCCCTTCCTTACTGAGCAACAGTGTCCTGGCAGATAGAAACCAGCCCCTGGGGGCAAATAGCAGGTAAACAAACTGCAGCTGTAGAAAGCAGTAGTAGGAAATGTTTTTACCCTAAAGAGATTAGGGTTAATGGGGTGGGCCAGCCCATCCTCGTCCAGCAGCAGCCGGGCGAGGCCTGGGTGCGACCTCTGCGCGACCTGCGCTGCTGGAGGTTATTGGACGCATTGAAGCACGCAGTGCGGGGGAAAAGGGGTCAGACCCTCTTCATTGGGCTTGCAGAAATATCTGGAATACCAAGTCCCTGGGCAGGCAAACGTTCAGTGCACTCCCTGCATGTCTTGTCCAGCATGAGATGGTTGGGCACTTTGAACCACGTGGTGCGTGGAAAAACAGGGTCAGCCCTTCCTCCTTGGGCTTGTAGAGATGTTTGGGACTGCGAGTTCCTGGGCAATCAAAAGTCCAGCAGCACTCCCTGTATGTCCCACAGCACTGTATTGTAAATCTGGGCGGTGAATTTTGACCCACAAAATATTTTGGCAATACCTCATTTTGTCTTGAAAAGTTGACAGGTAAGGGACACAGACTGCCTATGGGAGCACCGAGCTAAAGTCTAAAACTGAGCTGAGCCATCAAAAGATGTAAATCATGAAACATATGTCACAATAAAATATAATTAAGGCTCTTCAAAATAAAAAATGCCTTCTACATTGTTTCTGAGTCTCTCAATTATGATCATATCACTGAATTGAGTAACATTTATTGAACAATATTTTGGAATGTTTTTCAGGATTTTTGGCACCAATCCTTTTCACCACTCACTCACTATTTATGAATAACATAAATGCACTCACAAGTCCATCCATGTAATCAATCGCTCACCTATTCAGCGACTGCAGACCACCCTCTGAACTAACTCCCACATTGGTCCCCTTGCTGCCTCTGTGTCACCATTTTACCTTTTCTCCTCACACAACATGCTAGTTCCTCACACACTGTCCTTGCACCAGTCATCCATTTATTCACCATACCACACATCTAGCTATACCGACATTATCTAACTCAACTACTCATGCATGCACACATCTATTCATTTATTATTCAGCATTCCATTTATTCATATGTTGATGCCTCCTCACATTCATTCACTCACTCATCCACACAATCACGCACAAAAACAATTAACAAAGAACTTAAACATATTAGCCAGGTCTATTAGCTTTGCTAAAGCTTATTTATAATAGTATAGTTTATTATAGAATACTGCAGAAGCAATTGAGAAGAAGCAATGGTTGAAAGAATATCTTTAACTTCACATGTTAGCATGTTATTCAGAAATGGATAAGGAAGACTTCTAGCCATAAGATCCATGACATAATAACATACGACATTGGCTTTATGTCAAAGACTTTGCATTATACCCCATAAGAGGATGAACACTATGTTAGTAGGAGGTTAATCTTCTCCAAATGCAACACTAATCCTAAAATAAGTTGTGGCATCATCAATATTTATATTGGGTCTCAATTGTATTTCTACATGTCTTTCTTTGCTGTGACATGCAACATAGTCACTCCTGTTAGGCATTTCAGTAGGCAGGCGAGAAAGTTGTGGGCAGCACAGTGGCCTTCATGTAACCTTTTAATCAAGTAGTACAGTGAAAAAACACACTATCTTGTACAATAACTTTAGAAATTACCCCACACCACTAGCCCATAACTACCTGGAAATGCTGTCTTCATGGTTAATATTGGTTAGATGTAACCTTGGTACCAAAAGTCTTACCTGCAGGCCTTTGTTCCACATGATTGCACTCTCATTAATGACAAACTGCTCATCATAGGGAGCGCTGTTGTTGAAAGTTCCTACTTTCACATGGAGGATGGACCCATCCTGCAAACGGTGCCAGTTCAATATATCATAAACAGCAGGAGGGTCACCATTTTCATCAAAGTACACTTCATCTCCTGCTGGGTTTGTGAAATGCACATTCTTCAGATAGTGGAGAAGCTGAGGAACACAAATATTGGTCAAAGTTAGCCCATGCAGTATGTGGGTATTTTGTATGCAGAGATATGGTGCAGTAATTGTACTTTTTACACAATAGAGGGGCGAAGGGCCCATTACCCAGTCTTTTCTCCTCCCAGCATAATCAATCATACATCAAAAAGATCTGGCAGCTTTTCCTTGTGTTTCCTTTTCCTTATGCAGGATTATCACTGGAAAATGCAGGACCCTCACCCACATCAAAATGTAACATGCTTGTGGGACTCAAATGAGTCTCAGGTAGGCTCTACCACAATAAGTGGGAGTGAGGGTTTATTGTATTTATAGAGTAGTTCTCACTCGACATTAACCAAAGATAAAAATAAACATGAACAGTAAAAACTACCTAGAACTATCCTAACCTCTATTTTATTATTGGATGTCCTGATAGGAATAAAAACAGAAAAAGGATGATACCAGGTAACGTTAATTACCCTATCATCCTATGTTAATGGTCAACATGTTTGGGCCATCATCTAATATGCCCTTAAGTTCAGCGGCCTTCATCGGGACCTAAAGACTTTGCTTTACTCAAAAATCCCCTCAATATAGGAAGTTGCTCTTAAATAGTCCTACTGTCCTATATGGTATAAGCCAGGACATAGAAATCCATAGATCAAAAACTTCATGTGAAATGAATTTTATTTTAAAACTCTAAGATATTGTATCTTACATTATGGTACTCTGGAGAACAGTGTTCCAGGAGTTGTAAGAACATTGCCTAACCTGGGAAAACCAAGGGAGTGGCGCCCTATCTTCACACTTACTCTAAGGAATTGCCACTGGCAGAAATACTGTAGTTTTCCCTCCACCGATCATGGCGACGCTCCCTTGGGTTCCTCAGGCTTGGCAATGTTCACTAAAAACGCTATATCTAATAATCACTAGGTCTCTCAAAATAATTTTTCACTCCCCAAATAACATACTATTCCAGACTTCTCATTTGGCTGCAACCCCATTCTCTGTGTTGCACTAGGATACCAGCATCATGGTTCACATCTGAAATGAGGAACATTCATTTGTCTTCAAGACTCAGGAACATGGCATAAATTGTGCCTTCAAGAAAGATCCAGGGTTTCCCAAGGTGGAAATGACTTGGATTTGTAGCAGAGGAATGATATGACATCAACTACTGCCTATTGTAGCAAGCATTTCAAATTTCAAGCACGCTGATGTCAGGATTGAGCACTGCTAAGGAAATGATTTCCACACAATCACAGGGGTAGTGCTCTCAATGCAAATGAAGGAAATATTGGAGGAGTTGATTATTCTCCTCCTACTCACTGCCTTTGTCTATTCCAACATACGTCAAAGGCAAAAATGGCAGTGGTCCAAGTAATTGTCCGAAGATTGAGAAATCTGGGATGCATGTCAACGAGGTAATTTTGGCATTTCTCCTAGACTATGGCAAGGGCTTCATACACTACAGTAACATCTGCTTTGAGATGAATGGTATCTTCAGAAGAGGTGGAGTGCATTTGCCAGCATAAGGGAACAGGATCTGCCTAATCAGTATAAAGGAATTGATGTGAATTGTGGGATTTCCTAGATATGCAGGGGTTGGATATCTAATCCACGTGTGCGAGGATTTAGTTCAATGAACTACGCTGAGGAAGAAATACCATGGACTAACCCTGTTACTAACGCACTAGGCAGTCCTACGTGGGCAGTATTGCCTGGTTACTTATCAGTCCTGTTCATATTTCAGGGACATAGTGGTAATCCAAACAATCTTCCATTCTGGAATACCACAATGAAGAATAGTACTAGGACCAAAGTAACAGGGATTTGTTTGAAAAGTCTTAGCCCAGTAATTAAAATGTGCACGGTAACCACATAGCATAAAAATTGAAAAGTAGTTATGTATGCCATAAGCAGCAAGCATAAAATGAATGTTTCTACTATGTTTATAAAGTTCCTAGCATCTCAACATCCTCAAGCTCCTTTTAAGTGCTACATTATACCTTTAGTCAAAGCATTTACCAGCAAGTTTGCCTCTCGATGGGGATGATCGCACATCATACTTGTGGGCACCTAATGCAACTGTCCTTTATCAGAGATCGGCCAGGGTAGGAAATGCACTCTAGCCGATAGAGCATCCTCTGCTAGGCTTCCAGGCTCAATTCTCTGACTGAGAGTGGCTGGTTAGGCAATCTGGCATGACCTCTATTGATAATCTTAGTTCAATGACCTTTCCCAATCAATAGACAAATCCTGGGCATTATACAGTGTCTGACCACTTATGTGATCTTACATTTACAAAATTGGACTCAAAGACATGAAATGTTTAAAAGACTAATCTATCAGGGCTCAAAATGTGTCAGTTCTCTCCACATGTTGATTTTAAGCAACCATTAGTCATGCCTTGAAACCTACATAGCAAGGGCTGTATTAGAACCGTGGAGCTTGTTGTTGAAGATCATCAGCAAGAAGTGATCAGCCATGAAAATGACCTTCACATACATGTTCGGCTGAGAATATGTCGACGAGAAACCGAAAAAAAGCTAACAACCTACCTAAAAAGGGAGTCTGTCACGATTTTCACAACAGAATGAATCCAGTTCAGTTTTTAAGTGTGTACAATGCAAAATTAAGACAAATACTCCTGCCAGAGCCACCCTATTCTCACCATTATACATTTTATATTCATATAAATGAGATTTTCTGACTTTGCAGTATTTCCGCAGTACTGGTAAAATGCCCATTTTGCCTTTTATTCTGGGGTAACTTTTTTCCCGTTACTTTTGGAGTACTCCAGTACCAATCTTACTCCAAAGAAAAAAATATTCCTTAGCCTCCCTCCTGACAAACCACCAACCCCATCTTTCCACAGTGAGGAAGTTGTTGACAGTGCCTAACCTGTGACAAAGCCCTGCATCCAATCGTCCATGCCCTATGCCCCAGTCGTCAGGCAGAACTCCACTGCTAGAGTGTGCAAATCCCCCTGCTATGCAAAGAGGGAGTAGCACACCTCACCCTGTCCTAACAGGCGACCAACCCCCACTTTGCAAGGTCGTCTGGCATGTGCAGTGGTAGTTGGCTGCAGGGCATGGTGGGCGGATAACCACCACCACCCCTGTGCACCACTTCTGGTCAGGCTCTGCCCCCAACGCCAAGCACAGTGGGGGGTTGGTCACAGGACCTAGCATCTGGTCAGGAACGGAGTCCAACCCTTCACTCCGGAGGACAACCCCCAGTCTTCACAGCCTACTGCAGTACCATGAAAGCTGATGCGAGAAAAAGCTTCCTTGACCAATCAGACAGTTGTCATTTTAAAACGTTTTCGGCACCTCAGGACTCCCACAGGACCAGCTGTCCAGATGTATCTATTTTATTAACCCCTTCCTGACCACGTCGAACACTTCTTTAAAAGCAAATTTCTCGTAAACAGATTTACACCAAATAATGAAAAGCATGTCCTAAGTTGTTACCAAATTTGGCATAATACCTTTCAGCTATTTCTTTTCTATAACTGCAATATGAGTTTCCTATGGGAATTACCATGGGAAATCAATGTTTGGGGCCCCCCTTTTTCTTAGTCCCCACTTGCCAGATCACCCCGAAACTATCCAGGGTGGTGCTGAGGTGGGTGAACTTATTTTTGAAAGTTTTGTGCAGTTTTGTCAGATGGCACCAACGTTATTAGCCAAACATAAATACCTCTTTCTATGGAAACTCAGACTTAACTATAACAGATGTCATGTTGGTTTCACAATATTGCTCTACATTATTGTATACCATAAGTTTCCCTAGGTTTCTTTTTACATCAACAGCAAGTACAACCTGACTGTGCCTTGCAATGTGGGCTCCAAACATGCACGTGTGAGAGTGTATGTATGTATGTATGAATATGTATGTACATAGACACACATATTGGGAACTGTACCCCTGTAAACCCATAAGCCATTTGTCTCATCACAGGATAACTCAGGTTAAAACTTTGTGCTGTGGAATAGTCCAATGTGATCACATGCTTATATGAGTTTATTAGGTGTCAAGCTTGTATTCCTACTCCAAATACGAACAATTGATACACAAGTTTGATGTTACTTGACTAATAATAATAACATTTTGCTTGTAACGTTCAGGATAATGGCTCATTCTCTAGACAAGCAACCCTGGAGGACTCATGTCTCTCGCAGGTGACCCCTTGCTGCTCCCCAAGCCTGAAGTTCGATTATGAGGATCTGCCACAGCCCTTGCAGGTAAGAGCAGGGGGGCCAGGTGGGGGTGAGGGTTGGATTTTGACAGACGATGACAATGGAAAAAAATATATATATTATATATCGTCATCGTCCTTTGAAATCCCCCCTCCGCTCACCCAGCCCAACCACGCTTACCTGCATGGGCCGTGGCTGATCAGGAGGATAAGTAGGTTGTACTGGGGGGGGGGGTTGTATTCTCCTATTTCTAAACCTATAGACTTGCTTTATTTTGTAATGTTTGTTTATCTTCTTTCTATTGCTTTAACTATCTTCTGTCACTGTCAATGACACTTAACCCTGCTCACAACGGGCAAAGCACACAACCAGGATATCGTGCTTTAAGGGTAGAGGAGTACAATAGGTAACCAATTTGTCATGAACCTATGAAAGAATTTTTAAATGTGAAATATATGCCAATAGAAAAAAAGCTGGCCCACCTTGCATAACAGTATACTTAGAATTCATAAACATGCTTAGCCAGGTATAAGAGTGCTATCCTTGCGTACAAACGGGCTAAATCACCCTGTCAAAAGCAGAAAGATAACTGTCTACTGCAGTAGGTTCAGGGTAACATAGGTCTTTTTGCAGGAAACTAGGATCTGTAAGAAGGAAGGATCCCATATGAGTACTCACTGTATTGTGGAAGCTGCCTAGTCGCCAGCATAAAAAATGAAAATAGAGTTATTGCTTTGTTTTAACAAAAAGAAGGCTCATTAGTATTGTCAAATTAAAAAGATAAGGAAAGTAGGTGACTGATTACAAAAACATAAAAAGACAAACCTGAATTATTTGTAATCCACATATAAAAAATCTCACAGTAGCATCCCCTTCTTCAGAGTAAATCTTTTTTTAATAACCTAACCACATTTTATTGATTTTCAGAGAGGAAACATCATAATACACAGTAGACAAATCCGCAAGTCTATAGAGGAATCACAGAGTCAAATGACACACACCATTATCACATATCCAATACATGATATTCCCACCACCTGCCCCAAATCTTGTTGTTTCCATGGACACCCTTGAACCTCATAAATGTGTTGTTCCTGGTGAGTGCACCAGTCCGTGCCCCTCCTCCATTCCCCAAATCAACGGATGCCGGAGATTTCCACTTGTGTGCAATATCCTGTTTGCCCACCAGTATGTTAACTCCAACAAAGCCAATCCCCCCCCCACCTCATCTCGTAGACCCACTAGGGCAATCCTGGGGCTGAGGGTAAATTGGGCAGTCTAGGACCAAAGAATGTTCCCTTTCAGTCCTTTCCCAAAATTGGGCCAGTGCTGGGCAAGCCCAGGCCATGAGAAAAAATAAACTTCCGGCAAGGAGCATTGCACACATTGAGCCAGAGTATCCCCGTCTGATCAGTGTATTCATTGGGGGGGGGGTTGTCAAATAAGGGAGGTGTAGGTAATTTATTTGGATGATGCGTAGTCGGGCTGGGATGGCCAGTTCTCTGGGAGTAAAGCATGCTTCACACCAATGATCATCATCAACACCCCCACTCACCTTTCCCACTTCCGGCGTTATATGTAAACCTTCTGGGGTTGTTAATGATGAGAGAGCGAGATGTTTTTGAGATAGTGCCCTTACCCATTTTCACCATCAAGATCTTGGCTTAAAGAGGACTAGATTCTGGGAAGCGTGTCTCATTGAGTAGGTGTTCTGGCAAGCCATGGCGCAGCTGCAGATAGTGACAGAGCCAATATTGTTCCAGCATCTCCTAGAATGACATCATGTCATTCCCTGGCCAGAAATCCTCCAGGTGGGTGATCCTTATTTTGTCCAACTGAGCAAAGAATTGTAGGCTCCCTGTATGGTGCAGCCATGTTCCCTGACACAACAGGGTCAGTCCAACAAAGTAGGAGAGTGAATGGGGGATGGGGCTACCATAGAGTAGGCCCTGAAGACCGCAGAGGCCAAAGAGGATTAGTTTTGCCCAATAGGCAGTGTTGTCCAATTCCCCGTTAAACCAGTCGTGTATCGTTAGGATTTAGGCATCGAGGTAGTAGCCATGTAGGTTTGCTATCCCCATCATAGGGATAGTGTGTGCTGTTGACAAAGGTCACGTGGTGGTGGCTCCCTGCCCAAAGAATGGTGGTGATTTTTTACATCAATGTTTGAAACCATCATCTGGAAATTGGATGAGAATTAGCAAGGATAAATAAGAAATGTGGAAGATGATTGAGTATTTGGGCAATCAGAGGGCGGAGAGGGGCCACCGGGGGTGATCGCTTAGTCAAAGATCGATGTGCCGCCTCCACTATGAAGCAATGAGAGAGTCTGTCAGCAGAGACCCAGGATCAGAGTCATTCTTCCAACAGGTCTCTTGCACCGAAAGTCTCTATCCCCTCGGGTAAGCCAATGAATCACAAGTGGAATGTGGGGCGGAGTGTTCTAGGTTGTGTCCATTGGGAAAACTGTTTGCCCTGACTGATAGGTTCTGAAGTCCTATGTGAATAAAGCTTCCCCTTAATTAGTCACATGTAGTGTGGTGTACTGTCATTTCAAATTTAGGCAATCGACTATATCAGCAGAAAATCACATACTTTGGCCTAACAATTCAGATTGGACTCCTTGCAGATGATCAGGATGTACCTCTACTACCTCTGCTTTAAAGTTTGTGAACTTCGATTGGAATTTCAACAGATTTTGTGCTGTGTGAGAAAAGATTCCCATTCAAAGTGCAAGACAGGTATAAAAAACTTTGCACCTATTACTGATCTTACATTGCAGTGCGACCCGCTATTAGGAAGGGCGCCCTTGGCACGCCCCTTCCTAAAAGCGGGTGGCAAACCCTATTTTTCAAATCGGTAATAGGTTACCGACTCACAAAATAAGGTTTGTACATAGGCAGACCTATTTTGCGGTTGCAAACACCACGATTTCCTATTTGCGACTGCAAAAAACGGTCGTACATCTGGCCCCTAGAGTTGAAGGGTCCACTAAGTAGTTTGCTACCCATTTAGCGTCACCACTAAAAAAAGCCTAGGCTGTGGGAATTGAAAGAAAGTAAAACACAATGAAACTGGTGACTTCAGTCTTCTATTCTAGCTATATACCTTTTAGCTTACAGTGGAATGCTTGCAATGTATTACCTGCCAAGGTTCGAAATTATGCACACTGGCACAAACTCCTCGGAGAAATGGTCCTTTTCCAGGCTGACAGGTCTGCAGGTCTTGTAAAGCATGTGCTGTTGCGTAAACAGCATTGTAAATGTTGTAAGTCAGTCTGAAGTTGTTAACATCAAGAACATTTTCATTCAGATCCTCTAGCCTTTCTGATCCAGTACACTGTGGTCTGGCCATAGTCTCATTAGTCACACTGCTCTGCCAAGTGCAGCCAAATGATTGTTCCCAGAACTCTTTTGTAAATGGCTCCTCTGGTTGTTTTAGTGGATTGAGGCTATACAGATAGTTTGCCAATCCCGGGAGAACTCCTTTTCTGCTGGCAAATCCAATAGTCCCAGCCAATACCAGTGAAAAATCAACTATGGACAGGACGGATGAGCTGGCCCAGCTATGAGTGGCAATCCAAACCTTTCCGGTGACATTCTGCCTGGCCATCTCTTCCAGAAGTAAACTCATGTAAGGCTCAGTTGCAATAGCCACAATCGCATTGGCTGAGGACTTCTTCATCATCTGCCCTGCTTGAATCGTTCTTTGCCTGGAAAAGGAAACAGGTAAGTCTTCCAAGAATGCTACACAGGCTCCAGCCTGCAGAATGTCATCCTTTATCATTTGCATGGTAGACTGAACAGCTCCTTTCTCCATGGAAACCAGCCCCACCCAGGTCCAGCCAAAGTGCATAAGTAACCGGACAATCGCTTTGCTTGTCATTCTGGAATTGGGCAGAGTCCGCAGAAAGGAAGGGTACTGAATCTTATCACTTAAGAGATGGAGATTGGACCCATGGCTGATCTGTGGACATATGGCAATAAATATGGAGCATGTTAACAGAAACATAGTATTCAAAATATAACCTATTCACATGCATCTAGCTATAATAACCAGGCATAAGAAGGAGGAAGCTGTGAAGAGAGCTACTGAACATGAAAGCTATACTGGCCTTACAACTTAGTACAACCGACCACATTTTGTATGGAAGACGCCATTGTAAATCTGAACATAAGATGTCTTGTAGAAATCAATATAACATCTTCAAAACATGCATATTACTTTGATGTATATTCCTTAATTATAAGCCACGTTTTGCTTTCTTAGATATTATCGATATGGGAAAATTAGTACTTGATGGGCAGCCAAACAAGGGGAGAAATGCCCCAGGAACTGTTGGTGGATGGGAGGTAGGGTCCAGAGCACTATTAGTTGGATCTTTGGACTATTCAGTAGGTTGAGGTGGGGCAGGTGATATATTTTAGGGTTTTTTGAGAAACAAGACACCATTTTAGGTTAAGGTGACATGGTGGCTGGTAGCAGTCAGGCAAGGCATGCACATTTTTCAGGTTGAAGTGAATGCAGTCAGGGTTAGGATGCTGGATGAGAGGGTAACCACCAAGCTCTGCCTTCTTTACAGGATGGAAGGTGAGAACCTTATTGTTTGCAGTGTAATGGACTGGCCAGCGTTTGCAGAGCATCGTAGGGTGTGGTGTCGGCAATCTTCCCTTGCTTATTGGGGAGGTCTTGTGGTGCCTTCTTGGTGATGGAAAAGTGAAGGTTGGGAGTTGCCTCCTTTGGAAGGCATTTGTAGCAGCCACCAGGTACCTAGCTGGTGGGATCAAAACATAAAGGATGGAGAACTCGGCCAGATTGGTATACAGGAGGTGATGGATGAAGATAGTGAGGAGCTAGTTTTGGATTATGAGGACGATGAGCTGGAAGAAGGAAAATTGATGGAAAGTTGTGAGGTCTGATCAGGTCCAGAATAGCACTGATGGTTGTGGCATGGGGGGAGCAAAATTGGGGGTAGGGGGGGTGAGTAAACAGGCTTCATTGTGAGCTATTCAGGATAGAGTTGGAGTCACGGTGACACGGCGAGTGAGAAGACACATGTGGGGATGGTGGAAGACAGGTGGCTGGCTGGGTGGAAAGTTTTGGTGCTGTAGCCCTCCTAGGACCTAGGTAAGCATTTGAAAGAAAGTGGGCAACCTATCATGATTTTCAAGAGAGTAGAAGCAGGGGGTGACGAGCAGGGCTATGGTGAGAAGTAAGGTTTTGAAAGAGGAGGTATGTGGCAGACGGGTGTGTGGACGGAAGATTTGGAGGTAAAGAGGGAGTGAACGACGTAGAGCAGGTGGCAAGGAGGGGGGGAAAGATTTGGAAGGGGAAGGTTCAGTAGGTAAGAGAATGAGGACATCAAAGGACTAGGAGGAAGAGGTGCAGATGAGCAAAAGGGAAAGTATGGAGTTTAAGATTAAATAGTTGCCTTTTATGGGGATCCCGTCGACCTTGTAGGTGCATCTTATGGTGTCTACAAAGAAAATAATCGGATTGGCAAATACATGGAAGTGTTTAAGCAGTTGTTTTAAAAAGTGCAGGCTATGGAGGGGTCAAAAAAGGAAGAGAACAGTTTTGCTAAAAGGCCCAGAGTTCCTGTCACAATCGAAAATTAGACAACAGTGTGTTTAATATACAGAAACTTGAATTGTAAAAATGCCCAGAGTTGCTCTGTCCAAGTTCATGGACATCATATGAAAGCCCCAGATTATTTTGGGGAGTTAGGCGGGCGTCTGGTATGATAAGAAGTTCAGGGCCCAATTGATCCCATACGCAGAAGGAAAGTGCGGGAGCTTGATAATGATTTATAGCTGCGTACAAAGGGCTAGACCAGCTCTGACAGTTTTTACCACATATGGGCTGCCAATAGTCCATCAGTCACTCCATTCAAGGGCATCCCACCTAGGGTGGGAGCTGTGGGTAGAGGACAGGAGGGACAGACAGGAGCATGTTGGGCATTCAGCAGAGGTTTATGAAATAGGGAGTACTGCAAGTTCCACCATCAATCCTCAAAGTCTGCATCTAGAAACCCACATATCCAAACAGGGATAATGCTGGAAGTACACAAGGCATGCAGGTGGTAGTTTGGAAGCAGCCTGTTACAAGGGGGGTAGAGCTGTACAGGGACCTTCAGGAAAAAACTCATACACTGGTTAAGTTGCATAGATTGGCATACTGACTTCAATGTACAGTAAAACAGAGGATGCCAGACCTTTGTGGGAGAGGCTTTAGAAGGGGTTTCAGATGGTGTACACTGGGCCAAGGGGTAGGAAAACTTGAAATCAGTTAAAGAACACCTTCAAGACGTGAAGGAGAAATTGGAGGAAGAGGTTTTAGAAGGCATAGTGGCAAACCAATTTGATGCGTGGCCTCTGGAGTTCTTGATTGTGCCTCCTATTGATACAGTGCCAAAGAAAGAAAAGGGGCAAATTAGGTTGATTCAACACTTATCATGGCCACAAGGGCAGTACATGAACGATTATATATATGAAGAACTGTCATGAGTATCATACCTGTAGGTTGATGTGTCTATTGAACTGCTAAATGAGGTGGGTGAAGAGTCATGCATGGCAAAGAGTTACATCAGAGCCTGATTTAGAGTTCGACAGACAGGTTAGTCCATCAAAAATGTGACAGATATTCCATCCTATATAATGGACTTGTAATATGGCGGATGGTATATCCATCAAGTTTGTGTAACCCAGTCTACAAAACGCTAAATCAGGCCCTTAGTCTGCATTCCGTCTGTTGCCGGCGCAACCTGCAGACTGTGTTAATAGGGATACAGTTTGATGGACAATGATATGTGGACAAAGCTTTACGTATGGTCTGCTCCATATCATGCACACAAAGGAAGAGGTGTGGCGCCACGGCCAGGGCGACTGACTCCGGAATCTGGGGATCACGGTTCGATCCACGGGGCTGGCAGCAGATTAGCCCAGCACCATGTGACTCTGGTCAATAGCTTGCTTAATCTTCCTAACTGCCCCCAGCGCCTAGAGACCATAACGGGTGATTGTTCGAGCTTTACAAATGTGGATTATTATTATATTACCCTGTTTGAGTGGTTGAGCCTATTTCTTAAATGCCAGCTTACATTTGGAACAGGTCAGGAAACAGTGACACATTACTTGGATGCATTTTATACTTTTAGTGCACTCGGCTTTATGGGCTGCCAGGGAAGCAGGCTAGTTTTAAAGAGCTCATAGAGGACATAGGGGTGCTGTTAGCAATCAAAAAGATGGTGGAATAATATATGGTTATGAGATTTCTGGGGACTGAAATGAATACAGTATAAATAGAGGCAAGGTTGGTTGAGGACAAGCAATTGGTGATGGTTGAGTTGATTAGCACCATGTTGGTGAAAGAAAAAGAGCGGGTGTTGAGGTTAAAGTGCTTTTAGGGCACTTGAACACTACATGCAAAGTAGTCAGGACGGGTAGGACATTTTTCAGGAGACTGGCACAAGCTTTATCAGTATTGTCACTGCCTCACCACAGGCTGATGTTATCAGCAGGTATTAAGGAAGACTTGAGGATGTTGTGCTTATTTTTGGAGCATTTCAATGGCATCAGAATTTGAGAGCTTTATGAGGAAGCAGAATGGGATGTGCAGATATTTTCTGATGCAGGTGGGCGATCAGGTTTTGATCTATACTGGCAGGGCCATAGGAGTGCAGAGCAGTGGCCTGATCAGTGAAGGAATGGTGGAAAAGGTATATTTTTCCTGGAGTTTTCTACTTTGATAGTGGTATTGACATTGTGAGGTGACAGATTTGGCAACAAAAAAGTGCAATTTAATATTGACAATACGGATGTGGTGCAGATAGTCAACAGACAGTTGGCAAGGGACACACCAGTCCTGAAACTGTTAAGTCAATTATTATAAGACTGTTTACATTGAAACACATTGTTCAGAGCATGTTATGTCCTGGGGAGTGACAATGACATTGGGGACGCTGTGTCTCCTTAACACTGAAAGAGATTCTGTGGGCTTGCTTTGGAAGCAGACTTGGAGAAAACGTCAGTGCCAGAGAAGCCATGGTTTATATGGACTAGAGGATCGTGCAGTTGGTAGTGGATGCCTTAATGCAGTCTAGGAGAAAGGTGCATGCAAAGGCGTGGATAGAATGTCTCGGGTCAGAGTGCGACAGAGAGGCAGTGAGGTGCATGTCTGAAGACGTGGTACATTTTATCATGGATATGATAGACAAAGGTTGGTCTAACGTTACCAAAGTGGGTAAGTTGGCGGGTATCGACTTTGTGGATAAGTTGCTGTAATAATATGCCTCTTAGCTGGTGAGCTGGGAAAACAGTTGCTAGAAAGGTGGTAAAGAGAGAAAGTTAATGGGAGGTGTAGACAGAAGCCTTAGTTAGCCCTGCCCAGAGTGATGCAAGTGTTACATCCAACAAGTCACATCAAAGAAGAGGCGGTTTTGTTCTCATTGCTGATGAGCTGGGTGTTCTTGAGGCTGTTTCCGGCTATTTGGTTTGCTGTAGGGCAGATATGGGGGAGGTGTGAAGTAGGAGGATGAAGAGCTGCAGTCTGGGAACATTGGGATTCCCCTTAGGCTGCCAAAACATATCAGAGAGGGCAACAGGAAGGAGAGTGCAGGTAGAAACTTAAGATAGATGTGGCAACAGAGGCTAATATATGGAGTTGGTCCAGGGATAGATAATTCAGCTGGGGATGTGACATGACTTGAAGGAGATAAAAAGCAATTGCAGTGCGGCATTTCTGTTGGGAATGGAGCTAATTCCTAGGAGAAAATGGTGGGAGGCAGAAAGACCGGCAGCCACAACAAATGACAGGTGAATAAGGAATTGTGCAAATTCTAAAGTAAGAGGCCATGGGATTTCCCATGGAGATGGTGTTCATTTGTCTGAAGTGGGGGTGGATTTGTATCTGATGCAGCTTTGTATGGCATTGGCAGAGGCTTAGGGGGTTTGCTTATGGCAGGTGGGTTAGGAACAAGGAGGGGAGGAGGCTCTGGAGGGACAGAAAACCCTCCAAGTAAGTCTTTCTGTGAGTGGCGGCTTGCCAAGATGTTTTCATGGTTTTAATCAGATTTATTGCTGTTGAGGTGGGTGAAGCAGTTTGAAGGGAGGGTGGAAGTAAGTGGAAACTTGCAGAAGCCAGAAGGTTAAAATGTACAGGTTATGAATTAAAGTTAGTACATAATGTAGAGTATAGTTATAGTGGCAGACATTTGGGCTGGGGAAATTGTGCGGGACAACTAAAGGTGGGAGGTAGGACAAGCAGTAGGTGAAGAGTGATGTACAGTCAGGAAAAATGTGTTGTATGGCGATTTGTCTAGGGTAATAAAACATTTGCTATGTGCCCTTTCTTCATTAAAGCAGCCCTTTCCACACTGCAACTTGTCAGTGGTCTCTTCTGCACCCTCTCTCCCAACTTTATCTCGTTCTGACTGGGCATACATAGTGCACACCTCCAAAGGAAATGTATATATCCGGGGAAAGCTTTTGACTGTATGTTTCTATATTTACAATATAATATTGTTCCTTTCATATCATTACACCCTTGTAATTATATATTTTTTTATTTAGTACACAGTCTACCCGAAGGTTTTGGAGCACCAATAGGAAGGCGTGGCCAGAATAACAGGATGTTGAGCCAACGCAAGACTCAAACCTGGTTCCCCAGCTCCAAAGTTGGAAGCACCAGCCATTACGCCACATCCTCTCCCTTATGGTATGCTATGCTCCATGTCTTCCTCTGTAGCCCAATCTACCCTTTTGCCTCTTCTGAGGCTGTTTGGGCTTTTTCTAGATCTGAATCTCCTTATTTTCCTAAACCTCACTGCTGTCTTTCACTGAAAAATATCCATGCATTTTCCAATAATTCTGGGTGAGGTTGGAAAAGTTTATCGTTCACACAATACACAGTGTGACATCATAATATAGATTGTGAATGAAGGCATTCATTTTTTGTTATCTTTTAAACATTTACACATCTCTTGCTTCGAAATCCAGATAAAAGTCACTTCCGAGAGCAAGAGCCTATCTTTTAGAATGTCCTGAACCCATGCACCACATGTATTTGAGAATTTTTTAAATCACAGACACATTTCAGAAATGCCAAGGTTTTCCTCATTAGTGGTGGAGTTCGCAGAGTTTTGCCCACTCCATGCTCTGCTTGGACTGCAGAGTTTGGCAAAAACTCTGCCAACCCCCGCATGGCAGAATTTCTCTCAGACGTGGCTCAACAAACAACATTAAGTTGGCGAGCGCAAGAGAGAACAATGAGCGCTAGACCACCTCCCAGCGAGATTTTTCAACATGGGCGGTCGGAGAAGGCTACAACCACTTGCGTTGAGAAAGTTGCCGCTCGTGTTGCAAAAACTGCTGCTAGAGTAGGGAATCTATTTCAACCGCAGTAGAAAGAAGCACTGCCCTCTGGTGGGCCTAGGTGCCATGTGTGCTGATTTTACAGTATGGGACAAGATTTTGGCACTAAAAATCATCACGAACAGTGTGACGAACAGGAATTCCACCGCTCGCAGAAAATCAAGAGAATCGTTTGGAGTTTTTGTGTGGAGTAAAACTCAGCGTATTCCGCTCACCCCTAGTTTTCATCCTATGAAATAGGGATTTCAATTCAGCCTCAAAATAACGGCAGTTCCAGCAATAAAAGATGATTACATTGAGTGGTTAAACGAGGGCCCATCGGTTCAACATTTTTATTGCCAATGTGGACCAAGAGTTGATACATTTAAGTTTCCCCCACACATAAAATAGAACAACTCAACTTCTCCGTACTGTTTTATGCCGATCTTACTGCATTATTTGCACACACTCCTGCTGGCATCCAGCAGAAGTTAAAGGAACTGTCAAACTATAGTAATAGGCCTAAATTCCTGACTGACATCAGTAAAAGCAAAACATAGAAATGTTGGCTCTCATCATGATTACAGAGATGGAAATAAGGTAACTATTTATATTGTTTCATGGGGTTTTAAATGGATGCTGTCAGCTGGTAATCAAATTTTGTTTTAAACTCCTTAAGTGAACAATTCTGCAAGGAACTGAGGGGCATATTATCAAGGGATTTATCTCCGCTTTTTTGGCTTTAAAAGTCAAGAAAGTGGAGATAAAATGATCTCCCTATTACCTAGCTGTCGCTAACACCAGTTAGCGACAGCTAGTAGGAGATAGCGACCATCTTGGGCCCCACTTTGCATGTCAGAGAAATTTATCACTAATGACATGCAAAGTGGGCGTGCCAAGATGTTAGCGACTGGAAACAGTCGCTAACATCGCTATCTCCTATTACCAACTTTTGGAGATATTCGCACTAAGCGCGAATATCTCCGAAAGTAACACCTGCCCTGAGCAGTTCTTAGCCATGTTATCCAATGGGAGGTGGATAACATGGCTAAGAGAATTAGCTCGGTAATGCATGAATATCGCTGACTTTTCAGCGATATTTATGCATTGCGGACGATTTTTATCGCATTTGCGATAAACCTTGGTAATACCAAGGTTTATCTGCGATAAAAATCGCCGCAGGTCGGCGATACATTTTTGTCTCTAACCAAGCAATAGCGATATTTATCGCTATTGCTTGGTAATATGCCCCAGACAGCTTTAATAAGACATATGAAGGACCATATACTCTACATGCCTTAAAAAGTAGCAGTCTCTTTGCTATCGTATGTGACACTGATTTGGTGGACCGATTGCTGAGTAAATTTAAATGTTATCATATCTTTTTGGAAACAGCTGTTAGGCCTTCAATAATCAATTCCACTTTAAGGTATAAGACAGACACTTTTTTAATATGGCTGTGTAGAAGGCAACTGTGCTTTAAACCTCCAATATTTGTTTAACCACAACTGACAATCTCTTTGGGTCATTCCCTAAAAAACGTTAGGTTGGATACAGACAGCTTCTGTTGGCTGGAAAATTTAAAGTCAACATACGTATAACACACACACCTTTTGTTTGAATGTTTTTAAACTGATCCTGGACAATCAACCACATTGCAATATATACTGAATAAATGGCAAAAAATGTCCAATAACTTAGAGTAGGTGACTTTGGATGTTTTCCTTGTTCGGCAGAGTAAAAAGTTATAGACAAAAAACTTGATTTAGGACAAGTACTTGTCTACAAATGGATGGGTTAGGCATGATGCACATCCAGAGTGTGCAAACATTCCACTGTCTCAGAAGAGGGAGAAAGATACGTTCGTTTGTTGGAGGTGGAGTTGTGCTTGATGCACATATTGCCGACTAGTGTTTGGCAGTGTCACCTATTGGATAATTCCACTCGGCATGCACATTTTGGACTTAGTGTTTATTTGCTCAATTTGTTTGCTAACTCATTTTCCCTTACAAGGATTTGGAGACCGAGGTTTCATGCTGGGTTAGAGCGGGAGTAATTGTGAGGGGTGAAGACCGTCCTCGGAAGCTCAGTGCGAGAAGTGCAATCCTATTTCTATTTTGAGTGGGCTCCTTGTGGGACTACAGATTTGGGCTCTGTTCAGTAGTGTTGGCTTACTTTTGGGCGACAGTGTCATTTTTTTGGCTTCCTGACAGGTAGGCTTTGTTTCCAAGAAGAGAATTTGAGTGTGGCCAGTCCTATAGTTTTTCTCTTCACCTACGTCCTCTTGAAGGGTTGTAAAAATAATGACAGGGCGTGGCCCTAGGAGCCTCAGGTCTCCTTCCACACTGGGGGGCATATTATCAAGGACCGGTGTTAAAATTATCTCCGTTTTATCTCGAGGAAACTGCCGATAAAACGACGATAATGGGCTTGATAATGCGCCCTTCTTAATTCCCATAGAAGCCCATGTTCTGATGTTAACATGGGCTTCTATGGGAATTAACAAGGGTGTATTATCAAGCCCATTATCGCCGTTTTATCGGCAGTTTCCTGACGATAAAACGGCGACAATTTTAACACCGGTCCTTGATAATATGCCCCTTAATCTTGGCCAGTCTTTTCCTGCTGCCTGAGTTTTGTGGTCATACCCCCTATTCCCACTGGGAGGCTAGAAGAGTGGTCAAATAGGTTTATACCAGAGATGGCTGACTATCAAACCTGCAAATACAATGACTATGTCAAATATGAGAAGGACCCTGCTGTGTTTGTGGTAGAAGAATCCTTATTGAAGCCCATGATAATTCTGTACAGGACTCAGCTAACAGGGCTCTAGTCAAGGCACTACGCCCGTTCACCAGACCACTTAAAAGATACATCCAAATATAGTACTCAGCAGCATCTATGCTCCCCTGCCCCTAGGTCAGAGCTTCTTAGACCATTTAGTAGAAATGTGTGGCTCTTTACTCGATGACATAACATAACATGTGTATTTGTAAAGCGCACATTCAGCCGTAGGTACCTTGGCACTGAATAACAGATGTTTATTGTTAACCAACTCAATGGTACTAATTTTATCGACCTCAGATGGATGAACGGCTGAGTGGACCCACCATGATTTGAACCTGTGCCCTTGAGGTCAAACACAAGCCCCTGTAGTGGAAGCATTAGTCCACTGAGGCACCAGACCCAGCCTATTGGCTTCCAGGGGTTGGTGGAATTGGAACAATGTAATGTGCCCGGACATAGACAGATGGCAACCCTCTGGCACTACAGCCAGACCACACGAGTACAAATTAAAGACCCTGACTGATATGGTTGGGTGGGTGGATGATTGTAGGACACAGCATCCTAGTGATGCTGGCTACACCTTTTCCTGCCACACCCATTCATCCTACTCCAGAATTGACTACATATTTATCCACTGGTCCTTTGTGCAGAGAGTACTGATGGCAATGATCCTCCCCAGAGGTCTATCAGACCATTCCCCTGTTGCAGTTCAACTTCTGATAGGCCTGCATCGATCCTCATTTAGATGGCTGCTTTCAGTGTGGCAACTGCCGGACCAGTCGTATCGCACGCATATCAGCAACGCACTCCTGAAGTATGTCTCCCATAACGAGATGACAGCGTCTTCCGCTTGTGTACTGTGGGAAGCCATGAAGCTCATGATCCGGGGGTGTACGTCAGTCACTGCATGACCAAACACAAATGACGTAGACAGTCACTAATTCATTTAGAAGTGCTCATTATGGCACTGGAGCATCAGGCTTGGGCTAGAGATGAAGCCACATCCTGTTGGCAGTTACGCATGCTGCAGCAACAATACCAAAGTAGGCTGCTGTATGAGGCTCGTGGGGCATGGCTTGCGACACAGAGTAGAATTTACCAAGAGGGTGACAAGTCGGGGAGACTTCTCTACCAGTTATGCCAACAGGCACAGACCCATACCCTACTTCCGGGAATTCAGGACCCGGACAATGTACTGGTGACAGACCATGGGGTGATTGCTAGGAGCTTTGCTGCCTACTACCAAGACCTATATAAACCACATGAGGTCCTAGATGTTTCCACGATCAAGCACTTTTTAGATGACACTCCACTGAAGGCCCTCTCTGAGGAAGCCTGAGAGTCACTAGAAGCCCCTCTTTCATTGGAGGAATTAACCACCGCATTGGCATATCTACGCACTGGGAAAGCAACGGGTCCCAACAGCTTCCCCAGTGATTTCTATAAAGCATGTATGGCCCATCAAGGCCCATTTTACTTAGATGCTGTGCAAGAAGCAGTCCAAACTACATACATGCTTACAGACTAGGGACATGCTGAAATGGTTGTGTTTCAGAAACCAGGACTGCCCCCGGAACTCCATGCCTCTTACCGGCCAATCTCCCTTCCTAATGTGGAGGCGAAGCTCCTCGCCAAAGCGCATACCACTAGACTTCTAGCTCATCTCCCTGACCTGATCCACCCGGACCAGGCGGAATTTATGCCTCAGCGTGCCACACGACACAACATACTTCGTGTACATAACTCGTTAGCTGCCGTGGATCACCTGTGTCGTACAGCGGCTCTACTTCGGGCCAACATTGACAGGGCGTTTGACTCTGTCAGCTGGACCTACTTGTTTATTCTCCTGAAACTATTACATTTTGGCCCTCGATTATTATCATACATCCAAATGTTACACCACGGATTGATAACATCTGTACGTATAGCGCGCAACGTATCTCCACTCTTTCCTATTGGCCGGGGCACCAGTCAAGGCTGCCCACTATGTCCATTACTATTTGCATTGGCCATTGAGCTGCTTGTGACTTGGGTTTGTTTGAATGCCCAGATTCGGGGCTTTGAGTGGTCGGACTAAATTTCAGATCGAATGACCCTATACGCAGACAACGTCCTTTTCTTTATGACGGATGGGTCAGGTCCTCGAATTTTTCAAATTATGTGGGTATTCGACGAGATGTCTGGTCTTTTTATAAACGTAAATAGTCTACACTATGGCGGTTGTGGGGATCTCTCAGAGACTATGAATGGGCTTCTGACATCTCCCTGACTGAAGATGGTATGAAATACCTATACGGTTGATATATCGGATAGACAGGAGGTTTCCCGAGCGTGCATTAAAGACACTGCTCTCACCAAGGTTGAATCCAAACTTAAATCATGGTTGGGCCTGCCACTCTCCCTGTATGGTTATTTGGCAATCCACAAAATGATTTCCCTTCCACGTCTTTTATATCAGCTTCAAAATCACCCGTAACCCACTCCACAGATGTGGTTTAGACAGATCAGCTCCATGCTTGGTGGGTTTCTGTGGGGGGTGCCGGGTGGCCAGATTGGCTCTTCGCACCTGCTTTCTTTCCACATACTGTGGGGGCATAGCTGCTGCTGACCTCCAGTCTTATTATGCGGTCTCACACCTCCAAGTATTAATTGACTGGTGGTACAGATCTAGGGACGAACCTGCGTAAGCCATTGAGAGATGGATGCTGGGGGACCCCTCACTTTATAAATACCTGTATGATCACCTGAACCTTCAGGCTGTCCCCCACAGCCACTACAATTGTATTGATGATGTGGCGGAAGTCCATTCGCCGTATAGGCTGGCAGAACCGCCGTACGTGGGAGGCCCGCTGTGGTGCAACAGATTCCTCCCCTACAGCACCTACAGGGTTTCCAAGGATGGGACCAGATTAGGATATTTTCCCTGGGGGAGGTTCTCCAAGGCTGGACCCTCAAATCCTTCCTAGAATTACAAGAAGAATTCTCCATGGCCAGCACCCAATTCTATAAATCCTTCCAATTTTGCCACGCACTAGCACCATATCTTAAAAATCTTACGGTCCTCCCCGAATTCAGCCCACTAGAAGGGAAGCTCCTCATGGGGGGCCTAGGGGAACATAACATTTCCAAAATATACCAGACGTTAGTTACTCACAGCACCCCTTCACTGAAGGCACTCAGAGAGATTTGGCGGTCAGATGTAGGTCCCATCGACAATGATGATTGGAGGGTGGCTCTATAATCTCCCCCCTCCCCCGCCCCCCCTGGGGGCAGGAATTTCCTCATGCTTGTGCTTAATTCAGCGTAAATATCTGCACAGAACGTAATACACATGTTTAAGGCTTTGGAAGGCGGGACTCATGTACTGGGTTGGAACCTTCAGAGCTCACCACAGCTAGCATTATTACACATCACAGAGGATGTAGGTGGGAGCAGGTATAAGCGCCATTTGTTATTCCTTGGCTTTACCCTTGCCAAACGGGACATAGCCCACACTTGGAAAGCGGAATCACACCCCGTTAGGCGTTTGGAGGAGGGGGAAGGACTTCTGTTTTGCGTTAGTGGAGCCAGTGTTTCAGGCTCGGGTTGCCCCCAAAAACATGCACGCATATGGAAGCACTGGGCCCATTACCAGGGCATTGTCCTGACCCCACCATCATCAAGATCTGCATAATTAGACTCAGAGGTACTGCTTTATGGCTAAAAGCCAGACCATATCCACCGCCAATAGGCTGACGACAAGGATTATCAGCTAGGGTCACGACAAAAGGATACAGACAGCCTTCTTGGATATGGGCCCTTCTTATTTATTTTCTTTGCAGCGTATTTCCTGTTCAACCACAAATACTATACTGTTTAATTATGCCATTTCTGTATTTTTGCATGTGTGTGTATATTATGGATCATGGAGCACGATGATGGCAAAACCAATAAAATATGTTATTAAAATAAAGATGCACCCTAAGCCAGCCAATAGCAGATTCTGCCCCTTTCTTTGTAATACAACTATCAGATGTCAAGGGGACTTCAGACCCATGACAAAAAGATGCAGGGTGGCCTCATGCTAAGGCACTTCAGGAAATCTATTCAACAAGGGGGAGCAGGGGTGTAGGGCGAATTTCCACTCCACTGGAGTCGGAGGTCCAGCTGCAGCGAGTGCCCCAAAATGTCAGACCAAAAAGGTGCTGCGCCGTTCATCAGAAGGAGAGAGGTTGAAGTCACACTAAATAGGTGCCACTGGTCTTGGTAGGATCACAGTTTGGCATCTATTTTGTTGTATGTAATGCCCTCACACACCCTTGCTGGTGTCATGCTTCATCATCTGGGCTGCTCCTCGTTGGGTCAGCGGTGCAATACCCAATGGGCTCACCTCAAAGAGGGGCTCTTTACCGGAGATCTTTTTCCAACAGCCGTTTGGTGAAGTGCGGGTGTGGGGCCAGGAGTGTTTAGACTTTATAGTGAGTTAAAATAAGGCTGGGAGTACCTGTAGGAAATTATTTTTATTCTGGGGGCCTCCTGCCCTAATTAAAAGGTGTTCCGCCAAATGCTAGTTATCACTCATCCCAATCCTCACATTCTAGATCATTTCAAGACAATATCCATTCTAAAAAAGCAAAGCGCAAATGCTAATAAAACCACGTTGATCCACAACCCCAGGCAG
This sequence comes from Lissotriton helveticus, assembly GCF_964261635.1. NCBI lineage: Eukaryota > Metazoa > Chordata > Amphibia > Caudata > Salamandridae > Lissotriton > Lissotriton helveticus. Next base: position 488,469,346 of record NC_136072.1, on the reverse strand, counting down.
ACAAACAGGGGAGAGTTCTGATTTTGATCCAGAAGAGGTAATACATCCAAGATCAGCTGATTGGTATCCAATCCATGAAGTGGCAGACTACGTTCAGACAAACCTTCATAAAGGCCTCAAGAAGGAGGTTTGAGCATGGATTTGTGAAGAATGCCGTAGCCCCTCTCTTGTGGGCAAACTATAAGACACTACTGAGGTGGATCCCAACATGGCTGGGGTCATCTGTAAATTCTCAAAGATCCCAAAATGGGGATAGACTGAGCATGGCATGACATGGTTGCCAGGATATGTTATTATACATATCGGGCCCCTGACTGAAATTTAGAGCTGGCCTAGAAAGCCAAGAAGATGGCAGAGCTCATCAACGCTAACGTTATGATTTCATATTCCCAGCGCGCGGTGTGCCAACTGTGCAATGCTAATTGCCTAGTCTCATCTGAGAGATGCAAGTCCATTTTAATGAGTATTGACTACTGCATTTGAGCTGATTTTACTGGAAGTTAAGAACAATCTAATACGTTTTGTATGCAATGGGCACTGCAAGAAGTCTAATTGGTTTGATGAGGATTTTGAGAAATCACTTAGGAATCTTCACATGGCCTTAAAGTCTAAACCTCGCAACCTACTTTTGGTCAAGTCATTACAACAGGTTTATAAAAAAGCAAGGATATCAAGGCTAAAAGCCCTAAATGAAGATTGGTGGGAAAACCTGCAAAAGGCTGCATTATTAAACAGCTCACAGGCATTTTTGTCTGTGATTAACGCACCTTTTCTAAGAGATGAGCAGTGCATTTCTATAGATACCCATGTTGAACAGGAGGAATGGGCTACACATTTTGAAGGTCTATTTGGAACCAATGAGGAGGCAATTACCCAGTCCCCCTCCCCACAAGTCTAGTTGGCGTAGGAGGTAGTGCCCGGTTTACACTGGAAGAAACAAAACATGCTCTTAATCAGTGTAAAAGTGCTAAGGCAGGGGACCTGATGGTGTCCAAATTGATCTTTTTTTCATATAATCAAGATCTCTGGGCCCCACTTTTAACAAATGTTTTTAATAAAATTACCCAAATAGGTGCTCCTCCTTCATGGAAGACGACTGTAATTGTTCCTATTTATAAAAAGGGGGATAGGACAATCCCGAAAAATTATAGGCCCATATCTTAGATAGGGTATACACCCGTTACGACGCAACTTTTACTCCGCACTACCATTACAACGCGGGCATTACAACGCATGACATTACAACGCATTGCGCTGGGGGGCGCTCTAGGATAAGAGGTAAGTTTAATTTACTATCCAACACCTTCCCTAGGGTCCACGGGGACTGGAGTTAGAATAGTAAATTATACTTACCACTATCCAGCACCCCAAAGCGCTATGCGTTGTAACGGTATTCGTTGTAAATACCGCGTTGTAATGGTATGCGGAGTAAAAGTATGCGTTGTAACGTCATACATCCCTTAGATAGACTTCACCGCAAAATTAATGGGCCCGGTGTCTTTTAAATAGACTTGAGTAATGAGCTCTGGAAAAGAATATTGTAATCCCATGTCAGTATGGTTTTAGAAAAGGAAAAGGCACTGTGGATCAGTGTCTGAACCTGACCCTAATAATTGCAAAATATACGGCAGCTAAGAACGGCCATCTATATCTTGCCTTCATGGATCTGTCGGCAGCCTTTGACTGCATGGCACAGCTTAGGCTGTGGCAGATCATGGAGGCAATGGGGATTGACATACAGATTATCAAGATAATTTGTGATTTGTATACTGGAGCCACAGCTTGTGTTTGCTTTGGAAAGGGAGGAGAGTGCACTAGGCACTTTAAAATCACTAGAGGTGTGAGGCAGGGGTACGTCCTCATGCCCTTTCTATTTGCACTTTACACTAATGATGTTGAATTTGCTCTATTGGGATCTACTCCAGATGTTCCTTATATCAACTCTTTACAAGTACCGATACTCCTCTACACGGACGACATAGTGATTTTAGCTCGTACTAGCATTGTGCTGCGCCGACTCGTGATGGAGTATACGAAATTTATGAACAAGTTGGATATGAAATTAACTATTCAAAGTCCCTTGTCCTAGTGACAGGTCCAAAGCAGTGGAAACAGCCACAAATTTATATTGAAAGGGGCAAGCTGGGAGTTTTGGATTCTTTTAATTACTTAGGGATTATGTTTGATCGACAGAACAATTGGTAAAGTATGTTCATAAATAGGAAGTTGCAGATGGAAAAGAATATTGGGGCTCTTTTTCAATATATAAAAAATTTAGTTCAAAACCTGTTGAAGCGATAACGAAAGTTTATGATGCGAAAACAGTACCTGCTGCCACTTATGGAGCAGCTGTCTGGGGCACCTCAGATTGCTCGAAACTGCAACGTATAGAAGACACTTTTTTGAAAAATCAAGTTTATTTGCCAAAGTCATGCTCTAACTTTAATTGTCATATGGAGCTGAGAGTTCCTCATATTAGTGACAAAATTTGTATTGCGCCCATTTTAATGTGCCATTCAGTCTGGCGGAAGGAGACTCTCTCATTGACTAGGGATATTATAAATGACATCCTGAAGTTAGATGGTGTGAGTAATATCAGCTGGCTATATCATGTTGAATCCACCCTTAAAGTAGCTGGGTTACATTATCTTTTTGTAGATCCAACAACTTGTTGGTCTATTTCTAAGAAAGATTTGAAAAATCATTTTTTTATCTAGATTACAGGCAAGGAGGCAGGATTCTAACCTCAGGTTGTCAACAGTTAGAGCATTTCTGGATGTCCCAAGCATAATGCCAATGGATGTGAACTCAACTTATTTATCGTTCGTCACTAACTTACAACTTAGATATATTTTAGTGAGATATCAACTAAACTATATCCCCTTGATGTTGGGTCTCCCTCCTAATATCTATACAACTTCTGAACTGACATTTTGCAGTGATGATCGATCTACTCGACTTACATTTCTTGTTTTTCTGTAAATTTTACTGCGAAGAAATGAAAAGGTTTATCGTCCCCCTCATTCGCAAATTGAATTTTAGACAGTGTTGTGTGGCTCTTTACTACCTGCAGTTATCACCTGACCTTATATATGTTCTTCATTGGCGTCTTTTTTTTATCTGCCCATAAAAATAGATCAACTTGCCAATCTGATATCTAATCGAGGAACTAAGGGGCCTATTACGATTGCGTTTTTTCCGCATCCTCCGGGCCGGCGGAAGCCACCGGCGGCCCGGAGGATGCGCAAAAACCGCAGCGGACCCACCAAAGACCCACCGCCACATTAGGATGGCTGGTGGGTCCCGGTTTCCGTCTGCAGCTTTTCCGCCGCGGTTGGCTTACAACCGTGGCGGAAAAGCTCTAATATGGTGGCGGTGTCTCTCAGACACCGCCAGCCATATTAGGATGGGCTTTAAAAAAGGCTTTTCCGCGGCGGGTTTTCCGCCGTGGAAAAGCATGTGGAACTTCACTGCGGGGGCCCGTTGCGGGCGCCCTGGGTGAAGGGGGGGGGGTGGGGGTGCACATGGGGGGTACCTATGGTACCCCCCTGCATTGGTATGCAGAAATTGGCAGGCACCGCACGGTGCCTGCCGCTTTCTGCATACAAATGCAATGTATGCATTTTTACCATTGCGGCGGGTGCAGCTTGAAACCGCACCCGCCGCAATGGTAAAAATAGAGGATGTGATCGCCAGGGTGGCGGTCACATCCTAATTGGACAGGAGGGAACTCCGCAGGCCATGCGGAGGTTCCCTCCTCCTCTATGGTCGCGGACGGACTCAAGTCCGTCCGCGATCATAATGGGCCCCTAAGTTACTGAATTGTGTAAATAACTGTGTGTGTAACTGAACTATTTTTCTTTTTACTTGTATAATACCAATAATGTTTTTAACGTGTTTTTATTCTTTTGGTAACTTCGCTGTCATTTTTTAAATTTAAGCTTATTGCAATAATGAAAACTGTTTTATCTGTAGAACACTTTGTATACCATCATTGTGTTGGCGAAATAAAGTTATTTCTGACTGACTGAGTATTGACTAAGTTGGCTGACATTGAGGCAGCTGAAGGAGGGCTATTAGAGAATGGACTGTTGCTTGCAGACAAATTTCATCATCATAAGGTTATTTTGGGGTGCATTAAAATCTACAAACATGAATAAAGAATAAGAATAAAGCAGAATATTGCACAGCGCACAGATTCCAATGTGCAAACACGCATACACATGTATAAGCCCTCAAAGTGTAAAGTGCAGCACTTATTAGCAGCAGATCAATAAAAACAGACAGGAGGATTTTAGAATGGAATAAAATTTGATGTTTTTTTAAAAAAGCACAGCATTCAGGCCCTTACTCGCGTCTCAAATCTAATTAATGTATATGACTGATTAGAACGTGTTATGAAAATCAATTAATTAAATCAGTTTATTTATAAAAATATTCTAAGTTGCTTTTGAGATATGTAATTACAAGGGGCTCCAAAGTCTCTTCCTTATCAACTAAGCTACACAAAGGTATCAGCTCATAGTAAAAACTTTATGGGGGGGGTCAGTATTTGACCGCTGTGCCCTGGATGTAACTTGGCAATGGCTAGTTCCTAGGTTTAGGCAAAGTGGTTTAACCCCTTCGCTGTGGCCGCAATTTTTCCACTGTGCGGTAAACAAACGAACAGGGCGGAGCCGTGACGAACCCCAGCCGTCATCAGCACACGCCCACCGCGGGGCGTGACGGCTGGGGTTCGTCACCAGCATGGGAGGGGTTAACCCATGTGCTTCGTGCTTTTTGGTGCAGAGGACAAATGATTACTAAATCTTCTACTGTATCCCCACAAAATGCACAGAGGGCAAGAGCGGCAGATGGTGTTTTCCATTGCTTGTGAATTGCCCTAACTGGAGAGGTAAACAAACAAACAGGGTGGGGCCGTGACGAACCCCAGCCATCATTAGCACACGCCCACCGCGGGGCGTGACGGCTGGGGTTCGTCACCAGCATGGGAGGGGTTAACCCATGTGCTTCGTGCTTTTTGGTGCAGAGGACAAATGATTACTAAATCTTCTACTGTATCCCCACAAAATGCACAGAGGGCAAGAGCGGCAGATGGTGTTTTCCATTGTTTGTGAATTGCCCTAACTGGAGAGTACCCACACTAAACTTGATATATAAAGTCCTTGTGAAGAAGGAGTGATATTTTCCAGATAGAGCTAGAACGCACGCATACATTTAAAAGAAAGAAAACTGTCTGTAAGGGACCAGGGCTACTGTTTCTATAGTATTGATCACCATTAGGGTTCCAAAATGCCACCTTCACAGATTTTCTAGTACTACCATTTATAGAAAGAGGATTGCTCCAAACTGAGTAAATACCTAGTGCCTGAAAACTGGACTTGATGTGACAGAACCATTTAATAGACAATGAGTTGGTCATACCCAACGCATTTCTGTAGGATTCTAACTCAGGAGGTATCCATAGATTAATCTACAATTGGAATGGCCTTAGGGCTGTTATGTTGGTAATTCCTTTAAACCCAATGTCAAAAAATAAGGGAACCATAGACCTCATTTATGGTAAGCTAAACAAAGCTCTGAAAATGGTGTCTTCTTTACTAGCAGCCTCCTTCATCTTCACGTGGTCCCAGATTTTGGGCCCGTACAAAGCTGCTCTCTGGCATTTTGCTCGGTAGATCTCTAGAGCCAGTGATACTTTTCCAGGAATTGTTTTTTGTATCTTTTTAAGACTGCAGAGACATTATGCAACAGAGATATACTTTTTTTATTCGATTGCGTGGACCAAGTGACTGATTTATCTAAGGTGATGTAAAAACTGTCAAAATGATCCTCCTTCTGAAAAAAAAAAAACCCTTTCAGACTAAAGCCACCCCTGAATGATTTGTGAGGGTCAAAAGTCGTACTCTCTTTTTGATGTATTGACCTAAAGACCCCTCATCTTAAAAATCTGTAAATTTGTTTCATAGATTTTTAGGTATGCGAGATAAATAATAGGGGTGGGCGTAATTTGCGTTATCGCGCTACGCAAAGCTTAGCGAAACAGTAAAAAATCTCTGCGAGCACACAAAAGTTCAGCGAACACGCGGAACTGCTTGTTCTGCCCGTTCGCAATGCTTACTTCCTGTTCGTGAACGCTGTTTGCGTGCTCGGGGAGATATCTCACGAACATGCACTTTGAAAGTGTGAACAAGCAAAAAATTCCGCAAATTTATGGCAATTCCGCGCTCTTAGCGGAAAGGGTAATTACCCAAATCCTGCAAATTCCGCGAGCGGAACGGAATTTACCGCCCAGGCCTAATAAATAATTATTGTTCAATCATTGGCTGATAAAAGCGCCAGTATAAAGCTTCTGTTAAGTCTAGGGGAGTCATGGATGCAATCAATTAGGCAGCTTAAGACATGATTAATATAAAATGAGAATAGGGTGAGAGCCAAAACTCATCCTTTGCGGACTCCTCTCCTCACTTTGATAGCTCCCCCCTTGGTCCCCACCTCACTTGGACATATTTTGATTTGTGTAGTCTAATTATGACATTTAACAAATCAGGACTCATCCCCAACTGTCTGAGGCGAGACCACAATTTGTCCTTTGGGATTAAATCAAATGCCATTTTGAGATCGACAAATGCCACATACAGGGGGTCTTTGGTTAACTGAAGGAATTTCCAACATAGTAAGGGGAACCGAAATATCTGATCTACAGTACTAATTCTATGTCTGAAAACAGCTTGTAGGTAGGATACAATCTGAGCTTCAGTTATCCAATACCCAAACGTATCTGGAACCTCACGACAGACTACCTTCTGGAGGTTGTCTATCAAGCGTTTATGGTGGTAGCTCCCGAGTGTAGCTCCCAATGTTATTTCTGTCCTCCTTTTTGTAGACCGCAATGACTTCTGCTCCCAGCCACGTGTCTGGGATCTCAAACCCTCCTATTATCTTAGTAGAGAGGGCATTAATATAAGGAACCCAGACTGTTTCCTCCCCATTTGGAGGCGATTTATTGCACTTCAAGTATTTTAAGGTTTAAATGACAGAGCAGGATCTTTAGTACCTTTACTGTACAGCAATGCGACTGGACTAGCCTCAGGTCGAGATGGTGACTCGGTAGAGGATATGTGGGGGATATACAAGACAGCAAAATGTTTTTCCCAGATATTGACTGGGACGTGTTGTTCAAGGGTGCTTGTAGCAGAAATACTTCCACGAACAACTATATGCCAAAAAGCTTTGGAGTTATGGATGCTTCAAGTAAATCCATCCAGCCAGTGTGTATCCAATTCTGTTCTGTTTTGCTTTAGCTATAAAATCTTTGTATCTCCCTCTTGTGTCTCTGATCATCTGGAGAGTACTCTGTTTAAGTACCTGGGTTAGTTTGGTTTTGACCTTCCTTCATTGGGCATTGTACCAAGGGGTATAGTAGATTGTTTACTTGGTCATATTTATGAGTTTACAATGTGTGGCTTTGAATGGCCTTATAGATATGGAGTGAGACAAGGCAGTGCAAATCACTGCATTGCCTTACTCTATGCTCAAGAGGCATTCCATGGGCGTTGCAGTGGGTTTACCCACACTTCACCCATGGATTGTGACACTTGCCCAGATTTACAAGAGCATCTACACCTTGGGGAAGCTCCAAAACCTTACACCTCCTGAGATGAAGGTGTAATGAGGAGAAATACCATTATTTCTCCTTGCTTTTTCCTCTTTCTACATAAGCTGCATTCTGCCTGAATGTTTCTGTGCAGGAAGGTGCTCCTTCCAGCACAAAAACAATCGTGCTGATAATACAGGCACCGTTGCACCATGGTGCAAGGGTGCCTACATTGGATAGACTTCCAAAACAGTGCCAGTGTAGGGGGAAAGGACAGGTATGCACTGTATTGCATAAATATGGTGCATTCCTGCCCTTTCACTTTGGGGTAGGGCTGCCCTACGCCAAACCCCCATAAATGAGGGCCTAGGCCTCCTACAAATGAATAATGTCAAATTGGTGAATGAATTCGATCCAGTCACGATCAGTCAGCTTTGTGCGCAAGCCTGCAATGTTCTAGGAGAGTAAATCATGTGAAGAAGGTAACCCCTCTTCAGAGAAGTTTGAGGGGGCAGGGTAGGGGGGTAGCCGTAACCAAGTGTGGGACAATGAAATGGGATGGAGAATGGCGTGTTCTCTTTCACAGTCATAAGTGGTTCAAGTTTGAGCCAGACTACTCCTGGGCTTGGGGCTACAGTAATATCCATGGGTGGAATGAATTCATGCAAATTCCGGGTTGCAGTAGCAGTTTCATACAGGGCTGGATCGTCATCCTTAGCGGATTTCAGGTTTAATTTGAAATTAATGTTAGAACCTGTCAGTGGTCAAGTCCTTATCTTCATTGCCACTAATCCTTCAACTACGTCATGGCCATTGATTGTAAGTTTGATGTAGTCAAGCTCAGTTGCATGGCCTACCATGTGTTTGGAAGTAATGAGATCTTCGTGGATTATGGCGCTACATTGGCAGTTAAAATGAATCCAGTGAATGGTTTTTATTAATGAGTGCCTCTATGCCCTCTGTTTGGCCCAATTTGAACACAGGTACATTCATCATAAAAATCACAGCCCTCACCTCAAAATCAGACCTGGGAGATATGGTGGCAGAGTGAGTTTCATTAGGCATCACAGCCACAGGCAGGGACTCTCTGAGAAATAATTCATGTTTAGAATTATGGTAGCTGACATGGCCTTCCCTTAGTCTAACTGGGTAATTGAAGTTTGCAACCCTATGGTTCAAGAAGTTCAACATGGGGTTGACAATTATCCCGTTGGGGGGGGGGGGTGGCTTAATCGATGATTGGCATGAGTTCAGTCGATCCCTTGGTTCATGAGTCCTTTCTTGGGTTGGAATAGGAGTGTGGCTACCATCTGCCTGGTCAGATCAAGGAGGATTTGCATGGGGAAGGCAGTGGCTGAGGCCGTCTGACAGAGAGTTTGCGTGGCCTGGTGGGCCTGGTGGGTCTAACTTTCCAGGAGCAAAAGCTCCTGAAGTTCTTTGTTTGACATGTGGTGTTATAGATGAGGTAATATTCTCCTGAAGGCCCCTTAACTTGCTGCTTAATGTGCAAATTGCCTCTTTACTTTTGTGAGAACTCAGCTTTAAAATAGATCATTATGAACTGTAAACCTCCAGGTTTCAGTGGTTGGTTCTCCTATTCGCTTTGAAGCCCAGGTGGCTGTGAGCCACTGGGCAGGTATTGAGGTTTGTTGATGGCTTTAAGGCATACCCCTGGGGAAGACCGGGCAGAGGTGGAGTAGTTAGAGTGATTAGGGGCAGTTACCTCAGAGCGTGAGCTTACTCTTTTCTGTTTGGATAGGGGCCTATATAGCGGACTGTGAGAGTGATTTACTCCCAATATTTTCAGTGCTGGTGGTCTCTGGGGGGCTCTTACTGTTCGTACAAGTTGCCTTCATATAAACATGTTTCTGTTTTTTGATGGGCCCATGTGTAACCCTGGATAAAAATGGGAAATAATGTTGCATGGTACTTGAGGCTATTTCTTTTTCTTGATTAATATCTCTTCTACTTCCGTGATTAGGTCATCAATCTCATGCAATGTACAGATCTCTGTGAAGTGCCAGGCAGTTTTAGGCCCCTTCTTACTAGCTACAGGGCCTTTTGCCAGCTTTCTCTTCCTCATTAACATGTATGGTAGGAGTCAGGGATAGTTTTCAAATAGGAAGAGGTATCTGCTCGGACCAGGGCCAAAGTTCAATTTCCGGGGTTTGCAGGAGACAGTTCTTGTAACTCTTGTCCTATTGTTCAAATCAAGTCAAATGAAGTACCATACCATAGGAATGAAGGACTTTTTACTAGTGTAGGAGGTCTTATGGTAATGGCAAAGCCAAGTGAGGGGACAGAATATTGAGTTGGAAATGTCGACTTGCACTAATATCAAATTGGTAATATCGAGACACAGAAATATGGACAGCAAAAATATCATGGTCAAGAATATCAAGTTTAAGGAAAGAAATATTGTTTTTAAAAATATCGAACTCATTAATCAATCAATCAATCATTCATTCAATCAATCAATCAATCAATCAATCAATCAATCAATCAATCAATCAATCAATATGTTTGTAAAGTGTGCTACTCACCCGTGAGGGTCTCAAGGCGCTGGGAGGGGAGGGGTGCTGCTACTGCTCAAACAGCCAGGTCTTGAGAAGTCTCCTGAAGGTCAGCAGGTCCTGGGTCTGCCGCAGGTGGATGGAGAGGATGTTCCATGTCTTGGCGGCTAGGTGGGAGAAAGAAATGCTGCTGTCGGTCACTCGTTGGATGCGGGGGACGGTGGCGAGGGTGAGGTCAGCTGAACGTAGCAGGAGGTTCGGGGTGTAGAGGGTGAGTCGTTCGTTAAGGTATGCTGGTCCGGTGTTGTGGAGTGCTTTGTGAGCATGGGTGAGGAGATTGACGGTGATCCTCTTCTTGACGGGTAGCCAGTGCAGATCTCTCAGATGGGCTGTGATGTGGCTGTGGTGGGGGATGTTGAGGATGAGTCATGCAAAGGCGTTCTGTATGCGGTGTAGTCGTTTCTGGAGTTTGGCCGAGGTTTCTGCGTAGAGGGAGCTGTTCTAGTTCAGTCTGCTGCTGACAAGGGCCTGGGTGACTGTCCTTCTGGTTCCGGTGGAGATCCATCTGTAGATCTTGCGGGGAAGGCGGATGGTGTTGAAGCTGGAGGAGGAGACGGCGTTGACTTGCTGGGTCATTGACAGCAAAGAGTCCAGGATGAACCCCAGATTGCGTGCATGGTCAGTGGGCGTTGGTGCAGCTCCCAGCGCGGTCGGCCACCAGGAGTCGGCCCAGGCGGAGGGGGTGGAGCCAAGGATGAGGACCTCCGTCTTGTCCGAGTTCAGTTTCAAGCGGCTGTTCTTCATTATATAAATAATTTAATAATAATTGTTATTTATCAGTAGTTATTTATTCTAGATTTTATAGTGTTAAGTGTAGAATTTAATTTATTATTAATTAATAAATAGTTGGCGGAAAATGTTAATTAATTAATTAATTGGTAAATGTGTTAAATGTGTAATTTTTTAGGAACAGGTTGTGGGTGTATTGGGGAATATGGTGGGAAGTAATTTTATTATAATTACATTATGATTTTTTTAATTTTTTTTAATTAATACATATTTATTTATTTAATATTTTATACTGTTAATTGTAGGAAATCATTTATTATTAATGATGTAATAATTGGCTGTTAATTTGTTAGAATTGATTGGTGAGGAGCAAGAGGGGAAGATGGCGGCCGGGTATGACGCTCGGTCGATGAGCTCCGTGACACCAGACTCCTCTGACATGAGGAAGTGAGAAAGTAACGCCGAGTGAGCACCAAAGCATAAAGTAAGGAAACGACATCGATATTCAGTAATATTCATAAAGAAATAAGGAACTTTTCGAGGAAATAAATTCCGCAGGACAACTGAGGAATGGTAGCCTACCTGCCGATAGAGAGCGACTTACAGGGAGAGTCGAATTTCTTTCCCCGAGAAGCCCGGCCGAGCGGAGAGTGTCGGGTCCAGCAAACCAGCAAAGCCAGTGAAGTCAGGCGTGACACAGGGATCTGGGCGGCGGCTGTGAAAGCAAAGGCGATCATTGGAAGAGCATCCGGGAGAGTGTGGTTTCGGTTCCGGGGCGCGAGTGGCAGAGCCCTGCAAGACTCCGCGAATTTCCTGTCAGAGCTACATCGGGGCGGCAGGGGCAAGGACCGCGTTTGTGGACCAGGCAACAACGACCAGAAAGGCAAGTGGGCTAATTTTCTTAAAAGGACGCCCACAAATGAAACCCAAGGAGTAACAAAAGAGATAAGAGCCGGGAATCCAGCAAAGGCCAGGTCATCGAGGCTTATGAGCGAGACATTAAAAGATACAGAGGAGAAGGTGGGTGTAGCGAATATAAGATAATCCCCAATCTAACTGACCCAACAGAAGGCTCGAAAATTAACCCAGGAGGCAAATTGGTGGGTGTACCGGGCAAACAAGATAAACTAGTTATATCAAACTACAGCCTGCGAAATAGGAGCTTTCTCAAGCAGGAACAATATCCCAAAGGGATTTCTCCCAGAGAAATCAGAAAAAGAGCCAAGAAACAACCTAAAGAGAACGCAAAGACTAATTCTGAAAGCGAGAAAGCTCTCACCAGAGGTAAAGCTGACACGTCCCTGAACAGGAAAATTAAAATAACGCCATCACTGAGAACCTATTTTAAAGTTCAGCTAAAACAGAACCCGCACATCGAGGAGCAGGCACAGTCGCTGGCACAATCGCTATCAGAGGACCCTCTTCCAGTTGAAGAAGAAAACGGGATTTCCTCAGTATTACCTAATTCACATCAAAAACCACAAACAAACTCAGACCCCGAGAAAACACCTCCAACTAACAGTAACAGTAAGAACAAGGTACCACATAGAAACTTGGCTTTTTGGCAATCTAGAGTGGAAGATAAGGAAGAAGCTAATACTGCCCCCCCCAGAGGGCATCATGGCAAACGGGGCTACTAAAGATACTGTAACTACAGTGATAAGCGAGGAAACAACAGAAGACGAGATTGAAATGTCCGAATCACAAAAAATGGGGGATGGTACTCCGAAAAGCCACACAGATGAATTCCTTGAGAAACTATGGACGGAGATGCGAGAAAAATTCACCATATCGGAAGCCAAGCAAGATAAAATACAAGAGGTGTGCGAGAAGCTGGACAACAAACTCAATGCATTGGGGGACAGAGTGACGGCTATAGAGAGCGAGGTTGGCGCTCTGAACACGAAGGTGGAAAAGAACCAGAAGGAGATAAACTCCCTGAGGCAGGAGAGTAAAACGATGTATGAGAAGATGGAATCGCTTGAGAACCAAGCTAGAAAAAATAACATAAGGATACTAAATGTACCAGAAAACCAGGAAGGTTCAGACATTAAAAAATACGTGGTAGAATTACTATCAGAGCACTTCCCATGGGCGGATAGAGTGTTGCTTGAGGAAGACATACAAAGAGCACACAAAGACCCATTCAGTAGGAATAAAGAGAGAAAAACACCAAGAAAAATACTTATTAACTTTAAAACCTATGTTTTAAAAGAAAAAATCCTGGGAGAGGCATTGAAAAAAGGCAACTTCAATAAAGATAACTGGACCTTCAGAATTAGATCTGACATGTCTAAGGCCTCCCAAAACAGACAATGGGAGCTAGGGAAACTAATACCAGAATTACAACAACTGGGCGCAACGGTTCAGATGAAGTTTCCTCCGTCATTAAGGATAATGTGGCGAAACAAAATGAGAAACATAAAAGACCCAGAGGAGGTAAAGTCTCTTATAGAACTAATGCGAGAAAAAATCATGCCGGAAGAGCCGATAAGATAAAGAAAAAATCCTTTCTCTTTTGTAGAGTCTCAGCCGCAGTGCAAAAAAAATCAGAATAATGGTGCATGGCATTGCAGCAATAAGTTTTTTTAACACACATAGGTCAAGAGTCAGGAGTCAAGGAGCTACTAAGGGTTAAGAAGATAACCCTAAGAAAAGAAGAAGGAGGCTCCCCCAGGGAGGGTAACGACAAATCACTAAAAAGAAAACAAAAAAAATGCACGAAACAGAATATGGGTGGGGAGCAAAATAGGGAAAAAATCGAGAAAAAAATCCTCAAAAGTCGAAAAAGAAGGAAAAATGAAAAGGAGCTGCTTACTTTATACAATATAATAAATAGTATACTGGAGCGGGATGTGTCAGGGAGAAACAGAGTAGATGGGGAATACGAGTAAAGACTTTAAAATACTCTCCTGGAACGTAAATGGAATGAGGACAAAAAGCAGGAGGAATAGAATTCTTGAGTACCTTAGAACATCAGAATGTGAAATAATTATACTACAAGAGACACATCTACTGATAGAAGAGTGGGCCCTAATAATAAAGAACTTAAGATGGGTAGACACGTACATATATAATTAAAAAGTCACTTAAAGCAACCCTGGAATCAGAAGAAGTAGATTGTAAGGGGAGATGGGCAATAGCAAGAGTAAAGATAGAAAACAACCCTTTAACAATAGCAGGATACTACGGACCTAATTTAGACGACGCAGACCCTCTACGGAAACTTTACTCACATTTACTACTAGCCACCACTCCAATAATCTTGGGAGGTGATTTTAATCTTATAATGGATCCCAGTATTGATAGGTCCCCCCCGGGTAGGCAGGCAAACTTACCGAAAATGAGGGAGTGGATTAGCATATACAAAAGAGACTTAGAGCTGATAGACATATGGAGAGAGAAAGGAGAAAAAAAACAGCCCTTTACATTGCACAATAAAAAGCTAGGACACAGGTCGAGAATTGATTACTTCCTTATACACCGAGATTTATCAGGGAGCGTAAAAAATCTAGTTCATCTCCCGGCTCACTTATCAGACCATTCTGCTGTCCAATTAACACTTCAGGTAGAGACAAAAAAATTCAAAAAAGATTCACGGTAGAAAGAGCCATATTACTAGATCAGCAAATTATAAAGGAACTGGAATCAGAAACAGAAAACTTCTTCGAAAATAATAAAATCGGTACGACTAAACAGACCACTTGGGACACATACAAAGCTGTGCTAAGGGGAAAATTATTAAGTCTGGGAGCATATAAAAATAAAAAAATGAAGCAAGAGATAACAGAACTAGAAAAAAGCATCAACTCCTTGGACGTCCAATTAACAGTGGAACAAGATATAAGTAGGAAAAAGGAACTAGAAAGAAAGAGACAAAGCCAGAAAGAAAAACTTGAAGATATCCTTGAAGACAGAGTGCGTATAAAGTGGGAAGCAAGCAAATGAATAAATCATGAATACGGTGAAGGCTGCGGAAAGTGGCTTGCGTGGAAATTAAAAACAGACCAAGCCAGGAATAAAGTAAAGAGTATACATCAAGACGGTCAGGCGAACCTCAGGACAGACGAAAATATAATTAGACAAGAGTTCATAAATTGTTTTAGAGAGCTATACACGGAAAATACCAATCCCTTAGACGGCCAGATTGATTAATATTTAGAAGCTATCCCATCTTTAGCACTAACAGAAGAGGAAAAAGAAGAACTAAATAAAGAGATCCAATTAAGCGAGGTAAAGGAGGTAATCAATAGCTTAAAAAAAGGTAAAGCAGCAGGCCCTGACACTCTACCAAACAAACTTTACAAGGTATTAATAGACACCTTGTCACCATATATCACAGAGCTGGCAAACCTGACCCTTAAACAACAAAACAAAATCCCTGACTCTTGGAATGACGCAGTAATAACCATCATTCTAAAACCAGGCAAAGACCCTAACAGATGTGAGTCATATCGACCTATATCGCTGCTTAATGCAGATTATAAAATCTTCACAAAAATGATGGCAGCCCGGTTAGGAAGAGTAATAGCACAACTCATAAACTTGGACCAAAAAGGATTTTTTTATTTATTTTTTATTTTTATTGAGAATTTTTCCCCCATTTTCTTTATGACATGAGCAGAGCACATACAATACATTGAAGCGCATAATTATACATACAAATTCAAATATACATCTAGACAGGTTGTTAGTCTTTTAACAGTCTGTCCCTAACTTCCATCGAATGAAAGGATCCCAAATTTGCATACCCAACTTCTTACCCTTTTTTCCTTCTCTGGCGTATATAGCTGTTTCCAGTTTTTGTATTGACAATACTTTGCCTAACCATTGATGATATGATGGAGGGTTAGGATCTAGCCAAGCAGAAGCCACTAACAATCTCAGGATCGCCATTGCTACAAATATAAAATTTCTACAGCTCAACTGCCCGTCAGCACTTATCCCCAATAACATAATAACTGGTGTTAACTCTATTGTTGTTGACATTGCGATCCGAAAGAAATTCACGATATCCGGTTTCAATTTATCCAAGGGGGGACAGACTGAAAATATATGTATCAAGTCAGCATCTGTACTGCCACATCTAAAACAAGTAATACCAGATGTACCACCCCACTGAGCAATCTTCGCGGGTGTATAATATAGATGGTATAATATCTTATAATGTTGGGCCTGGAGGGACGATGAACACAGCATTTTTCTCCCCATTTCCAGTGACTCGGTAAAGATATCCCTGCCTATATCTAAATCGAAAGACCATTTATCTATCCATTTCTCTACATCATCTTTCTTTAATTTTGTCATTTCTAAATAAAACCTTTTAATAGTGCAATCAGAACCACTTTCTATAAGATCCATCAATGTATTTCTTTCAAATCCCAATACGCCCCCTTGTTTATTTAATATACAGCTTCTTATTTGGAGATATATAAAGAAATGTTTTGTATCCAAGATAAAACTATTTTGCAATTCCGTAAATTGTAATATACCGTGAAGGCCCATCATATCTCCAAATTTTCTTATCCCCCGCCTGTCCCACTCTTGAAAAACATCTCGCGAGAAGACCTCGCTAGGTAGGGAAGGGTTATCTTTTAATCTAGTATATGCATTATACTTCCCAATTCCCACTTTTTTAGTAAACCCTTTCCATATATTAAATGCAGCCATTACTGTCTTAAAACGTGTTCTTTTAAAGTAGCTTCCCTCCGTGAATCTTAAGAATACATTTTCAGCATTCGTACCCAGAACCAAGCCATAGATAGCGAGCGAACCAAACTTATCCCAACCCTCCACTTCGGCACCTCCAGTCAAGCCCACCATACATTGCAATGCTGCTGCCCAATAATAAAGCTTTAGATCCGGTAGTGACCAGCCTCCTCTTTCCCGCGGGAGCGACATGAATCTCAGTGCCCTCCACGTCTTGCCTTTTGCCCAAATAAAACGATTAACCATTTGTTCACAAATTTTAAACCACTTATTGTCAACTAAGAGTGGAATTGCTCTAAAAACATACAAAAAGTTCGGCAAAACCAACATTTTAATAATGTTGACTCGTCCTACTAATGATAAGTGGAGGTTCTCATATCGATCAAGATCTTTCTTTACTTTATCTATTATTGGAACAATGTTTTTTTCCACCAGATTGTCAAGGTCAGCTGAAATATTGATACCTAGATAAAGCCCTTCCTGAACCACTCGGTTATCAGCACAAAGAGTCATGGAGTTTTTGATGATCTGAGTCTTTGAAGTATTCAGGGCATAACCCGAAACTTGCCCAAATTTACGAGCCTCTGCCTCTAACAGCCCGATCGCCTCCGTGGGGTTTGGTGTTATCACCGCCACATCGTCAGCATAAGCAAGTATCTTACAGGGGACCAATAATGTATTTAGTGGGGTGATATCTGCACATGACTCTATCCTGCGGATTAGTGGGTCCATGTACATGGCAAATAGAAGCGGGGAGCAAGGGCACCCCTGCCGTGTGCCTCTCTTAATCTGGAATTGTCCCGTGATGCCTCCATTAACTCTTAAGGCTGCAACCAGTTCCCTATACAGAGTCTGTAGGGCTTTCACAAAACCCCCCTTAATCCCAGCTCTTATTAAGGTGTGCCACAGATAGTCCCAGGAGACCCGATCAAACGCCTTCTCAGCATCTAACAACATTACGGCCATCGGGTCTCCTGTTACCTCGGCGGCATCAAACATGGTTATGTCTTTCCGGGTGTGATGTGTCGTCCCTCTACCGGGAATGAAACCATGCTGGTTACTGCTAACGAGGGCACCTATTATTCCTGCAAATCTCATTGCAAGGGCTTTCGAATATATTTTGGTGTCATTGTTCATCAACGTAATTGGTCTGTAAGACCCTGGCTCAGTCGACGGCTTCCCTTTTTTTAATATTAAAACAATATCTGAGCCACTCCAAGATTTGGGGATAGACTCCCCCGTCTGTGCAGTTTGGATCGTTCTAATTAAATCCTGCCCCAGACTCCCCCAGAAAGTTTTATAAAACTAAAGGCAGTGGATCCGGACCAGCGGCCTTTCCTGAGGGGAGATTGCCCATAGCTTCTTTAATTTCAGTGTAATCCAACAATTTCTCAAGTCCTTCTGCGTCTTCAATAGAAACCCTCTCAGCCGGGATATTCCGAAGGCATTCCCTTATCTCTTCAGCATTACTGGGATATTGTTCATCATATAGTATCTGATAACATTTCCTAAAGACTTCCCTAATTTCCTCAGAGTCTGAGTGTAACCTTCCATTTTCATCCCTAATCTCCCTAACAGTCCCGGTTGCCGCTATCTGTCTAGTACGCATGGCGAGTACATGTCCGACTTTTTCGCTAAACTCGTAGCATCTCTCCCTTCTAATAGTGTAGTACTGAGCTGCCTTATTTGCCAAATCGTCCTCAGCTTCACTTTTTACTTTCATCAATTCTATGATTGATTGTTCTATTGATTCACCCCTTATTACGCACTTATGGAGCTGCTCCTCCGCCTCTGAGACGGCCCTCTCTATGTCACTGTCCCTAAGTCGTGCTACTTTCCGTTTGTATGCGCTAAAACTGAATGTCTCTCCCCGAGCACCAGCCTTAAAGGCGTCCCATACAACTCCCACTGGTGCGCTCCCTCTATTGTTCTCAAAGAACTCACTGATCCATTTGGACATATGTTGTATATAATTATTGTCCAAGAGGAGCCCTCTTCCAAAGGTCCAAACCCTACTTAATCTAGTTCTCCCTTCTAACTTCATTGTTAATACTAAGGGGTTGTGGTCACTGAAAATTCGTGGGAGCCTATCAATTTCTACTCTAGACATTAGGTCGTTAGATATCAAGAAATAATCTAATCGAACACAAATACGGTGTGGTGCGGAGTAATATGTAAAGCCTATTTGGTCCGATCTAATACTACCCCAGACGTCTTGCAAGATATTATTCTCTAAAAGATTGACCAGTGCTTTATGTACTCTTTTCTTCCTGCCTTTATAAGTTCCAGTCAGCCCTACCCCCAACCCATCGGCCCCATTAATGTTTAGATCACCTCCTATAATAATCTGAGGTGGCCAACCTGCTAACTCTGCATCTAGAAACTGCAAAATTTCTGGATCATCCTGGGTTGAGCCATATACTGCCACCAAAGGTGTCCATACTCCCTCTATTAAGATCTCAACCATAGCCCATCTACCCCATCGATCCTCTAATTTTTTTCCGGTTACCAAATTTTTACTTCTTGAAAGAATAATTACCCCTCTTTTTTTTGTCCCTAGCTTAGATCTTGCCATTAAATGGAACCCCAACTGATTAAGACAAAACTCCTGGGTGCTCATTACGTGTGTTTCTAGTAAAAATATGTAGTCTCCGTTCATCTGCCGCAGTCGGACTGCTATCTTCTGTCTTTTTTGGGCGTCATTTAACCCACAGACATTCCATGTTACAAATCTAAGTGACATATCTAGATTTGAAGGGGCTACCGGCTGACTGCTAACTACTAGTAACCAATCTAACAAGCTTGTTCTTCGCTACTTCTATTTCAAAAGCTCCTGTTTTAATGCTCTTATACCTTTCAATCCAGCACCTATGCTCGTAATTCCGCTCTATATCAAATTCTTCATAACCCTGACAAATTCCAATGCTCATGTGCCATGAGCTGAAAGGACAAGGACTCACGGCGCACCTTTGAAAAAGCTCGAAGGTCGAGCGAAACATGTCAGGACTGCCGGGTGAGAGAAAGCATTTGCAATAAAAACACAAAAGCTCCGCTGTTGGTGTGCGGCTTACTTTCTTTCTTTGTGGAAGATGTTGGGGAATATGTAACAGCTTGGTTCTGCCATAAAGCGACGCACCTCCTGCAAAGAGCGCCATGCCTGCCCGAATGGAACCGTTGGTGGAGGTACAGAGATGTGAAGGGCAGTGCGGTGAACGCCAAAGACTGACTTTGGTAATGGACCACAGTGAGCCTTGAAAATGGGATCACAGCGGCACAACGGACCCTTTGTGTAAATAATTGAAATTGAAAAACATTACCGTTCAGCCTGGGAACCATTACAGACTACAAAGACCAGGAGTCTTAGCAGCCATTGGGGGCGTGTCAAATTGTATAAAGTATGTGAGCATGGTTTCCATGAGCTGAAAGGACAAGGACTCACGGCGCACCTTTGAAAAAGCTCGAAGGTCGAGCGAAACATGTCAGGACTGCCGGGTGAGAGAAAGCATTTGCAATAAAAACACAAAAGCTCCGCTGTTGGTGTGCGGCTTACTTTCTTTCTTTGTGGAAGATGTTGGGGAATATATATATATATATATATATATATATATATATATATATATATATATATATATATATTTCCAACATTGTCTCCAAGCAACATGAACCCCCGACCCTTCAGGGCGGCCTTGTTCAACAGTGGGCATGGAGCAGCCCACCAACGTACCAAACAAAGAAACATCGAGGCCCTTTCCAGAAAAACAATCATTTTATTGCAGTGGCAGTAGCATTCCTTCCCATACTCCTTACGCGTTTCAGCTCTTGCTTTGGTCACAGTTGGGAAAGATAATCAATTGCAAAGTGCGTCATGCGTGCTTAAAATACGTAATGTCACATAACCCTTCAGTTGAATACATGTTCCACAATGCAGTGCACTGGTATTTGGTTAAGCAAGGGAATCCCAATGGATTATCCTACAGTCTCGATTTAAACTGTTCTTTAAAATTGTACCTGCATTTCTGAAGTGAAAATAAAGTTCCCAGGCCACGTGCAAAAAAGAAAAACACTTGCCAGTGCTCACATAAATGTATGCCTCCTGTAAAAAAAATTCCTTTCACTGGGGGGTCAAAGCGGTATGTGCACCCCTCTGGCTCCCTTCCAAACAGTCACTCGTTTTTCACAATGGCAATTTCCCAGTGGGTTGTGTGACTGCAGTGGGTCATGCTCCCGATCAAAAGTTTCCAACATTGTCTCCAAGCAACATGAGCCCCCAACCCTTCAGGGAGGCCTCGTTCAACAGTGGGCATGGAGCAGCCCACCAACGTACCAAACAAAGAAACATCAAGGCCCTTTCCAGAGAAACGATCATTTTATTGCAGTGGCAGCAGCATTCCTTCCCATACTCCTTACGCGTTTCAGCTCTCGCCTTGGTCACAGGTGGGAAAGATAATCAATTGCAAAGTGCATCATGTGTGCTTAAAATACGTAATGTCACATGACCCTTCAGTTGAAATACATGTTCCACAATGCAGTGCACTGGTATTTGGTTAAGCAAGGGAATCCCAATGGATTATCCTACAGTCTCGATTTAAACTGTTCTGTAAAATCGTACCTGCATTTCTGAAGTGAAAATAAAGTTCCCAGGCCACGTGCAAAAAGAAAAACACTTGCCAGTGCTCACATAAACGTATGCCTCCTGTAAAAAAGGTTCCTTCCTCTGGGTGGTAAAAGCGGTATGTGCACCCCTCTGGCTCCCTTCCAAACAGTCACTCGTTTTGCACAATGGCAATTCATATATAACATTTTAAAATTGATTAAAATTAATATTTATTAATTGTTTTAAAGTAAATATATATATATATTACATTTTATATATGTATGTTTATTTTTTTTTTAATTACCATTCGATAACTTTATTTCGGTCGCAACGGACCATAAAAGTGCATAATAAAATACATACATAGCAGGATTTAAAATAATAAATACCAATAGAAAATACAAGTTCAGATTCATCTTTAAAACACAAATTTGGAGTGTTGCAACTATAACTCTATCCATTCGCATAAAACTGGATTAAACGATAAATTCGTTATCGAAATAATTCATTACATTTTAAAACAGTAATAGTTACTAATGGCCCATTACATTGTTAATAAAATTCCTACGTCTATTCCACATTCCGTACAAGAAACGCGAAACAGCAAAGATGATGGGAGGGTGTGTATCGTATTTCAGGACTCTGGATGTTTGGACACACATTGGGGAAGCCTAGGCTTCTGCAAATTGGTATCACCCAACGTTTGCGTGGACCTTGATCCGCTAAGCAAAAGAAAAGAACGTGGGCTTCATTTTCCAGATGGTAATTGCAAGCTGGGCAGTCCATACTCTTATTACTGTCCCATTTGCAAGTGAACACCCTAAGTGGCAGAGTACCCAACCTAAATTGCATGTACAGTTTCCTTGCAAGTGTAGGGTAAATCAGATCTAGGAATTCTTCCTTTTTATAATCCACTTTAACTTGCAAAAACTCGATGGTCAATCTTCCCCCTTCTGAGCTCGCATGTAGGAATGCTAAATTACGGTGCCTGAAATGGTGGACAGATCTGCCTTATTTAACGCCGGGCATGCCAGTGCAGGGGTTTCTCAAAGCTCCGGTAAACCGATCCTGGTACTACTTGCCTTGATGTGGGTTAACCACAGAATTTTCTTACTTTTCAGTACATCCCAAATTTCCCAGAATTCGTTTTTGTAACAAGCGAGTTCAGGCACGGACCATAATCTTCTCCAATACGTTAAGGGGCGCAATGCTATTACCTCCTCAATAGGGAGTAGCCCAAGGTCCATACGAAAGGGTACAAGTGGAGTGCTCACTGGGAGGCCCAATAAATTCCTCAGAAATGCATGTTCTACCTTCGTGATGTTAGTGGATTTTTGGTAACCCCAGAGTTTGACCCCATACAAAGCGGCCGATCTGGCTTGAACATTATAGATTTCGATGAAAGGTGCAGCAGACTTGAACTCAGACTCTCTATGCAGTTTCTGGATCCCCCCCACCACTTTAGTTAACTTGAGTGCAGCCTTCGATATCTGGGCATCCCATTCCAGGTGTTCTCCCAAAGTGATGCCCAGGTACTCGAAGATCTTAACTCGCTCCAGAGGTATTCCACCCAAAAGAGGATTCGGGCGTGTCTGCCTTGGGGGATTAAAAATCATAAACTTGGTTTTATCCAAGTTTATCTCCAGGCCCCTAGATGCACAAAAGTCGGCGAAGCCATCCAAGATTCGTTGGATGCCCGTTGATGTCTTGGACAACAACAACGTGTCGTCCGCGAACATCAAAGCAGGCACCCGACCAGTAACTAGCCTCGGTGCGTCAATGTCCTTTACTCCAAGGAGATGGTCAATAAGCCCATTGATATAAAGGGAGAACAAGGTGGGGACCAGGACGCATCCCTGGCGCACCCCCTGATACATCGGAGAGTGTGCTGACAGTTCGCCGTGCTTCCCGCACCTAACTTGCGCATAGGTACCAGTATGGAGCCTTATTAACACATTCAGGAGATAAGGTGGTAAACCGAGGTCCCGTAGTACACCCCATAACTTGCCCCTGGGGACCAGGTCAAACGCTGACCGCAGGTCAACGAAAATCATGTAGAGGCTGCCACCCTCCACACACACCGTTTTCCAGTATAAAACCTGGAGTCTAAATATCTGATCCAGAGTCGATGGGCTCATCCTGAAGCCGGCCTGGTACGGGGTTAAAATCTCATTTTCCTCCATCCAGAACTGTACTCTATCTAAAATAATCCGTCCCATCAATTTTTGGGTAACGTCTATCAGGCTGATCGGTCTATAGTTAGACAGTTTAAGAGGACATCCTTTTTTGTGGATAGGGACTATTTCGGTAACGCGCCAGGAATCCGGGGCTTCCGTGCCATTTAGTATGGCATTAAAAAGAACTCGTAGATATGGAACCCATATTTTCGGTTCAGACTGGAATAAGTCCCCCGGTAACTTATCCAAACCGGGTGCATTATTGGGTTCCAATTTAAGAATAGCAGCTTCTACCTCCAAGTCGGTGATCTCCCTGAACCCTTCCAGTCGATGCTCGCGGAGGAGGCCTGGGAGTGGACGTACGAGGCCTTCCTCACTCAAGTGAGCATACAAAGCTCCAAAATGTGCTTCCCAGGCAGCCGCAGATATGTTAGGTTCTGTAGCCGTTTTACCCGCCCTACTCCCACAACTAACAATTCACCAAAAAGATTTAGAGTCTTTGGACTCGAGTGCCAATCTAAGATCTTCCCACTTATCAGCCTCCCAGTCCTTCTTCTCTTTTTGGATAGCTCGCTTATACATAAGCCTGCATTGCTTTGTCCTAGTCTTTTCCTTTGCTTTTAGCGCAGATATCAGATCTATCTTTGCTTTCCTACAGTTAGCATTGTACCATGGATGGGACAAGACTGGTTATACCTTTTTATTTCCTTCTTGGTAAAACACATCAGAGAGTTTACGGATTAACTGGTTAAGTATTTCCAGAGGCTTATCCTCGAGTCCAGGGTACGGGGTAGTTACCCCCACCTCGCCCATCTCTCTTAAAAGAGGCAAGACCCTTTGATAAATATTTGCAAGTTTTCTTGGCGAGCCTTGTATGTGGGGCCATTTAACTCTCCGCCTATTGTTAGTTAACACAAGCAGAGGGTCTAATGGATTGGGCTCGGAGGCCAGAATAGACAGGCCCAAACTACCTGCTTTAAGCGTCAAAACAAGAGGGTTGTGATCACTGTCTTTCCTAGAATAAATCTGGAAATCCTGGACCATGTCCCACGTTCGGGTTTCCACCAGGATATAATCAAGAATAGAGTTCTGTCCTTCTCTATTGAAGGTCAATTGACCAGGTCTATCCGAATTTGTCCTCCCATTACAGGCCCTGAGAGAGGACAGAAGTGTAAGGGAATTAATTTGGAGCACCAACGGTGTCCAAGCTCTGACTACCGGAATCTGAGGATCCGGAATAGACCAGTGCTGGTCCTCATCATCCTGTACGTCTATGCTTGCATCAGAAAGGGGCTCAAACTGACAGTTAAAGTCACCTCCCACTATTAGAGTGACTGCTGGATCAAGGGTTCGAATAAACTGCCTAAGTTGGTTGATAGCTCCAGAATCCTTCCCGCTCTGGGTCGGCTGTGAGTAGACATTTATTATGGCTGTTTGTCTATTTTCTGGAAGTACTAAGAGGACACACTGCACATCAGGAGAACTAGTTGGGATCTGTACTGCAGTGGCACCCAGGTGAATACCCACCCAGATGCTTAGTCCCCCTGAAGGTCTGTGTAGTAAGTTGACACGTAGGCAGCTTGTTAGTTGAGAAGATTTATTGGAACAAGTGCTGCGCAGCAGCTCGCACAGCCAGTTAATCATCAGTGACAGTTCCCATTTAAACAACATTCTAAATCAGAATACAATGAGCAGGGGAGATAGAACACAGAGTAAGGATGGATCTTACAAAGACTAGAATGACAACCTAATAGAACACTACATCATCCTCTCTCCTACAAACAAAAGCAGAAGAAGGGAAGAACAGTAAAAGACCCTGAACTGAGCAACCAAATAAGTTAGCGGAACCTGGCAGGGGTAACTCGGGTGCGAGAGCTCCTGCGAGGTAGAACAGTGGTATAGGAAGTAGAAGGAAAAGCAGGCACATCGTGGGGGGAAAGAACAGGAGAACTCCTACAAGGCAGAGCAGAAGAAGAGGAAGAATAAGAAGAAGCAGAAGAAAGGGAAGAAAAGGAAGAACCAGGAGAAGAAGGAGGAGCAACATCAAGAGGCAGCACATGCGCATCATAAGAAGGCTGAAGATGAGCGACAGACTTGCCCACCTTAACAACTCTGGCAACATTCCACCAGTTCTTCATATTTACCCTCACAGAATTTCCACAAACTTTGTCAATAACAAAAGGTTCTGAAAACTTAGGATTACCCTTGGTAGAGTGAGTGGGTAACTTGATTCGAATAATATCCCCCACCACAAATGACTGGGAGATTACTTTCTTCCTGGAATCAAAAACATCCTTTTGTTTGGACTGGGTATGTACAACATTAGACCTTGCAACTTCATCGACATTGTCAATGGTGTTCAGCTTCACCCAACGTGACATCCACCCAGGACAAACCTTTGAACATGGTTTTCTCCCACGCAATAATTCAAATGGGGAAACCTTGGTGGAGGAGTGGGGAGTGGTACGATAGAACCACAGCATGGACCTGACAGCGTTCGGAACGTGACACCGTTGAGCAATGGCCCACTGAATGCAATTGTTAAGAACCCTGTTCATGCGCTCAACGAGACCATTCGTCTGAGGATGATAAAGCGCACTCCTCAAATGATCAATGCCACTCAAATTCACAAAAGAACCAAATTCCTGACAAACAAATTGGGGACCATTATCGCTTACAATAGATGAAGGAAAACCTTCACGCAAAAACAAATCTTTCAAAAAGTCAATAATGTTCTTGGATGTGGCCTCACTTACAAAACGGACCTCTGGCCATTTAGAATAGTAGTCGACTGCAACTATCGCAAATCTGGAGGCAGGAGGAAGTAAATAGAACGGACCAACCAGATCGATACCAATCTTTTCCCAGGGCCTCTCAGGAAATTGGATAGGTTGAAGGGGAGGAGAACGTGTTTTCAAACACTTCTCAGCACTAGAACAGATCACACATTCAGCAACAACCATGTCTATGTCCTGATCCATCTTGGGCCACCAGTAATGCTCTCTAACCCTCCTTTTGGTTAGTGTTCTGCCAAGATGACCTTCATGCGCACCTTTGACTATCCTGGTTCTAAGGTCACTGGGAGGGACAAGTCTATCGCCACGCATGAGGATACCACCCTCAATAGAGAGTTCCTCAGAGACTTTAACAAAGGTCTGAAGGGAAACATGAACATTCTTTTCCCTGGGCCACCCTTCTCTGACAAATTTGATTACTTCACAAAGTAAGGTGTCACTGGACAAATGCTCCCTCCACTCTTTCTCGCTAATAGAACGCATATCATCAACCCCAACAAAAGCCACGAAACAGTCCTCCTCATCATAATCATCCTCACAATCCTTATCAGTACCAGCATCAACCGGATTCCTGGAAAGATAATCAGCCCTTATGTTCTTATTGCCAGGTATGTAACTGACTTCAAAATCGTACTGGAGTAGTTTCGTTGAAAGTCTAGCAATCCTAGGAGAGTGGTCTTTAATCCGAACACCCGTAAGGATAGAAACTAGGGGACTATGGTCCGTCCTCAGACGAAAACGCTTACCCCAAATATACGGACTAAATTTCCTAATGGCCCAACAACAAGCTAAGAGTTCTTTTTCAATAACTGCAAAATTGGACTCCGCTCCACGAAGAACTCTCGAAGCATATCCAAGAGTGTGCTCTACCCCATCGACTTCTTGAGTGAGGACAGCCCCTAAACCAAAACCACTGGCATCTACAGTGATAGTGCACAACAAATTGGGATTAAAGGGCTTCAAAACCTTAGAACTGGTAAGTTCTTGTTTGATCCAAGAAAAAGTTTTTTCACAAGTTGCATCCCACAGGAAAGGTACTTCCTTCTTAAGCATATTGGACAATGGTTGAACTTTAGAGGCATAGTCAGGTAAGAATCTAGCATAGAACTCACACAGTCCAATGAATGACTTCAACCCACACTTGTCTCTGGGTGCAGGACTGTCAACGATGGCTTTGACTAGACCAGGCCTGGGTTCTACGCCCTTCTCAGACAATACGTGTCCAAGATACTCAACCTTGGGCGCTCTAAAGATGCACTTTTCCTTCTTTAAAACAACCCCCGCACTGCTCAAAGCTTTTAAAACTTCCTTCAGAGTTTTATCATGTTCATCACAATTCTTACCATGGATAAGTACATCGTCTTGAAAAACGACAACACCACTGATGTTCTTCAAAATATTGGTCATGATTCTTTGAAAGACAGCTGCCGCAGAGGCTAACCCAAAGGGCATACGGCAATATTGAAAGGAACCTATAGGGGATACAAAAGCAGTAAAGTGTCTGGAAGCAGGGTCAAGGACCACCTGGTGATATGCGGATGCTAGATCCAGCTTACTGAACCACCTGGAACCATCAATAAGTGACAACATGTCGGGGATCTTGGGTAGGGGAAAGGAATCAACCCATATATTCCTATTTAAGCTGCGTAAGTCGACACAGACCCGAAGCTCCCCAGTCTTCTTTTTAGCAACCACAAGAGGAGAAAGCCATAGAGAGGATTCTATGGGTTCAATTATTCCTTTGCTACAAAGGTCATAAAGTTCTGACTCGAGTTGTTCTCGCACACTGAATGGGACGTTTCTCAGTTTATGTTTAATTGGAATAGCATTGTCTTTGACACGGATTGTATGCATGAATCCTTTCACTTCCCCCAACTTACTACTAAAAACTTCAGGAAAATCTTTGGCTAAAGTGCAGACAAAATCATCATTTATAGTGGAATTAATATTGTTCGTGGGAGAATTATCATCGGATTGAACAACAGCGATGGAAATAGGATCTTTGGTTCCCGGACGGAGAACCATTTTAAATAAACCTTGGTGGAACCAACCAAGGATGTTCAACCCTTTAACTGACACATACACTTTGCCAAAAAATTTTCTTCCCCTAAATTCAATGGAGTCTTCAAAATATCCTAATAATTCAATCTTCCTGCCCTCGTAATTTAAAGGTAGTCTGTCTGGAGGAAAGAGTTTGCGATCACCCCAAACCTCTTCAAAAAGTTCCTGAGTGAGCATAGTTATTCGTGCCCCAGAATCAACCAGCAGACAAACTACCTTGTCTCCGATACCAAAATCAGAATATGGATCCACACATTCTGATTCAGAGTCTACAATGCTAACCACAGCTACCATGTCCCTCAGGTCATCTTGAAAGCTAGTATCATCCTGAGGGATGTCAGAAACAATTGCAACAGAAGTGGGGGTAGAATTACTGTTCCACTGTTTACCTGAAAGAGTGAAGGAAGTGTTTCTTTTTACATTTTGGCATACTTTTGCAAAATGACCAACTCTGCCACAAAGTCTACATGTGACACTCCTGGCCGGACAAGGACGACCAGACTTCGAATGAGGAAAATTTCCACACTTAAAACATATATTAGTTTGTTTGAAGAATTTGTTGTCGGCGCGACCTGCTATCTTATTGTCGATAACCTTAACTGAACTGATCACAGTTTCATCTTTAGTACTGGATGAAGAAGATCTAATATCTAATTCCTTGACAGAAAGTTTAGAAAATTCAATGCTTTTTGCTACTCGTACAGTCTCCTCGAGAGAGGGATTATCAAGTGAGAGTAACTTTTGTTGAATATTTTTATCTAAACATTTGCAAATATACTGGTCTCTTATCATTTGGTCTCTAAAATTTTCGAATTCGCATTCCGCACTCAATACTCTAAGCGTAGAAATAAAATCTTCTACCTTTTCCCCTTGTTTTTGTTCAGATTTAAAGAATTTGTGCCTTACAACAATACTAGGTTTAATATCAAAACGCAGTTCAAGCATTTTTACTGTTTGATTGTAGTCGTCCAAATCTTCTTCTTCAGGAGCAGGTACTAAAGGGGGTAAATGTTTAAAGATAGAGCGTCCTTCAAACCCCAAACTGTTCAGTAATAGATATTTCTTCCTTTCTGCTCTGTATCTCGATGCACCAATAGCTCCTAAGTAAGTGGTCAAAGCGTCAAACCACTTTTTCCAGGTGATTGGGGGCTCTCCAGGAAGATCAAGAAATGGTGGAGGGGGAGAAACTGCTTGCAAACTCATGTTTGTATGGATATTGTTGAGTGCTGGGGAGAGACTCAGTCAAAGTAATTTTAGCAAGTTAAATATAAGAGTTAACAAAAATTATGACTTAAATGGCCACTGCAATTGTGATAGACCAACACTCCAATACTATTCTCCTGTTGTGTCTAAAAAGGTTATCTCTTCGTTACGTGCTCAAAGTAGTTGTAAGCACTGTTACCACGTTATGTGCTAAAGTTGGTTACCAGTTCGAACTGTCTCCGTGGTAGCAAAATTTGAAATTCGTCGTCACTCACCTCGTGAAGGTTAATTTCATGGAGTAGTTCCCCATTAAATAACTAGTCAGTCGCGCTTCCGTTTTTTCACTGACATTTTCTACTATTGCCGTATTTTAGTGGTTTAACAATAAATATTGAAAACGCGAGAAAAAAAACGAAGATGCTCTTTAAAATGGCTTCTTACGCTGCGTTTCAGCGTCAGAGCGTTGCGTTTCAGTGACGTACTTGAATAGATTTACGCCAGTTGCGTTGAGGAAAACATTTGCTCCAGTGGCTGGTCGTAGTACAATACGCAAACAGCGTAGGCAACATACGCTTGGAGCGCAACTGACGTAAACAAACTGGCGGACGAGTGAGGCTGCTGCCGGTTTCATGAAAAGATTAAAATAGTAAGTACAGTACCTTATTTCCAATTACTTTGGTTTAGCGAGAGTAGGAGAACGGTGTTTACACAGCTACTCGACGTATTCTCGAGTGGTGATTTCGTTCTCCTGGCAGCTTGACGTCTCTTTCTTCTTAGACTCAGTTGATTTTTGTCCATAGACGCACGCGTGGAGAGCAGTCACTTGTTCATCATGTATCGTCGCCAAGTATTTTGTAGTAAGTTGACACGTAGGCAGCTTGTTAGTTGAGAAGATTTATTGGAACAAGTGCTGCGCAGCAGCTCGCACAGCCAGTTAATCATCAGTGACAGTTCCCATTTTAAACAACATTCTAAATCAGAATACAATGAGCAGGGGAGATAGAACACAGAGTAAGGATGGATCTTACAAAGACTAGAATGACAACCTAATAGAACACTACAGTCTGCCCCTGGCCTTCATGGTTGCTAGTGTTCTAAAGGTGGCAAACCCTCTCCTCAGGGTGTCTTCCAGCGCCCACGTCTCCTGGAATAAACAAACGTCACATTTCTCTACAAAAGATCCCCAGTCTGGGCACGACAGTTTATTTTTAATCCCAGCCAGGTTCCAGGAGAGGATTTTAATGGTTTCCTTAAGCTCACTCCCCAAGGTTTCCTTTAGAGCTATGTTAGAACGATCGTCCCAAACAAGCGGGGCATCAGTAGACTTTAGCTGAAGTGTGGAACCAGTGATCCACTGGTACCATCCTTATGTGCACACAATCTTTCCTCCTATTGAAAGAGGATCCAATAAGCATTTTTTTTGTTTCAGTATTTGTTCTTTTTATTTTTCCATCAATTTTCAAAAGTATACCATATCTAACATTTTATGGTCTTTCATAAGTTTCAACATGTGACAAAGCCCATTAAATGGATCCAATGCATTTCGGGCCATTAGTTGTGCCCTTCATCAGGGAAAAGACACTATAAAGTAAAACATAAGTAAACTTGCTGTCAGTGAATCTCTTATGTAACAAGGAAAACAGTTTCATGTGTGGTGCTCTTGGAAATGTGGGTTGATGATGACAAGTGGAGGTTTTATGGTGTCACCTTAAGAAAACCTAAATACCCGTGTATTTTAAAAGAAAGTTATAGCTGCCATCTTACGTGTCACTGGCTCTGTAGAATTTCTGTGGGGGAAAAAATATAGGGAGAATATATGTATCGGCAGCCTCCATATAAGTAAGATTTGAAAGCCATATTGCTACTGTGGTGGATTAGATTACTAGTACTAAACAGTGTACTATGATGACTAACCTTAAGATGTGGTTTAGATGGTTCGTCAGGGTATCTGCACGAACGCTCTTCATTCACGAACGCTGGTTTAGACGTGTCCGCCATTGCCCGCGTTTTAGTCAAATTCAAAGTTACTATCACGTGATAAGTATAACTGAAAACAGACTCGCTGTAACGCTCCCATTCTGGAGAAAAATTCCTACATACTGATGCGGCTTGAATTAACTTTATCCTCGTGTTATAATATTCATGGCCTAATCTTACTCAGTGTGTGTTGAAGTAGGAAAATTTAATTGAAATTTAAAAATGAAAAAAGTAAAAAATGTATCATACTATGGGGGATCGAACCGTGTAGGATGAGAGTGGCTCGCAAGTGTCTTAGTGAGGCATGCTATTATATCATAGCTGGTTATTGACGTTAGTGGAGAGGGTATTAGTAATGAAATGTATGTTAACCCAGTACAATTGACAGTAGTTCATAGATGATAAACATTTGGAACAAACAAAATAGAATAAAATAGAGTAAAGTCTCACGGGGACTACAAAGTCGACCTTGGGGCCTGTTCAGAGGTAACGTGATAGTTCAATTCTGTCGTTTAAACCAAAAGGCTTGTGCGTTGAGAGTCTTTGTATCCAAGCATTTTCTCTTTGCAGCAGAAATTTGGTATTGTCTCTTCCTTCTGCTTTATGGATGGTTTCCAGTATGATGAATTTCATTTGAGAAATGTTATGTTTTTCTTCAAGAAAGTGGGTTGCCAATGATGATTTCATGTTTTTAAGACGGATGTTTGATTTGTGTTCAGTAAGTCTTATTTTGATACGACGTTCAGTTTTTCCGACATACAGTTTGCCACATGGGCATTTGAGTGCATATATAACATTACTGGACTCACATGTAGCGTTCACTTTGAGTTTAACCTCATATCCTTTCATAGGATGGTTAATCTTGTTTCCTTTAATAATGCTATTGCAGTTTCCACAATTAAAACACAGTTTAGTACCTGTGAATATAGTTGTTGTTATCGGTTTGTATTGCAGCATTTCTCCTAGATTAGGTGCTTTTGTGAAAGCAAACAGTGGGGGTTGCACAAAGGTCTGATTGAAGTCGGGTTCAAGGTTTAACAATGACCAGTGTTTAAATATGATCCTCTTGAATTTGACACTCGAGGTGGAATATTTTGAGACTGCCACTATGCGGGTCTGTTGTTTCTTTTGACTAGGTTGTAGTGAATTTTTCCTGTCAATACTTGAGATCCTTTGTTTTGATTCCTCGATAGTCTCTTTAGGGTACCCTCTTTTGTGGAATTTAGTAGCAATTCCATCAATCCTTTGTTCCAATTTGTTTGGATCCGACGTGATTCTTTTAACACGTGCCATTTGTGAGAAAGGAAGGTATTTTTTAAGGTTAGGTTCATGAAAACTTGTGAAATGAAGCATGTTGTTTCTGTCTGTAGGTTTTACAAACAAGTCTGTTTCAAAGCTTTGTTGGTTGATAGTGATTTTAACATCTAAGAAGTTTACAGATTTGTCAGATATCTCCTAGGTCAGTTGGATGCGTTCATCAATTTGGTTGAATTCAGTGAGAGCAGTTTGTAGCTCCTCCTTGGTGTTCTTCTAAATAATAAATATGTCGTCAATGTATCGTATCAAAAGTTTAAGGTTGTCTGTCCATTTTTTGTTGGCAAAGATATGCATCTCTTCATAGTGTTGCATGAATATGTTTGCGTATACGGGCGCCGCCGAGTTGCCCATGGCCATTCCAATTAATTGTTGATACCATGTGTCTTGGTATGTGAAATAACTTTGATATAGTGTAAAGAGCATTTGCTCCATCAAAAACGTTTGTAGAGACCGATCCAAGTCAGTGTTTAGTAGCGCCTTTTCGATCGCCTCTATTCCCAAGGAGTGGGGTATAGTGGTGTAGAGTGAACGTACATCCACGGTGCAAAGCACTATTTTGTCTTCTGGATCTATGGTAACCTCCTCTAGTTTGGAAAGAAAATGGTTGGTATCTTTTACATATGTTCTCATGGTTTGTACCGTAGGCTGGAGATATTTGTCCAAAAGTTGACCAATTGGTTCGTGTAAGCTACCACATGTTGAGACTATAGGTCTCAAAGGAGGGTCCATGATATTTTTGTGTATTTTTGGTACCATTCTTAAAATGGGACTCTTCGGATTGGATTTTGTGAGTAAATTCTTTGTTCTATCATTGATCGTGCCTGCTTCATGAGCTTTCTCTAGGATGTTTTGTAGATTCTTCATGAATTCACGTGTAGGGTTATGATCCAGTCTCATATAGGTTGTGGTATCCGAAACATGTTACATCACTTTAGATTGGTACATAGTACTGTTCATAATGACTAGCGCTCCCCCGAGTCAGCTTTAGTACAGATTATTTTACTATTGGGTGATATTTTTTTGAGGGTATCCAAATCCTTTTGTGTTATGTTCTTGGTCCTTTTGTTTACATGTTTGATGTCAGAGAGATCTTTTTTCACCAGTTTTTCAAATAAATCCCCAACATATACCTCTCCAAGAGACGCACTAATCAACAACTTCATGCCAGCACACTTATAAAATAGCACCGTAATCAACGTATACCGAGGGCCTCAGAATTGCCCTAAAGCCATCCCTCTGTAAAAACTCAAAAAAATTCCAGGAAAGGTGGTATGAAATCTTAAATAAATGCTCACTGGATCTGATCCTTTTAATTATAGAAGAACTGTCAGGAATACTTGATGAATTAACCACAGAGATTTCTGAAGTATCAGAGGAACTATCCAAAATGATGTCTGAAGAAGAACTCAAGAAAACCCTGGATGATTTACAAATGCAAATAGATAAACACACCAGTGACATCAATGAACGAAAAATACGTAAATTCAAGAGGGATACTCTTGACTATAGGCTGGGAGAAGTCTATACGTGGGCTGAAGTCTACGCCCAAAAAAGACGGAATAGACCCTATACGTCCCAAACAGAGACCTCTTCATCAGATAGTGACGCCACTCAAAGATCCCAGAGAGTTCAACACATGACTAAAACTTCGGATACCACACAATTAGAGCAACCCACTACCTCTATCCAAATTGAACCAAATAGTTTTTTAGAACAGGGTCAATCACAAAAAGGAGACCCCGGAGAGGAAAGAACAAAGGAAAAAGAAAAGGAGAAAGAACCACCCTTCACGAGAAGTACAACGGGAACTGTCAAAGACAAGAAAGGGAAGAAGACCTAAATCCAGAACAATTGGTAATCAATATCAGTGATTACCACCTTAGCCCTCACGAAACTCAACTTCTACAAAAGGGCACATCTTTTGTACCCACCACAGCCACAGATAACTTGGAATTGGAAGTAAGTTTCTTTAAACTCATGCGTAAGCTCTGACTACGTAATTTTTTTGACAACGTACTACCGCAACAAACTAAAGATGAGCCTGATCAGTTACAAGGACTAAGACCACCAAGTACCTTTCAATCACCGGTCAGCCATAAGACCCTTGATTTATTTGAAAAACTGGTGAAAAAAGATCTCTCTGACATCAAACATGTAAACAAAAGGGCAAAGAACATAACACAAAAGGATTTGGATACCCTAAAAAAAATATCAACCAATAGTAAAATAATCTGTACTAAAGCTGACTCGGGGGGAGCGCTAGTCATTATGAACAGTACTATGTACCATTCTAAAGTGATGGAACATGTTTCGGATACCACAACCTATAAAACTGGATTATAACCCTACACGGGAATTCATGAAGAATCTACAAAACATCCTAGAGAAAGCTCATGAAGCAGGCACGATCTATGATAGAACAAAGAATGTCCTCACAAAATCCAATTCGAAGAGTCCCATTTTAAAAATGGTACCAAAAATACACAAAAATATCATGGACCCTCCTTTGAGACCCATAGTCTCAACATGTGGTAGCTTACAAAAACCAATTGGTCAACTTTTGGACAAATATCTCCAGCCTACGGTACAAACCATGAGAACATATGTAAAAGATACCAACCATTTTCTTTCCAAACTAGAGGAGGTTACCATAGATCCAGAAGACAAAATAGTGCTTTGCACCGCGGATGTACATTCACTCTACACCACTATACCCCACTCCTTGGGAATAGAGGCGATCGAAAAGGCGCTACTAAACACTGACTTGGATCGGTCTCTCCAAACGTTTTTGATGGAGCTAATGCTCTTTACACTATATCAAAGTTATTTCACATACCAAGACACATGGTATCAACAATTAATTGGAATGGCCATGGGCAACTCGGCGGCGCCCGTATACGCAAACATATTCATGCAACACTATGAAGAGATGCATATCTTTGCCAACAAAAAATGGACAGACAACCTTAAACTTTTGATACGATACATTGACGACATATTTATTATTTGGAAGAACACCAAGGAGGAGCTACAAACTGCTCTCTCTGAATTCAACCAAATTGATGAACGCATCCAACTGACCTGGGAGATATCTGACAAATCTGTAAACTTCTTAGATGTTAAAATCACTATCAACCAACTAAGCTTTGAAACAGACTTGTTTGTAAAACCTACAGACAGAAACAACATGCTTCATTTCACAAGTTTTCATGAACCTAACCTTAAAAAATACCTTCCTTTCTCACAAATGGCACGTGTTAAAAGAATCACGTCGGATCCAAACAAATTGGAACAAAGGATTGATGAAATTGCTACTAAATTCCTCAAAAGAGGGTACCCTAAAGAGACTATCGAGGAATCAAAACAAAGGATCTCAAGTATTGCCAGGAAAAAATTACTACAACCTAGTCAAAAGAAACAACAGACCCGCATAGTGGCAGTCTCAAAATATTCCACCTCGAGTGTCAAATTCAAGAGGATCATATTTAAACACTGGTCATTGTTAAACCTTGAACCCGGCTTCAATCAGACCTTTGTGCAACCCCCACTGTTTGCTTTCACAAGAGCACCTAATCTAGGAGAAATGCTGCAATACAAACCGATGACAACAACTATATTCACAGGTACTAAACCGTGTTTTAATTGTGGAAACTGCAATAGCAATATTAAAGGAAACAAGATTAACCATCCTATGAAAGGATATGAGGTTAAACTCAAAGTGAACGCTACATGTGAGTCCAGTAATGTTATATATGCACTCAAATGCCCATGTGGCAAACTGTATGTCGGAAAAACCGAACGTCGTATCAAACTAAGACTTACTGAACACAAATCAAACATCCGTCTTAAAAACATGAAATCATCATTGGCAACCAACTTTCTTGAAGAAAAACATAACATTTCTCAAATGAAATTGATCATACTGGAAACCATCCATAAAGCAGAAGGAAGAGACAATACCAAATTTCTGCTGCAAAGAGAAAATGCTTGGATACAAAGACTCTCAACGCACAAGCCTTTTGGTTTAAACGACAGAATTGAACTATCATGCTACCTCTGAACAGGTCAACTTTGTAGTCCCTGTGAGACTTTACTCTATTTTATTCTATTTTGTTTGTTCCAAACATTTATCATCTATGAACTACTGTCAATTGTACTGGGTTAACATACATTTCATTACTAATACCCTCTCCACTAACGTCAATAACCAGCTATGATATAATAGCATGCCTCACTAAGACACTTGCGAGCCACTCTCATCCTACACGGTTCGATCCCCCACAGTATGATACATTTTTTCCTTTTTTCATTTTTAAATTTCAATTAAATGTTCCTACTTCAACACACACTGAGTAAGATTAGGCCATGAATATTTTAACACGAGGATAAAGTTAATTCATGCCGCATCAGTATGTAGGAATTTTTCTCCAGAATGGGAGCGTTACAGCGAGCATGTTTTCAGCTATACTTATCAAGTGATCGGAATTTTGAATTTGACTAAAACGCGGGCAATGGCGGACACGTCTAAACCAGCGTTCGTGAATGAAGAGCGTTCGTGCAGATACCCTAACGAACCATCTAAACCACATGTTAAGGTTAGTCATCATAGTACACTGTTTAGTACTAGTAACTAATCCACCACGGTAGCAATATGGCTTTCAAATCTTACTTATATGGAGGCTGCCGATACATATATTCTCCCTATATTTTTTCCCCCACAGAAATTCTACAGAGCCAGTGACACATAAGATGGCAGATATAACTTTCTTTTAAAATACACAGGTATTTAGGTTTTCTTAAGGTGACACCATAAAACCTCCACTTGTCATCACCAACCCACATTTCTAAGAGCACCACACGTGAAACTGTTTTCCTTGTTACATAAGAGATTCACTGACAGCAAGTTTAATTATGTTTTACTTTATAGTGTCTTTTCCCTGATGAAGGGCACAACTAATGGCCCGAAATGCATTGGATCCGTTTAATGGACTTTGTCACATTTCGAAACTTATGAAAGACCATAAAATGTTATATATGGTATACTTTTGAAAATTGATGGAAAAATAAAAATAACAAATACTGAAACTAAAAAAATGCTTATTGGATCCTCTTTCAATAGGAGGAAAGATTATGTGCACATAAGGATGGTACCAGTGGATCACTGGTTCCACACTTCAGTTACAGTATAATAGACGCCGTGGGACGCTCGACGTCACTTGTGTAGCACCTACAAACTTGAGGAACATTTGTTGAAATAGCTGTGCATCTGCCCTACCATTTTTAGCATCAGTGGATTTCCCATTCCCTCTTGAGTAGAGCCCCCCATCCGTGCCACCCTATCATGGTTTCATCCAACTTCGAACGGGGACGCAGCACGACTTGTGTCCTCCTGGATTGTTGATAAAAAAAACTCCAGGCACTATATCATCCAAATTTGGCCACCTGCCCCCCCAGTCCGAGCTCATAACAGCCTCCTTATCTGATCCTCCTCCCTGGTGGCTAGGTGAATTGGTGGGAGAAACATTTGGCTCTTGACTTCCTCTGGCTGTGGATAGACCCTGCACATCAGTATGGTGGGATAGAGACGGGCAGCTCTTTGGTCGACAGTCTATTTGGTCTAGGATACTAAATCTGTTACTAAGGGGAAGCATGTCACCTCTGGGGGTGTAAGTGTTTGGTCCCTTCCGAGCAACTTGCTCTGTTTGGGCCCTAAAATCCAAGTTAACAGATACCCCCCGCGACTGTCCACTTCTAAAATTGATAGAGGAGGCTGGATAGAAATACGATAGGGGGAGGGAGAGAATTTGTGTTCCTGGACGTACTGGGACCCAATTGCAGATGTAATCCACCACCCGACTGTCCTTAAAATTAAGTACAACACAATCTCCACTTATATTTTTTGCCCGTGACCCCACCCAGTCTATACGCCGAGCAAAAAGAATTTTGCTAGATACGTGTGGGGAAGTGGCCAATTCAAGTTTAGCCAGTGGATACATTTGTTTTTCAGGTCACAATAATCCTCTCTTTTTCCCTGGTTCAAAGCTGGGACCCCTGCGAGGACTATCACATAGGGGGCAGACTCAGGAGGGAGATATAAACATTTTTGTTCAATTACTGGAGTGTCACAATTTGTGGCACTGTAGGGTAGATTTTGGGAATTTTCTGCCCGTCTGCCTGCCTCGTTCGCATTAGCTCTGCTCATGGCTGGGTTGTTATTCACAGTGCAATCACTAGATTGAAAAATGTGGTTGCTGGGCAGCACAATTGGGGGGGTGAATTTACTAAAATATTCGGTTCTAACGGGACAGGATGGTGACAAACTATATTCTCAAGCCTTGGCGACCTCCCCAAATTATCATTATCAGCAATTGATCTTGTACCGCCCTCCTCCCCCTGGGCTGCAAACAGTTGTTCAAAGCGCAAGCGTCTACTTTCTATAACATCAAGTCTTTTGTGGAATGGAAGATATGACTAATAAAGATACTTCCCATTTTAGCCCAAAAGTCTTCACCTTGATCCGTGGGCTACACAGCATCAGGGGTTGGTACAGTCGTAGGCACCTGTTCACTCAGCTGGTGTAAAACAGGGCTGTTAATAGTTGTTGGCAATTGTCCTTCCCCCGCGTTGCTACGTTTCTGAATTTTTGCTTTCCTATTATTTACGGGGGCTCCTCTACGCTTTCTTTTAGAATCCATTGCAGGCACTTTAGCTCCCATTTTAAGGTTGGTAGCTGTAACAAGGGGAGCCCATTGCCACCTCGTTCTAAACACCCCAGTCCCCGTACTCGGGATGTATCCCATGACCCCTCCCTCTTGTCTCTGCAGACACCCGAACAGCAGCAGGAATGGTGGAGGCACGACTTGCCCTGGACAGTAGCTGAAGAGGACGAGGAGTGCGGCTCCTTTAACTGGTCAAGCATCGGCGAGTGGGTGGAGTCCGACGTCCCGTCAAAACCCAAGCAGAAGCAGGAAGAGGTGTGCTTGTTCACCGGAGGAGGTGTGTTTCGTGGCGAGGAGGAGAGTGGCGTTCTACAGCAGGAAGTTGTATCGGGGCTGGAGAGAACCGAAGAGCTGACCAATGTACCCGTGGGAAGCAGGACCGTGAGTGAGGAGCCAACCCTGCGACGAGAGCCAGGAGGCCAACGACAACACACGCCGCCCAGCCGCACGCTAGGAGGAGGCGTGTGGCTACGCGAGGTACGTGATCGTATTGCGGGTTGGGTGGGACGCAAGGGAGGGTCCGAGACGTGACCACTTCTCTTGGGAGTTACTCCGGTGTTCCCGTCCCTGCACAGCCCTACCCTTTCTCACCCCGACGCCGAAGAGTTCACTAGTGGTGGTGTATCCCTCACTCCCTTCCCCTACACTGTTTACAAAGTACATTGGAACTGATCCTTGTCTCCCTTCTCTCCCCGCCTCGAGCGTGTGCTGACATCACGGAGCCCAAGGAGTCGAGATTCCGGAGAAGCCCCGCCAGACCGAACAAGGAAGAAGACGTTCCGAGGAGGAGAAGGCGGACCACCCGGAGCCGTTCCCCACGAACAGTGTCTTCACGCCCCACATGTACTGATTTTCTCTTGACTAAAATAAATCAACCCCTGACCAGAACACGTCTCCTGCCCATTCCTACCGCTACCGTTACAGTAGCTGAACGAGTTTGAAGTCTCAAAGTAGGCGAACCCTGGGCAGGTGTACACTGAACGATCGGAGCAACGTCCACGCTCGCTATGGGGTCAGAGGGTCCACTTACTAGGTGTACTTGTTGGTGGCCCTCGCCATTGTTGCCCAAAGAAACAGTGTCAATAGTTCCTTGCTGATTTGGCGATAGAACCTGAGCCAAACAGCCCAATGACGACCGTTTGTCAAAGGCGGGATCCAGGGATAGCCTCCTCTCCGTTATTTCTATCTCATGTGCCAGCATGGAAGATGCCCTTGTGATAAATTGGTCCAGGGTTCCTATAATCGATCCGCCAGGGATAGACTTTCTACCCCTCCCCACCTTAGAGGCAGCCATTACAGAATCAAACCAATTGCTCCTCTAGACAAGTGCGGCAGATCTTATAAGTTAATCAGCACATGCAACCAAGGTATATGGGTACTAACCTTCGCTTGGGCGCTGGCTTGTGAATTAAAGAGGGTGGCCCGTCCCGTCTTCGATCGTGCTCGAACGGGCTCAAACGGGCCCGCCCTTGGCCCGGGCTTCCGCGCATCCCGCGAGGCGGGAGGATGGAAGTAATTATATGCCTCCCAGTGAGGCAAAGGAGGGGCTGCCGGTCGGCTTCCTAGCCCTGCTGCTTCCTGGACTTTGCGGTCCTTCTCTGCTCCTCAGGTGTGTGCGATGCGTCTCCCGCGAAGCTGGAGACGCGAGCAGTTATGTGCCTCCCAGTGAGGCAAGGGAGGGGCTGCAGGTCGGCTTCCTAGCCCTGCTGCTTCCTGGGCTTTGCTGTCCTTCTCTGCTCCTCAGGTGTGCGCGATGCGTCTCCCGTGAAGTGGGAGACGCAAGCAGTTATGTGCCTCCCAGTGAGGCAAGGGAGGGGCTGCGGGTCGGCTTCCTAGCCCTGCTGCTTCCTGGGCTTTGCGGTCCTTCTCTGCTCCTCAGGTGTGCGCGATGCGTGCCTTTATTACTTATAATTGTTACAATGTACAAATAAATCTAAATTATTTTTTTAAGTTAAATGTATAATTTACTTTATTTTTCATTATTCTTTTACATATAATAATAACTATATTTTGTACATCAATATTTGTTAAAACAATATTTTTTTTCTTGATGTTCTTGTAATTACAATTATAACTATAGGAGGTCAATATTTTGGACAGTTATATTTATGTCCTGATATTTGTGTAAGTCGATATTGTGGTGGTCGATATTCTGTCAGTGAGCCACCCTAGCTTTTACTGGCACTGACAGGCACAGGACAGGCCTGCCCTTGGCCCAGGCTTTGCCCGAGAGCAATCTATGCACAGCTCACACAGTGGGAGTGCACAGTGCACTATATAGCGCTGATGAAATAAGTAGGATACATTTGAGACAGACCTTGGAAAATTTGTATCCACATTTCTGCATTGGATATGGCTCACCTTTCCATTAAGAAGGTTTTTAACACTGGCCTTTTTTAGGGTGGGGCAGTTCAGAGGCCAAGTTCCAAATGTATTTCTAATAGGACTCAGCAAGAGGTTTTCCTGATCGACGAAGGGAAGGTTGATAAGACCCCACTTTTTTCCGTTGTGGGTGCGGCAGTTACTGAGGTGGCAACAGCTGTCCTGTCAATACCATTTTTACAGGTAAATATTATTTCTTCACGATCTGTCATTCTGGGGATACAATATTTTATACAAATTGTTGAACCCTGACACAAGATACATGGGTTCTAGAAACCAGAGATGGTTACAAGTTAGAGGCCCCACAACAACAGTTTTCACCCTGCCCTCTATTTTTTTCTATTATAAAGAGGTATTTATAGACTTGAAAATTGAAGAGTTACTGAACATAGAAGTGAACTGGAAACTACTCCCTAGCCCCCGGGGTTCTCCCAGCACAATATTTCTAGTTCAGAAGAAAGGGTAGATTTCGACTAGTGATGAATCTGAAGGAATTCCAGTCTTGGAATTTCTATCGCCACTTCAAAGATGGAAGGAATCCATCTTCGAAAAGTTCTGCTGTGAGAAGTCAATTGCATGGTATGTCTCGATCTCAAAGATACTTACCTCTCTGTACCCATTTTATTAGCACACAGATGGTTCCTCCAGTTTCAATGGCAAGAGGAATGATGCAAGTTCAAATCCTCCCTGTCGGGCAGTCTTCTGCTCCATGGTGCTTCTCTAAATTCATGGGGCCAGTAGTCTAGGCTCTCAGTGCGAAGGAAGTCAAGATTGATTGTTTACCTGGATGATCTGATTCTGATGGCCCAGGAACCATCTACGGTGGAGGTACTCCTTTTGTGGATGATTCAACTTCTACAGGCTGTACGCTTTATAGTAAATGTGTCCAAATCATTGCTTTCTCCCATCCACTGCATAATCTTGCTGACCTTCCAGATAGATTCAATCATAGCTCAACTCAGATAAATGCAATCAAGAAAGAGTTGAGGATATCAATCTGGAATAATGTTGAATTCAATGGTATATTTGAGGTCCCTGGCCAGAGTGGTAGGATTATTGTCCTTTTCGATCCACACAATATTCCGGATATCCTTCATTATTGAGCGCTTCAATGCCTGAAGATCCTTCGCCTTCAGAAAGGGGTATGTTACTCAGAGCAGAATGCTCTCTCAGAGGAGTCCAGGGTGAAATTGACTAGGTGGCTGAACCATATGGAGACATGGAATGGCAGGCCCATCTTTTGTCAATGACCCAAAGTGATAAAAGAGTCAGACACCAAAAGGTGGGTCTGGGGTACAAGATGCAGACCAGTCTCCACCAGGGGGTGATGGTCTCCTGAGGAGCTATCTCTGCATATCAATTGCCTGGAACTACTGGTGGGGTCCTTTGCCATCAAGACCCTTTCCCCTCATAGGACAGAATTTTGCATTCTATTGCAGATGGACAATATTTTTACGGTGAGGTAATTCAACAAATTGGGGGAGAGGGGGTGCAGTCTCAGATACTAGTCACATTGAAAGGGTTTTCTGCATTTCTGTCTTCCCAAACATTTTTGGGTGGTTGCGTAATATATTCTGAGACAGTAAATGTGTTACCGGACTGGAACTCTTGGTTGTGTGACTGCCCTATACAGATTCTGTGGTTCCAGAAAATTGTAAAGAATCCGATGGGTCTGCCTCATCCTCTGGAGATGTATGCACAGCTAATGTTGATGGCTTGGAGAGTTTCAGGAGATGATGGGAAGCTTCTGGAGTTTCACAATTAGCTTCTTTCTAGCTCCAACAATCTTGGTCAGACAATACTCATAGGAGATATTGCATTCACAACCGGAAGAGAGTGGGTTAGACTACAGATCAGTTAAATATTATAGGTCTGCTGGATATCTCCCGGAGGACAGTACGCCTGCAGGTGAATATCCCTTGATTTGCAAACTTTTGCGGGGTATTATGCTGGTTACGTGGTACTGCAAGAGATATCACCACGTCGCTGGATGAAGGCCGTCGGTGATTTAAACATAGATGCCTCTTCCTTCATTGTGCAACCTGCTCAACGCGCTTGGGCTCCCATCAATTTGGAACTAAAGCTGTGCGTGTGCTTTTTATTGTTTATTGATATTGATTTATTGATATATTGAATAACATCCATTTTAGGAATCTATGAAAAGATGTTAACATAGTTGTGTAGGTTAAATTCAGCCACCTCACAAACTATGTTTGGTTGCTTCAAATCCTTTTATTTCCTGATTTATATATTTACCAAGTATTAAATATATGTTTATTTTGAAGTAGATGTTCGCCCTGTGTGTTACTTTTCAGTTGTTTTTTGAGATTATATGTTACTGTGAAATGACTCATTGATTTTTTGATTAAAGCTGTTGTTCACCACTAATAAGGGTGTAACCTTAAGAAATACCTTTGAGATAGTATCTCTAAAACTATCCGATAAACAAAATCCCTTGTGGGCAAACTTTACTTTTTTCATATCTTTATCGTCCAAGCCTCCAAGGGTATATTGGGTTCCCCACTTTTTTTGAAACTTGATAGAGATGTAGCTTTATGTTAACAATGTCCACTGTGCCAAAGCAATGCCGACTCCTGCAGGAGGTGGGGAGCCGGCAGGGACCATGAGGGCCTTATGGCTCCATGTGGTCCCCAACACTAAAATTTTGGTTCCCTGTGTGGGATGAGGGCACCCACACTAGAGGCCAGGCCCCAGGGTATGGGGTACCCGGTGCCAAAATTGGTCCAGTACGGGGGCTACTTGGCCATCCTCCCTTGAAGTATATAAAATATCTTTTTTTGAAAAAGGCTGGGTCCTGGGGGATGGGCTCTGCAGTGCCAAAATCAGCCTTGGGAAGAGGGTCATGCAGCCCGCCTCCCCAAATAAAAAAATAATTCCTGCAAGTTTTCAAATGCCCATTCCATTTCTTCACCACTCTGCAAGCATTCCTCCTGGTGCATTGTTGGTGGGGGGATAAAGTCCCCTTGTCTGCTGAGGTTTCTTGGGGGAAACAAGACTTCCTGT
Organism: Lissotriton helveticus; assembly: GCF_964261635.1. Classification (NCBI taxonomy): domain Eukaryota; kingdom Metazoa; phylum Chordata; class Amphibia; order Caudata; family Salamandridae; genus Lissotriton; species Lissotriton helveticus. Next base: position 488,424,489 of record NC_136072.1, on the reverse strand, counting down.
TACCTCCAATAAGTTTCACATAGTGGGATTGCTGAGAGGTCTTTGGAGGCCATGCCCCATTTCTCCACCACTCTGCAAACAAACCTCCTGGCACACTACTTATTAGGGAATTTAGTCCCCTTGCCTCCTTAGGTTCCTTGAGGGCCAGAAACCCCTCTTGTTACCTCCGGTAAGTCCCACACAGTGGGGTTGCTGAGAGGTGGTTGGAGGCCACACCCCCTTTTCCCACCACTCTTCAAACACACCTTCTGGCACACTACTAGCTGGGAGGTAAAGTCCCCTTGAATGATAAGGGTCCTTGGGCCAAAAAGCCCTCCTGTTACCTCCAGTAAGTCACAAACAGCGGCATTGCTGAAAGGACTTCCGAGGCCAAGCACCCTTTCTCCACCACTGAATACGAGCCTCATGGCACACTACCGGGTGGAGGATGAAATCCTCCTGGATGCTGAGGAACCTGGGGGCCAAGAAGTCCTCCTGGTACCACCAGTAATTCCTACACATAGGGATTCCTGAGAGCTGTTCGGAGGCCTGCCACCCTTTCTCCATCACTCTTCAAAGATGGTACTACTTAAAAAACCATCGAAATTCACTGAAAAAAACAAAGGTTTCAGAGACGTTATAGTTAGGAAATAGAATGTTTTAAAAACTTAGAAAATCACTTTAAAAACCAAAGGTTATGGGGCATTATAGTTAGGCTCATATTTCCCTTATACAAACCCAGAGAAATTCAGCAGTTACAGTTAGCTGAACTAACTATAACATGCACCACCACGATGCACTACTTATGACCTGACACATTGCATGGTCAGTTACATCACTGGTGACATCACTGAAGACATCTCAGATGACATCACTGATGACATCATGTACAGAATCACTGACACACCCACTCACACCCCATAGTACCTTTCATACATGTACTCCCACTTCCACAAAACCATTCACAAACCTAGTCACAGACCCATACCAGTACTTACACACCCGCTCACTGATTCATAGGTCTACACCCACATCCACTCACTCACCCCTACATCCACTCACACACCCACTCGCTCACTAATACAGCCACTGACATATCCACTCATATAGTCATAAAGCCACTCAAACACTGAATCGGTCACCATAGAGTTACTCACATACCTACTCACTCACCCATACAATCACCCAGCCACTTACACACACATACATACACACTCATGTACTCATACAGATACTAACACATACTCACTCACTTATACAGTCACTGACACAAACAACACTCCCTCATACAGCCAATCTCACATTCACTCACTCACCCATACAGTCACTCATATACCCATCACTCACCTATACTATCTTAGTAGTAGTAGTAGTATACCCAGTTACGCACCTATATACCACTGACACATCCACTCATTCACCCACACAGTCATACCCATACTCACTACCCCATATAACCCCTCACATGCACTCACCCATATAACCTCTCAGATGCACTCACTACCCCATACAACCACTGATTCACCCACTCACTGATCCATACAGGCAGTCACACACCCTCACCCACCCACACAGACATTCCGACACCCACACAGGTATGCAGATAACCAGTCACTCACCTATACAGCCACTCATGTACCCACTCACACACCCATACAGCCACTTAGACACCAATTTATTGACTGATACAGACATTCACACAACCAGACACTCAACCATACATTCACTTAGACACCTAATCACTCACTTATACAGTGAGTCTTTGTCTATATCTATTTGGGAGTATTTGTAAGGTGCACTGTTACTGCAAAGAGTGTCCTAGCGCTAACTGACTGGTAGCAACACAGGAGAGTAAGCTATGGGGCAGGAAAACAGCCAGGTTTCAGCTTTTTCTGAAACAGGGGAATGGATCCAATGCGTCACAGCTGAAGTGGCATTTTATTCCAATGGCATGGTCCCAGGACAGGGAGAGACTTTCCTCCTGACCCAGATTTTTTAAAGCGAAGGACATTGGCCAACAACAGACGCGGCGACTCAGGCTGCCAATGTGTGATTTACTCTCCGTGAAATAGACTAGCTGATTACTAGCTTTTTAACGCGGCTCCCCTGCATTCATTGCTGTGCATGTTTTAAAAATTACTGTTTACTTTATAATTGCAACTGGCTATTGTTGTGGTTCTTAGTGAGTAATCTCACCTGTTTCCCTTCGCTCCAGACCCCGTTCCGCCCCGGCTGAGTGCCGTTTGTGCGGAGGGTCGAACTCTAGAGCGCCTTTCCCCGCCTTCTCTTCTCCACTTCCGCCCTGCCGCACTCAGCGCAGGTTAGCGGTCTAGTGGTTATTGATCTTAGAGTATATCTTGGGAGTTAACGCGGGACACAGTTGACAGACGCGGCGACTCAGGCTGCCAATGTGTGATTTACTCTCCGTGAAATAGACTAGCTGATTACTAGCTTTTTAACGCGGCTCCCCCGCATTCATTGCTGTGCATGTTTTAAAAATTACTGTTTACTTTATAATTGCAACTGGCTATTGTTGTGGTTCTTAGTGAGTAATCTCACCTGTTTCCCTTCGCTCCAGACCCCGTTCCGCCCCGGCTGAGTGCCGTTTGTGCGGAGGGTCGAACTCTAGAGCGCCATTCCCCGCCTTCTCTTCTCCACTTCCGCCCTGCCGCACTCAGCGCAGGTTAGCGGTCTAGTGGTTTCACGTCCCTATCGTATATAATGACGGTATGGCGGAAGCGCAGCGGACGAGCGCAGCGGGAGCGCGACGTCGCGCCGAAGTCAAGCCAAAGTCCTGCCCGTCTGCGCCCGTCCGCGGCCGACCGCGACTAGCGGCCTTACATTCTACCCTAACATTCTCGTATTCACCCTCGGACTTATGTTCCCTCTGCCATGAAGTTCCCCTACTGCCTGAGGTTATTAGGAGGGCCCAGGCGTGTGGCATTTTTCACCCCCGAGCACGTTCCTTCCCCTTCCGTCTGGTCCTGCCTCCTCATCCGTACCCTCCACTCCCTTCCCCCCCACTCCTGTGACCTGTTCCCTTACCATCCTTTATTTAAATACACGCTCCCTGGTGAGACACCAATTGGAGATCTATCGTCTATTAGATGACACTGATATAGATATCCTTTTTCTGTCTGAGACCTGGCTAACAGAGGACTCCGTGCCTGATATTCTAGCCGCTATCCCAAACGGCTACTATATCTTACACGTTAACCGTCCTAGGGGGCAAGCTGGTGGTGGAGTTGCAGCCATTATCCGTAAAGAATATGTTTTTTCCATCTTAGACTGCACTCCCATCCCCAATACTCAAACCCTCGTTATACATCTCCGCTCTATCACTACCTCCCTTATCTGCGTTCTTATGTACAGACCCCCTTCCTATATGCCTTCTTTCTCTCAGTCAGTCGGGGAGCTGGTCTTCCAGCTTCTTATTAATCACTCCAGGATCCTTATCCTGGGCGGTTTTAATTACTGGCCTCAAGACCCCCAAGAAAGCCGACTGTCTGAGCTGTTCTCAGAAACCCTCACCAGCTTGAACTGCAAGCAACTGATTTCCACCCCCACCCACTGTAAGGGCCACATACTTGATCAGGTTTGGACGGCTAACCTTGACATCGACTCTCCACTGATCACCCCTTGCATCTGGTCAGATCACTACCTTATCTCTTTCTCTGTTGATCTTCCTAGCTTCCACCGCCCTTCATGCCCGGTAAACATCACGGCCCGTAACTGGAAAAATGCCAATTTGCCAAAACTTCACTCTCTTTTGGCAGCCTCAGTCCCTCCAGTTTCTGAATCAGTCTCTCACCAAGCCTCTTCTCTTGAGCACTGGCTGAAGAAGGCAGCCGACATTGTAGCTCCCCTAAAAACTATAAAAGTCCAGCGCCCCCATGACGCCCAGCGATGGTTCAATGACCAGCTTAAACTTGACAAACTTGCCCTTCGTCAAGCCGAACGTCGCTGGCGCCACAAGTACGACCCTTTACTCAAGATAGAGTTTACCACTCTACTTAACAAATACAAATCCTCGATACTTGAGGCAAAAACTTCCTATTTTTCCAGTAAAATCTTGGAGTCGGCTTCAAAAACCAAAGACATCTTTTCAATTGTCAATGAGCTCTCCCTTCCAGATCGCATCACTCTTCCTCCGGAGCCCACCCAGGCTCTGTGTGATGAGCTTAATGCCTTCTTCCAAGATAACATTTCCATTATTAAAACCAATATCTCCCCACCTTCCCCCTCTAAACCCTTTCCCCTCCCTCCTGAAAACCCTCAGGAATTTTTAACCTTCCCTCTTATTTCCATCACTGACCTCCACAGTCTTCTTCAAAAAGTCTGTTCCGGTTCTCCCAAGGACTGCTGCCCTCCACATATTCTTAAAGAAATTTTCATGGCCTGTCCTGGTCCTGCCTTGGCCCTCCTCAACTCCTCTTTAACATCTGGAGTTGTTCCAGAGGCCTTCAAGCAGGCTGTGGTATTACCTATTTTAAAGAAATCCAGCGCAGACCCACTTGTGCTGAGCAATTACAGGCCCATTTCCCTTCTCCCTTTTTTGGGAAAGATCCTAGAAACCCATGTTACTAGGTGTCTGAGCACGTTTGTGGAGACCTCCCTTTTCTTGGATCCCCAACAGGCTGGTTTTCGCCCCCTTCATTCCACAGAGATGGTGATTGCGGCTGTCATGGACACTCTCAGAGCTGGTGCCGACAATAACTTCTCCCAGGCCCTTGTATTGTTGGATCTCTCGGCGGCATTTGACACGGTCGATCATACTATTCTGATCGACCGTGTCAGAAACGCCGGCGTCCAGGGCACTGCCCTGGATTGGGTTCGATCCTTCCTGCAAGGCCGCTCACAGGCAGTCCACCTTTCTACCTTCTCTGCTCCCTTCTCCCCCCTCACCTGTGGTGTCCCCCAGGGTTCAGCTCTTTCCCCCCTTCTTTTTAATTTATATATGCAACCACTTATGGTTTCCCTTCGTCACTCCCCTGCCACTATATATAATTATGCAGATGACCTGCAATTGGTCTTTCCTTTGGACACTTCACCTTCTTCCCGTTCTAATTTTCAAACGACAATGTTGTTCATCTCTGACTGGATGGCTCACAGCCAGCTTAAGTTGAACCCGTCAAAGACGGAACTTGTTCTGGTGGGTGGTCCTACCAATCCATGGGACGACAATTACTGGCCTCTATCTCTTGGCACTCCCCCTCGCCCGGTCAGCTCTGTGAAAAGCCTTGGAGTGGTCATCTCTGAGGACCTATGTATGAAATCCCAGATCTCGGCTGTGACATCATCCTGCTTCTTTCAACTGCGTAGGATCCGTAAGATCTGCCTTTTTCTTACCAGAGAGGCACTCATATTAGTCATACTGGCTTTGGTCATCTCCAGGGTTGACTTTGCTAACATCCTGTATGTGGGGATTCCTGCCTATCAGCTTCAAAAACTCCAGTTAATTCAGAATCAGGCGGCCCGCTTGGTGTTTCATCAACCTAAACACCAGCATGTTTCCCCCCTTCTGAGGAGCCTCCATTGGCTCCCAGTGGCCCAACGGTGCTCCTTCAAACTCGGATGCACCATATTCAAATCTCTCCATAACCGCGCCCCTGAATTCATCTCCTCCAAGCTAAAGAGATACTTCCCCACCCGTAATCTCAGATCGTTTGCTGATAATCTTCTCTGCATCCCATTTAACCGCCGCAAAAAACACGGCGGACTGCGTTTTTCTTTTTTAGGCCCCTCCTTCTGGAATGCCCTTCCTTCTTCTTTTCGCCACTGTCCCTCCTATGAGTCGTTTAGGGAAACTTTGAAAACTTTTCTCTTTAAAGCGGCCTCAGTATAATACCCTTTGCCCTGGTTCGCTATGTCTGTTATGAGCGCCAAGAAACCGTCTCGGTGTACGTGCGCGGTATAACATTTTTAACATAACATAACATAACATAACATAACAACAACAGGTCGCTGGAGCGTAACTCTCCATGAGGAGAGTAGAAAGATATTCTAAGTTTAAGGTAGCTAGGTTCTTCCCCGTAGAGAGCGTTCTGTGTGATAAGCAGAGTTTTAAAAATTATTATTTTCCTTGCAGGGAGCCAATGTAGGCTCCTCAGAAGGTATGACACACGTGAAGTTCGGGGGAGCTCAAAAATGGTCCGGGCTACTGCATTCTGGACCAGTTGAAGCCTGCCCATCAGAAAGCCAGGCATCCCCAGATAGAGTCCGTTCCCATTTAGCGCCAGTAAACCCACGGTGTCAGCGCGCTTTATAAATTTCATTTAATAATAATAATAATAATAATAATAATAATAATAATAATAATAATAATAATAATAATAATAATCCAGCCTTGATATAATCAAATCCTGGATCCCCTGTTGTCTGGCCTCTTTAGATAGAAAAAACAGGAATTTCCATAAAAGATGCAGCAGAGCAAAACAGGTGCCAACTACTGCATTCACCTGAGCACGAAAGAGCAGCCGGTTGTCTAGTTTAAGCCTCAGATTTTTCACCGCCTGGCAATTCGCTGAGGGGAACAGAGCGTCCGCTGGCCAGAAGACTCCGCCGCTTTACCAAAGAAGAGTAGTTCTGTTTTAGCAGCGTTACATTTCAACTGGTTGGAGGCCAGCCACTCAAAAACAGCCATGAGGCAGGTACTGATTAGGACTAAGCATGGGCGTAAAATCCGTTCCGCTCGCGGATTTTGTGGATTTTCGGCAAGTTCGCATTCCGCGAACTCTCGCGAACTTGCCGAAAATTCATAAATCCGTGCGAAGCAGATTTTTTGCTTGGTCGCACTTGCCAACTAGAATACTATACAATTTTGCGGGAGTAAACACTTGCGAACACGTAGATGCGGCGGGCAGCGACAATCTCGCAATTGCGAGATTGCAAAATTTGCAATTTCGCACAAGAAATCCACCAGCAGGCAGCATAAACCTTGAAAATTATGATTTTTATCAGAATAACTCCTCAGGTTGACATTTTCCTGCACTTTTTTTTGCAAGGAGTCCATTTTTGGGGGGTGGGGGGGAGGAAGGAAGTGCCCCACAGTCTCCAACTTCCTGTTCCTGTCCAGCAGGCTCCTCCCAGTGCTTTCTTCATGTGCTGGTCACTTTGATTTGGATCTTGACCTGGAAGGATGACTTTTTGTGGATGCTGCTGGATATTTGGATTTTTGCAAAACTGAAAGCACTCAGCAGGTGCAAAAGTTCAATCTTATCATTAGTCACCATTCCCTGTAGTGCCTGGAAGGATGACTTTTTGTGGATGCTGCTGGATATTTGGATTTATGCAAAACTGAAAGCACTCAGCAGGTGCAAAAGTTGAATCTTATCATTAGTAACCATTCCCTGTAGTGCCTGGAAGGATTACTTTTTGTGGATGCTGCTGGATATTTGGATTTTTGCAAAACTGAAAGCACTCAGCAGGTGCAAAAGTTCAATCTTCTCATTAGTAACCATTCCCTGTAGTGCTTCCTGAGGGGCCCCTTCAGAGTTCAGTTGCCTACTTGCAACTATTCTATGACCCTGCTCTGACCCTCACAGCAGGCTCAGAGAATAGCTACAAGTATACAACAAAGGTCCTGTTAAAAAAAATGTACACTGCAACAGAAAGCAATTACAGATAAGGAAGCAGGTGCCAGCCTGGAAGTTCAAATTCAGTGACACATTAATCAGCCCCTAATTCATTCATGTCAGTTGAGGCAGGGCAGGTGTGCTTTTCCCCCCATAATCTACAGTGATGAACTAGAGGGTGGCATGGGTGAGCCAGAGGGTGGCATGGGTGAGCCAGAGGGTGGCAGTGGTGAAACAGAGGTTGGCAGTGGTGAAACAGAGGGTGCTGTGATGAACCAGACGTAGAAACAACATGGTCGCGACCGTTGCTACCCGACAAGTAAGTTTGCGTTTGCGAACTGGTAAAAAACCCTTGCGAAATGGCAGAAACACTTGCGAACACCAAAAAAAAGGAATCCGCAAAATTCGCGAGAGTTCGCGGATTTTGCGGATTGCGAATCCGTAAATACGCAATTTCGCGGATTGCCAATTCGCAAAATCCACCCATGCTTAATTAGGACACCGGGGCAGGGATCCTTAGCCTTCCATGTAAACAACAGCTGATTATCCTCTGCACAGGACACAATTTTGGCCCCACATGATTCAGCCACATCAGCTAAAGGAGTGAGGTAGATGTTAAAAAGGGTTGGGCTCAGAGCTAAACCCTGTGGGACCCTCACCTCCAATGAGCGTCAGAAAGCAGAAAAAGGGTTACACCAGACCTCCTTCCCCCTCCCTTCTAGAAAAGAAGCCAGCCATTTCCAGGCCAAACCACTGATGCCAATAGCATGAAGCTGGGTCAAGGGCATCTGATGTGACACTGTATCGAAGGCGGCAGACAGATCTAACAATATCAGCAGTGCCTTTTCACCTGCCTTTGGACTCATCCCGATAGGGCCCACCACTTCTAACAGGGCTGTTTCCATACTGTGATTCAGGTGAAAGCCCGACTGGCTAGGGTGGAGCAGGCCATGCTTTTCCAGATAGAGAGGTAGCTGCCTATTCATGTATATTTCTAGTATCTTCAAAAATGCTGGTAGCAGGGAGATCGGCCTGTAATTAGCTGGGTCAGAGGGATTGACCTGAACATTTTTTAGCAAAGGGATAACTTTGGCCAACTTCCAATTCATAGGGACCGTGGCATCAAGGAGGGTGTCATTTAGTAGCTGATTCATGTGAGGGTTGATTGCCTCTGCTCCCAGTGCCAGAATGGAGGCGGGGACCGTATCCAAGGAAGAGCCCGACTTAAGGCCTTTTAGTGTCCTTAGAGAATTTTCCAAAGAAATGGGGTCAAAAGAGTCCAGAGGATTTACTTCCCAAGAGGAGGGTCCAGTATCTTTGAGAACTTCTTGAGTACTGATCCCCTCTAAGGACGGCCCCAATATACCAGTGTCCATCACAGGTGGAGGGATTCTGGCTTGGATGGATGCAATTTTTTCTTGAAAAAAGGATGCCAGTGTCTCACACCATTCCTTCGTGGGAGGCCCTGCATTGGAGCCTACCTCCAGCGTAGAGAACAACCTCACGATTTCAAAAATCTCTCACGAGTGATTGCCTGCTTTCAATATTCAGGCTTCAAAGCAGGACTTTTTTGCTATTCTGATTTCTTTGTAGTAGTTGCCTAACTCTGCTTTATAGTCAGCTTTAGCTGAAGGACAATATTTAGTCCGCCATACTCTTTCCTTGCGTTTGCATGCCAGCTTCAATTTTTTAAAGTTGGAGAAACCAAGGACTCAGCACTTTGGCCCGGGACTGTTTAGTGCTGCTTTCCGCAGTCAAAGAATGATAGGCGGACTCAAACCAGTCCTTGAATAGGCCTACATCGGTATTAAACTCACCAGTCAGAGAGGGACTCGAGGCCTCCAGCTTATAAATCAACAAAACCGCTTTAAAGTTGGCAGAAGCCCTGACTGTACGGGGTGGTATGCTCTCTTTGCGAGGGACCTTACTAAAGTTTGCCAGTCTAAATCTAAGGATAAAATGGTCAGGCCAGACCTGTGGTACAGGAGGGTCAACAGCAAGGGGCTTAGAGGTGAATATTTGGTCCAGCATGTGACCAGCAAGATGAGACGAGGCATTAATAGATGGTGTAAGGCCCATAGAACCACAGCTCTTCATCAAAATATGCTATCAGTTAGTTGATCACAATCCATGTGTAGATTAAAGTTCACCATCAAAATGCAGTGTCCGTACCTCAGGACCAAAGGCAAAACTATATCACAGAGAGCCTGAACAAAGCCAATGGCTGCACTGGGTGATCTATATATGATGCCCCCAGATGTTAATCCCAATATCTCTGCCATCTCCATTTTCCTCTGGGTCAGGGTGTTGTGGAAAAGTAAATTTTGCCATGTTCTGTGTCCCTACGTGTTCCCCATCTTATGTTATGTGTGCATGATTAATATGCATATGTATTCCCCATGTTCGATTAAAGACGCAATTACAGTTGTGTCCATCTCTAGTATGCCAGTTCCAGTTCTCGTGAATACAACGAGTATTAGGCCTATGTAAAGCTACGTTGCCACGTTTCTCAGTGTGCACGTTATTTCATTGAAAAGTCCCCGTTTCTAGGCCTCAAAAGGGCCCGGACACCAGATTCAGCTCCTGTCTCCTGAGCCCTCGCTGAGGAGCGATACAGCCCCCACCTGTATTCCTGACCCTTCACTTACTTCCTGCCTCACAGTGCCCGGCTCGGCCTGGCTCTGCCTGCCTGTCTGCCAAGAGTATGTTATGATTCTAGTTATCAGTCCAGCCCTCCTTCTCTGCATTCCTAAGCTACTGAATCGCATCAATAGTTTCCGTCATGGTCTAGCCTTTACGTCTCCAACTGACAGTTACAGCACCGCAGCCTATTGCTGCAACACAGCATGTTACACAGCAAATGTACCAGTATGCCCAGTCTGAGTATCCAGAGTATCAACAGTATTCATGAAACAGCCTAGAGAGGGAGGTAGGCTTGCCTCTCATCGAGATTCCTGTAGATCAAGAAGGTCCCTATGTTCATAGTCAAGTATTAGGGAAAGACAGAAAGTTTCTGATTGATACAGGGGCAAGTAGGACTACCATAAGTCACGCCGAAGTTCCAGGGGCTCCGCTCTCAGGCTCAAGAAATGTTTCCCTTGGATTTTCAGGAAAGCCTATTGTAAACGAGATTTCTAAACCAGTTACTCTAGAAGTAGGTCCATTGTCCCGAACTACTGATCTATTGCTTACGAAGTCATGTCCAGAAAATTTGTTAGGCATTAAGACACTGAAAGAACTAGGTGCAGTTATTTGCTGTTCCCCGGAGGGAATACGTTTGTTTTTACGTGACTTCAAGGGTCACTATGTATTACGAGATTTTGATCCGAGATTGTCTAATGTTCCGCAGCATCTATGGGCGCACGGTCCAACTGATGTTGGCTTCATGCAAATCACACCCCATCGTGTGACTCTCAAACAAGGTATAGTCCTGCCACGAATCAGACAGTACAGATTGCCACCTGAGGCTGTAGCAGCCTTATCCAAAATTATTGACGAGCTCATGGCTCAAGGAGTAGTTGTAGAAACTGACTCCAATGTATGTAATTCTCCGATCATTCCAGTCATGAAGCGTACTGATCCAAATGCACCCCCAGTATATCGATTAGTGATTGACCTTCGAGAACTCAATAAATGTATTATTCCCCAGTATCCAGTAGTTCCAGATATTTCATCCCTATTGACAGCCATTGATTCTGAGGCAATATTCTTTACCGTAATCGACCTCAAGAACGCATTTTTCAGTGTTCCAATTCATCCAGATAGCCAGTAGCTTTTCGGTTTTTGTTTAAATGGAAGGAGCTATAAATTCACACGAGCTCCTCAAGGATTCACAGAAAGCCCTAGCATTTACAGTCAAGCACTTAAGAGACAACTAGACAACATTCACATGCCAACTGACACTGCCCTGCTCCAGTATGTCGATGATCTACTGATCACAGCCCGTTCTGAACGTGCTTGCGAGCGAGCATCGCTTACAGTCTTGTATTTCCTAGCCGAGATGGGGCACAAGGTGTCCCCTTCAAAGCTTCAATTTTGTGTCCAGCAAGTGATCTACTTAGGCCACTTACTGTCCAAGTGGGGTAGGCAGTTGACACCCGACCGTATCCAGTTAATAGCGAGTCTTCCTCAGCCCAAGACACAGAAGGAGGTACGTGCTTTTATCGGCCTTACTTCTTATTGCAGACAATGGATTCCACAGTATGCATTTCTAGCTAAGCCACTGATACAGTTAACGACACAGGAGGCAGCCGTATCGACTGTTCTCCCTTGGACATCTGAACATACACTTAGTTTCAATGAGTTAAAGAAAGCTCTATGCCAAGCTCCTGTTCTAGCTACACCAAACTACAGTAAGCCTTTTACACTTTTTGTCACAGAACGTGATGGTACAGCATTATCTGTTCTCACACAAGATCAAGCAGGACAATACAAGCCCTGTGCTTATTTTTCTAGCACATTGGATCCAGTAGCCCAGGCTTTGCCTGCGTGCCTCAAGTCAGTTGCAGCCACAGCACTAGCTATCAGACAAAGTGATTCCATAGTATTAGGACATTCCTTGACAGTACAAGTTCCACATTCCGTGGAAGTTCTTTTAAACCGAACACAGACTCAGCACTTGACAATTGCACATTTGACAGGTTATGAACTGACACTGTTCCAGCCACACATAGAAATCAGACGCTGCAACGTTCTAAATCCTGCTACACTGTTACCGTCAGTTAATTCAAATCCTGCCACACATGACTGTGTGGAAGTAGTTAACACTATGACTAAGCCAAGACAAGACCTGACAGATATCCCATTACCAGATCCCGATCTGACACTTTATGTGGATGGTTCATGTATGAGAACAAGTACAGGAGAACTAGTAGCCGCGTATGCAGTGACTACTGACACTGAAGTTATTGAAACACACCGTATTGACACCCTGTCTGCTCAAGCAGCAGAGCTAGTTGCTCTGACACAAGCCTGCATACACGCCAAGAACCTGAAAGTTAATGTTTACACAGATTCACGCTACGCATTCGGAGTTGTACACGACTTCGGAGTGCTCTGGCAGGAGAGAGGTTTCATGACTTCTCATGGAACCAAGATTCAGCATGGTCTCCCTATTCAAGCTCTGTTAGATGCCATACATTTACCGACATCCATCGCTATCATGAAGTGCAAAGCACACACGAAAGTTACTGACATTATTTCCCAAGGTAATGATCTAGCAGATCGAACAGCCAAGCTTACAGCTCAGACACCAGACATACCAGTTAACAAGACACCGATATCCACTCTAGAACAGACTACCTGTATGACGGTTAAGGACCCTACTCAAGATGTCATAGATATCCAGTTACATGCTACTCCCGATGAAATCAAGAAATGGTCCGAACAAGGAGGGGTCCAGACAGATCAGGGATGGTTGACGAAGGGTAGAGCCACATGGTTTCTCCCCGACTCAATGGTTCAAGTCATTATTAATACCGCACATAGTCCAGCACACTTAGGAGAAAAAGCCATGTTAGACAGTATCCAGAACATTTGGTTTAACAAGCATTTACGAGCTGCAGCCAAGCAGAAAGTCCGTACCTGTATGATATGTTGCCAGTTTAATCCAGGTAAAAGTGTCCCGGTGGAACAAGGTGGATTCCAGCCCCCTGACCACCCTTTTGAGGTCCTCCAGATGGATTATATTCAGATGGAGCGATGTCGAGGTTTCAAGTATGTCCTTGTAATTGTATGCGCTTTGTCCAGGTGGACAGAAGCATATCCAGTCCCAGATTACACAGCCGCGACCACTGCCAAGCAGTTGGTTCGTGAATTCTTCCCCCGTTATGGACTCCCTAGGGTCGTATATTCTGATAACGGCCAGCCATTCTCATCTGAACTGATGAAACACGTTTCCATTTTGTTAGGGTACCAGTGGAAGTTCCATTGTGTACGCCATCCTGAAGCAGCCGGTCTCGTAGAGAGACATAATCAAACCTTGAAAATCCGCATTGCCAAAGTCTGTCAAGAAAAAGGTGTAGACTGGTTAGTTGCTCTGCCAGTCGCTCTGTTTTATATGCGCATGGTCGCACATTCCAGATCAGGTCTGTCCCCGTATGAGGTCGTATTCGGCCGCCCCCCGAATATGTGGGGTACCCCTAGACCCCGAAGTATTACAGATGTTTCCAGTAATATGCTGACAGATTACCTAGCTTCCTTGATGTCTGCCCTACACTCTTGTCGTTCACAGGTTGCCGCTGCATTTCCCGACAATACTGAAGTCAAGCCACACGAGATCCTTCCAGGCTCTTTCGTTCTCGTCAGGAATTTCGATCGTTCAAGTCCGCTGGAGCCTCGCTGGAAGGAGCCAAAGTTGGTCCTCTTAACCACCCGTACTGCCGTCAAGTTGGAAGGCAGGAAGGGGTGGGTCCACCTGTCGCATGTAAAGACATTTCACGGACTCCGACCACGAACTGTTTCCAAGAACTTTTCCAAGGATTGCAAAGACTGCCGAGATACTATTCTCAAGGACTGTCCCGCAAATGACATTGATACCAAGCCTCCCCTGTTAGAGAAAACTCCGCAACAGGAGTATAAGTTGAAACTCCGGTCTAGTAAATTAAGTCAGCCAGTTTAATTGTCTAAGTCCTCCCCTAGGTGAAACGGTTAAATAGGTATCTGACATGTATGAAATAGACCCCCATAGTGAGAGAGTTAGTCAAAACTCAATCCGATGTATCGTTTTTCTCAGTTTCCTATTATTTTTCAGCCTGATGGTTACCTGCACAAGTTATGCATTTCATTTATGTTTTCCAATTTCTCATGTAAATAAGTCTTCTAATGCTACAGTGGAGCACACGTTTAGTGATCTGCCTCCTCATGAACTATCTTATCGTCTTGCTATGCGAAACAATTCATTTATCCGCATGTTACATTACTCACACCAGACCAGCAATGCCACTAATTGTTGGGTGTGTGGTCGACTCCCCCCTTTCCAGACACCGAAGGGAGTTCTGCCACTGTTTCCTTATCCATTTTCACATAACGGTTCATGTGGAGCATGGTCCACGTTAACGTCATCCTCAACTGATATGTCCTTTCTGAACAGTACATGTTTTCCAGACAAGCAAGGTCTTCCCCACAGAACAGGGTTAGATCTAGAAAATGAAGTTTATAATTTGGGTAATTATTCTTCGAATTTCATGGTCCTGAATGTTCAGTCTGATTCTACTCCAGACTTACCTGCTATGTCAGTACTACCAGTCAAAGGTGAATTATGTGTCAGAAATAATGGTTCCGTACATGTAGGACATAGTGATTGTACTACTATTGTCAAGTATAGTGACAGTGGGAAATCTTTTTTCAAAGCTTCACGTCATTCTTATTTTATTTGTGGTCAGACCGCATATGTTCGTCTGCCCCTCGATTGGGAGGGAACCTGCTACATTGCATTCCTACTGCCACCAGTTTTTTTAGCCCCGCCTGACTATCATAGGAATTCCCACCTAGTACATACTAGACACAAGAGAGGACTCCCGATTGTTGACTATACTGAAACTGCTCTAGAACAATATATAGATCTCAATAAAGGTTTCTTTCCCTACTTAGGTACTGTCTCGAATAGTAAACTGATACGTAGATTAACCAGAACCCTTGAAGCGGTAGTGACCGAAACTACTTCTGCTCTAGGTAACCTAACCGAAGAGCAATCTGCTATGAGAGTTGTCGTGCTCCAAAATCGTCTCGTTCTTGACGTCATACTGGCCGATAGAGGAGGAGCATGTAGAGTCATCGGATCTAGTTGCTGCATTTTCATTCCTAATAACGCGCCGTCTGTTTATTCAGCTATAACCAGACTTCATAAAATTGCCCATCTGTTACACCAAAATCCAGGCACCTGGACATGGTCCGGTTGGTTATGGAGTATAATTTCTGCCTGGGGATGGAAAGTATTGTCCTTTCTAAGTATTGCAGTAGCGATCACATTCAGTTGCTGCCTCTGTATACAATGTGGCCCTGCGATTTGCGGCATTTGTGCTACCTCTTGTATCCCTAGTCTTAAATCCCGTCCTAAATCCCGTTCCAAGACAATTCGAGACGAGCAAATGATACTGTATGAAATGATAGATGGTATCATGAATATTGATGTTTCCTGATGGAAATGTAGTGACAAGGAGGGAATGTGGAAAAGTACATTTTGCCATGTTCTGTGTCCCTACGTGTTCCCCATCTTATGTTATGTGTGCATGATTAATATGCATATGTATTCCCCATGTTCGATTAAAGACGCAATTACAGTTGTGTCCATCTCTAGTATGCCACTTCCAGTTCTCGTGAATACAACGAGTATTAGGCCTATGTAAAGCTACGTTGCCACGTTTCTCAGTGTGCACGTTATTTCATTGAAAAGTCCCCGTTTCTAGGCCTCAAAAGGGCCCGGACACCAGATTCAGCTCCTGTCTCCTGAGCCCTCGCTGAGGAGCGATACAGCCCCCACCTGTATTCCTGACCCTTCACTTACTTCCTGCCTCACAGTGCCCGGCTCGGCCTGGCTCTGCCTGCCTGTCTGCCAAGAGTATGTTATGATTCTAGTTATCAGTCCAGCCCTCCTTCTCTGCATTCCTAAGCTACTGAATCGCATCAATAGTTTCCGTCATGGTCTAGCCTTTATGTCTCCATGTAAGAGAAATACTGTATTAATGGTCATTTAATATTCCTCAACACGCACTACATGTAGAATAATGCATGCACCAGTCTTAGAATCTGTTAGCCTTTACCCCGATAACTTTTGGATTCTATCAACATGTTCTCTAAACATCAGATACTAGATAGTGTTTAGGTACATGTCGCCCTGACTCTCCAGACTTCAGTCTCTCCTTCTAGCGCAGAAGTCATAGCCCCCAGCTTCTCCTAGTAACACGTCATTGTCAGTTTACGCGCACCACTAGGTTAGAGGTCCCGGCTCCTTAGGTAGCCCCCTCCATGTTTCCGCCCTATTTATGACATATTCTGTTACGTTTACATCACATGTCTATGTCCACACCCCCTGTTACACCCATTTTCACCCTTATCTTTCGCGACTGTTACTGACCCCACCCACTGCTCCGCCTATTGTATGTACTGTAATGCAATTGTTTTAGTATATATACTTGTGCACTGTTATTAAAAGTTACGCCGTCGTCCCCGATTCCGATCCTGCCCCCGTGCAGCGCTGCCATCCTATTCCCGTGCAGGTTGTCATGTTCCTGTCCTTTATGCTGTATTAAACCTGCAAACTCCTACTACCTCGAATCTTGACTCTTATTTATTGAGCTATCTGTTATCGTGATATCTAGTCAAAAAGAGAGGCATTATTTATTTATTTACCACAGTGTAACAGTCTTTAAATATAATACCAAGCCCACCTCCCCTGCCCTCTTTCCTGTCTTTCCGTACAATTTGATTGCCCTCTGGAATGGCTGCCAGGTGTCTGGGCCTGATGACTCTGTTAGCCAGGTCTCTGTTACAAACAGATATTTACAACAAGGGGTGGTGATGGACAGAGTCTCTGAATTAAGCAGAATACTCTCACCCAGTCAAGAGATCAGGGCTAGATCCAACACCGTTTTTTAGCTCATTGCACCATCCCAGTTTCAGAACCTGGCTGTATGCAAATTAGTCTGTCCCTGGCCCAGTGCATCATGGGAACAGGGCAGACCAGACTACAAAAGCCAATTCTTACACTGGGAAGGAAACAAGCTTCCGGGGACCGGTTTCTGGCATTTCAGCCGTCTTCGGCCCGGCTTGCTTGAATCCTGATGGTGCAATGAGCAAGGGACTCACATCTGAGTATACCCTTCCACGCTTAGGGTGGACAAAAATATTTACAACAAGGGGTGGTGATGGACAGAGTCTCTGAATTAAGCAGAATACTCTCACCCAGTCAAGAGATCAGGGCTAGATCCAACACCGTTTTTTAGCTCATTGCACCATCCCAGTTTCAGAACCTGGCTGTATGCAAATTAGTCTGTCCCTGGCCCAGTGCATCATGGGAACAGGGCAGACCAGACTACAAAAGCCAATTCTTACACTGGGAAGGAAACAAGCTTCCGGGGACCGGTTTCTGGCATTTCAGCCGTCTTCGGCCCGGCTTGCTTGAATCCTGATGGTACAATGAGCAAGGGACTCACATCTGAGTATACCCTTCCACCATACGGTGTTGGATCTAGCCCAGATCTCTTGACTGGGTGAGAGTATTCTGCTTAATTCAGAGACTCTGTCCCTCACCACCCCTTGTTGTAAATATCTGTTACAAACAGAGCATCAAGATCTTCCTCCCTAAGCCGATCATAAATATCAATAGCATGAGGTAAAGAGCAAGCATTTATTAGTGCCGCTTTTGATGACGGGCCCAGCTCTGAGTCGTCACAGGGTCTGTCATGCACCCAATGAATCATCCGTATAGGCACTCATACACTTACTGATTCACCAATACACCTTAGTATATATAGTTAACACTCATAAACTTTTTTGAAACTCTTCACAGTCACTGGATGATTTCATCAGTGATGCCATTTGAGATGTCATCAGTGATGTCATGAATGATGTCACTGGCCATGTCATGAGTGAAGTAATACGTGAGGTCATAAGCAGTGCACTGCAAGGGAGTGAGTTATTCTCAAAGCACAAAATTAATATGGATAAATACCAATAGGTTGGCCAATAAATAAATATGGGTGAATACAGATGGAAACAATAGAAAAATAAATATCATAAATCTGGGAGCCCTCAGTAAAATTCATGCTGTATTATCACGGGTATCAATATTGTGAATGTTTCTTTGAGTTTATCCACCCTAGAATATTAAAGTGTATGATGTATTTGAGTTATGATTCCAATAAACTTGAGGTTATTGCTTTGATTTTTTTATTTCACAAATATTAATCACAAACAGGACTGAGAAGCAGGTCTCTGGGCTTCAGTTGTGATTAGGGCTCTCCGTTATATATGATTCATGGTCAAAGAGGTCACTTGAGCTCTCCCCACCCAGATGTCTCTTCATTAACCTGCAAATTAATGGATGAGAATGCACCGGGCTACCTGCTACCAATAGGTGACCTTCTAAAATTACCAAACAAAAGGAATTAACAGCAGAGCATGCTCTACCTACCTCAACCGGCTGTGATAAGAAGTTTACTATAAACACAATGTGGGCCCCCAGGGATCCACATTTCTCTCCATGCTCCAACTGCTCCTAGCTGACCAGGCAGACTTGTTTCTCTTATTGGTACCTGCTGCCCATGACTGTTCCATGGAAAAACAAGCTGCCTGAGAATTTCATGGCACCTTTTATCTTCCCCGGCTCTCCGTCACGCCATAAGATGCAGAGTGGTCTCCCAAATCATTTTATTTTATTTATTTAAACTTATAATGCGCACAGCTACCCGCAGTGGGTTTCCCGGTGCCCAGGGACAGAATAAAGAAGAAGAACTAATAAGCTGATTTTACTGATAAGTAGCTTCTAATCACTGCTGAAAAAGCCAAGTTTTGAGTCCCTTGCGGAAACGAAAAAGATTGGTTTCCGTCTTCAGGGTCACAGGAAGAGCATTCCAGAATTTAGGACCCAGATGGGAAAAAGAGCGGCCTCCCATTTTTGCTAGCCTAAATCTGGGAACGGAGAAATCACCATTCCCTAGTAGGCCTGAACTAGGCCCTCAAGATATTTAGGGGCTGAGCCTTGTTTGATTTTGTTTGAAATCATCTGGCGGATTTCTCCCCTTGGGCTCTTTAGGAGATCCAGAATTGTTGGCAGCATTACCGGGTAATCACATAACATCTCCAGAAATAACTTGACCCATGGTTGCTATCTCCAGACTGGAGTCACCAAGATAAATTTCACCTGCTGTTTCATCTCTGTAGCCCCTGAAGTGATCATGAGAAAGAGGGGAAAGGCATTCAAATCCTTGCCCCAGTTCAGAAGAAAAGTATCACTCCTGTGGCCTCTGGATCTGGTTTCCAACTGTAAATCAATGGCACCTGAACATTCAGTAACAAAGAAAATAAATCCCTGAGTTGTGTTCCCCATTTCTGGCACAAGCGAATGAACACTCAAGGATACAGTCTTCAATTTCTGGAATCCCTCAGAAATCACAAATTAGAAACCGCAATAATGTTGTCCCGGTAGATGCATTGCCAACACTGAAATTCAAGACAGAACTGCCAAAAATCCTTGTTGATCCACACAAAGGCCTTGGCTCTCATTCCTCCTCACTTGTTGATGAACTGCACCGCTGAGATATTGTCCATTTTCAAAAGAATGTAAAATTCCACTTTGTCCATTTCTAGGCTGTGGATGATGAATGTTCCGGCTAACATGTCCAGGCAGTTTATGTGGAGCTTCAATTGCTCCTGTGACCACCTTCCTTCAGTGGATGTGTTTCGCATCTGGCTTCCCAGCCCCAACAGCTTGCATCCGATTTGATGTCAAACTCCGGGAGGGAAGGAATATTGCTCGGCCGTTTACACACTTACATGTGGTCCAGCCCCCACTCCACCTCCATTTTGGCCTCCTCCATCAGTGCAATCTCTTTCTTGTATGATAGCTGTTCCTACGTTTTTGATTTTCAGCTGTTGTAAGAAGTGCAATCAATAGGCCTTAGGAAGATCGCCTGAACCAATGATGCCAGTAGGTGTACCATTTGCACCAACATCCTCAAAGTAATCCATTACGCCATTATTAGCCATCTCAACTCTGCCTTTATCAGTGAAATCCTATTGGTGGGCAATTGCAAAGTTCCTTTCGAGTCAATTGAAAATCCAAGATACTGTGTCCTGTGCTTGAGAACAAATTCCTATTTGGATTGGTTGATTATAAACCTCAGATCCTCCAAAAGGGAAACCATAGTCTGTGCATGGCTCATCAGTTTAGTACCGTCCTGCTACAGAATGATCATCCTTCAAATCTAATCTGATCATTCAGTCTCACTGTTGGAAGGATCCCCTTAGCAGAAGGATTCCCTCCATCTTGAAATGCTTGGTTTATAATGAAAATATTGCTTAAGAATCCTATAGATATTATCTTTCTACAGCACCTTTTCTCTGCAACTCCAGAACCTCATGGTCTGTTATGCCACAGACTTGCTTTGAGAACATAATTGCTTTCAGTCCTACCTGTTGGTTGGGAGTACCCCAGAATTCTATTCAAAACCCTAGTACAGTTTGGAGTACCCATGCATTGGATGAGATGTCCTTCCATTTGCTCCTGGAGGGTAATAAGGGGGAGGGGCCCTTCTGTTTTGACCAATCAGTACATTTGGGGCCTTGGAACCCTTGACTACCTCGGAAGGAGAAACGGGTGGATAAGCAGCTCCTGCAACGTCCGGCCCAGCCAAAAACATAGGGTCTAAAAACTTTCTTTAAAGATGCCAGCCATGTAAGACATTGGGTTATTGGTTGAGGGGGACAAAACTCTTCTCAAGCAGTAACCTCAATTCTTGCCAGGGTGAACTCACAAGCAAAACCCAAATTAAACTGTGCTCAATCCTCCAGCAGTTTGGCACAGAGCATTCAGGCTTAACCTAGAGGCAATGTGTAAAGAATGTGTGCAACACTTCAAACAGTATTAAAGTAAAACCACCATAGACAATGGATCCTACTATAGATTAGAACAAAAGGTTACATTTCATTTTGATAGATAAAATAAGACCAAAATGACAAAATTCCAATAAATAGAACCAGAGATTTGTAATTTTAAGGATTTCAGTGAAAATCGGTTGTTACATTATATTGATTTGTATAGTGTACTAATCCCTCAAGAGGGTATCAAGGCACTTGGGCAAGTGTGTAGGTGTGGTCCCCAAAGTTCTAATTTGAAGAGCCAGGTCCTCAGATCATGCAGATCTCAAGAAGTAAGGCAGAGGCTCTGATGTGTTGAGAGAGGTGGTTCCAGGTCTTGGGTACAATGTAGGAAAATATGTGACCTCCAATTTTGCTTTTGCGGATGTGGGATAAAGTCACAAGGATGACTGCAATGGAGTGTGGGCAGATTACATTGACCCAGTGAGGCCCCCTGAATAAGAGTACCTTAACTCCTGGTTGCAGGGTAATGCGAGGACCAGCGTTGAAGATACATCAAGCAGTCAAAGGGATGCCCTGGTTCCGAGCAGCTGCTAGACTTCAATGCAAGGTCTTGCATCAACATTGAGGAGAGGCTAGCAATGTAAAGTCTGACATCAAGGATGCATCATGAAGCAGGGTGATACATTTGTTCCAAGGAGTAGTGAGGCTGCATATGGAGTCCAGTGTCGTCCAGGCTGCTTTTGTCAAAAATGCGAGGGCCTGCGTTGAAAATGCATTGCACATCGGTAGTTCAGTGGAAGCTGTGAGGGTGATGCAGAGTCCTTTCAAAAGGAAAGTCCAAGCAGTGGAGGTGTTGCATCGTATCTGCTTGGAGTTGCGCCACTCAACAGAGGAGATGCATTGGTTTTGCTTGATCCACGGATGGACTGTCAGAGCACCTTAAGACCCATTTTCAAGGGTCCAGGATGGGCATGGCACCACTTGTCAGGGTAGGAGATTCCAGGTGCAGGTTACGAGAGACTTGGCCCTTAGAGTTACTCTGATGGTCCTGGGTACAGGTTGCAGATCTAGTCATTCTCACCCAGGCAGGAGGGCAGCAAGCAGCTAGTCAGCACAGCATTGCTTCCAGTCCTTCAGGGCAGCAGTCCAACAGAGTGACAGTCCTTGCAGCAGCACCGCAGTCCTTCTTCCTGACAGAGTCTTCCACAGGTCCAGATGTGTTCTGAAGAGTCTGTGTCTGAGGTCCAATATTAATACCTGCTGTTTTCTTTGGACTGGCGGAATCTTCTAGATGATTCCCTTTGAAGGATTCTGGGTTCCTGCATCCCCTTCCCTATAGAGGGTACACAATCATTTGGGCGAAGGCAGGACACAACCTATTCAAGGCGGGCTGGGCCCAGCTCCGCCCTCCCATCCTGCCACTGGTGGCCTATCCAAGCACACCTAAGTGCTTGTAGTGACCGATATTTTTGGTAGATAATCGGTCTGATTATGACCATTGCCCACCACCATCTCAGCATATTTAAGCCTAATATAGTGATATTTAGGCCTGTTTCTGACTTGACCTTGTTTTATGGCAGTGCTGACTATTGCCTTTGACATGCTTTCATGTTATCTTGCTTTGCAATTCATATCATCACATAGACATAGTGATGTGTAGACCTGAAGGGGCTTGCCTATTGGATTTGGCATGATCTTATGCCTTCTTGCATACTAATGTTGGCTCTTTGCAGGAGTAGAGGCCTATGCTTGAGCAACTCCATATTCTAAACTGAAGCCATCTTCTAAGCCTTTTTAGGTGAAAGGTTATATTTAAGTTTCCATGTGTTGTTCACCAGCAGTGAACCAGAGAGAACCAGTTCTCATCAGAGTAATGTGCTCACTCGATGCCGGAGTTATAGCAAAATGCATGGCCAACTCCTTGTTGTGCTCTCTTGGTACGAGGTGGTACAGGAATCCAGTGAGAACTGTAGGCGGAGTTTGCTAGAAACTTCGATGGAGAGCTGCATTCTATATTAGAGAAAGGGAGTCCGAGAGAGGGTGAGATGCTGGTTTGGTGGTTTTGGCGATCTGATGATACATCACCGTGCAGACGTGCAGTCGTGTTTGTGGAACAGAGAGTCCTGACCCAACCAGAGAGGGAGAGAGAGACGAACCGTTCTTCAAATGCAAGATGCCTAAGATTATGGTGAGGTGTTCCAGGTATATCTAACTATATGTAACTATGTCTTTTATTTTCAGGCTCTATGTATATGTATGTGTTGGTGATTGCTACAAATGTTTACTGTGATGTTTAGTTATTTCTTTCTCTTGTCATTCTATTATCATGTAATAAAGAAACCTTAGAGCATATCATTTGTCTTTATTCCTTGAAAAGGAAGATAAAGCCCCTTTTTTTTACAAGTACTTACAGAGGGATGGGCGATTCCCCTCTAATGGGTAGTTGTTGATAAGGAAGGGAAATTGACTCCCAGCAGGGATGTCTAAATTCTAATTATTCTATACAATACATTGCTAGGAGGAGCATGCGCTGTGTACCCTCTCGGATGGGGAGGTGTTGTGATTTGCTGTGTACCCTCTCGGATGGGGAGGTATTGTGACTTGTTGTGATTTGCGAGCTCCTCTGCAATGGTCTTATATGTTGTTAGTGTTTATTCCTTTCTTGGGTAAGTATTGTGAAATGTGGTGTCTTTCTGTATCCTGAGAAAGGATGTGGTAAGTAATGGCCTGGTGACTGACAGAAGCACCGAAATATACAGAAAAGTAGGTTATTACAGTGGTCTAGGGTGTCTACTGTATAGGCACAATACACAATATCCAGCAGCCAGCTACATCCAGTCATGTGAGCCAGAGACAGGATTCAGTTACTAAATGACGTAGGTAGGAAAATGGCAACTTTCTAAAAGTGGCATTTTCAAAATTATAATTTAAAATCTGACTTTACCATAAGAGAAGATTTGCAATTACAATTCCAAAGACACCACACATGATCTGGCTACCTGTTCCCATTTGGAAGTTATCACTTAATAAATGTAAGAAGATAACTCCAATGATATCCTACGGGAGAGGCAGGCCTTTCAGTAGTGAGAAACTAATTTAAAGGTTTTTCACTACCAGGGCATGTAAATCATAAAGTGCTTGTCCAACTTTTCAAATACACCACACCCTGCCCTCTGGGCTGTCCAAGGCCTACCTTAGGGTGACATATGTATTAACCACTTGCATGCTCATGACGAGCTCAGCTCGTCATGAGCTACATTGCTCCTGTGCTCATGACGAGCTGAGCTCGTCATGGCCTTTAGAAAGCTCGCACGCTGGGCTAAATCCCCTGCTGTGCTGAGCGTTCTAAAGAAACGGGTGTGGCCATGACGAGCTCAGCTCGTCATGAGCACAGTAGCACTGTACTGTATGACGAGCTGACCTCGTCATGAGCATGGGGGCGCTGTGTGCGCCCTCCCCCCGCACAGCAGGGGAATGTGCGCAGCTGGGAAGGGGTTAAAAAGATAGGTTTGGGCCATGGCATGGCAAAATGTTTATTTTGCTAGGGTGCAATAGCACTTTAAACCTACACAAAAACACACATGCTGCAATGACAGACCTGACAAATGTTTAAAGGGCTACTTAAGTGAGTGGCACAATCAGTGCTTTAGGCGCACTAGTGGCATTTAATTTACAGGCCCTGGATACACACAGGTCAACTTTAGTAGGGGCTTATAAGTAAATTAAATATGCAAATTGGGGAGAAGCCAATGTTACCATGTTTTAAGGAGTGAGTACATGCATGTTAGCAGTGGTTAGCAGTGGTCTTAAGGCCAGCAAAAACTAGATCAGCAAAAATGGAGGAGGGAGGCAAAAAGTTTGGGGAAGACCACCCTAAGGCTGGCAGGTCTAACAGTCCATAAAGGTCTAAACAAACTGCTAGGTCTTTCATGAATGCCTCTCCAAAGAGATTACCTTTTGCTTCTGGACCAACTTCAGCTGTGGTCAATTCCCTCAATTTTGGGTCTCGACAGTGAAGCAGGGAGCAGGTGAGGGCAGGTGAGAGGACTCAGTTCGCATTACTGAGACGCCATCCCGAGGGAACTACCGGGTCAAACATTCCACTAGTGTGTTGGGCCTCATCGGCAAATTCAATCATTTTCATAAAGGGTTTTTTTAACATCCAAAAGTTTATCTTGGCACAATCATCAATGTCTGTCAATACCCCCCTTAAGGTCCTTAATCAATAAGCCCATACAGGTCACCATTTGGTGTCTAGTTCTGGCATGGTTGCCGTTACTCTCAATGGAGTGTCTCAGGCATTCTGTCTGGAGTGTTTTGCGCACTGTCTCAGATAGTACACCACCTCTCAGAAGGCTCCCACTCGGAGGAGCAATGGGGGTTGGGAATGAAAAAGCCAGAGGACTCATCCCGGTCTTTATGGGCCCTAGCCATGTCAGTATTTAATTTAGTTTTTAACCCATCTGCAAGGTGCAATTCTCTGGATCTCTGGATCCTTTATCCAAATCGTCATCAGAAGAGAGTGAATCTTTGCCCCTGTGGTCATGGTCAGGCCATTGGTCCCTGTTATCAGGCTCAAGTCTGATTGAAAAAGAACACTTGGGCCTACCATTTCCTGGAAAAGGTCCACTTTGGGAGTTTGAATACGGTGGCACCCTTTACCAAATAATTCCACCCATTCTAAGGGCTGTGCAAAGGCCTACTACCCCAATGGGGGACCCACTTGCATCCAAACAATGTCTCTGTGGTAGACTCCCAGTAAACCCCCTAGAGGCCTTAGAGGTGGTGCTCTGCCTCTTCTACAATGTCATTGACATCCCTACCGACTTGGAAACTGACAAATGAATCATAGAAGCCAATTCTGAGTTTACCTCAAACTCCTGTCACTATTTCTTGTCTCACATAGCCATGGTCGTCGGTCATTGAAACCTCGAATGGGTTCTGACAGGGTAATTACAGATTATACCTAATTTGAGATGATACTGTGCCTGACTAACTGCACCCCAAATGTTTTAAGGGAAAGTAGTACTCCTAACTAGCTAAGCATGAACAAAGAACACCCATTCACTACCCTCCTCGTAAAACTAGACTCTGTGAGTGTAACTGACATGGGTTTGAATGTGTGGGTCAGTTGGTGAATTCAAAATGGCCAACCCATCTCCTCCAGCCCTAATGAGTCAAACGCTGAGTTCCTCGGCAGCCCCCTCATGTCTGGTAGGCATGGGTGGAGCTCCCTGAGTTAAATTAAAACTCCACGCAATTCCGCAGAGTTCTGCCATTTTGTAGTTTTGTAAGCCAAGGAGAAGCTGTAAATATTCACTCTCCATCTTTATTGTTTAGCATACTCCGGGCGAGTCTGGCAGTCCCTGTGGCAAGGGAATGCATGCTCAATGTATATATAACAGTGATGGACCAAGACTGTGATGTTCTGTGAGCCAACTGTGTGCCTCCAGTTAAAATTGGTCTTTTCACACCTCAGAAACCATTTTGGCTCTGATGGTCTGCCATAGGCATGCCCCTACCCTCTTGGCCCCGAACCGAGTACACTCGACCAGACCGTCATCCGCAGACAGGCAAGAAGTCAGAAGAGCTGCAGGCCCGAGGCAGTGCAGCCTCTGTTAGTAAACAACTGGGGCATAATTAGTTGTTGCATTTTTGATTCAGCTCTACTAGAGCACCTCCACTCTAGCCTGCAAGTACATAGACACGACTCTACCACACCACCTCCAGTATCACGTGATCCCAGTGCTGAGATCCACAGAAACCCCTGCTCATACACCCTAATTCTGACCTGCCACAAATGCTAAACCTGGTAAAAGAAAAGTTTGTCATTTTTTAGACGCTGTGAATTATGTTTAATAAGCTTTATTTATTTAAGTGTAACCCACTTTTTTCTCTGCCCCTCCAATCTTTGTGCCTGCTCGCTCTCTCATCTCTGTTTCTCCCATTCTCTCTTACTTCCTCATACCCTCTACCTCTCTTTGCCATCTTTCTCCATTTGCCTCCTTCCTTCTGTTCCTTTAATTTTTATCACTCCCTCTGTCCCTCTCGTCCTCTCTCATCCTCTTTTTTCTCTAAACGTCATGCCTCCTATCTTTCGCCCTCATTTTTCACTCTACTCTTTTTCTATCCTTTCTCTCTTTATCCATTGGCATTTGTTCCCCCTCTGCCCCCAATATCTTCCCTTATATCTGCTTCTATTTCATTTCTCACTGCTCACTCCCCTTCTCCCCTCTCCCTGCCTCTTTCTGTTGCCACAAGAGGACACGATACATCGTCCTTTCAAGTGAGTGGCAGATAAAAGCCCCAAGTGTGACTGCAGTACCTGGGTCCTGAGATGCTGTTTCTTGATGGAGCAAAAACAATGCTTAGTTACGTGTATACCAGCTCACCAAAGTTTATCTTACTGGGAGCCGTTCATGAGATTGCGCACATCAGACTGTGGCTTAGGATGACTGGATGGATGCTCCCTCAGAGTACACTAGCGAAAGGCTATAAGCCCGAGGCCAACAGGAAGCGACTACGCATCCCTCACCTAAACTGCCGGTGGTTCTGGCGGAGGAAAGGTGGAAATGTAACTTTAAAGGTACTGACATTAATGGAAATCAGAAACAGAGACAGATGGCCAATCAGATGCAACTGGGCGCTAGCTTTCATCCAATGATGCCTGAGCACAGCAATCGCAGTGCATCATTTCTTTTGCGGGTTTGAATTGTTTTTGTGTAATCGGCTTTGAAATCAAAGGGAGGCCAGGGTTCAGAGCCTGCACAGTGGGTATTGACTGGTGGCTGCACATCTACTAGTTAAAAAGAGGGATGGGTGCCAGTAAACTCTTCTATGCTGCGGTTGCAGAGTTTTTGCCAAGCTCCGTGCTCCAAGAGGAGCACAGAGTGGAAAAACTCTGGAAACTCCGAATGCTGAGAGGAGTTAACTGCCCACCCTTGGTGTCTGGTAAGATTTCATAATGCAAGGGTGGCACCTGAAACTTACTTGTGTTTCTGAAACCTCCCCCGCCGACAGCAGTTCAGAAAGGGGGGTGGGTGGTCTCATTAATGTTCAAACAGTGCTGTCAGATGGGACGGCCTCCCCTCAGGTTTCCTCATACCAACTAACTGAGAAGGCTTGCCGGTTGGAAATAAAACACCACAGATTTACTATGCAATTGTAGGAGCAAAGAGCACATAAATGAGTCTGCTGTGAGCAGCAAGGAAAGAGGAGAGGAGGGTGAGATGGATTGTTTATACCCTGATGGACATTTTGATTGGTTATTGTAGGAAAGTTATCCTTTTTGCCCTCATCACCATCGGGTTTTGGCTAATGTTAGTGGTTACAGAACCTTAAAGTGCCCTAGACTCTTTTAACCAGGCCCAGGGTCAGTGCTCCGTCATCGAAAGGTGTATGATTATCTGTATAATTCTAGTAGGCAAAACCAACCTACCCAACCAACCTGTAAGTCCCTAGTACATGGTAGGGCATGTAGGTTTAAAGATCCCATTGGAATTAATGCACTTAAGTGTGCACTGCTGTGGTGTGTGGTGCCATTTTAAAGCCAGGCCTGCCTTTCAGACTTGTCTTAAAATACAACTATGTCTAAATTCGACTTTGGAATTAAAAGTACTTCCAAAGCCACAAACTTCCTTTTTTATAAGGTCTACCTAAGACCTAAGGTCTGCCCTGGGTGCCCAAATGGTATGGTGCCTTGTAATAAAAAGTGGGGCTAATATAAACAATGGTACTGTAGTGTAGTTCCTATTTTCCCAATAGGCTCTGCGCATTGGAATAGTACCTACAGCAGTAAAGGCCTAGGCCAGACGTTAACTAGGTCTACTACTGTCGATACTAGACTTAATTTTTGGGTTTGCCAGCTAAGCTCAGAGTTCGCTAGAAACTTTCTCGAATGTTCAAGGAAGGATTAACTTCCCTGATTAGACAAGAAGGGATTTAGTTTCTGACAACCATAGAACATGACAACTTTGCTCTCCCCTAATCAAGAGTCAATCTCCAGAGTCGTGTGAGCACAAGGCAATTATTTTACTCAGTCAGTACGTGCATTCTTAGTCTCATCAGAATGTAGAGAAAAGGAAGAGACGGGCGTATTCAATAAAAGGTGTTATTTATTGATCAGTCTCTTTTCTCGTACAAGAGAAATGGATCGATATTATTGCGATACTTATAGTTAAGTAAAGTGCATACATTAAAAGCAATAGTATAAAATAATACTGTAAAAACATTGATATGGTTTCTGAGCCATATGATGTTTAAAATGATTAAAATATATTTACATACACATATACATTTGACTAAACGTACTCAACTGGTGTTTCTAAATACGCCTACCCCGTGTACCTGACCTAAGTCTAATGCGTGGGCGGGAATAGAAAGTTACAGTTTAAGTTAAGTTTGTTTTTGCCAAGTGAATAACTAAAGAATTCTCTAGGAGGGGTTATTCAGTTCTGTACCTGGAATTTAGGATGAATGAGGAATGGTATCTCTTTCTCTGCTCTCGATATTCCAGGCTGCCTGCGAGGGCTGCCCAGAAGCGCCGGTGCTGGGTCTCTCGGCTTGAGATAGCAGCGCGTCTCTCAGCGCGTCAGGAAGGCGGGGCTGCTGCCTGCGGGGTCTGCTTCTGCTCTCGGCTTCGGCAAGGATGGCTGCTCCGTCTTGTCACCACGCGTGTGTTTTGCATAGGGCAAGATCGGCAATATTTATACCTTAAAGGTGCCGGGATTGACGTAAGGATGGACATAGGTACGTCAATAAAGATGTCATACGACTTGCTCGTTAGCACATTCTTTACTAAAGTTCTCTGTGAAATCAAAACAATGGCCGCACGGATTATCCAGGTTGTCATAGGTTTGATTTGTTATGAGAACGTCGTATGCCTTATCAGGGGCTGGAGGAATATCGCTTGTCTAATTAGATCTCAAGCGTTATGACCTAATCAGATAACACGTTCCTGTGCCGTAGTGTGACTGCGTCAGATAACGGTATCTGCATCATGGGGAATTTCTTGCCTCATGGGCTGACTGTTAGTTAACTAGCTAGGTAGTTTAACCAGAATAGGGTCAGGAATAGGGGGATCGATTCAGAACCTATAGAAATACACGACACCCACTCCACGCTAACTATGGTCATATCTACTAATCTATGCATAGTATAACATAGTACAACATACTATAGAGTATAGTGTATACCTTACCACCCCAAAATACATAAATGCATTTTGAAATTTTCAAATATACTGAAAAATTGCAGTCATATATATCGTATGCACTTAAGCTATGAATCAAATGCAAAAGTAAACACGCATTGTTATGCATTATTGTTTGTTGGTATATGAGAAATACACATGAAATGGCTCTTAATATGGCTATACAGAAAAAAAGTCGAAACCATTTCATCACATAAAATATACTGTGAACATACCAGTGGGCAGCTAAAGTCTATATAAAGTCTATAAAGAATCTAAAAAAATAGAAATCTTAGTTCTCTAGGAATAGTTTCTTACTTTAAGCAGAAGATCAGTGTCCCGGGAAAAAATATGTAGAAAAATATTTTAGGGGCTTGCTGAAAAAAGTTGCTGTCCGTGAACTGGATTGTAATTGTTCATGTGACTTTATTTTTAAAGTTGAAGGCCGAATTCAGGGAACGCCGTGTGCGAGTTTACTCAAAAGTCTCTATTTCTGTTCCGGAGAGAACATCATATCATTCAGGCTTTCGAAAAAACTGTCAACAGCTTCATGGGAAAGTTCCACTAAGTCGGAAATAGGGGTAACCATGCATTCATGCGCATGATTGTCTCCATTGACATTCTGATTTGCATTGCTGACAGAAGGTCGTACCTGTTCGATGCTGCTTTCATCTTGAACTTCACTACTCTTCAATCGCAGTGGTGAAGATTCCAGGAATGCCGTCATCAGAATTGGCAGCCTTTGAGGGCAGCACAGTGCGTGAACCTTGGTAGGAACCAACAGTGTATCTGCATCCACTGGCGCATCCGATTGTAGCGTCAGACAGGTGTCTAACACGCATTCTTCTCCGCATAGCAGACACCTTAGTACAGGTAAAACACACCTTTGCCACATTGGTCGAAATGATAGAAACCAAGTCATGTTTAGGTCTCTAAGCCGGGAGAGTCCCAGGATTTTTGATATCCGGTCCCGGTATCCAATGGCTAGGATCGTATCTTCCATTGTCGTGAGATTTTGTTCTGTGACATGGGTTGCCATAACGAAAAATAAGGACTAGGAATAGGATTCCTGCAATTAGTCCTAGGATCAGGGGAAGTCCGCCAAAAATCGAATGGACGAAGTCTGGAAAAATACCCAGTATGGCTTTGAATGGTGTTAATGCCATCGAAAATACTGTCTTAAATACCTTTGAGACCCCTGTGGTATCAGAAATATTTAAGATTTCGCTCAGGATTTCCGCGAAATGTACGGGGGAATTGGTTGATAATAATGTATGTATCTCTGCAGTCGTCCTTGCGACTTGTAGATCATACGTTTCTTTAGATGACGTGAGCCTTGTAGGCGTCTGAAGAAGCACTGTTTTCATTCTGCTTAAAGTGTCTATTCGAATAGAAGTAATTTTCAGACCGGGCCATGCCCTTGCCTCCCTGTCTGGAAAGGAGCTGGGGAACAAAGAACGTCCACAGCACTTGACCTTCGCCGTCGTAGTGACGAGATAAGGAGTCCCGGGCATAAGACTACAGCATCTGCGGTCTACAATAAGAATGTAACTCCCATTATAGAGTCTTTGAAAGAATGGTTCTATTTCAGTTGCAGGTGCGCCTTGCTGGTGACATGAAAGGTTGTATGAATTCCCTTCACAGGCTCCGTGCAAACTAATACCGTTACACAGAAGCGTGCCGCTCAGTGACATAGCACAATTGTTGCCACTAAGAAACACTTTCTGTCCTTTGTTACTGACACATGCATGTGAATAGGGCAGGTTCCAAGTTGTTTTAAGGTACCCTTTTCCCAATTTCTCGTACATGCCAGCCTGTATATATTTTTGGCAGTATTGAAACCTGAAGGTTGAGATTGGAATATTTATGATTCCGTGTATTATCTATTCACTGACAGGTCGTTCTGACATTGTCATTGGTAATCTTTCTAGTTTTTCAATGCTCAAGATTGTATAATCAGCACCCTTCTGCGCCATACCGATTTGTCTATCAGTAAGGTTAAAGATTTGGAATAGTGACGTTGTGTTGATTAAACGCCAAGGCACATAGCCTGAACGCAGATTTTGTAACGTCCAACCAAGCTGTACAATAGAACGCAATTGTGACTGACCATGTTGTAATAATAGTAAGTCTTGCGATAATATATCGATTGCTGAAGACACAATGCTGTCCAATGAAAAAATTCTGGAGGACAGAGTCATTAACCCATTGTCCACTACAGAAAGTGATTTTTCCAAATTAATACGGTCAATTTCCCGTATTCTTTCTGCTGTCTCAATTTGAGTAACCTTCCAGGCCTCATTGTATGCTGCATATACAGAGGCTGCTATGAAACGCTTATGACGCTGTTTGCGTGGTCCCAGTATGAAATCACGCAAGTCAGCACCATCAGTAAGTAAAGTTAGGTGTTGCTTAATTTCAGGCAGTGTGGAAGTTTGTAACCATTGAAGGCATAATTTGCCCACACTGTAGGTTGTTATTATCCCTGGGTGATGTCTTTGGGGATATCTAGGGTCTGGCCTGGTCATTTTGAAACCCTGTGTTTTATTCAGGAATCTATCTTGACAGTTATTTGTATCTGTGGGCCAGATCAACCATTGTTTCCAATCAGGATGTGTTCTGTTTTGGTTAAGTATATGGTTTATGTCTATTCCTTCATCTGTATCAGAGTTATTGCTAAACATTGTTGGCTTTGGAATAGATAGGTTATTTAAATCTTTGATTTTTGCTAGGCCAAGACAGGTGGTTTGTTGGACGGTGTCATTTAAAAATATCATTTGTTCTGGGATCATGCAGGCTCTAAACAAAGCTTCTAAACCCTGTACTTGCCATTCTTTTGTACCCCAAACACTTTTCAAATCAACATGTTTGTCCCAATAATCAAATCCAAAAGTATTCATTTTTTCAAAGAAAGAATCCGAATATATCAATTTTGTGTTGGTTATCATGGTTTTCATCCCTGTCTTGTTTGACAATTTGTAATAAAATGTTTCAGCATTAGTTATGTTAAAACCTGAAAAATATGAATATTTGTCATAAACGGTTCTAGAGCTCCCTTTTGGAGGTGTAGCACAATGTTCCCATTGATTATAATTTAAAACATTTCTAGGTTGTGCAGATTTATGCAAGAAATGGTTACCATAGTGGTTATAGCAATACATACTATCATAATTTGTAGAACCCTGCAAATAATCATGTTTTGTAAATTTAGCAGACATTACTAAGTCAGACATCATATTGTTAATACTTTCAAAGTCCCAATCATCAGCAAATGAGTTTGGTTTTGCAAAGTCACTCAAAGAGATCTTGATTTGGTGTGGATATTTCAGGATCTCGACGGGACCATAAATTTCATAGTCAGTGTTGTCCCAGGCTACCCCACCAGGTATTGGAATTGCTGTGAAGTTTGGCTGAAGAAAGTTCTGAAGAAAGTTCTCGTTTCTCGACGTGTGAAGATGTGTGTGGTTTGAGGACCAAGTTGATGTTCTGACTTGCTGTGTCCATTTTAGCATATTTTCCCTCAATGAAGCGTCCCAAGGTAAATACCATGATGAGCCAAAGTATGAGGATAAATGCACCAAAACCCACCCAAAATTCAATCCATGGAGAAATCAGATATGTTTCTTTTAGTTGTTTCAAAAGTTCCTTCGCTTTGTCTTTAAAGGATTTTGATGATGGCTGTGTCTTTTGTTCGCTGAAACCGTCAGAGGAATCATCGAAGTTGATGAAGTAACCGGATGCAGTTCTGTCAATTGTTCCAATTGGTTCAGGATTTTTGTTTCTTGCATTTTCACTTGGTACTTCTGTATAGATTGGTCTGTCTCTACTAAATGTCTTTATTTGGGTTTTCAGAGGTCTAAGTTCTATTCATTGTTGCATAGTCCTTGTTGTTCTTCTGTAGGCGTTTCGAATGTGATGAGCCTCTTTGATAGGACCTCTGTACTGGTAGCAAACCTTGGTGTTCTGCTACTTATTGGGAGTCCACTTGGCCTACTGTTTGTTATCGGCCACATGTTGTGGTTTTACCAGGTCGATGGATACAACTCGGTTCTCCTTTTTTCCAGCAAGTGGCGGTAGTACAACTGATCTTGTCCCGTTGACAGACAAGACAGGAACTGCTTTTCTGTAAGAAGGCCCAAATTCCTTCTTTACCGCGATCTTTTCCCTGACTAGATCCCCGACTTTTGGAATCCAGACAGGTCTTGCTGGGACAGGTGGTGATTCTTCAGTGGTTGTTGGCTGTTGTTTCAACTGTATGTTGCTCAGGTCTTTTCTTGTTTTGTTTAAGTCCTGCAAAATAGCCAAACGGTCTTTGACATCAAAGGTTTTTTCTATTACCACTGAAGTCTGACTATCAAGGTCAGAGATCAACATCCTAGTTCCGAATAATAATTCGTACGGACTGAATCCCTTCAGAGAATTTCTTGGCAAGTTATTTAGACTACGTTGGACACTTATTAGATGTTTGACCCACCAAGCTCCCGAACCTAGTATCCTTTCTATTATAGATTGCTTTCTGTCTTGGTTTTTTCTTTACACCATCCCATACCCTCAGGAAGGAAGTGAGAAGATTCCCGCTGGGCTGTGCTCATTTGGCCATTCTTTCCCCCCCCAGGCTGGATTGCCTGAGAAAAAAGAAAAAAAATGGTCGAACGTAGCATGCTCTTAGCGTATATGCCATTTAGACTCGCAAATCTTGTATAACAGTCCGGACGTCAGCCGAGTGCTGTGGATCTACATTATAAGTGGGAACTAGCCTGTATATGTTAATCGCAAGCCATTCTTTTTAGTGGAGATGTTATCTGCCTTGATACGACGAGGTATTAAACTGCTTCTCTCCCCACTGCGATCTCTGTTGCAGTTTGGGCAGTTTTTTACAAACATGGTGTAGTGCAGGCTCATGCCTGGCCACCAGTACCGTGATTGTAATTCTTCCAGAGAATCTTTTAATTTAAGGTGTCTGTGACCCTCGCCCATGTGTGCGTCTGCGATTAACAAGTTTCTCCTGTCCATGTTTGGAATCACTCTATCCCCCACTCCAGGGATTCGAGCAAAAGGGACGGAGTTTGCATCGATTATGTATGTAAAATTGAGTGGATAGTTGATCGGTAACGCTGAGCAGTCGCCTTTTGATGACGTTTTCACCGCCAGCAATGTTTCGCCGTCAATGTATTTTAATGTACGCTTTTTTCGATCTACGGGAGCCGATTTAGTGGCTGCCGCTGCGGCTGTCTCAGCCAATGAATTCCCCACAACGTGAACGCCATCACGCTGATGACTCAGTGAGTGAGTCACGTGAGTCTTTGGTAGTTCTTTCTTCAAAAGAGCTATTTGTTCCCAGAGAAGTCTCTGCTTTATTGGTGCATCTGTGTCATCTTTGTAACCGTTCTGAATCCATGTCTGCAAATCCTTGTTATATGCTTTGACGCAGAAATATGAATCTGACACTATAAGCGTCGGGAATTCGCGATCCGCATTATCTAGCGCCATTTTCAAAGCTAATATTTCAGTTTGCAGTTCTGAATTAGTTTCTACTGAGTGTGATTTTGTTAATAGAGGTCTTAGTTTACCTCCGTGCCACACTTCTTTTGTAATCTCACATGTGGGATTGTATGCATGTTCTCCCCAAACGGAGGGTTGAGCATGTCCGTCTGTATAGATTACACAGGCGTAATGTCTTAGAGGCAGAATGTCGATTGGCAGAGGATACGTTTTTTCATATTTTAGATTTTTCAATTCTTCTAGTTCTTAAAAGACTGTCAACCAGGCAATACTTGATAATTCATATCCTCCGTACTGGATTTTCAGATGGGCAATTCTGGATTTTTTGAAGTTGAATTTGTAACCCTCTGCAGCGAAACCAAGTATTATGGTGTTCACTCTTTTCAAGTGAGTTTCCAAGTCATCATCTGTTAAGTAAATGTCATCGACATAAGATAATGCTTCATCATCATATTGTTGTAGTAATTCTGTTACTCTCGCTGAGAATACCCCCGGGCTGTTCTTGTACCCCTGGGCTAACCGACAGAATTGTTTTTGAGTGCCATTTACTGAGAATGCAGTTAAATATCTGCTCTCTGGTGCTATGTTTTGACAAAAGAATCCGTTGGAGATGTCCAAGGTTGTTTTGTATTTTTTGCGCACTATGTTATTCATTAGTGCAGCACTGTGTGAGTTTTGCACTGCAAAAGTTTTGCAACATGTGTTAAGGTGTCGGTAATCCAAAACTAGACGGTACGAATTGTCTGGTTTGGAGACCGGAAACAAAGGATTGTTCATTTGTGAGGTGCAAGTTTCAATCACCCCCTGGTATTCTAGCTGATCTAGTATTTCATTTACTTGTTTTTTAGCTTCTTGCTTGATTGGGTACTGCCTTTGTGCAGTTGGTTGTGATTTTAACTGGACTTTGTGAGGAGGAGAATCCTCATCCCATCCTACGTGATTTTTATATAAAGCAGGTGCTAAGGCCACTGCCCACTTTCTAGCAAGTGTGTATTTTTTATGAATCGGTATTTGATTCAAGAAGGCAGGCATAATTACTTCTTCGCCATGAGGGCACTCCCTGACAAACTCAGGTGGCCAGTCTTTTTCAGCTAGAAGGATGTCATAGCCCTTGGATAGGTTATCCCAAAATAGTCCCCTTATTTTCCTAGTCTTATCTCCCTCTATACGTAATGTTATCTCGTATATTTTGTGGGGCTTGCTAACTCTGGTATCTGCAGTTTCCACTTGAAGGTATTCATTCGTGTCCACTGTCTCCAGATGATTCATAAGGACTTTGCGAGCTATGCTCACCTCTGCTGCGCTGTCTAGCATTGTCTGGGCCCACTCTCCGTTTTTCAATTGTGTCCTCAGTATTCTCGGCATTGTTAACTACCTTGATACTGGCTACCTTCTTTTTTGGAAATTGTGATTTCTTTTTCAGTTGAGCAGGTTCCTTGTCTTTGGACTTGGCGTGCTCTTCTGATCGTCCTCTTCTTTCCGATTTCTGCGAGGAATTCTGAAAAGATTGAGAGGGACGTGTATCAATGTCTTGATATCTATCAGGTTTTTTAATATTATCCCTATTTCTAAGGTTATATCTATTCCCAGAGGGTTCACTCTGAGGTGACCTTTGTCTCGGGTTTGGAGATTTCTCTCTTCGCCTAGGAGACCTTCCTCTGGACTGGAATTTCTTTTCTTTAGGATTGGATTGTTTGTTCCCATCCCAGTTCTTTTTTGGTGAATTATTATTATTATTAAAAAACATTTTTTCTGGACTTGTAGTCAGTTGCGGTTTTACTGGTATTCCACCTAGACTATCTCTGCCTAGTTCTTCATAGGATTTTTCTATGATTCTGGCAATTTCAGCTGGTTGGTCTGCTATATCTGTCTCTTTTAACCTCTGGCGGATCGCCACGTTTGCTGCTTCACCTTTTATATTGGCTAGTAATATAGCCGAGACCTGCTTGAAGTCTTTCAGTAATTTCATACCAAGAGTTAAAGCAGGTTCTGGACCGTATTCATCTTGAATTTGTTTTAGCACATCTGGTATTACCGAAATGGATGGAACACCGTGCGTTTTTGTGTAGATGGAAGCAAAGACTGTACCCCAAGTGTCACAGTCCTCAATGTGTGGTGCTATTCCCATTGGGAGACATATAGTCAGAATCCTGTGTTTTTCTAGCGGGGTGGTGTCAGGAAACACCGCCTCTATTTGGGTGATTTTCTGTGCCAACCAGAATGGTATCTGTTCCCTTTTAGCTGGAACCTTACCTAGGCAGGATTGGATGTTCTGTGGTGTAATTTTATTTGTGTTCCCCTGGTGAGAGGTCAGCTGTGGTAGTTTAATCGCTGGCTGAATTGTAGAAGTCCGCATTACATACTGAACTAATTGTCTGTGAATTTTTAGTAGTTGTTTTAGCTGTATTAATAGCTCTGGTGCACTCATCTCGTCGATGTCTGGATGTGGTGTGTATCCGGCTAAGACCGGCCACGTTGCTCCTGGTCTTCCTAAAGGACCGAGCCTTGTAATGTGATTATTATGTTTTAGGGCGCCATCAAATAAGAGCAAATGCTCTTGGAATTTGAGTGGTACTTCCACCTCCTCGAAAGGAGTGTACGTTTCAGGAGGTTCCTCTACTTTGTAATAGTGGAAGTACTTTGTTACAGCATTTGCTGCTGGAAAATGTATCCATGTATAGTATACCTCTGTCTGCCGATATTCGTGTGCCTCAATTACGAATATGACTGTTCCACCTCTAGGTGTCAGTCCATTTTCTATAAGTTTTAAGGTTATAGATCTCCTTTTGGCGACCTGGATGAGTATTATATCCGGGTCTGCTGTTTGCATGGTAGCATCAGCATCTGCTATTTCAGTAGCTAATCTAATTGCCTCTCTTTCTCCATCACTGTCTCCCATTTTACTGACAGGATGGTATTATTTTTATTTGCAGATCAGGTTTCTTTATGGAAACAGAGATTAGATGCACAATATTCTGGAA
This sequence comes from Lissotriton helveticus, assembly GCF_964261635.1. Lineage (NCBI taxonomy): Eukaryota > Metazoa > Chordata > Amphibia > Caudata > Salamandridae > Lissotriton > Lissotriton helveticus. The sequence goes on along the minus strand of NC_136072.1, from coordinate 488,385,724 downwards.
CTGTTTTATCCTTCAACGTTGACTAGACCAAGAACCATACATAGGAGTTCCCTCCTGCGAGGTTTTGGAGGATATAATAACCTTTCACCCACTCCAGACGTCTTTGGAGTATTTTGGAAAAAGGGGTCTGAGTGAGAAAGCACGACTGAGTTACTCTAAATGTCTTACGTTAGTTTTATCGCCCTTTCCAAACGCGTTGGGCGCCATGTAGTGTAGTTCCTATTTTCCCAATAGGCTCTGCGCATTGGAATAGTACCTACAGCAGTAAAGGCCTAGGCCAGACGTTAACTAGGTCTACTACTGTCGATACTAGACTTAATTTTTGGGTTTGCCAGCTAAGCTCAGAGTTCGCTAGAAACTTTCTCGAATGTTCAAGGAAGGATTAACTTCCCTGATTAGACAAGAAGGGATTTAGTTTCTGACAACCATAGAACATGACAACTTTGCTCTCCCCTAATCAAGAGTCAATCTCCAGAGTCGTGTGAGCACAAGGCAATTATTTTACTCAGTCAGTACGTGCATTCTTAGTCTCATCAGAATGTAGAGAAAAGGAAGAGACGGGCGTATTCAATAAAAGGTGTTATTTATTGATCAGTCTCTTTTCTCGTACAAGAGAAATGGATCGATATTATTGCGATACTTATAGTTAAGTAAAGTGCATACATTAAAAGCAATAGTATAAAATAATACTGTAAAAACATTGATATGGTTTCTGAGCCATATGATGTTTAAAATGATTAAAATATATTTACATACACATATACATTTGACTAAACGTACTCAACTGGTGTTTCTAAATACGCCTACCCCGTGTACCTGACCTAAGTCTAATGCGTGGGCGGGAATAGAAAGTTACAGTTTAAGTTAAGTTTGTTTTTGCCAAGTGAATAACTAAAGAATTCTCTAGGAGGGGTTATTCAGTTCTGTACCTGGAATTTAGGATGAATGAGGAATGGTATCTCTTTCTCTGCTCTCGATATTCCAGGCTGCCTGCGAGGGCTGCCCAGAAGCGCCGGTGCTGGGTCTCTCGGCTTGAGATAGCAGCGCGTCTCTCAGCGCGTCAGGAAGGCGGGGCTGCTGCCTGCGGGGTCTGCTTCTGCTCTCGGCTTCGGCAAGGATGGCTGCTCCGTCTTGTCACCACGCGTGTGTTTTGCATAGGGCAAGATCGGCAATATTTATACCTTAAAGGTGCCGGGATTGACGTAAGGATGGACATAGGTACGTCAATAAAGATGTCATACGACTTGCTCGTTAGCACATTCTTTACTAAAGTTCTCTGTGAAATCAAAACAATGGCCGCACGGATTATCCAGGTTGTCATAGGTTTGATTTGTTATGAGAACGTCGTATGCCTTATCAGGGGCTGGAGGAATATCGCTTGTCTAATTAGATCTCAAGCGTTATGACCTAATCAGATAACACGTTCCTGTGCCGTAGTGTGACTGCGTCAGATAACGGTATCTGCATCATGGGGAATTTCTTGCCTCATGGGCTGACTGTTAGTTAACTAGCTAGGTAGTTTAACCAGAATAGGGTCAGGAATAGGGGGATCGATTCAGAACCTATAGAAATACACGACAGTACCAAAATCTTTCCCCCTTCTCCCTAGCGCCTCCGTTCTTCTTGCTACGGTTCAGTTTCTGTATCAACAGTTGCCAATGCCATACAGAACAGGCAAGGATTAGGTAAAGGTTCAGAAAACTAAAAGCAGTCTCACTCATTAGTGGAAAAATGTGTCTCAATGATTTTTTTAACCCTTAGTTAAAATGTCTTAAGTAGATCAGATCTCTTGCCCAAAGTATGCCAGTTTGGAGTCCCACATTTAGGATAAGCCCTGTGTTTACCTACTCGCAGTTGCATTGCAGTTCTGGCTATACAGCATGCACAGGGCTTACTCCCACTCTTATGTTGCTTGACATTTTTTTTGCGGGGGCTGCAGCCTTATTGTGTCAAGGGTTGTGGAGTGAACCTGCTGGATAGGCCGGGGCATTCACACTAATCTTCAGTAATGATTGTGCTTGTGGCTGACTGCAGACCAATGATTGGATCATCTGTGGCCTGGCCAAGTTTCTTCACAATGATGTCTCTGTGGCAGTTGCAGCATTCAGGCCGATCATAACTTCCCACTTTGATGGAATTCCCATCCCTTACCCTTACCATCTACTAAATATCTAAGCTCAGGAAGAGCTAATCAGCCATACTTTGCTAACAAGGCCTTCATATAATTTCTAATGGTAGCTCAGTCTCCATCCTCCTCACTTCAGTGCCTGGGTGTCCACACAATGGAAAGTCTTTCTTCAGTCTTCTGTTCACAGGAATGCAGCCAATACATGTCCACTGTCTGGGGAAGTCCTTCTCATTCTCCATCTTGGATCATGCTAAATCAGGAACATTTCAAATGAATCCCACTTGCCCCAGCTCTCAGACTCCTACAAAGTCCTGCTACCATACATTTGTTACACCAGTGCTGCCCATACACACACGCTTAACATACACATAGAACATCAGCAGATGGTTCTGGGCTTCAACTAACAGCAGAACTTGACATGAGAAAAAGATCTGCTCACACTGCAAATTCGTAAAACATACTACACTGCCACCACCGCTACATGTGTATGTACCTAGGGTAAATACAGTAGTCCATTGACCAATATGGGGGCACACTTTGTGTGCACCACTAAATCACAGGACAATTCCTGGAAGTTGCATTGTCATTGACATGCTAGATGAATGCCATCTTCACATGGAATCAGGCAGTCAGGCCAGGGGTACACCCCGATTTACCATGCAGGGGACATTGCTGCCCCAACAGGTGGAAAGTACAGAAGATCTACACATAAACATATAAAATCAGAACCATATCTATGAAAGAAAAAGTTCATGGTACAAATTGATTCATCACCTATAATGCATTACTTACAGCAAGAAGAAATTATAAAAAGAAAAATCTGAAATAGGATATTCTATAAGAATAAGTGAGGAAGCAAAACCTGACTTTGCAGATCAGTATTTAAGGTATCAAATCAATAATAACTTGAAACAGGCTACTGATTAATCATGGTGATCAAGGCTCTCTGAACCAAAATACAACATGGGACCCTGCTAATAAATTCTTCTACACCGCTTTCCTTCTGCAGGAGCGCATACTTCTTATTTGGAACTGTGACTAGTTATTTGATGCAACATGACTTCCACCACTCGGACCTGCCAACACACAGGCAGAGCACAGAGGTGAGTGAGAGCCAAGACCTAGGAATGTGCCGGAATCATCATGTAGCTCCAACCTATAGTAGGGAGCAGATCTCCCCAGACAGGTTCAGGACAACATCGAATCATTGCTGACGAAGCACAGCCTTGTTTGCCTTGCAAAGAGGATGTGGGAAAAGCAACTGTATCCTCATAGTGATGATTTCAGTCTTTTCCGCAGTGCACCCAGGCACAATCAGAGGCAACAGGCTGTACGGTAGTATTCCCCCGCCTAGTAATAGATTGCCAAAATGGATCTCTATGGTAGAGACCCGTTAGCAAAGAGCACAGAAGCAATAATATTAGAATTACCAGCCCTCACCCTCTGAAAGAGTAGGTCACCAGCAGGCGCTTCTAATGCAAGGTGACAGCCTTGCATGGGGGACATGGAAAACAGGGCTTCTTGTGGGAGGCTGATCCTTTTTTACTCCTCCCATTAAACAAGGAGGGGATAAGTGTAACCCTTTGCATTGTTCATCACTTCATTTTTCAACCTATGTTCCAGGATGTTGCCTTTGTTCTAGGCTCTGGCGCTTTGGCAAGACGTTGAGTTTTCTCCAGCACAACAGTGAAAGGGGTTTATTAATATTTGCCCCTCCAGTATGGAAAAGGTCAATTTCAACCATGTTGTATTGTTTAGCAACACGAGTGGAGCAAGCAGTTGAAAATGTGGCTGTTCTCAGCATCCTGGTTTTGTAGTAATCAAAGTTTCTTCCTGCAACATTTGTGGACAAGCAACAAGAAACCATTGAGGTGTCATTGCTAATACACTTTAACAATAAACTCTCACTCTGTTACATGATTCTGACCTGTGGAAACCTGTAAACTGCCAGGAGCCTCGCCATCATTAAATTGATCGAAGAATAGACGTCTCCAATGATCACGGAAGGAGCTGGCTGCGACTCGCAGCGGAAGGTCTGTGGTGGAACACCAGACCCTGATAAGAGGCTCATCACAACACTTATTGCTTTCTTCTCCTCATAGCAGCAGTCTTGTATCCTGAAGCCCAGGGTCACATTCGGAAGGATTGAGGGGTTCTGGTTGATCTCATTGACTGTAAAGATAACCGCTTGCACCCAACGGAACACTCTGGTTGTGAATCTGAAAAGACATTTAACCCGTAACGGTAATTAGGAGAGGGTGAACTACAACAATTACACGTATTATTCTTATAAAAACCGATACTGGTTACATTGAAGTCTTTAACAGCAAATCATGATTGATTGATTCATTCATTAATTTCTCAAAATTTTGGCTCTGATCAATGCCAATTCTGTGATATGCAAAGGAAACATATAATAAAAATTAAAAAATATATATTTGTATCGATTTTGAAGGCACAAACATCAAGCATACAGTGCAGACAGATATCAAGCTGGTGAGATCGTACAAGACAGTGTTCCACCTCCCTACCTCCCGACCTCTCCCTGATGGTGTCTAGGTTTATCACCCAACTTAAAATGTGCCATGGTGCACGTTTGCACAGTGGTGAAGGAAGGGGGCGGGGCCTGATTTCACATGTGTGCAAACACACTCTATGGCGCGGTTTAAGTTGGGGAATTGATTTCTTGTCAATCCTGAGGGTCTCTGGGGGCCAACTAGCCCACCAGGTACCTCCTGTAAGCACCACAGAGCTGCGTTGCAGAGTGTTGTAAAAAGGGGCATGGCCTCTGAACACTTCTCTGCAACACAGCCCCCTGGAGCATACTGGATGTACCTAGTGGGCTAGTTGGCCCCAGGGACCCACAGTATTGAGGAGGAATTAATTCTCTAACTTAAAACGCGCAACAGGGCGTGTTTGCAGACATGTCACCTCAGGCCACGCCCCTTTCCTTCACCACTGTGCAAACGCACACCGTGGTGCATTTTAAGTTGGGGAATTAATTCTATTTCAATACTGAGGGCCAAATAGCTCAACAGGTATCTCCAGTATGTGTCAGGGAGCTGTGTTGCAGACAGGTGTTCAGACGAAATGCCCCTTTTTACACCTCTCTGCAACGCTGCTCTGTGGCACTTATTGGAGGTACATAGTGGGCTAGTTTGACATTAGGAACCCTTAAGATTGAAAGGGACTTATTATCTCAACTTAAAACGGCCACAGGGTGCGTTTGCACAGTGGTGAAGGGAGGGGATGGGGCCTGACGTGCTGTGTGCAAACACGCCCTGTGGTGCGTTTTAAGTTGGGCAAAAAATTCCACTTCAAACCTGAGGGACCCTGGGGGACAAGTAGCCCACCAGGTGCTTCCGGGAAGCGCCACTGCGCTGCGTTGAAGAGAGGTAGTGCAGGCCGTGCAACTTTTTACATCTCTCTGCTACGCAGCTCTGTGGGGCTTACTGGATGTACTACGAATTCCGATTTACTCACCTGTTATCAGGAGAGACCTCAATGCTGCATCTTTGAGCCCAGTACTAATCCTGAAAAGTAATTCTAACCTTACTTAGCAGTAACTTGTATTTCCTTCCATAGGAATCCATTGTTTGGTTTTCACCAGAAAAGTTTCTAAGTGTCTATTTTCACAAACAACAAATATTACTTAAAAATCGCCTGTATGACTTAAACGCATTCTTTCAACTGTTTACAGGAGATGCACCAGTGCTGGATCCAGGATCCACCTCTGAGTAAGGAAAAGTAACGATAACACTACTTACCTGCTAAGTGAATTTCCTTTCACAGGGTAATATTGACTTGTTTTACTTGGAAATTCTTCTAAGTGTGGAGTTTTGGAACTTTAAAATATTCCTATAAAATCAGCAGAACTACAAATTCCGATTTACCTCAGTCAGACCTCAGTGCTGCATCTTTGAGACCAGTTATATTTTGAGAGGCTTGGAACTAGTGACTACAGAAGCTTTGCCTCGGCTAGCATGTGCCTCATCAATATGATTTGATTGCACATGATCAACATGATCAACAGGACCTTTGGAACTATTTTGGGTTCTATTTATATCTGCATTATTGCCTTCTACTACACTTGTAATCCAAACAACTGGATAGTGTTTGCAACGGCTCAGACCGATTGAAGTTTCATCTATATTCTGCCTTGAGGAAGCTCCCAGTGTGGGAGAGAAACGCGTTGGCTGATCTTTGATGCAACTGAATTTTTTTATCCGAAAGAACTTAATTGAATAAAGAAGAGACATTTTCACATACTTTTCGCCTCTCTGGACTTTTTAAATTGTGCACCCCATTAGTATTTAGAATAGCTAGTAACCAACTTATGTAGTAGTTTACACAACAAGAGATACAGTGAAACAGATATTCACACAGTTTAATCACTATCCCATATATTTAGTAACACACTTTAAATTAGTCACATAGACAGTTACATGTTAACATAACAGTGCTACTAAATCCTCCATCCAGACACTTATACTCATTCTTCAATGCAGATTGCTATATACATAATAAATATTTAAATATCGAACCAAACCACATTCACTGGATGATGTCATCAGTGATGTCATCATTGATGTCATTTGAGATGACATCAGTGATGTCCCTGACCATGTCATGAATGATGTAATATGTGACATCATCAGCAGTGGATTGCGGGCGCGCGAGTTATAGTTAGAACGGTTTTCTACGAGTGAAATGTCCAGCTAACTATAACACGCCTGAAACCTATGGTTTTTTCTGTGAATTTCTAAGGTTTTTTAAATGCTAATTCCTAACTATAACATGTCTGAAACCTATGGTTTATTTAGTGAATATAAAAAAATAGGTTATTCACAAAAATAAAGCTTTTAGCAACAAATAGCTCCAACTGGGACTATTACAACGTCGTGACGGATGAAATCCCAAAGTACAGTGACAACCACAAGGTGCACGGCATCGGGCCCGGAGTCACATGGACCCCAAAGAACAGTACCGTGGAAAATGATGGAAACAAATACGGTGCACGGTGTTGGGGGGGTTATGCTTCATTTGTGCCGGGCAGAAGCAGTTCCTTACGGCCACAGGGTAGGTGAGATGGTGTTTTCTTACTGCGAGGCAGGGGAGGTGAGGCGTCCGTTCCTTACTGTTACCGGGGAGATGACGCTGCGGTGACATTGAGGCTTTGGTTCCTTACGAAGATGCGGGATCAATGGATACGGGAGGTCACCCACATCAGGCATTGGCTCCGCAATGATGAGGCACCGGCATCAGTGAGATCAGGGCTATGGTGCGAGTCGGGGTGGTGCGTCATGAGCGCCATGAGCGGTGCCCTCGGCTCAAGTGCAGGCAGCAGCCTTGGTTACGGCATTGGAGTCAGTACAGTCCGGTGTCATTAGGTGTTGGGGCTGCGGCGCAAGTCGAGGCGGTGCATTTTGCATTTCACAAGGGGTACCCATGGCTTCATTGCAGGTCGTGGCATCACTCGCCGGTGTCAGTGATGTTATTTCACTCTGTGGCAGCTGAAACAGCAGTTCCAGATGCAGGAGGACAGAGGTGATTAATTTTTTGTGTCCCTGAGATTTCAGAACAGTAGGCAAGCTCTACACCAAGCCCTTGGAGATCTTCTTCAAGCAGGATGCACAGCACAGTTAAGTCTTAGTCCTCTCCTTGGCAAAAACAGCCACTGCAGGCCAAGCACACACAGCAGACTGCACAGGGGCAATACTTCTCCTTCCGCTTTCTCAGCTTTTCTCCTTGGCAGAAGTTCCTCTTGAGTCCAGAAGTAGTGTTAAGTCCTGGGATCTTGGCCACAATATTTATACCACATTTTCCTTTGTTCCCTTGTGGCAGAGACACTCGTAGCTCAGTCCAAACCAATTTTTTCCTCTCTGGTGAAGCTTTCTGGCAGGAGGTGGAGACTGCATTGTGTAAGGCAGACCAGGCCCATTCAGGTGCAAGTACATCGTCTCTGACTACTCTAAATGCAGCCCATGGTCTTTTCAGCCCAGCCTTGACTCATCCAGGAAAGGTAGGACACACCTCAACCCCCCAGTGACTGTCTATAGTGAATATACCTCCCCAGCCCCTGTCACTCCAAAACCAGACAGTCAATCAAAAAAACAGCTGAGGCACATAGAATGCAAAACAAGATAAAGCCCAATTTCTAAAAGTGGCATTTCCAAACACACTATTTAAAAACCACCTTTCTTAAAAGATGTGTTATTAAATTCTGAGTTTAGAGAGCCTAAACTCCATCTTCCTATCTTGTCCCCATGGGAAGTTAAACTTGTAAAATGTTCCAAAGTATTTCCCTTGCTACTCTATGGGATAGATAGCCTTTCGACAGTGAAAATTTAAATGCTCAGTATTTCACTATTAGGACATGTCACACACATCAGTACATGACCTACCTTTCACCCAGACTGAGCCCTGCCCACAGGAGCCCTGCATCCTGGTTCCGGCGGCAGGGTAGGTCACACGCAGAGCGGTTTATCGAACGCTGGGTACAAATTGGTGTCCTTTACGACCGCCGGATACTGTTGCAATCCACATTAGACAACAGTAGTGGTTATTGACCTGAAAACATGGTACGTAGTATTTCACTTATCACGTTGTGTAGATAGCATTTGTTCTGGTCCTGAAAAAGTGCCTAGATCCTTCAGACACCCAGGGCGCAAAACATGTTGACCGACCGAGAGTAAGGTGTATATAACTAGACACATTGCTCTAGCTCACCGCCACTCTCTATATATTTTTTAATCAGGCAGTTTACCTTCTTGAATAAATAATTGTTAGGACTAACTGACCTGTTTTAACTCACTTCCCTTTCACATCTACACATGCCAGGCCCCTTACCCCCACTGCACCCTACGGCAGGAACAAAAGATCCCCGCCAAAGAGCCCCGTACTGGGTGCCCATCGGGTATTGCAGCGCCGACCTGACGAGGGGCAGGCTCATATGATGAAGCATGACACCTCACTTACTAGGTGAGTGAGAGTCCTAGTTCCGAAAAGGGGAATTCCCCCTTATCCTCAGTGTGGGGCTATTCCTGTTTAGTCCCACCTTTAGTATCTCCCTGTTCTTTTACTTTGACTCAGAGGAACTCCATACCCGTCTTGCGTACAGTGTAAAACTGTGCACAGACACTGCCGTGGCAGTTCTGAGAAACCTTTGAAGGGCTGCTTTTGTGCGTGACACAACTAGTGCTGCAGGCCCACTAGCAGCCTTTGATTTACAGGCCCTGGGCACAGACAATCCACTGTACTAGGGATGTACTCGTAAATCAAATAATCCTATTGTGAAAACACCAATCCATTAACACAATTTACATAGGGGGCACTTGCACCTTGGCACTGATCAGCAGTGGCAAAGTGCCCAAAGCATCTAGATCAGCAAAAACAAAATTCAGCACACCGAAAAATGCAGGAGGCAGTGGCCAAAAGGACGGGGAAATCATGTCAAAGATGCTAGGTCTAACAGATATCTTCTTAAAACATATTCTATGAGAAGCAGGTCATGAGAGGGGTTTAAGAGCAGTGGAAAAAGAGAGGAGGGACACTTAAAACATAACATTTTGCAAACTAATCAACATTTTTAAGTCTTTCAAAACAGAGACGACGGAGAGTGTGTGTGTGTGTTTGTGAAAGTGGGCATGTAAAAATCCCAGGTGAAATCCAAGAGACACTTCATCGTTCCCAACTGAAAGTCCTTGTAACCAACAATTTACTGCGGAATACATTCTTTAGGGGGGTGTAGCACCACAAACACTCCCCGAAGCTACACTCCTGACTGGGGGGCGCTCTGCACCTTTCCTGATACACACACCAGGAAACCCTTAGAAGAAGGGAAGTAGAGGGGGTGGGGGTATCCTTGCCAAGAGGGTTCATAGCTTTGAACAAGGCTCTGGGAGTACCTAATACATCTGTTTTAGTGTGTAGTAGTATATTTTACTGTGTATTAAAGTAACTATATTTTACAAAGAGAAGCACTGGGCAAGTTATTACACAGTTGGTCACTTGTTAAGCCTTTAGTTTAGCCTGTTGTACCCACACATTACTTCCCTGAGAAGCCTGTGACTGCTTGCCATCACCTCCACTGAGACTCAAGTCCTGAAGGGGCTATATATATTTGGAAGCGTTATGTGAGGTCAGTGGATCACTGATCCCATCCTTATGTGCACACTTTAAGTTTTCCTTTATTCAGGAATTCCAAACTTATTTCATCAATGGTTCTTTTTATTTTTCATTTGTCATTTCATTTCGCAAGTTAATAATCCTTTGTTACTATTTACACATTTTCGCTCTTATTGTCAGAGCATGGCAATATTCCTTGTTTCAAATACATCTACATCAACATCCAATGCATTTCGGGGCTATTACGTGCCCCTTCATCAGGGATACTGTAATATAAAAGGAGAGAGAGGTACTGTGTGAGTGTGTTAAATATAGCTGAATCTGCAAGTCATGGGATTGGGCTCGGGGGTGTGTGGTTATCGGGTCACCCTTGTAAACACCATGTTACCAGTGGAGTAAAAAACGGGAAAAGAAAAGCCGTCTTACGTGTCTCTGAGAATGACGGTTGTAAATCTGAAGGGAAAAAATGTGTAAAGCGAATTAATTTCAAGCTATAACGGTTAACTCGTGCATGTATACATGCGGTAATCCGTTTTCTACCGTGAAACTGACCTGTAGTAGAAGTTCAAGGGTCTGCCTAAGTGCATTCCGTTCTCCGACGCTGGTGCAGAGTAACTGCCGGCGTCGATGGTGTTTTTTAATAAGGTCATGTGGTCTGTGTCTAGTATTCATGGAAAGTGAGAAAAGACTTGATAGTGCGGTGGCGGTGTCAGTGTAGGTAGTTGGGCTGCGGAATATATTATGAATGTGAATACCTGGAGTGTAAAGAAATCATTATAACTAGTGTTGACAATTATAATTAAAGTAAAATGTCAATTAAATATAACAAATAAAACTGCAATTACATAGAAAATACTGACGTGATATTATACATATATGTCAACATGCTGATGTGAGGGTTTAAATGTCACAGTACATTATCACAGGAGATTTGTACTTGCTCAATCAAGTAATTCTTACAGGTAACAGGAAAGCTCTATTCTGTCATTAAGCCCAGATGGCTTCTGGGTGCAAAGTTTATAAATCCATGTGTTCTCGCATTGGAGAAGAAATTTGGTATTGTCCCATCCCTCAATTTTTGGGACTGTTTCAAGAATGATGAATTTCAGTTGTGAAATATTATGATTAGCTTCAAGAAAGTGCATGGCTACAGATGATTTTGGTGACTTCAATCGGATGTTCGATTTATGCTCTGTGAGTCTCGTTTTGATTTTTCGTTCGGTTTTACCGATATAGAGCTTCCCACAGGGGCACTTTAGAGCGTAGATCACATTATTCGAATCGCATGTGGCGTTTACCTTAAGCTTTATGGTGTGGCCTTTCATGGGGTGGTTGATAACGTTACCTTTAATGATTGAATTGCAGTTGCCACAATTCATACATGGTTTCGTCCCTGTAAATTTCTGTCTCTTGGTAGGTTGAGTAAACGTAGCCTCAAACACTGCTGTGCACCCCAGTACATCACTTTCAGACTATATATATTTGGCTCAGTTTGGAGAGCCATGTTACAACTGAATCAAGGGCCCAAGGCTATGGCCCAGTAGCCCGGGTTTCCTTGTTGATCCCCCGAACAGGTTTTGACAACATGGGTACGTCTATCATTAATATTATTATGAACACAGTAAAAGTTGATATTTGTTGCAACTGTGGCACTTGCCTAAGAGTGCCGATATGTCTGCATCACTGAAGAAAAGTCTGTTGCTGAATTACAGCACTCACCAAGTAGGCCAGAGTTACCAACACTGATGGAGGTATGACAGCGTAAAATACTTTGCAGGCAAGCCTGGAAAAATAACATAGAAGGGTGGGACTAAGGGAGGTGAGAGTAGAAGGTGAAACAAATAAAAATCAGGACAAGGCAGGACAGATAGAAAAAAATAAGGAGAAAGATTTGGACAAAGGAGAGCTGAGAGAGAAAACACAAAGGGACGGGGTGAAAAGAGCGATAAGTAGATGCAGACGTGAGTAAATAGGGAGAATTAGATAGGGATCGAGGGGAAAAGAGAATAAGAGGAGAAAAGAGAATAACAGAGCTATCGATAGAGGTGACTAGAGGGGCGAAAAAAAATGAGATTGGGTCAAAGTGGAAAAGAAAGTGCGAGAGAGGGAGACAGGTGAGAAATTAGAGAGGGAAATGGGACAGAGACTGAGGGAAAATTGATATAAAAAGAAAGACCAGAGGGGAAAAGAGATGGAGAAAAGATAGGGTGAAACGGGAAAAAGAGAGGGAAACAGAGTTAGGGCCAGAGTGGAAAAAAAGAGAGAGAATAATATATAGGAGAAAAGCTAAAAGGATAGGGACACGGTAGGAGGAAGCGATAGACACAGGGAAAATGAGAGAAAAAGATAGGAACAGAGGTGAAGGGATTTGAAAGAAACAGATATGGTGAGGGAGAAAAATGAGAAGGCGAAGAGATACATATAATGTGTCAAGAAAAGAGAAGAGGAAAGTGTTTGATCAAGGAGGAATTGAAGGAGCAGGAGAAAGAGAAAAAGACAGGGGAAGAAAGCCGGAGAGTGATGGGGATAGGAGGGAAAAGAAAAATATATAGGATTGGAGGGAGAAATTGGAAAGCGGACAGGTTCAGAGCAGACGAAAAGAGAATAGAGCCTGCACTCACGGTCTAGTAGGTGATGCAAGCGGCGGTGGTCAGCAAACTACTAACACATGTTTTGGGAACTGACGCTTATTTTTTTTTTTTTATTGATTCAGAACTGCATTAAAGTCAATTATTTGGGACAAACTTAAAAATGTGACATGGTGCCTGAGCTCTGTGCTCTGAAGTGGCCTCGTGAAAAAAACATGAATGCAGTTGCACATAAACTCGAAAAGAACAGTTTTGGAGCCAGTCCAAACACACTTTTACTTTTTCTAAATCACATATATGATTTCCATATTTAAATATATAACTAAGCTTAAAGATGACTGAAGGCGACTCCATTTTTAAACACAGGAGTGGAACCAGTTCATTATTTTTTAAGCATGTTTTACAGAATAAAATATGAACCTTTGTAAGGCAGAGAAGAGTTAACAGAGTGTGTTTAAGGGATCCAGAGGTAACCTTGCGGTGGGACATTAAAAGAGATAAAGAGACAACTGCAGTAGGATGAAAGCATCCTTTAGTCCCATACAAGTTTTTGCGATGCCATACACTGAAAAGTAAATGCAAGCAGACGTGTGTATGGGACATGGTGACACCACAAGCATCGTAGTCTCCCTTGGCCTTAAGGTAAAGGGACAAACTTCACCCACTAAAAATAGTGGCGGAACTCCACCTGCATGAACCCCTGTCTTGTGCCCCGCATGGGAGGGACTATTTTCTCACCCTCTCTCTACCTGTTCGCACACCTTATTTATCCCCAATCCCTTTCCCCTCTTCCACTGACAGTGTCCTGTTGCCACCTTTTTTTAAAGAACACATTTTGCTGACCCTTGCACAATAGCTGAGTGGCTACCTTAAAATGTTTTTGCCCATTGCAAGATGGCACAGTTGAATAGTTTTATTTGAACACATCTCATTCAAAATGGCTGCTGCGGAGGTGCTCACATTCCAAGTTAAGCATCATTGACTAGGATTTATTACATAAACCAAAAGACATTCAAATACTGCCAAAGTAGACACAAGCTCAACCCTGGCATACCTTTGAACGCCATTTGCTAAAACATTACAAATGTGTTCAAAGTAATAGCCTCATCTAATGTCATAATTTAAAGTTACTTAAATTATGACATTAGATGAGGATATTACTTTACTTTCCTTATCTCTTTTCTTCTCTTTCCTCTTTCCTCTTTTTCTTTTTTCTTTTTCTTTCCTCTCAAAAATGTAAAATGCGATTTTGTTTTAAGGTATAACTTTTCATTATTGCCTTCAATTTATGGAATTATTTGTTTATTATTGGTAGTTACTTTAAGTTGCTTATTCCTCTACTGTGAATATTCTGTTTGTTGTCTTTTCTTGCTAGTTTTATATAACTATTGTTAGAACGTTGTACCATATTTCTATTTGCGTCAATAAAGCTCTTTAACCCCTTCAGCGCCGATGACGAGCTCAGCTCGTCATGAGGTTTACCTGTCGTGCGCTGATAACGAGCTGAGCTCGTCATGAACCGCGGGGTTTTAAAAACTTCAGCGCGCCTTAGGAAAACCCGCCGCGCGCATGTGGTTAAACAAAAATATAATATGTATTCAAAGATAGCCGCTTTTTCTGTTCCCATGAGGAGGAGGGAGGGTCAAGACTAATTTGCATATGTCTGGGTTCAAACTGGGGTGGCGTAGTGAGCAAAGGAGCGATGGATTTAACCCAGATGTCTTGAATGCGGGGTGAATGTTTGATTCATACAGCATTCCATCCATCATTTGTTGCTGCAGCACTGTGTTTCCACAAAGCACAGGCACACAACTGGGCAAGCTAAGTGCCAAATAGATTAGGCAGTGGGGATACTACCTCTGCTCAAAAAATGTCGGTCAGCCCACCATATGATGAGTTTGCTGAAGTGTTAACAGCTTTTTTTGGCAAACTGACTGCTGCCTATCTGGCAGAAGCTACTTCAGTGAAGAAAGGTGACAGCCGTCTTGCCATTAAGTATGGGCGGAAAATTCGTTCCGCTCAATGAATTTGCGAATTTTTGGCATCCGCGAATCGCGGGAAATTGCCCAAAAATCCGCAATTCGCGAGTTGGCGGATTTTCTTTTTCTTGTTCACATTTCAAAAATACAATCTCGCGAGATTTTGGTAGCTGGCCGAGCGACCCTGCGATCGCGAACACGTCATTGCGACCCAAAACAGGAAATTGCGATCGCGAACACGTCATTGCGACCCAAAACAGGAAATTGCGAATGCAAACACGTCATTGCGACCCGAAACGGGAAAAAGGCATCGCGAGCAGGCTGGTTAAGTGGAAACAACATGTTCGCGACCGTTGCGACCGCATGCGCAAGTTCTCGTTCCCGAACTGGTAAAAAAATCTCTTGAACTTGCAAAAAAAAACAAACGCAAGCTCGCGTAATTTGGCGTATGTTTCCGAATCGCGATTACGAATACGCGCAAATTTGCGTATCGCAAATTAGAAAATTCTGCCTATTCTTACTTACCATACATACCAGGAGAGCAGATTGACTGTTCAGCACGTTTACAACTTTTGGAAGATGGAACTCCAACACTATCCAATTTGTCATCATAAAATATGAAGCTAGTGTCTCTGGGAGACTTCTTAAAGTGCCTTTTTGATATTTTTAGATTTGTGCTATCTGATAGCACCATGGTGTACATGTCAAGATTTAGTGTAAGAACATTGGGAAGGTAGGTGTTGGGACAGGATTTCTTGACAAAGTAGGCTGGCTCTACTCTGATCCTACTACACAGGTTGAGTATGGGGGGAATATCTCACAGCCTTTTACCATTACTAGAGGGACGAGATAGGGGTGTTTGCTTTTCCCCCTTTTATTCCTCATAGCATTAGAACCGCTCGCAGCAGCCACTCGTTAGTGTAAGGAAATACAGGGCACTGATGCAGCTGCCAGCCACATTAAGGTCTAACTCCACGCTGATGACCTCCTCCTCACACTCAGCGACCCTGAAGTCTTGATTGCCCAACTAATGCACCTGATTTGGGAGTTTTCAAACTTCTCTGGATAAAAAATCAATTGGCCAAAGAGAGAAGCGTTGCAGATCATGACATGCTGATTAGAAGGTCCCTTAATGAGTTTGGCTTTAAGGGGAAATCCACAGATCTCAAATACCTAGGCATCCAGGTCACAAGAGGGGATGGGGTTGGCCAATTTGCAGCAGATGCCGGCACAAATGAACAGCGACTTTCACAGGTTGTCCTCTTTTCAGCTCTCCTTGTGGGCTATAACCCAAGTGGATAAAATATTTACTGCTCCCAGACTCAATTATGCTTTTGGTCTGCTACCACTTGAAATTCCGAAGACACTTCTTTCTACCTTTTTAGGTCACTAGATAAACATGTGGTGCACACAACACCAGGTCTGAGTATACTATACTGTGCTCGACCTCTCCCATTAATAATGCCCCCGCCCCCCCCACGATTAGATAGGAGGAAGATGGCGGCCGGCTAATACGATCGGTCGGGAGCTCCGATCCACCAACTAAATGAAAGCAGAAATTAATCTTTCATAAGCGTTTTCTATGGCCCTCTTAAGAACACGACTTGAAGTAACGTGAAGCTGCTTTGTACAACTACCTGATGCAGCTCGAGTCTAGGAAAAGCGCACGGAGAAAACGATCAAAGAGTTTTCAACGCTTCTCAACGATTTCCTAACAACAGGGTACGGTGACTATGGTAAACGAGACCCAGCTGTCTCAAAAGCTAAGAATAGACGTACCGTTGGACCCTGGTTTCCTGCAGCAGTTTCCCTCATGCACCGGAGCCTGGGTGAATGCGCAGAGAGCAACGAGAAACTGCCGGAGGGCGTTCCAGAGAGTTGCCTTCCAGTTCCGGGGCACGAGTAGCAGGGTCAGCG
This sequence comes from Lissotriton helveticus, assembly GCF_964261635.1. Classification (NCBI taxonomy): domain Eukaryota; kingdom Metazoa; phylum Chordata; class Amphibia; order Caudata; family Salamandridae; genus Lissotriton; species Lissotriton helveticus. The sequence goes on along the minus strand of NC_136072.1, from coordinate 488,368,985 downwards.
GGGAGGCAACTGGCGGACTGGAGGTTGGTTCGAAAAGTGTACCGAGCGGGCAGACTCGAAGTCGATTGGTAGGAGAATTGCAGGAGAAAATAGAGGAGCAGAATTTTGCCTTTGAAACTGCAAAATTAGGACATTCACGATTAATGAGCTCTGAAAAGGCGATAACTGAGGGAAAAGTGCGTCCCTATGTGCTACAGACTAAGAGTGAGCAAGGAGACCCAGTAACATTGGAAAAATCAGAGAATACTTTTATCTCAAAAAACTTAACTAGTGGTAAAGCAAGTAGTGTGGAGAAGACAGCGCCAGATTTAATTGCAAGTTGCTTTGAGCAGGGGGACACTAGAAGTGGCAAAGAAAGGAGACATACTCAAGCACAACCCAATGTTAATGTATATAATACAAGATCCAGGAAAATAGAAAAAGAGCTTGAAACAAACACAACAACAGAGGCAGGAAAAGACAAAGACCTGGAAGGGGGAGGAAAATCCTCTTATTGCTTAAGAAATCGAAAATTAGTGCAACAATTCGAATCGCAAAAAAAAGGTGTGTCCCCAAATATTACTAAACGAAAGCAGAGAGTGTTGCCCAAACTAGCAGATCTATCTGAAAATGTTAAACTAAGATCTATGAAACCAAAGCTCACCTCGAATCAAAAAATTAAAGTCACTCCTTCCCTGCGGTCTTACTTTAAGGTTCAACAGTTAGTACAAGTAAGAGGTGGTCATTCCTCTGTGCAGAACGAGCCTATTGAGCCATCCCCAGGTGCCGGAGCTCATTCAAGCAAGACTCCCACGCACAAGGAGGACTTAGGAAATTTGAAAGGTGAAGAGACATTGAGGACTCTCAGAAGTGAAATGTCAACTGAATCCGATATCCTGATTAACACAAACTCGGAAACTGCTCATTTAATGGAGGTAATAACACCACAAAATAAATCCCCAGAGAGAGCTATAGAACAAGAAACAACTGCAACAAAGAATTAATTACAACTGAAAAAGTTATGGAGATGTTTGCGGGGAAGATAATGGCAGTAATGACAGAAAATCTTTCCGTTTCTGAGGAGAATCAGAATAAGATTCGCGAGGTCTGTGAAGGTTTGGACCAAAAATTAAATGTATTGGGAGAGAGAGTTACTGTGGTAGAAGCAGCAGTGGAAACCCTTAGCAAAAAGGTTAGCACGAATCAAAAAGAAATCCAAAATTTAAAAGACAGCGAACGAACAATCAAAGAAAAACTGGAATCACTGGAAAACCAAGGGAGAAAAAACAACCTTAGAATTTTAAATGTGCCGGAAAACTTGGAAGGATCTGATATAAAATCATTTATCGTCTCTCTCCTTGAAGAATTTTTCCCGTGGGCAAAAAGCTGTAACTTGATGGAGGATATTCAGAGGGTTCATAGGGATCCCTTCAGGAAAAGCAAAGAAAGGAAAAACCCAAGGAAAATCCTGGTTAACTTTATGACCTACACCTTAAAAGAAAAAATACTGAGCGAGGGTCTGAAAAACGGAATACAAAATAAAGACAACTGGTCTTTTAGAATCCGTTCGGACATATGTAAGGCCACACAAGACAGACAGTGGGAACTGGGGCAATATATGCAAGAAGTGAAAACACTTGGGGCAACCGTCCAGATGAAATTCCCAGCAGCACTAAGAATTATGTGGCGAAACAAAATGCACAATATGAGGGAACCTCAAGAGGTAGAAAATCTTATAAACCAGATAAAAGACCAAATTCAAAGGGAGAAGCCAAATTAGTTTGAACATGAGTGAAAATCCCTCCAGAACCTCAAAAAATCTGTCTCAACCAAAGAAGGAAAGATAATTTCGAAGAAACAAAAAAACTGGTGAACGGAGCTCAAATCGGGTGGAAAATTCCATCCAAAAGAAGAAGAAGGGAGGCTTCCTCAGGGGGGGAAAAACAAACTTCACAAAGACACAATAATGCAAAAAAAGAAAATGCACGGGTGGGGAGCAAACTAGGGAAAAGAATCAGAAAAAATATCCTCATAAAACAAAGGACTGGAGATAAAAGGGTGTCAAACTAAATACAAAAATGCCTTTACATAGTCTAATCGCTAGAAACTCTTTAAGAAGAAATGACAAGAGAAAAAATAGTGAATGTCCTTTCATGGAACGTTAACGGACTAAGAACTCCCAACAGAAGGAGAAAAATCTTGGAATATATAAAGGAAACTGAGAGCGAGATTATTATACTTCAAGAAACTCACCTTGTTAGCACTGAGTGGGAACAGATAATAAAAAGATTAAACTGGGTAGAGACTTGTATATACACTACTCAAGATTGTAATGTGAAGGGGGTAGCAATTATCTTAAAAAAATCCCTAAAGGCAAAAGTCGAAAATAAAACAGTGGACAACAAAGGGAGATGGGCCGTAGCGAAAATAAGAATAGAAGGAAACTTACTTAATATAGTAGGATACTATGGCCCAAATCTAGATGATCCTATACCTCTCCAAAATCTTTACTCGGAACTTCTATCAACATCCGACCCCATAATAATAGGAGGAGATTACAATATAATACTTGACCCAAAAACAGATAGATCACCCCCTAACAATCAACCCAACCTACCCAAGATGAGGGAATGGCTAAGCAATTACAGAAAAGACTTAGACCTAGAAGATATGTGGCCACAAAAGGGAGATAAAATATATCCTTTTACCTTTCATAATAAGAAACTAGGGCATAAATCAAGGAGAGATTTCTTCCTTTTAAACAGATCCTTACAAAATACAGTTAATCGCATTGAACACCTTCCGGCACATCTATCCGACCACTCAGCGGTAAAATTAACTTTAGTCCTTCCTAAAGATATAACTCCTTCTAGATGGACAGTAGATCGATCTTTACTTAACAACCAACATTATGTTAATCAATTAGAAATTGCCACATTACATTATTTTGAAGTTAATGATACAGGTACCTCAAAACAAACAACTTGGGACGCTTATAAGGCCGTGATAAGGGGTAAATTACTCAGTTTAGGAGCACACAAAATGAAAACTAAAAAACTAGAAATCAAAAAGATGGAATTAGACATTAAAAATGTAGAACTACAACTGGAGAACGGAAACTCCCCAGAAACAAAAGTAGAAATAGAGAAAAAATATCGAAGTTTAAAAGAAAAGCTAGCAAACTATTTGGAAAATATCGTGAGAAAGAAATGGGAAAATAGCAAATTAGCAAATTATGAATATGGGGAAGGGTGCGGGAAACTATTGGCATGGAAAACAAAATGTGAACAATCCAGGAATAATATACCATGCAGTCAGATATCAGAACAATTAATACAAACACGCGAAGATAATATAATAAGACAGGAGTTCCCAAAATTTTACTCCGGAATATATAAAGAAGATATACGTCCAACTAAAGAACAAATTGGTAAATACTTAGAAGTTACTTCTCTTCCAAAATTAACAAATCAAGAAAAGACAGAATTAAATCAAAAGATTAAGCCTGAGGAAGTTAGAGAAGTGATAAGCAACCTAAAAAGAGGAAAGGCTGCTTGGCCGGATGCTCTTCCAAATGAGTTTTATATAATACTAAAAGAACCCCTAGTCGATAAACTGACAGACCTAATAAATAATACATACTTAGATCATGAAAAAATCCCAGATACCTGGAATGATGCGATAATTAGCATTATTTTAAAATCCGGGAAAGACCCTAAACGATGCGAGTCTTACAGACCAATATCGCTACTTAACTGCGATTATAAAATCTTCACGCAAATTATAGCTAAAAGACTCGCTAAGGTAGTGCCGGATTGATTAACCTAGATCAGAAGGGGTTTATAAAAGGGAGACAAATTCAAGAAATTACTCACGAACTATTTGCAGCAATTGATATTGCCACTACCAAAAAACTCCCCCTCACTATAATCACCTATGACGCCGCTAAAGCGTTTGATAGGGTAAATTGGGCTTTTCTAAACGAAATTATAGGAAAATATAATTTGGGGGAAAGTGTCGCTCATACGATAAAAGAAATATACAAGAACCCAAGGGCTAAAATAATAGTTAACGGCAGTTTAACTAAGAACATCAAAATAGAACGTGGTACAAGGCAAGGTTGCCCGTTGTCGCCGTCACTTTTTAATCTTTACATTGAACCACTGGCCACTCTGATTAGGGACCATCCACAAATCTCCCCTTTTAAATATCAAAACTGGACAAAGAAGGTAGCATTATATGCTGACGACCTAATGGTATTTACCACAAACTATGAAAGCGCCTATCAAGCATTGGATGATATGATGAATGATTTTGGCAAAGTTTCCGGGTATTCAACGAACAAAGAAAAAACTGAAGCAATGAGCTGGAACTGTAATCCAACCACTCCATATAGTAGGAACAAACTAAAGTATCTGGAAATTACTTTGGTAAAAGAGATGGAGAAAGTCCCGCAGTTAAATTTAACGATAATCACTAAAGAAATGAGAAGACTACTTAAAACATGGTCAGGCCTACCTTTAACCTTTCTAGGAAGATCCAATGTAATAAAAATGTCTATTATCCCAAAATTTACATATCTTTTCAATACCATTCCATTGGATTTAAAAAAAGAACCCATAAAGAAGATTCAAGGCAAAATTGCTAGTTTTATCTGGGCTTCAAAAGGAACGAGAATAGCCTGGAGTAAACTCAGGAGGAAGAAAGATCAAGGAGGAATAGCTTGAATATTACAGGTCTTTCCAATTTAAGAATTTCAGACCATTATTGAGGAAGTGCCAAGATTACCCAAGTTTCCTGCAAAATATGACAAAAAAAACAGATAATTTCTTCTTCAAATTCGGACACCCAAAATTTTTCAAAAAAATAAAACTGAAGATTTTAAATAACGCGGCTAGAATTTGGTTTCAAATGAGAAGTTTAGTAAATATACCATATTACAGTACAAAAGCGCCAATATGGGACTCCCCAGGGTTACCGGAATGCTTAAAAGATTCTTTAGCAGTGCCACTTAAAGTAGCAGGAGTAGACCTTTGGGGGCAAATACTAAAAGGAAACGAGATAATCCCATGGAATTTGCTATATGAACTCACAGACGGCAAGATATCGAAATTTAAATATTATCAGTTATCAAACTGGGCCAAATCGATAAAAGAGGAAAATACCGGAAATGAGACTCTTGAAAACGAAATGATAAAAACCACAGTAATAAGAAAAGAAATATCAAAGTGGTACTGGACACTTATTGAAACAGGAGAGGAAGGTTTCTCAATCCCGGAAAAAATCTGGAAGAAAGACATACCTGATCAAGAGATGGATTTACAACTGGTATGGCAAAAATCTGTGGAAAAATGCTGGTCCTGTATAAAATCAGCACCATTAAGGAGGAATCACTTGTTCACAGTTCACCGTGCCTATTGGACCCCCAAAAAATAAACTAAATTCAAAGGTACTAATATTAAGACCTGTCCCAAGTGCGGAGAAGCAAGAGCGGATGACATCCATATGTTTCAAAAATGCCCTGCAATAACAAACTATTGGGAGGAGATTGGTAAGGCACTGAACACGATACTGGGAACCAACATAACTGTAAGTACTTCTCTTATAATTTTTGGGATTTACAATAATACAGGTATTGATAAGAATAAATTAAATAAAAAGCAGGAAAACTTACTCTTTGTTTTAATGCTATTAGCACGGAGAGAAATCTGCATCAACTGGGTTAAACCAACATCTCCAAGTCACCTAAACTGGTTAAACTACACTTTTAAAATAAATAACCTTAATAGAAACAGGAAACATTCGAAGAGAACGAACTTTTGGGAAATTTGGGAACAGCACTTTCAAATTAATTAAAATGATTTAATGAGTCATAGACAAACAAATCCAATGATTAACGCGATAAACCATAATACCAGGCAGAAATGATTTCTGCCGAGTAGTCAAATTGACTAGCTCCCCCCACTAATCAATGGTATTATTGGAAACGATAATGGGTAAGCGGAGAGAAACTGATGGATCGCCACTGCGAAAGGGATACGCCCCAAAACAACTCCGAAATATGAAGGGGGCTGTGAAGGCAAAGGCAACCAAAAAAGATCATCAGACTCCCGAAACCTCCTTATCTATACAATTGCAAAATGAGGATAAAAAAGTAGTGAGCAAAGGAGCGATGGATTTAACCCAGATGTCTTGAATGCGGGGTGAATGTTTGATTCATACAGCATTCCATCCATCATTTGTTGCTGCAGCACTGTGTTTCCACAAAGCACAGGCACACAACTGGGCAAGCTAAGTGCCAAATAGATTAGGCAGTGGGGATACTACCTCTGCTCAAAAAATGTCGGTCAGCCCACCATATGATGAGTTTGCTGAAGTGTTAACAGCTTTTTTTGGCAAACTGACTGCTGCCTATCTGGCAGAAGCTACTTCAGTGAAGAAAGGTGACAGCCGTCTTGCCATTAAGTATGGGCGGAAAATTCGTTCCGCTCAATGAATTTGCGAATTTTTGGCATCCGCGAATCGCGGGAAATTGCCCAAAAATCCGCAATTCGCGAGTTGGCGGATTTTCTTTTTCTTGTTCACATTTCAAAAATACAATCTCGCGAGATTTTGGTAGCTGGCCGAGCGACGCTGCGATCGCGAACACGTCATTGCGACCCAAAACAGGAAATTGCGATCGCGAACACGTCATTGCGACCCAAAACAGGAAATTGCGAATGCAAACACGTCATTGCGACCCGAAACGGGAAAAAGGCATCGCGAGCAGGCTGGTTAAGTGGAAACAACATGTTCGCGACCGTTGCGACCGCATGCGCAAGTTCTCGTTCCCGAACTGGTAAAAAAATCTCTTGAACTTGCAAAAAAAAACTAACGCAAGCTCGCGTAATTTGGCGTATGTTTCCGAATCGCGATTACGAATTCGCGCAAATTTGCGTATCGCAAATTAGAACATTCTGCCTATTCTTACTTACCATACATACCAGGAGAGCAGATTGACTGTTCAGCACGTTTACAACTTTTGGAAGATGGAACTCCAACACTATCCAATTTGTCATCATAAAATATGAAGCTAGTGTCTCTGGGAGACTTCTTAAAGTGCCTTTTTGATATTTTTAGATTTGTGCTATCTGATAGCACCATGGTGTACATGTCAAGATTTAGTGTAAGAACATTGGGGAAGGTAGGTGTTGGGACAGGATTTCTTGACAAAGTAGGCTGGCTCTACTCTGATCCTACTACACAGGTTGAGTATGGGGGGAATATCTCACAGCCTTTTACCATTACTAGAGGGACGAGATAGGGGTGTTTGCTTTTCCCCCTTTTATTCCTCATAGCATTAGAACCGCTCGCAGCAGCCACTCGTTAGTGTAAGGAAATACAGGGCACTGATGCAGCTGCCAGCCACATTAAGGTCTAACTCCACGCTGATGATCTCCTCCTCACACTCAGCGACCCTGAAGCCTTGATTGCCCAACTAATAGACCTGATTTTGGAGTTTTCAAACTTCTCTGGATAAAAAATCAATTGGCCAAAGAGAGAAGCGTTGCAGATCATGACATACTGATTAGAAGGTCCCTGAATGAGTTTGGCTTTAAGTGGAAATCCACAGATCTCAAATACCTAGGCATCCAGGTCACAAGAGGGGATGGGGTTGGCCAATTTGCAGCAGATGCCGGTACAAATGAACAGCGACTTTCACAGGTTCTCCTCTTTTCAGCTCTCCTTGTGGGCTATAACCCAAGTGGATAAAATATTGACTGCTCCCAGACTCAATTATGCTTTTGGTCTGCTACCACTTGAAATTCCGAAGACACTTCTTTCGACCTTTTTAGGTCACTAGATAAACATGTGGTGCACACAACACCAGGTCTGAGTATACTATACTGTGCTCGACCTCTCCCATTAATAATGTCCCCGCCCCCCCACGATTGCAGAATTGTGGACAGCCTGGGAAAATGTGCATAGGAGCTTGGGCTAAAAAGGTAAGATTGACCAGGGAGCACCACTTTGGTCAAACACATCTCTTTAGGCCATGACACTTTCTATGGGCCACCCACAATGGGCAGAGAGAGGGATTAGGGTGATAGAGGATGCTTACAATACCACTACCAATATGATGAAGAACGTTCAAACTCTATGTAGGTGCTTTTCCCTCAGGCCAGTACAGTATTGTCAATGCTGCCAATTGCACCATTACTTACACATTGTGCTCGGTGCCGGCCTAGTGGCCCTATCTGAGTCACCTATTAGGAAGTACTTACTGAGGTGGGGCAACTCCAGCGGTGCCGTGTCCAACTTTTACCAGATTATTATTGACCCACTATATCTTTGTAATATTAGCCTGGAGGTGAGGCGGTATTGGCAGGCCTGTTTAGATGTTGAATATACTGATGAAGCATTGTTGGATTTGTTCGATAATCATTACAAGACTCACTCTAAGAGAGGCATGATTAAAGTTTTTCTATTTTAAAATCTTACATGACTGGTACTGGTCCCCCTATAATTTGGAAAGGGCTCACTTACTCCCTCACGACAACTGCTGGAAGTGCCAGGAACCTAGGTGAGACCTTCTCCATACAGTGTGGTCCTACAAAAAATGATCCCACTACTAGACAGATATTTGGAACACATGGCAAAATACTAGACCCATTACCTTTATTGCATTGGACAAACTTGCCATCTGTTCTAGAGATGAATGACAGTATTATTCATTGGGAGAGATGGATATCAATGGGGGCAAAAGTCTGTATCCTCAGGCATTGGTACCTGATGACCTTTCAACACACCGCAAATGGATGACCGAACTCTTTAGTTTAACTACTTATGAGAGGTGCATATATAAAAATCAAGACTAACTTACCCAGTACGAAGATGTGTTAGGTCCTTTCATAGAATTAAATTAACCCTGGACCCTATCACTGGTTGATAAAGTGCTTGTGTACGCTTACTCAATACTGTTGTCATAATATGTCTCATATAATATCCGCATGACCGAAACTCAATGAGAGAGATTTAAAAAATGACAGATTCATTCATGAAACACGGAATAGTGTACTGATGGACTGTCTATGTAGGAAGTGATGGAACTGGGGAATAAAGATTTGGGAGGAGGAATGCTGTTTGTTCCTGAATTTCTGCTCTTTGCTATTTGCTTCCTAGTCAATACTTTGTATTGATCACACTCAAGTGAATGCATTAGTATTCGTTTAAATTCTTCAAACTATCCTTTTTCATTTTGTGTTTTTCCCACACTCTTTTAGGTTTTATTTTAATTTTATTATCAATCACTTGTATATACAGTTGTAATACATTGTGTTTCTTGCGTCTGTTAAGAATGTAGGTCGTTAAAGCCTAGTTAATTGCTTGAAACATTTAGATTTATAAAATAATAAAGAATGAATACACAAAGTAGAAAAAAAGACAGTATAGGAAACAGCCAGTGCGAGACAAGAAGCAGTCTGGGTCGCACCGTCTGTTTTGATGTCGTTCGTTACACAAGGAAGGGGTTTGGAGGCACTTGTAAAATGGATAGTGGAGAATAAGAAGGAAAAACTAGACCACTAACTGAGGGGGATTCACTCAGGTCTGAGTTGGGCTTTCACTCCTGGTTGAACAGCAGCACAGGTATTTAAACTCATTCGCCTTATCACGAAATGCCTGTTAATTAATCGTGTATTTGTATGGCTTTTTCACTTGTCGATTAGTTTGCCACACAGCTCCCTGTACTCAGCTTTGGTATTTTGTCTTTCTTTGGGTTCACAGGGGTTCTCTTCATCTTCCTCTCTATGTGTGCACTTGGTGTCTAGTGGTGCTCAGTCACTTCCTGGGTAATGTGAAATCTCATTATAACATCATTCACCTTGGAGATTGGCAAGTTGCTCAAATATGTTCTGCTATTCCTTGCCTTGACACCATCTGATTCCAAAGACGCTGAGGCTAGTATTGTGTGGCAATTTTTTCCCCATAATACATAGATGTTACATACACATCAGGCCTGATTCTATGGCAACATGAAAACACATTTAGGGGTGTGTGTGTGTGTGTGTGTGACAAGCTTAGGGCCTAGAAAAGTAAGTATTATGATAGGAAATGTTAACAATGTTTTGTTGTTATATTATTTATAGACAATTTTTTCAGAGATAAAAACTTGATATTAGTCTTGCTGACAAAATAAAGAATTACTAAACAACTACATGAAAGCCAATACTGCAACTGCTATTTGAAGAGAAACTTGAATTGCTACGCACAAAGAATTAAACTAAGTGCGAGTTTGGACGATTATTCAGAATAGATCACATTTATTATTTATGAAAAATTTCAAATTATTCGTTGGTTTAAAGTTCATCATAAAGTTCAGAACAATTCACAACACGGACAATACAAGTTGCGAGTGAGTGTGGATGCAACGCTGAGCACTGAAGGTGCTTTTTAACATTGGAAATGTATTTTAAAAATTGTGTCTCTGCTTTTTAAATTGTTATTTTGCACAATCCCTGAAGCGCTGTAAATACTGCCAATACCCTCTATTTTGCAGCGTCCTGAGGCGGAAAGCCGGGACCTGCCCTTAACACTAGGAAGAACAAAAGCCAAACCGAGTTCAGGGTTTTCAGGCTATTTGCTGCCAGTCACTCACCTCGAGGGCAGCCGAGGTAGGACTACGCAGGGCGGCCATCTTGGGTGAGGAGAAGGCTGGTGGGCGAGGACTCGAGTGCCTAGCCACGCCCGCACTCCCGCCCTCGAGCACATAAAATGGCACCCTCTCGCAGGCAGCGCAGCGGACGGGCGCAGCGGGGGCGCCGGCGGGGCGCCGAAGGCGCGCCAAAGGCAAGCCCGTCTGCGCCCGTCGGCGCCTGGACGGGGCCAGGGGCCAAGACCCCTGCTCCAGCACCGTGGTACTCAAGGGAAGACCTGCTTGCACTAAACAATAAAACCGGTATTATTAGTCCACAAACAATGGAGGCACTAAGGCGGGATGAGCTGCTGAAATCCATAGCAGATCCATCTACTACCACAACTTACACTAGGAGGGAAAGAGGAACATTAACATCTCAGAGCGTGGCCCTGCTTAATACACGCTCTCTCCAAAAACACAATTTGGAGGTGTTCTCCTTGCTCCATGAAGGCAACCTAGACATTCTAGGAGTCACAGAGACGTGGCTAGAAGACTCTTCTATGCCCGACTTAGTGGCTGCTCTCCCACCCAACTTCAGTGCCACCATCCATAATAGGAAGGACGGCAGGAAAGGGGGGTAGTTGCCATCTTCTATAAAAAACTCCTTTAAATCAGAAACCATTTGTGCAGAAAGTATAGAGGGTGCGGACATCTTGGGGGTCAAGCTTTGTTCTGCCACCAATTGCCTGGCGATACTCATCGTTTATCGCCCCCCCAGAACTCCCCCTACCATCCTTGAGCCGTTCTTGGGACTGGTTCATGATCTTCGCACAAGATATGAGGGGCTAGTGTTATTGGGAGATTTCAACCTCCACTGGGAGGAGGCCACTAAAGACACTATGTCCAAACAGCTAGATGAGGCCATGACCGCACTAGAACTTACCCAGATAGTGACAGGCCCTACACACAAGATCTGATTTGGACCTCAGTTCCGGTGTTGAGCCCTGTCACTATCTCGCCTTGCATATGGTCAGATCATCACTTGCTACAGGGTAAATTAGCTTTCCCAGGGAAAGGAGAAATCCCCACCGCTGTGTGGCGGGTGGTGAGAAGATGGAATTTAGTTAATACCGATACTCTGTTATCTACACTAGAGAAATCCTCCCACCTTAACAGACTTCAGAGGATGACGTAGAGAGGACCAGCCTCAAACTTTCACTAAAACTGAAAAATGCCATTGAGGCAGTGGCACCTGCACGTAGGGTAAAAATCCAAGACAAAGGAAAAGGGGCCCCCTGGTTTAATGATGACCCGAGACTTCTCAAACGCTCCTTGCACCAGAGCGAGAGAGCATGGCGAAAGGGGTATGATCCTTATTCCCAAGCTTTGTACGCAAAAAACCTTACCACCTATAAACAAGCCATCAGGACTAGGAAAGGTGCGTTTTACGAAAGCAGAATTGCGACAGCACCCAATCCCCAAAAAGAAACTTTTAAAGTCCTCACAGAACTGAGGAAAAAGAAGGAACAGCCCCCCTCCTTCACGCAAGAAGACTGCAATAAATTTCAGTCATTCTTCACCACCAAGATATCTGCCAGGACTGGAGGAAGACATATTATCGCTTCTAAACAGTTCCCTTACCTCCGGACAGGTTCCTTCGAACCTCAAGGAAGCCCGATTGATCCCGCTCTTAAAAAAGGCAGGGGCTGATACTAAGATCTTAACAAATTACAGGCCCATTTCACAACTGCCTTTCCTAGCTAAAATACTTGAGCAACATGTACTGCCCAGCCTCTCCCACCATCTTGAGTTCAACTCCTTGCTGGAACCCAACCAAGCCGGCTTCAGGGCCCACAATAGCACGGAATTGGTCATGCTTTCCGTGCTAGACGACCTGCGACTTAAAGCAGACAGGAAAGACCCCTGTGCCCTGGTGCTGCTTGACCTCTCCGCGGCATTTGATACGGTCAATCACGACCTACTATTGTCGCGGATGTGGGACTTCGGCATCCAGGGCACGGCCCATGCCTGGCTGACTTCGTTTCTTGGTGAACGGGTTCAGAGGGTACAACTAGATGACCTGGTATCAGAGGCAGCAAGGATCACTTGTGGAGTCCCACGGGGCTCGGCTTTGTCACCCTTGTTGTTCAATGCATATTTGCAGCCCCTCATTTCATCTCTGAACCAGATGGACTGCAATATATACAATTACGCTGATGATACCCAGATCATCATTCAAATTGGTAACACTCCTACAGCAGTTCATAAATTGCAAAACATCCTAAAATTTACCGTCAATTGGATGACGGCAAACTCCTTAAAAATCAATCCTGATAAGACGGAGGTGCTTGCAATTACGACATCATCTAGCCCTTGGAGTGACCTCCTGTGGCCCTCTGAATTAGGAAATCCCCCAGTACCGGCAGAATCAGTAAAAAGTCTCGGCATAGTTGTAGATGCCAACCTTACTATGTCAGCCCAGGTCTCAGCGGTAGTGGGCACCTGTGTGGGCTTAATGAGACAACTGCGCAAACTGTCGCCCATCCTGACGGTGGACACTCTCAGGAGAGCAGTATCAGCATTAATCCTGGCACGGCTGGACTATGGCAACGTCATGTATGTCGGTACTCCAAAAAAACTAATGAACAGACTCCAGATCGTAATGAACGACGCGGCCAGACTCATTTTTAACAAGCCAAGAAGGACTCACGCTACCCCCCTTCTTCGCAAACTTCATTGGCTGCCAATAAATCAGCGGGCCAAGTTCAAGGGCCTATGCATCACGCATAAAGCCTTATACGGGCAAGCTCCTAAATACATCAAGGAACGTCTTGTCCCATATGCCCCTAGCAGGAACCTTCGATCATCAGAAGCCGCACTATTGATCTGCCCACGGTTCAAATTATCCTCTTTAGGAGGTCGCACGTTCTCCCACACAATCCCCAGTGCTTGGAATAAACTGCCTGAGAACCTGCGCAAAGAAACAAATTTGCTGCCTTGTAGGAAAAAGCTCAAAACCGTGCTATTTCAGGAGGCACTTGTATTTACACCCCGCTAAGCGCTTAGAGACCCCTGGGTGATAAGGCGCTCTATAAATCAAAAATACAAATACAAATACAAAAAAACAATTTTCATAAAAATGACATTTGCATAAAAAGTGCACATTAGTGGGAAAACAACATTCATAAGTGATTGATCAACATTCACATTCAAATTTCACTCTCTCACACATACCAGACATACACGAATCAGTATTTACAATTTTTGAATGTCACAAATTGAGTTTAAACAAAAGACACCAAAGACACTTATTTGGTACAATTGCAACAACTTTGTCAAGTCGAGATAGGCTATTTCAAGAATAGCGTTCCTATGGTGTAGAAAAGCGGTCTACGCTTTTCGAACCCTTAATCAGTGGGGGGGTTCTCATCAGGACCTCATAACTGTAGGGAAGAGAAGGGAGATGGGTGTCACTAAATGTGGGACATACTAGGGGGTGGGAGAAAGAAACTAGCTGCCATCCAAAAGTTTAGCCTCTTACCTTTGGTATGAGTGTGCACTACTCGAAAACAAACCGGGCGAAGACACACTACAATACAAATTAACAGGTACATCTAGTCACTCGATCTGTATGCACTCCAGAAAAATTCACAACATGCATGTCAAAGAAACTCATCAGGTCACCATTAAAGCACTTACATGATTGGTTCCATGTGTTGGTTTTGAAATCGGAAAAGGAGAAGAGCGGCTCTGTAAGTAAACACATTGGTAGGGACTGCCTGAATGGGTCATTGTGGCAAAGGAAAGGCTCGGTGTAAGCTTACTTGGTAGATTCCGGGTGGGTGGCGAAAACTGGAGATTGAGAGGGGGTTGGAATTAATCAGAGACCTGTGGGGAGAGGAAACGTGTTAGAACGTTTGCACTCGGATTCCCGACAGGTTAGTTCAATGAGCTGATCGTTCGGGCGGCTGTGCTTACCTTTCGCCTGCTGGCGTCGTGCCTCAGTGTAATGTCCGATCTGTGTCTACAAGTGACACGGGTGTCGGGCTGGCGTGCAGGAAGCGCCTATGAACGCTGTTGCACTTCCGGGTTTGGATTCCTCTGGGAGATGTAGTACGGGGCTGGCTCCTTGTCATCGATATGCATTCAAGAACTACCGACCACCGGACAAGTACGCCGGTGTACTCGTATGTACTGCAATATTCTGGTGGAGATTAATTAAGTCTGTACAATTCAGACATTTCATTCAGGCCTTCCACCGCGGTATTAAATTTAAGAATCAGCATTGCTACTCGCTGTAGCAGTTTTTTGTCCAGATCGCTACCTCTTTGATCCTTCTCAACCTTCAATATCACTGTCCATTTTAATTCTGATTCTGTATGCGCCATACTTTGCCAATGATTTACTAGTGGCGCTGTGAGGGCCTTCATCCTTATTCGGGACTTGTGCTGTGTTATGCGTGTTCTGACTTCCTGATTGGTTTTGCCTATATATAATAGGCCACATGGACACTTAATCCCATATATCACATTGCGTGATCTACACTTGGTGAAGGAATCATGTCTCCAGTAAATGTTTTTATGCTGAAAGATCAACCCTTCTTCCGTGGAGGCGCAGCATATACACGTGCCGCACTTCTTGTGTCCCACGACTGGCGGGAGGCCGGCGAAAGTTCTAACCGACATCGCTTCTTTTTGTGGCATAGCGGCTCTGACCAAATGATTGCCGATCGTCCGATTTTTTCGGAAAGCAAATAATGGCTTCACATTCAGTGTTGTATGCAGATTTTTTATTAGATGCCAATTTCTGGCTACCACCTTTTTAAGCAGATTAGAGTTAGGGCAATATGTTGAAACGAAGACTATCCTGTCAGTTTCCTTTTTTGTTTTTCTTTCGAGCCACCACGCGAAAGTTTCGGGCCTTTCCACTGACTGGAAGTAGGAGGGATTCCCTTCGGAATTCCTTTTGAAACAAACCAGAACCAAATACTGATGGCAGGATTTCTGACTGGATTTCCACCATCACCTGCTGCTGCCCAGGCTGCCGAAGGGGCGGGGAGCAAAGTCCTGGTGGAGTCAGGCAGGGGTGTAACACAGGCCCCTGCAAAACCCACGGTGCGGGGTGCCTCACCTTCCAGGGAGCCCCGTCATCACCGCACTTCTGCTGGGGAGCTCGAGATTGAGTCCAGAGGGGCCCCCTTCACGTACCCTGCAGGGGGGCCCCCTCAAGGTTCGTTACGCCACTGGAGTCAGTGGGACCGTGGCGGTCTTCTCACCAATTGCACTCCAGCATATAAATCCGGGGGGCAGACCACCAGGTAGGTGGACGGGTGGGAAGATCGCCAAAAAAGCCCAATCAGTCGCAGTCCCGCCAATCAGGTCCTAAAGAAATGCTTATGGAAATTGTAAACATATACAGACATTTGCAACTATACATACTGCAGCATCGAGTTTATGAAGTAGTAGGGACTATACTAACACTACACAGGCACAGACTAAAGGCATTAATCCACAGACAAATGCAATAATGGAATATCCCCCAGCTAAATGAAATTATATACTGGTTTGGTTGGCAAGGAAAACCTATCATTTACAAACAGTGTTTTCTCACTCTACACAACATTTATGACTTTTCGTGGCATCCCTTGAGGAGCAGGTTTGCAAGAAGTATTGAAACAAATACATGAAGAACGTGGCGCTTTACCTGCACTGGACTTAGGAATGGTGCTTATAGGTGACATAAATATAGTAGGGGTGTGCAAAACCTGCATTTTGTGCTGTAGCGTAATTATGCAAAATAACTGCATATGTACATGAAATTGCATGTCATTTTGAGAAATTGCTCCACACAGTTCAATTGAATCTAGTTGATAATGTTCAGATAGAAGAACCTCGTAATTTAAGGAACTTTTAGAAAATGCTAAGTAAGTGAGACTCCACATATAATTTCATCTCAATAGAGCAGTTTGAAGTATTTCTGTGTACTTAATGTGAAATATCATGTATTAAATGGTTAGTTCATGGATTTGTTAAGGTACCTCTTAATGTTTTGCATCTTGAAGGTGGTCTTATGAAAAAAGATGCTGGATGGTACACATAGCTGGGAAGCTCATTTTTTCAAATATACATGAGACTTTCCATAATGAATGCATTGATCGCTTGGGGAGAAGCCTGTATTTTTAAATGTGACAGACTGTTCATGGCCTTTAAAAACATGACTCATGTATACAGATAATTTTCTATAATGAATGCAATGCAACAAATGCAAATGACGTTTGTATATTAACGATATACCCCAAAAACAGAAATCACTGCCAATTTAGAAACAATGAAGAATGCTTCTTATAAGGTTCAAGGAACATTGCTGTTAACTCAAGATTTGTTACATGTATTCAGTGGCTCTGAGTGAGATAATTAATTGTTTAGTTATATGTTATATCTGCCAACATGAGACGTGGTGACCACACTTTGGGGGTCATTAGGATCGCGGACGGACTTGAGTCCGTCCGTGACCCCAGAGTAGGAGGGAACGTCCGCATGGGCTGCGGCGTTCCCTCCGTGCAGATTAGGATGTGACCGCCAGGGTGGCGGTCACATCCTCTATCTTTAACATTGCGGCGGGTGCAGCTTCAAGCTGCACCGGCCGCAATGTTAAAGATGCATGCACCGCATTTGCGTGCACAAAGCGGCGGGCACCGCGCGGTGCCTGCTGCTTTGTTCACGCAAATGCAGGGGGGTACAATAGGTACCCCCCATGTGCATCCCCCACCCCCCTTCACCCAGGGGGCCCGCAACGGGCCCTCGAAGTGAAGGTCCGTATACTTTTCCACGGCGGAAAAGCATACATTTTACACCATCCTAATATGTGTGGCGGTGTCTGAGAGACACTGCCACCATATTAGGCCTTTTCCGCCGCGGTTGTAATAATGTTGCTTTTACAAAACACAATTTTGTGCTAACATATGTCAAGGCCAGATTACAACTTTTGGTGATGCGGGGGCAGGCAGCTCGCCACCACCACGCCCCTGCACCGTCAAGAGTTGCGTCTGCCTGACAGATTGCAACTTAAAAGTGGTCTGGCGGGCGGGCAGCAGGGTGGTTCCCACTACGGTGCCTCTTTCAAAGGGGGCAGTGCCTTTGAAAAAGGCACCGCAATGGGAACGTCACACAAGGTTCCTGCATGGCAAGAACTCGAAAGTCCATGCCGTGCAGGAACTGGTGTGCATGCACAGAGGGGGGCACATGTTATGCCCTCCTATGCGCATCCACATGCGGAGGAGGTACGGGGCCCCCCTTTGTTTCCTCTCTGCCACTGTGGCGGACAGCAAACTCATAATATGCTTGGCAGGACCACAGAGTCCTGCCAAGCATATTGCGACCTCCGGCCCACCACACCATCCCCAGGGAAAAGAAGTTCCCTGGCGGCATCGGCAGTTCTGCCAAGGCTGCACATCCTTGAGTCTGGCGGTCTTCGGACCTCCAGACTCATAGCTCCGCCTCTATGTGATTAATATGCCGCACAAGTTACACACAGTGGAAATAAATTAACATAGTTATTACAGACACCGTCTTTTATTGCTTAGAAACTGTAGCTAATGCTTCAAATACAACAGGCATAATACTGCTTATAAAAGAGACAGGGATACGTATGTAAGAAATATTTAAAAAAACATCAGGGTCAGTTTTATATACAGGAGGGTATATACTTTTCAAAGTTTTCACAAGATTAGCTCATATATTAATAGGGATAGCATTACTTGTAATACTGACAGTGAAATAAATTAGAAACTCAGTAGACCAATAAAGGTATTGCAAATGTGGATAAACTGACTGAAGAAATGGGTTATGAAGTGCCCTATGGAACATTTGAAGAATGAAATTTAGCGCTCCCTTAACCTCTGTAAAATAACACGAAGAAGCAATATTGTCTGAGGAAATGAGTAACAGTCTTAACCTGCTGAGATTTTTTTTATTGCTCATGTAGCCAATCAATAACAGTTACTTTACACTATAGTACTCACCCCTAAAAGGAACATGTAAATTCCAAAGAAGAAATTGCTAAAAATGAATAGATAAAAGCACAGTATAAAAGACTGAGGAAAATGATGTCAATCTGACAATCATCACACAAGATGGGGGTGTTAAGTGTGGCAGTTTTTTTTCCATAACACATATATGTTACATACAAACAGCCATGCTTGATTGCATGCCAACATGAAAGCTCTAACTCTTTAGAGGTTATGCTTTTGACAGGCTTAGGACCTGATCTAACAATCTAATAATAATTTAAATAGTACTGTTGATGATGTATGTGAGATAAACACATTTTTTTCAGTCACTATTTTCAGAGCTGTAAGTTATCATTAGTTCTGCTAAGGAAACAGACAACTGAAATATCCCGCTTTCTGAAAACCGCAGAGCTATATAGAATGATTACAGCTGCGCGGCCATCTTACCTTATACAAGTCAGGCTTGCGACGAATTAGAAATAGCTACATTTGCATGCCTTTTATGTGTTATGCAAAAGAGGCATTGGTTTTTCCTGGAGCAAATTTGTGCAGGAGTCCCCCCTCACTCTCTGTAGAGAACAATTGGAAGAGAAAACCGAAAGATGTGAGGATTTGGGAGGGCGAGACACAAAGAGTGACTGCTAAGTGGATATGCCGAAGTGCTGATCTCTGACCAGAGACCCAATGGTTTGACAAGGAATGCAAGGACAATTACATGGCTTGGTATAGAAATAATTAGAGCGTTTTAAAACCCAATCAGCTGAAGTAACATCATAATGCAAAGAACACTAAAGTAGATATTGTGTAGAGACTAGACTAACCGAATAGGGATATTAGGGGCATGTGATTAAATATAGTTAGGATTTTTTTAATGTTCACTTTATTTTATATCATGACTGCTCTAGATTACCATAATAAATAGCATGATTTTGATGCACAAGTTTTAAGGACGATTAATACACAGTAACAGGATTTTGTAAAATTCCAACAACTGTGTGTCTCTAAGATTTCTAGGGGCCGTGTCTATATGCATTACTACACCTGCAGATGAGAATTACTCAGAATACTAACACCTTATCTAAATGTGTATACATTGTTATAGAGAGGATTGAGGCCTCCTGCAAGTTCTCCTTTTCTCTAAAGAAAGTAGACTTTGATTATTCCTCTTGGGGCCTAGATTATCTACCCGAGTGTGCCCCCTTACCAGATGAATGGCCACGACTGAACAGTCTTACAGTAATGAATACATCCCGTGTCTCTCTTCTTCCCTTCTTTGTCCTTGCTTCTCTATAGGTCTCTCCATTAAAGTGATTGCCACTGGTTAGAAAATAAGGTGGAGTATTTTGACTCTCAGTGGGTCCAACTCCTTCTTTCAACCTTAACAGTACATGGCAGTTCTGGACAGAAATGTCGTAATCCTAGTTTGTATATGTACATGTCAGTGTTATTGAATCTATTAAGGTTTACACCACGTAGTCTGATGCAACATAAGTCAAGTAAAGTTTGGAGGTTCTAAAGAAGATCTCAGTAGTAGTTGCAACCATAGTGCTTATCAGGGCTTTGACTAAGTTAATTGTCAGTTTTGAATGGAGTTAGAAGTTATTCTTTCAAATGGCAATACACATCTTGGGTTGTCAGAATTCGCCCTAATGCAAGTGACTCTGAAAGGTTTACCATTACCAGGGGCACCGCACCTGGTTTTTCTATAACCATTTTGTTTGTTCTAGCCATTGATTCATTTTGCTTGTTAAGGATACAAAACCCAAAACAATGCACCAAGGTCTCCGTGTCTAGGGCACAAGTGTAAATTCATTCAATGGACCTGCTCTTGTTTGTAAAAAGTGCCCCGCTAACCTTTCCAACTGCAGAGTATATTGGAAATTAGGAATTATTTGTCTTTTCCGTCCAGGTCATAAATGCAGATAAGTGAGAACTCTTTCATCTAACAAAAAATATCAATTACATCAAAGTGGAACAGGGATTGTAAGTGTGAACATAAGCCATGAGATGCTTTGAATTATTAGTGATGGAGAAATAAAGGGAGAAATTAAATATGGCTGCCTCTGTCAATCATGTGTTACAAAATCTTTGATAAAACATTGAATATCAACAACATGTGAACAAGTACTTGTACATATGGCTCTGAAGCTGCTAGTTACCATCAATAAACATCTTCATCACTGCCCAATAAGTTGTTATAGTTGATTGGAAGGAAGTAAAGGTACTATGGACAATGCTGATATTGCCCTACGATAATCAGTATGAATAGTCTGGATATGGAGATTTTCCATTTTGCAACCATTTTGTTACTAGTTTCTTACCCAGAAGTGGCAAAAAATCACTTTGGGAATGATTACAATGGCGGTCTGTTGGACCGCCGCCTGCAATTGCGATGGTCAGTGGACCGTCCAACAAGCAGATGGCGGTCCGACCGCTGCATTACGATGCAACTGTAATGCTGGTGGTCGGAAAGTGCTCCTTATCACGGAGCCTTCTGTTGCAGCCAAGGAAAAGGGCTGTAGCACAAGCCGCCATCATAAGGAGCACCTCTTGCACGTCCATTGACAGTGTGCCATGCACCATGTCATTCATGGCACACAGTGCATGGAGGTGAGTTGGGGCACCTATACGTGCCCCAAGAGCCACTTTACATTGGCCCGCAATGGACGGGGGTCCCTGTTTGGGGCACCAAATTTTAATTTCTGACAGCCTTTTTTCATGGCAGTCTTCCCGAAATGAAAAAGATGTCGGAAAGGGATATCGTAATCCCGACAGCGATGCCTGCCTCTGCACCGCTGCCATTCAGGAATACCATTCAGAACGCTGCCCTGTCGGGATCACTGATCCTGACGGAGATGGCGATCTTCTCCGCAACTGCTGTGGGTCCGTCTGCCAGGATTGTAATCTGGCGGTTGGACCGAAGGGCTGTCGGCAGTCCAATTGCCACCAACAGCCTCTCGGTATGCTGTCCGACCTCCATCGTAATTAAGGCGTTTATGTCAGCACACAGAAAACAGCTGCACACCTTGAGATCAGAAATCCTGTGCAATCAATTGCCAAATGAGCTTCGATAAAAGTGGTAAAGTATAATATATATTTAAATCCAGTGCTGCCTATCCATGAACAATGCAGGATATACCATATAATTTCACGTCTGAGAATGTCTTCAATTTCCTGACCATACATATTCTTCCACTTTAATGGACTATACTTCAAAAGACCAAACTCTATGATCATTATTGTCTGTGATCTGACCCAGATGCAAACATTTTGATACTGGATTTCTGCACATGGCTTGGGAGTGTAGTGTAATCCAGATATTATCTTCCAACATTTTTTTGGGGATCAGTGGAGATTGTTGAAAAGAGAAATGAGCCCCCCTTGGAATATTCAGGAAAGGGGCAAAAATAGTGTTCATGTTTGTTAAGAAGTTGGTAGGTGTTGCTGCTCCATACATATGAAGAGGAATTGCAGTGAGTTGGAGGATGAGGTCACGCTTATTCCAGTGATAAATGGTTCCAAAATCTGCTAGATTGCTTAATTGTGAAGAATCATACATGCAGGTACTGTAGTTACACCAAAATGCACATGGGTTTTGATGTTGAGAACGTGTCTACTAAATTTACCAGATACCACAATGGATTGAAACTGAATAATATGCATGTATCAGATAACATAATTTTTCGATATACAAAATTAAATGGAATTATTTACCTTCATTTAAGACTAACTAACTGGAAAATCCTAGTGGTGGTGCTGTTACTGGAAGTTAGAACCCCCTTTGCACTGGTCTATCGAAATCCTTTTTTTTCCTTAGGCTACAAGTCAAGTAGAAGGCTGTAGCGTGAATGGCCTATGGTGAGAAAAAATATAGATCCCAGTTCTGCCTACAGAGAACCACAACTTGTACGAGAAAACCTTGTCTGACCTTCAAATAGCATCATTCTATGGCTCTCCCTCCGGCTGTCAAAATTCTCAACTAAATCTGAACACAGGGCCATATTACCAACAACTAGCGATAATTATCGCTGTGTTGGCTTAGCGGGAATATTTCTATCGCCGCCCTTCACCTGTTTCTATCGCTGAGATACCTTGCTATTAGCAAGGTTTATCTCAGGAGCGATAATGCGTGAATATCGCTGTCAATACAGCGATATTCAGGCATTACCGTGACAATGCTCTTAGCCATGTTATCCACCTCTCATTGGATAACATGGCTAAGAACTGGTCAGGGCAGGCATTAGCTTTTGGAGATATTCGCGCTTAGCGCAAATATTTCCAAAACTACACCTGTGTTGATCATAGGCGATAGCGATTGCAGCGACTGTTTTCAGTCGATGACATTTTGGCACGCCCACTTTGCATGTCATTAGCGATAATTATCGCTGACATGCAAAGTGGGCCCCTAAATGCCCGCTATCGCCTACAAGCTGTCGCTAACTGGTGTTAGCGACAGCTTGGTAATAGGGCGATAAAACTATCGCCGCATTAGCGGGAAAAAGTCCAGCTAAAGCGGCGATAATGGCCCTTGGTAATATGCCCCACAGTTTTAAAGCCATGGAATCAGGTCACATTATTTTCCTGAGTGTTAAAGAAGATCAGGGATGTGCAGCATCTCAAGTGTCATACAACTAAAATCTGCCTCTATGTCTTTGCTGTGTCTAGTCTTCCATATTTCCAATAGTAACCCAATAATCACATTTTCTGTCATCTTTTTACAAAGACTACGGTCTGTGCTAATTAATTGCAAAGTGTGATTTATAAAAACATTCACTCAAAAACAGAATTAAGTTTTAAGAAATGTCAAGGCAACATTGAAAATTAACACAAATAAAACGAGGGAATTAAATTAGACTCAGGCAGGTCTGAGGCCCAACACAAACGCAGAGAAGAACTTGTCAAACATGCAGGGCTGCAAGGACGTTATGTTTCACTATAAAACACGTAAAGTACAACTCTGAATCACACTATGGTGTACAAGAGGGCTTAAGGTGAGGGGATAATAGATCTATTGAACTCTTAGTAATACATTCACAAAATCCAGAGGCAGATTTGGTGATAGCATGCATGTCTGATAGTCCATCCCTAGATAATGTGAGTAAGATATCCTGGCTGATGTATGTACAATCATATTTCCACAAACTGGACCTTATAGAAATGTTTACATGTTTACATTCCCTCATCGTCATCATCATCATCATCATAATAATAATAATAATAATAATAATAATAATAATAATAATAATAATAATAATAATAATAATAATAAATGTAGCTTGTAGATCGCTCAGATACCTCAACTGAGTTGTCCCGGCGTAAAATGCGGAATTAGTGAGGGGGGTCAGGTGAGGCTTTATGACTGATTAAAAAGCCATGGTTTTATCGCTTTCCTAAAAGCCTGTTCTGATTCCAGCATGTGGAGGTGGACAGGTATAGCATTCCAAAGCTTTGCTGAATTAACCGTGAAGGATTTGCCACCCTTCCTGGCTTTAAGAAAGCGTGGAATATTTCACCCAATGCTAAGACTATTGTGAAATCTCGCCACGTGGAATACTGTTTGAAGGAGAGGTTACAGAGCACTTTGAATTTGAAAACAGTTGAGTATTATTTGCAAATTTCAAAAGTTAGGTCCCTTGAACCGTATTTGGGATGGACTGGTGAACTTAAATTATCAGCTTTATTTAACATATTTTATATTAAATGTAATCCATTTTAAAGTTGCTTTTCCTACACAGTATGCATGGCAGTGTGACCTACCCTATGTCCCTGTAATAATGCCACAAAACTGAGCACATGTGACTTTATTATATTTTGTCCACTATATTTAGACCCAAAAGTACTTTCTTGAATCCCTTGTTGAGTCAAGCAGGAATTAAGCAATACAAGTTAGGAATGGACTTTTTACAAAAATTTACTGCGACAGACATGGGCCATGAGTTTTAAATTTTATTAGACTTGAGATTGTGATTAGAAACCACTACGAGTATGTAACTTTGTAATGTATGTTTTGCCTTTATTGATAATTTTGTTAATCTAAAAATCATTTATGCTGGAAATAATGTGGTTTAATGCAAGAATTGTATAGTGTTTAATGATCAAAATTGTATTTTCCTGCTAACTGTATTTATGCTTATAAATATGATGTTCATATGCTTTTTATGGCACACTGCAGCAATAAAGATGTCTTGACTGACTGACGATCACTAATACATAGAAGTGTGGAGTAGAAATTACACTCCATGAAAGTACAACATAGAATGATATAAATCACTCGATTATAAAAGTGCACTCAAAAGACAGCAAAGAAGGATTAATTCAAACACAGGGTAAGGAAGAAAGAGTTACACAAACATAAGGGAGGCCAGGCAGACGTACATTATTAACAGATATAGGGAATATGATATTCAACTACCACAGGGACGTAAAGTAGTGTAAGCACGAACATTATACTGGTAATAAGGTATTTTACAGTCACCCAGGACAATGAAGAAGGACATATGGTAGAAAGAAACTATCAGCAACACAAAGTGGTGGGAAAGGGTTCAACTATTATTACTATATATGGTCTGACAAAGGTCCTACATTTTGCAGGTGTTCTGTAAAGGAGGTTTGGTGAAGTCCAATCCAGGATTGATGTTGCTGTAATGAAGTGAGAGCACCGCTCCAATATCGATATCTCCATAGCGGGCCAAAGCAAGTTCTCTGGAATTCCGCAGGGAACATTCGAGCTGAGCGGCAATTGGAACCTGACAGAGCAAGAACAGTAAACCTGCAGCAAGAAGCATGGCTGAATGTGGAGTGGAGAAGATGTCTACAGATGGGAGTGATCCCTTGATGTGCTTGTCAAGTGAAAGCTGCAATTTAAACTATAGTGAAGATACAGTGATAACAGGTAGATCCTTTTCACAGATCTTTACCCTACTCTCTAAGGTTGTAGCCGCTGTGCTTTCTTCCCTAAGTATTTCCTCTTTGATCATTTGGAAGCTGTTGACTTCCCAGCCTAGGGCACTGCGCTCAACCACTCAATTTCCTGTCATTCATGTAGCTTCGATGCTTTATCGTACAAGCAGTCAAGGGCGCACAATTATAGAGTGTGGTGGTTTGAAAACAGACTGATCCTTGCTCCTGGGAGATTCCACCCAATTAAGGCATAAAACAATTACTTAGAAAGGGTTGGTGAGGTAAAGTTTAAAAATGAATGACATTTTAATTAATAATATTATTTGTGAATGATGACTGTTATTAGCACTTTGGTACCCTTCAATTATAAAGAGTAAAAAAAGACAGAAGGAAAGGCAGCTGCACAGAGGTGCCTTCTCTTGTTATTAATGATACTTACATGTCTTTACAGTTGTGGAGTAGAGCAGGACACCAACATCCTCATCTCCTCTGGGGACAACGAATATCACAGACAGTGATTATTCCAGACTTTTTCATTGACCGAAAGAGCAGAAAAACTTCAGTGATCCAGCTCAGACAAACAAACAAATATCACAATTTTAGAAATATTTTAAACTGTAGACAAATTGAAATGAGTTAAACTTGAAGACCTTTGTCGTAATGGAAACTTTTTCTTTTTAAAACCTTATTTTTATCAAGTCCTCCCTGCAGGGAACATCTCTTGGAAAATAAAAATTGCATTTCCGGATCCTACATTAAAGATTTGTCAGCACAACACCAGGGGCGGCTCCTCTGTAATGGCGGAGGAGCATCGTCCACTGAGTCAGTCAGCAGATAATAAACTGATAATATAACAATATAATCTAAAGAGAACAGAATAACATTTCTGGATGCTATGTGCACGTCAGTGACCAAACTTGTTGGAAGTCACTGAATTTGATATGTTTCTTTTGACCATAGTGACCCCTGAAGAAGGGATTGTAGACCCAAAATGCTTTGGGTATTAGTTAACTAAGAAGATAACTAGAAACTTCATACATGTTTCTGAACACCATGACTGTGATGACACAACATTCTTGCGATATTAAAAGAAATAAAGTCTGGAAAGAAAATATTGTTTCTACTTTTCATTCATTGTTGATTTGCCTTTTGATGAATTGTTTGTGTACTAATTTTATATTGTTGATACTTTGGCTTTATACTGACCTATATCGAGTACTACCCAGCCTTTGGGCATAGATGTGCATGCAGTGTCTAGAACATTTTTTCTGGTCTCTTTAATTTAAACGTGTCAGGGCCTGGGTGGAGCCTTGTCGCTATGTGCGCATGAAACACATGGAAGTTAGTTTACATTTTTTGAATATTGTTTCCTGGTTTACACTGTGTGCATCACTTCCTACCTAAGTCTTAGGCGGGGAGGGGCATGGCAGGGAGGAGGGATAGAGTGCACTGTAAAGTGAGCATGTCTGTTTGATGGGTTGTCTTAGGCTGACCAAACAGACATGCACACTTAGTTTTTTTCAAACCTGCTGTGATGCACAGCAGGGTTGGAAAAACACCCCAGGCACTAAGGTACTGTCTGAGTGGCAAACAAGGCCACTCAGACCAATCCTGGCGCTGTGCTCATGCTATGAGAGCAGCATCTAGATTGGGTGGGGAGCCTAAGCTGGTGTCCCAGGGACTGCTTGGATAACATCAGGAATGAAGAGGAGCACCGAAGCGTCGGTGGCTGAACAGGTATGCTTTTATTTTATTTTTATATATCCCTTACTGATGATGCGCGGAGTTACCTGTTCAATTACCATACTCACCTGGGCCTATAAACATACACACTTTGAACAGGTAATCCTGCCTTTACCTTTGCCTATCAGGATTTTGTTATACTTTAGGACTTAATACCTATACACTTTGACTTACCAATCCTTGTCACCTGTATTTAAAGTCCTAAGGGATCGAAAAATGAGTTAGCATAATAGGTAGACAATAACATTTACCTTTATAAAATAACCACAGTCTCTGGAACATTTTAAACACTTCATCTATGTAAATTCTTATTTGCAAGAGTCCAGTTAAAGATTTTTCAAGCGAAGAAAATAATAATCAAAGTGATGATCTGTAGAAATATAGCGAGATTTCTATGAGACATTGATACCTGGGAAGGGTGAGAGAGGGAAACAGTACAATGACATACCACACAGATTATATTGACCTAGAATGGTGTGAAGACCAACCCTGGTCATGGGCTGGGCAACGAAAAACAGGACTCCCGACAATTAAGGTGTCAACAGGACAGAACAGGTACAGCTCAGGACACATGACGATCAGGTCAGGACAGATGCAGGTCAGGACAGGTACCCTCAGCTAAGTGCAACGCCAGAGTCACACCCCTCTCTGCGGCTAACTGTCGGACCCCGATTGGGTTATCGATTCTTCTCCCTTGGCAATTCCCAATTCTTCTGACAGAGTGCTCCGCCAACAGCTCTGCTCTCGATCTCCTACAGCATATGTTGGGTCAGTGACAGGTCAGCTACCTGGACAAGTCGGACAATCTAACTAGCTAAGCCTACCTTAGTTATACCATTTTCCAGGGCAATGCACCACCCGCAGTGTTGCAAAATAGTGTATTCCCTTGGTTTGATTGGTCAGAAAGGCGAGGAGAGGTCATCACACCATACCAGTATGAGATCATTTCCATTCAATGATTTAGATCAATGTTTCCGCCCATAATTTTACTTTCTCATGCACTTTTATTCCACCCAGCATTACTGTAGCAAAATGATATACAAATTATAACAATTTATATAGTCTCTTCCTCTGGAGAGTTCACGAGGTTAGGTTACCAGGCGTATCGCAGTCAAGACTGTCACTGGCATAGGTTCAATGCCATTGCTTCAGGACTCTCGGAATTCTGGCACATGCGCGGTGTGGGTTTCAAATATGGCGTTACAATTCACCTTCCAGGCCCAAATACGAGCTAATAATAAAGTTAAAGAGAAACACATTAGAAAGCAAGAATAAATTAATGCACTGTAAATTAAGAATCTCTACTTTATTCCCATTACTTTCATTTAAATATAGCATTAATAGTTAAGCAGAACGAACAATGTTTAGTTAAAGCAGGAGCAGGCGCTTTAGTATGTGAAACATGAAGCGGCCATCTTTATTACTATTGCGCAGCTGCAAGAAATTCTCCCCAAAGCAAAAGCACGTCATACCACGTGAGTGTGACAGACGCATGCGCAGTACAGTTCCGCGCGTTTTCTGCAGCCATTTTAATACATTTGTGTTACTGTTAGTAAAAGCACATTTTCAAGTTTCCCCTATACTAAAATGTTGTGTGGTGCATTTATTAGTAAGGTAAACATTTTGATTAATAGATTACTTGTTATTTTGAGAGGATTTTAACATTTTCCCAATTCTATTTCTTAAAACATTCTATTAGGTTTTTTTTCATTATTCATTTGGAAGTTTTTCATTTTCTTATATAGATTCCCATTCAACTCTTCAAGCTCAATTTCTTCAAAATTCCTCTTCTTTCCTTTCTTGTTTACTGTATATGTATTTTTGTTTCTGCAGCATTTACACCAAATCATTATCCCTAAAATCAGTAGAGCTACTCCCATTATAGGCATCAGTATTCTACCTAATATACTTGTTCCTATATTAGAAAACCAATTACCTACAGAGGAGAGACCATTAGTTAGCCTCTTCCATGCACTCTCAACCTCCAGTGGTTCAATTCTTCTTTCAAATGTGTAATGTTTCTCGCATACTTCCCGATTTCAACACTTTCATCAGGAATGTACATACAACAATATTGCGTTTTCAGCATTCTACAGACTCCGCCCCCTTTTGACAATAATATATCAAGAGCAAGTCGGTTTTGTAAAACCTTTGATCTTACCACAACTAGTTCGGTATTAATCATCAGAAATCCTCCAGCAGTGTCAGTCGATAAACGATCCACCACTGTTGACAATTTACAAATTCTTTGAGCATTCAGAACCACTCCCACTGAAGGTATCAATGCACTAAATATATCACCTACAATTTCAGCAAAACTAGCTCTTTTATTTCGTGTTAGTCCATTATTTTCTTCATTGCTTCCAGTGATTCTTTTTACATGATATACCTTTGGGAATACTATTCCGAAATAGCAACTCCCATACCAGTGATCAGGCAGTTTAAAATATGCCTTGTTCCCACAAATATAATAAATATCAGGAAAAACTGATTGAGTTCCGTCTTTAAAACCCCAACCACCGATTACCTTAAAATTGCGTTCCCATTCACTGGAACCAATGAATATATTAATATAATAGTCAGATTTCTCTCTATGGAGACAGATTTTCCCTTTCTTTTCGAAGTCCAGGAACATAGCAGCATGAGTCTTGCTATTGGCAGTAAACTCATTACTCTCAGCCCACTTAGGAAATTTATGTTTCGATCCAGCAGCTTTTCTATGGAAATCCTGTCTCCTTGTTTATACTAAATTCAAAAATACTTTCTCTTTTTCATATAGCTTACATGTTAAATTGCCTTTGTGCGCTTCAGCTATATCTATTGCTTTCATTGTTAGAAAACATTCCCCCATGAAATGTGTTGAGTCTCTAGTACTAAGGACAGGGTTCATATCTCTGCATAAAGGAACTTCAGAAAAAACGACATCAAAATTAGAATATTAATACTGCAACTTTCGAGTTTTGTAAAATAGACTAGCTAAAATACTACATGAGATGCCATATGTCAGGGGTAAATGATGATAGGTAACCCCTTCTGCTACTGATGTGGGCAATTTCATGCACACATAGTAATCACTAATTCCAAAGCTTCTACATAGTGTACTAACAAGTTAGCAAATACATTTAGATTGCTTTTGTTTTTAGCTCTACCATAGTGTAATTCTACCTCACCTGGTGCTTCTAAGTCTACTCTATTTTGTTTAAGGCTATCTACCTTTTCACGTGTTTCTACCTTTTCATGTGTACTAGTGTCATTCTGCTTACTCTCACTCATTATGTAAGGTATAGCTACTGTCAGTCCTAACCATGCGATGAGTACTATCAATATACTACATGTGCATATTCTACAGCAGGTTTTATACGATTTCTTTTCGATTTTCCAACAGCATTATAATCAGCCATTTCTGACTAAGGAGACTTAAACCCCTCTTTGTAACTCTAACACAGTCTATAACCTGTGAATTTTCTTTCAGGTTGGTCTCACTTCTTTGTCAATCTGATCAACAATAATTTCGTCATCACTTTCATCACTTATGTCTAAGTTTTCGAAATCTTCAAGGATGACATAAGTCCATTCAGGGTGAGAAAAATATACACAATTGATAATACATACGGGAAAGAGCAATGTAGGAAGCACAAACCCAAATAGGAGAAACAAACTTGCATTTATTGCTAGGTGTACATATTCATATTAAAAACATTTGATGCGAGAACATAAAAACCAGAAATTCATATAAACAGTCAATCATATACAAATGATGTATTTATAGCACAATTGCACAAAAAAATATATTAAAACAGTGGCGAACAATATTAGTTATCGACGCGCGTTTCGGCGTTATCACGGGAACGCCTTCTTCAGGAGCCACAATAAATTCTGAAAGACATTTATAAAACACGTTAAAAGCACAAAGGAGTAATCTCGAACTCCTATCATCAACAAAGCAATACATGTACATATGGTTGTGCTTACAGACCATTGACTCCCTACTTGTGCAGCTAAGCAGTGTAGCTACATAAGATACAAACTAATCATTATATATTTGAGCAGTGGTATATTGATAAAAAAAACAGGAGGTTATGGTGAGGTATCTCAACATGAGATTGTTCAAACGGAGGGGATTTCTTCCCATTTAACCCTAAAGTAGAATATACGAACCACATGAAAGGAAGCCAGTGTGCGCTCCCTGTTATCGGGATGGTGAAGTGAATCAGGGGCCTGTCTTTATTTGCATGCATTGGAAGCACTAGTGAACATCTATAAAGCTGTGGTACTAAAAAGGGAAACTTGGTAGCGAACCTCTAGTTGCCATTCTATACACTGATAGTTTCTGTTCAGAATGTACTTTTAAACTGAAAATCTCAGGATCTTACCGAGTTTGTTAAAAAGACGAGTAATTACGTCAAGGTACAAGAAGAAGCCAACTGTCAGTCTTCTGTGCTAAAGGTAAAGATAAGACCAACCTCTATTTGTAAACACATATTTGATTTAAATTGTTAATGCAATTTCGGGGATAAAGACAGCTAACTTACCGAATATGATCAAAGATAAACAGTGGCATAAACCAAGAGGAGCTGCACTCAGGATATCTGCTAGCGTCCCACACCAATGTCTTCAGTACTAACGGTGGAAATACGGCAGGCTAACAATTACGAAAAAATGCATGAGAGATATAGTTACAAATTCAATCTCGAAGGACAAGGCAACTCGCTTTCGAGGACGAAGACAGTTAACTCACCGAATATGGTTAGCGGTAACATAAGTCCATTCAGGGCCTTTGAATTTATTATTCAGTCTTTTCAATCGTGGACTCCTCCTTCTTGGTTTCTCTGTGGATGGTCGATCTTGGCTTGATATATCATTTACTTCTTCTGGTTCTTCATTTATTGTTTTACGGTGAAATTTTTGTCTTTTGATAAACCCAGGCCACTTATCTCCCTTTCTGAGTCTTTTAGCTGGCACCATGCTTTAATTTTCTTCAGATGCTCTTTTATTTTCACTTAGTTGTGTCACAATTTCTTCTTTGTTGTCCTCAGAATTCCTTTCTAACTGACCTTGTCCAGGGCTTATTTTTGTCAGTTCTGCCTGGATGTGTTCTTCTAGACTAATCTGACCTTGTTCAGGAGTTTGCTGAATTTGATTTTGACTTTTACTTTGTTCTCCTTCTTCTTCCTGAACACATTTCTCTACGTCTATCTGGTCCTGCTCATGTCTTTTAATCTCTTGATTGTCTTCCGCCTGAGCCTTTACTCTAATACCTGTCTGTACCTCCTCAGACTCAGGAGTTCTTGTGGGTGTTTCGGATGTCTGAGTATATTGATCTTTCCTTATCTGATCCTCCTCAGAATTACTATTGGCGTTGATTTCTGTAATCTGAGTGCGTTCTTCTATTCCTGTCTCGTCCTCACTGAGACTCTGTCTATCTAGATATGTTTGACTTCTGGTTCTCACAATCTCTGCAGGTTTATCGACTACTGAAATCCATTCATCCTGACTGTTGCTTGGTTCTTGCTCATCAGCTACTTCAGGATCAATTTCTTGGGACACTTCAGCAGTACAACCTTCAGCTTCTACTTCCTCAGGTTCTGTCACTCTTTTAGTGTGACTGGCGTGGATCCAGTTTGGAATTCCCTTGCACTTTATAGCTGTGGTGGTAACCAATATTACTTGGTGTGGCTCTCCCACCATGGTGTTAGGCAAGATTCTCGGGTGTGTTCCTTTATCACTACCCAGTCACCTGGATTCAGATCATGTGGTGGAGTTGATTGTCTGGCCACAGCGTCTTCCCCAACCTGGTGAGAGATAGAATGCATTTGATGAGCCAGTTCTTTGCAGTACTCAAGCACTAAATCATTACTTATATTTATCAGCTTGTGTCCTGATACCCATGCTTGCCTCATTGCTCTTCCCATGAGTATCTCATGGGGACTCAAGCCTATGTTCTTGTCTGGAATGCTTCTGAGTCCCATCAGAACAAGAGGTAAAGCATCAGACCACTCCAATCGGGTAGATTCAAACATCTTTCCCGATCTCAACTTGATTGTGCCATTCAGTTGTTCTACCACTCCAGAAGCCTCTGGGTGGTATGCACAGTGCAGCTTTTGCTCAATTTGGAAGGTTTCACAGATTAGATGAATTATTTAATTATTAAAATGAGACCCTCTGTCTGATTCAATCATTACTGGAAAATCGAAACGAGGAATGAGCTCTCTCAATAGGAGCTTGGCTACAGTTAAGCTATCATTCCTCTGGGTGGGGTATCCTTCCACCCATTTGGAAAACAGGCAGACAATGACAAGAACATATTTCAATCCTCGGCAAGGAGGTAGTTGAATGAAATTAATTTGTAGTCTTTTAAATAGGCCTTCTGCCTTTCCAATTTTCCAGGAGCAAACTATAGTTTTCCTACCAGGATTCATTTGTTGACAAATTAAGCATCTCTGTCAACGACTCTCTGCCACATTCCTGAACTTCACATTAAACCAGGTTTGTCTGAACAATCTAATCATAGCGTCTCTACCTATGTGTGTCTCTCCATGGTACATCCTAGCCATAGGAGCTAACATACAGTCTGGTAACACAGGTCTCCCAGCCAAGTAAACAATAACACCATCTCCAGCATTCTCTGACAGCCTATTATTTCCCACTCCTCCTTTTCTTTTTGTTCTGCTTCATTTTGTAACACTCTCACTTCCTCTCATGTTCTCACACCTTCAAGCAACATAAGTTGACAACTGATTCCACTTGCATCGATATTCTTGTTCACTGCCATTTGGTATTTGGCACAATGTTGGGTTACCTGGTCAGCATAACGGCTACCTGCTGTCACTCTGTCATTTCCAGATTGGTGAGCAGCACCCCCTTTTGTACCACTTTGTTCGCCATAAGTTGGCATAGTATGCTCAGACGTGAGTACCTTTCTCACTTTGCCACTGGATTCAAGTAAGCCGTGCTGAAGACGGCTGAAATGCCAGAAACCGGTCCTAGGAAGCTTGTTTCCAGTCCAGGGAAGGCATGGCTTGGCAGTTCGGGCTGGACTGTTCCCATGAGGCACAGGGTCAGACTGATTTGCATATTGCCATATCTGAACTGGGGTGGCAGAGTGGGCTAAAGAACGGTGATGGATTAAACCCAGATCTGTTGACTGGGTGTGAGTGTTTGATTGGTTCAGATGCTCCGTCCATCACCACCCCCTTTTGTACCACTTTGTTTGCCATAAGTTGGCAGGGTATGCTCAGACGTGAGTCCCTTGCTCACTTTGCCACTGGATTCAAGCAAGCCGGGCTGAAGACGGCTGAAATGCCAGAAACCGGTCCTCGTAAGCTTGTTTCCGGTCCAGGGAAGGCATAGCTTGGCAGTTCGGGCTGGACTGTTCCCATGAGGCACAGGGTCAGACTGATTTGCATATTGCCATATCTGAACTGGAGTGGCAGAGTGGGCTAAAGAACGGTGATGGATTAAACCCAGATCTGTTGACTGGGTGTGAGTGTTTGATTGGTTCAGATGCTCCGTCCATCACCACCCCCTTTTGTACCACTTTGTTTGCCATAAGTTGGCAGGGTATGCTCAGACGTGAGTCCCTTGCTCACTTTGCCACTGGATTCAAGCAAGCCGGGCTGAAGACGGCTGAAATGCCAGAAACCGGTCCTCGTAAGCTTGTTTCCGGTCCAGGGAAGGCATAGCTTGGCAGTTCGGGCTGGACTGTTCCCATGAGGCACAGGGTCAGACTGATTTGCATATGGCCATGTCTGAACTGGGGTGGCTGAGTGGGCTAAAGAACGGTGATGGATTAAACCCAGATCTGTTGACTGGGTGTGAGTGTTTGGATGGTTCAGATGCTCCGTCCATCACCACCCCGTTTTGTACCACTTTGTTCGCCATAAGTTAGCAGGGTATGCTCAGACGTGAGTCCCTTGCTCACTTTGCCACTAGATTCAAGCAAGCCGGGCTGAAGACGGCTGAAATGCCAGAAACCGGTCCTCGGAAGCTTGTTTCCGGTCCAGGGAAGGCTTGGCTTGGCAGTTCGGGCTGGACTGTTCCCATGAGGCACAGGGTCAGACTGATTTGCATATGGCCATGTCTGAACTGGGGTGGCAGAGTGGGCTAAAGAACGGTAATGGATTAAACCCAGATCTGTTGACTGGGTGGGAGTGTTTGATTGGTTCAGATGCTCCGTCCATCACCACCCCCTTTTGTACCACTTTGTTCGCCATAAGTTGGCAGGGTATGCTCAGACGTGAGCCCCTTGCTCACTTTGCCACTGGATTCAAGCAAGCCGGACTGAAGACGGCTGAAATGCCAGAAACCGGTCCTCGGAAGATAGTTTCCGGTCCAGGGAAGGCATGGCTTGGCAGTTCGGGCTTGACTGCTCCCATGAGGCACAGGGTCAGACTGATTTGCATATGGCCATGTCTGAACTGGGGTGGCAGAGTGGGCTAAAGAACGGTGATGGATTAAACCCAGATCTGTTGACTGGGTGTGAGTGTTTGATTGGTTCAGATACTCCGTCCATCACCACCCCCTTTTGTACCACTTTGTTCGCCATAAGTTGGCAGGGTATGCTCAGACGTGAGTCCCTTGCTCACTTTGACTCTGGATTCAAGCAAGCCGGGCTGAAGACAGCTGAAATGCTAGAAAACGGTCCTCGGAAGCTTGTTTCCGGTCCAGGGAAGGCATGGCTTAGCAGTTCGGGCTGGACTGTTCCCATGAGGCACAGGGTCAGACTGATTTGCATATGGCCATGTCTGAACTGGGGTGGCAGAGTGTGCTAAAGAACGATGATGGATTAAACCCAGATCTGTTGACTGGGTGTGAGTGTTTGATTGG
Source organism: Lissotriton helveticus (assembly GCF_964261635.1). Taxonomy (NCBI): domain Eukaryota; kingdom Metazoa; phylum Chordata; class Amphibia; order Caudata; family Salamandridae; genus Lissotriton; species Lissotriton helveticus. The sequence goes on along the minus strand of NC_136072.1, from coordinate 488,332,914 downwards.
TTCAGATGCTCCGTCCATCACCACCCCCTTTTGTACCACTTTGTTCGCCATAAGTTAGCAGGGTATGCTCAGACGTGAGTCCCTTGCTCACTTTGCCACTGGATTCAAGCAAGCCGGGCTGAAGACGGCTGAAATGCCAGAAACCGGTCCTCGGAAGCTCGTTTCCGGTCCAGGGAAGGCATGGCTTGGCAGTTCGGGCTGGACTGTTCCCATGAGGCACAGGGTCAGACTGATTTGCATATGGCCATGTCTGAACTGGGGTGGCAGAGTGGGCTAAAGAACGGTGATGGATGAAACCCAGATCTGTTGACTGGGTGTGAGTGTTTGATTGATTCAGATGCTCCGTCCATCACCACCCCCTTTTGTACCACTTTGTTCGCCATAAGTTGGCAGGGTATGCTCAGATGTGAGTCCCTTGCTCACTTTGCCACTGGATTCAAGCAAGCCGGGCTGAAGACGGCTGAAATGCCAGAAACCGGTCCTCGGAAGCTTGTTTCCGGTCCAGGGAAGGCATGGCTTGGCAGTTCGGGCTGGACTGTTCCCATGAGGCACACGGTCAGACTGATTTGCATATGGCCATGTCTGAACTGGGGTGGCAGAGTGGGCTAAAGAACGGTGATGGATTAAACCCAGATCTGTTGACTGGGTGTGAGTGTTTGATTGGTTCAGATGCTCCGATCATCACCACCCCCTTTTGTACCACTTTGTTTGCCATAAGTTGGCAGGGTATGCTCAGACGTGAGTCCCTTGCTCACTTTGCCAGTGGATTCAAGCAAGCCGGGCTGAAGACGGCTGAAATGCCAGAAACCGGTCCTCGGAAGCTTGTTTCCGGTCCAGGGAAGGCATGGCTTGGCAGTTCGAGCTGGACTGTTCCCATGAGGCACAGGCTCAGACTGATTTGCATATGGCCATGTCTGAACTGGGGTGGCAGAGTGGGCTAAAGAACTGTGATGGATTAAACCCAGATCTGTTGACTGGGTGTGAGTGTTTGATTGGTTCAGAGGCTCCGTCCATCACCACCCTCTTTTGTACCACTTTGTTCGCCATAAGTTGGCAGGGTATGCTCAGACGTGAGTCCCTTGCTCACTTTGCCACTGGATTCAAGCAAGCCGGGCTGAAGACGGCTGAAATGCCAGAAACCGGTCCTCGGAAGCTTGTTTCCAGTCTAGGGAAGGCATGGCTTGGCAGTTCGGGCTGGACTGTTCCCATGAGGCACAGGGTCAGACTGATTTGCATATGGCCATGTCTGAACTTGGGTGGCAGAATGGGCTAAAGAACGGTGATGGATTAAACCAAGATCTGTTGACTGGGTGTGAGTATTTGAGTGGTTCAGATGCTCCATCCATCACCACCCCCTTTTGTACCACTTTGTTCGCCATAATTTCGCAGGGTATGCTCAAACGTGAGTCCCTTGCTCACTTTGCCACTGGATTCAAGCAAGCCGGCTGAAGACGGCTGAAATGCCAGAAACCGGTCCTCGGAAGCTTGTTTCTGGTCCAGGGAAGGCATGGCTTGGCAGTTCGGGCTAGACTGTTCCCATGAGGCACAGGGTCAGACTGATTTGCATATGGCCATGTCTGAACTGGGGTGGCAGAGTGGGCTAAAGAACGGTGATGGATTAAACCCAGATCTGTTGACTGGGTGTGAGTGTTTGATTGGTTCAGATGCTCCGTCCATCACCACCCCCTTTCGTACCACTTTGTTCGTCATAAGTTGGCAGGGTATGTTCAGACGTGAGTCCCTTGCTCACTTTGCCACTGGATTCAAGCAAGCCGGGCTGAAGACGGCTGAAATGCCAGAAACCGGTCCTCGGAAGCTTGTTTCCGGTCCAGGGAAGGCATGGCTTGGCAGTTCGGGCTGGACTGTTCCCATGAGGCACAGGCTCAGACTGATTTGCATATGGCCATGTCTGAACTGGGATGGCAGAGTGGGCTAAAGAACTGTGATGGATTAAACCCTGATCTGTTGATTGGGTGTGAGTGTTTGATTGGTTCAGATGCTCCGTCCATCACCACCCCCTTTTGTACCACTATGAGTCCCATCAAAACAAGAGGTAAAGCATCAGACCACTCCAATCGGGTAGATTCATACCTCTTTCCCGATCTCAACTTGATTGTGCCATTCAGTTGTTCTACCACTCCAGAAGCCTCTGGGTGGTATGCACAGTGCAGCTTTTGCTCAATTTGGAATGCTTCACAGATTAGATAAATTATTTATTTATTAAAATGAGACCCTCAGTCTGGTTCAATCGTTACTGGAAAACCGAAACGAGGAATGAGCTCTCTCAATAGGAGCTTGGCTACAGTTAAGCTAACATTCCTCCGGGTGGGGTAGGCTCCCACCCATTTGGAAAACTGGCAGACAATGACAAGGACATATTTCAATCCTCGGCAAGGAGGTAGTTGAATGAAATTAATTTGTAGTCCTATAAATGGGCCTTCTGCCTTTCCAATTTTCCCGGAGCAAACTATAGTTTTCCTACCAGGATTCATTTGTTGACAAATTAAGCATCTCTGGCAACGACCCTCTGCTACATTCCTGAACTTCACATTAAACCAGGTTTGTCTGAACAATATAATCATAGAGTCTCTACCTATGTGTGTCTCTCCATGGTACATCCTAGCCATAGGAGCAAGCATACAGTCTGGTAACACAGGTCTCCCAGCCAAGTAAACAATAACACCATCTCCAGCATTCTCTGACAGCCTATTATTTCCCACTCTTCCTTTTCTGTTTGTTCTGCTTCATTTTGTAACTCTCTCACTTCCTCTCATGTTCTCACACCTTCAAGCAACATAAGTTGACAACTGATTCCACTTGCATCGATATTCTTGTTCACTGCCATTTGGTATTTGGCACAATGTTGGGCTACCTGGTCAGCATAACAGTTACCTGCTGTCACTCTGTCATTTCCAGATTGGTGAGCAGCACACTTGACCACATCCACTGTTTTTGGCAATTGAATCGCTTCAAGCAACTCTTTTACAAAATGTCAATTTTTAATAGGAGTACCTGAAGAAGTCATGAACTTCTTTTGCATCCAAAGTTGGCCAAAGTCATGCACAGCCCCGTAACCATACTGGCTATCAGTATATATTGTTCCTTTCCAGTTTTTCCCAATTTTGCAAGCTTTTATTAAAACAATCAATTCAGCTACTTGTGCAGACTTGACTCCTCGTAAATAAGATGCTTCGACTATACCACCCAATGTGTACACAGCATAAGCAGCACTCAAACTTCCTTCCTCATGTCGCATGCATAAGCCATCTAGAAATAGCTCATACTCTGAATCTTTTAGGGGCTCTTCCTGTATGTCTTCCTGTATGTCTGGACGTGGTTTAGTATAGTATTCTGTAAGGTCGACACAATCATGTTCGACTTCTTCCCTTACCTCTTCAAAATGTTAATTAGGTAATAGCGTTGCTGGGTTCAGGACAGTACATCTGGCAATTGTCACATTCTCTGCACCGAAAATGACTCCTTCATACTGTAGTGTAGTTCCTATTATCCCAATAGGCTCTGCGCATTGGAATAATATCTTCAATAGTATAGACGTAGGACTGTGGTTAACTAGGTCTTCTACTGACGATATTAGACTTAAAGTTTATGTGTGCCAGCTAGCTCAGAGTTCACTAGAAACTTTCTCGAATAGGCAAGGAGGAGTTTAACCTCCCTGGATAGACAAGAAGGGATTTAGTTTCTGACAACCATAGAACATGACAACTTTGCTCTCCCCTAATCAAGAGTATATCTCTAGAGTCGTGTGAAAACAAAAGACAACTTATTTTACTCAGTCAGTACGTGCATTCTTAGTTTCACCAGATTGTAGAGAAAAGGAAGAGACGGGCGTGTTCAATAAAAAGGTGTTATTTATTGATCAGTCTCTTTTCTCGTACAAGAGAAATGAATCGCTATTATTGCAATACTTAAGGTTAAGTACAGTGCATACAGTAAAAGCAGAATTATAAAATAATACTGTAAAAGCATTGATATGGTTTCTTAGCCATATGATACTTTAAAATGGATAAAATAGATACATACATATATACATTGACTAATCGTACTCAACTGGTGCTTCTAACTACTCCTACCCCGGTGTACCTGACCTAAGCCTAATATGTGGGCGGGAGTAGATAAGTAGCAGTTTAAGTTAAGTTTGCTATGCCAAGGGTCTGACTCAAGAATTCTCTGTAAGGGGTTATTCAGTTCAGTACCTGGGATTTAGAAGGCTGGAGGGCTGGTATCTCAATCTCAGGACTTGATATCCCAGCTGCCTGCGAGGGCGGCTGGAAACGCCGGAGCTGGATTTCTCGGCACGAGAAAAGGCAGCGTCTCTCTCTCAGCGCGTCAAAAGGGAGGGGCAGCGTTCGTGGGCTTTTTCTGCATCAGCTGGGCTCCTCGGCAAGTCGCGCTGCTCCAATCTCGTCACCACCACCGTGTGTTTGCTTAGGGCAATGTCGGTAATATTTATACCTGAAAGGTGCCGAGATTGACGTAAGGATGGACATGAATACGTCAATAAGGATGTCATAAGAACTGGTCGTTCTTACATTCTTTCCTGGAGTTCTTGGCTAAATCAAAACAATAGCTGCGGGGGATTTCCCAGGTTGCTGGAGGTTTGATTTGTTTTGAGAACTCGGTATGCTTTCTATGGGGGCTGGAGGAATAGTGCTTGCTTAATGTGGTAGCATGCGCTATGACCTAATCAGAAAGCGTGTTTCTGTGCCGTTGTATGGCCACTATTGATTTATTAACCGGGCAAGGGTCAGAAGCAGGAATATTGATACAGTTCCCATAGGAAATACATCACACCCACTCCACGGAATTTATGTCCATATTTACTAACCTAAGCATAGTAAACATAACATAACATAACTAATAATGAATGTGTATTCAAACCGCCCCAAAATACATTAATTGGATTTAGCGTAACACATGAAAATATGAATATAGTTACTGTATGCATTCAAGCAGTGTAATCATTCAAAGAGGATGCACTTTTTATATCAGCACGAATGATTTGCGAAAAATAACACATGAAATGGCTCTTGATACAGAAGAAAAAGTGCGAGACCATTTCATCACATAGAAATACAATCGTATGTGTAAATAACCTAGAGGTCGAGGTAATGTCTTCTAGAAGTTTCTGTTCTCAAAGAATAGTTTACTTTAAGCAGAAGATAAGTGCCTGAAAGGTAAATATTATGGATGTTGGAGAAAAAATTCCTGTTTGCAGGAGCAGACTCGAAAAAATTCTCAGTGGCTTTGTTTTTTTAAAATTGAAGGCCAAATTCAGAGTTCAGGGAACGCTGTGTGCATGTTTGCTCAAAGTCATTCTTTCTGTTCTGGTGAAAACATCATATCATTTAGATGTTCGAAAAAACAGTCAATAGCTTCTGGTGATAGTTCGACTAGGTTGGAAAATGACGCTACCATGCAGTCATGAGCATGATTGCTTTCAGTGATGGTTTGATCAGCATCGCTGGCAGATGGTCGTACCTGATCGATGCTGCTTTCATCTTGTACTTCACTACCCTTCAATCGTAGTGGTGAAGTCTCCACGAATGCCGTCATCAGGATTGGTAGCCGCTGGGGACAGCACAATGCATGAGCCTTAACTGGACTCAACAAAGTCTCTGCATCCAATGGCACTTCTGATTGTAGTGTGAGACAGGTGTCCAACACGCATTCCTCGCCGCATAGCAAGCACCTTAAAACAGGCATAACACAAGACTGCCACAAGGGTCTGAATGAAAGAAACCAAGTCATATTTAAATCTCGGAGCCGTGCTAGTCCAAGGACTTTAGTTATGCGGTCCCGGTAGCGGATAGCTAGGATCGTTTCTTCCATTGTTGCTGGAGTCATGTCTGTGACATGGTTTGCCATAGCAAAGCAAAAGTAGCAAAAATAGGATGCCTGCTACTAGTCCCAACAGGAGAGGAAGTCCGCCAAAGATGGAATGAACGAATTTAGGAAAAATACCCAGGATGGCTTTGAATGGGGTCAAAGCTCCCGAAAAAACTGTCTTAAATACACTTGCGATACCATTTGCATCAGAAATATTTAAGATTTCGTATAGTATTTCTGCAAAGTGTTGGGGGCTATTTGTTGATAACAGTGAATGAATCTCTGCCGTTGTCCTTGCAACTTGGAGATCATACGTTTCTTTTGATGACGTCAACCTAGTTGGCGTCTGTAGGAGCACAGTCTTCATTCTGCTTAAAGTATCAATTCGAATAGAAGAGAAATTAAAACTGGGCCATAACCTTGCCTCCCTGTCTGGAGTATCGTTCGGGAACAATACTCTTTCACAGCACATGACCCTGGTAGTCACGCTTACGAGATAAGGTTTTACGGGCATTAAGCCACAACACTTGTGATCTACAATTAGAATGTAACTCCCGTTTGAGAGTCTCATAAAGAATGGTTCTATTTGTGTTGCAGGTGCGCCTAGCTGGTGACATGAAAGGTTATTTGAAGTCCCTTCACAGGCCCCATGCAAATTAATACCCTGACACAGAAGTATACCGCTTAGTGATTTTGCACAATTATTGCCACTAAGAAATACACTCTGTCCTTTATTACTGACACATGTGTGTGTATAGGGCAAGTTCCATGTTGACTTAATGTATCCTTTACCCAACCTTTCATACTGGCCTGCCTGTATATATTTTTGGCAGTATTGAAACTGGAAAGACGTTATCGGAATATTTATTATCCCATGTATTATCCATTCAATGACAGGTCGTTCTGACATTGTCAATGGTAATCTCTCAAGTTTTTCAATGCTCAGAATTGTATAGTCAGCACCCTTCTGTGCCAAACTGATTTGTTTATCAGTAAGGTTAAAGATATTAAATAATGACGTTGTGTTGATTAAACGCCAAGGCACATAGCCTGAACGCAGATTTTGTAACGTCCAGCCAAGCTGTACAATAGAACGTAATTGAGACTGACCGTGTTGCAACATCAGTAAGTCTTGCTCTATTATATCGATTGCTGAAGACACAATACATTAACCCATTGTCCACAACAGAAAGTGATTTTTCCAAATTAATACGGTCAATTTCCCGTATTTTTTCTGCTGTCTCAATTTGAGTTTCTTTCCAAGCTTCGTTATAAGCTGCATGTATAGAGGCCGCTATGAAACGTTTTTGACGCTGTTTGCGTGGTCCCATAATGAAATCACGCAAGTCAGCACCTTCTTTAAGTAAAGTTAGGTGTTGCTTAATTTCTGCCAGTGTGGATGTATGTAGCCATTGAAGGCAGAGCTTTCCCACACTGTAAGTAGTTACAATCCCTGGATGTTGTCTTTGGGAGTATCTAGGGTCTGGCCTGGTCAATTTGAACCCCTGTATTTTGTTCAGAAATCTGTCTTGACAGTTATTCGTGTCTGTGGGCCAGATCAACCATTGTTTCCAATCAGGATGTGTTCTGTTTTGGTTTAAAATATGGTTTACGTCTATCTCAACATCCGTAGTGCTATTACTGTCCGTTGTTGGCTTTGGAATAGACGGTTTGTTTAAGTCTTTGATTTTGGCTAGACCAAGACAGGTGGTCTGTTGAATTGTGTCATTCAAAAATATAATTTGTTCTGGGATCATGCAGGCTCTAAACAATGATTCTAAACCCTGTACTTGCCAATCTTTTGTGCCCCAGATCGTTTTCGTTTCAATGTTATTATTCCAGAAATCAAAACCAAATGTATTCATTTTTTCAAAAAATGAGTCTGAATATATCAATTTTGTGTTTGTAAGCATGGTTTTCACTCCTGTCTTATTTAACAATTTGAAATAGAATGTTTCTGCATTACTTGTGTTAAACCCTGAAAAGTATGAATATTTATCATAAAACGTTTTTGAACTGCCTTTTGGTGGAGTTGCAAAATGTTCCCATTGGTTAAAATTTAAAACATTTCTAGGCTGGGTAGATTTATGCAGATAATGGTTACCATAATGGTTATAGCAAAACATTTGATCGTAATTAGATGAACCTTGTAAATAATCATGTTCTGTAAATTTAGCTGACATCACTAGATCAGACATCATATCATTAATACTTTCAAAGTCCCAATCATCAGCAAATGTACTGGGTTTTACAAAGTCACTCAATGAAATCTTAAATTGGTGTGGATACTTCAGGAGTTCAACCGGGCCATATATTTCGTATTCAGTTTTGTCCCATGCTACCCCGCCGGGTGTAGGATTGGCTGTGAAGTTTACTGAAGAAAGTTCTCTTTTCTCGACGTGTGAAGATGTGTGTGGTTTAAGGACCAAGTTGATTTTCTGGCTTGCTGTGTCCATTGTAGCATATTTTCCCTCAATGAAATGTCCCAAGCATAGTACCATGATGAGCCAAAGTATGAGGATAAATGTACCAAATGCCGCCCAAATTTCAATCCATGGAGAAATCAGATAGGTTTCTTTGAGTTGATGAAAAGGTTCCTTTGCTTTGTCTTTAAAAGTTTTGGTTGTCGGCTGTACTTCTGGTTCACTCAGATCTTCAGAAAAATCATCGAAGTTGATGAAGTAGCCTGATGCCGTTCTGTCAATTGTTCTAATTGCTTCTAGATTACTTTTTGCTTTTGGAATTTGTTTTGTTTCATCAGCATAGTCATTTGTTACTTCATTGTAGGTTGGTGTTTCTTGATGAAAAGTTTTGATTTGGGTTTTAAGAGGTTCAAGTTCTATTGCTTTGTTGCATAGTCCTTGTTGATTCACTGTAGATTTTTCAAATGTGATTAGTCTTTCAGTTTGAACCCTGTGGATGTAGCAAACTTTGGCGTTCTGCTACTTCTCGGAGTCCACTTGGCCTACTACTTGTTATCGGCCACATGATTGTGGTTTAACCAGGTCGATGGATATAACTCGGTTCTCCTTTTTACCAGCAAGGGGCGGTAGTACTACTGATCTTGTCCCGTTGACAGACAAGACAGAAACTGCTTTTCTGTAAGAAGGCCCAAATTCCTTCTTTACCGCGATCTTCTCTCTGACCAGATCCCCGATCTTTGGAATCCAGACAGGCCTTGCTGGGACAGGTGGTTTCTCTTCAGTGGTTATTGGCTGTTGTTTCAACTTTATGTTGCTCAGGTCCTTTCTTGTTTCATTTAAGTCCTGTAAAATAGCCAAACGATCTTTGATATCAAAGCATTATCCTTTAACCACTGAAGTCTGACTATCTAAGTCCTGGACTAACATTCTAGTCCCAAACAATAGTTCGTACGGACTGAGACCTCTCAGAGAATTTCTTGGCAGATTATTAAGACTACGTTGGACACTTATTAAATGTTTGACCCACCCAGCTCCCGAACCTAATACCTTTGCTGTTATAGATTACTTTATGCCTTGGTTTTTTCTTTACACCATCCCGTTTCCCTCAGGAAGGAAGTGAGAAGAGTCCCGCAATGCAATGCTCATTCTGGCCAGGCACCCCCCCCCCCACAAGCTCGAGAGCTACAGGAAAGATATTGGTCAGAACGTAGCATGCTTCTAGCGTATATGCCATTATAGACTCGCAAATCTTTGTATAACAGTTCAGACGTCAGCCGAGAGTTGGTGGTCTACATTATAAGTGAAAATAGCCTTTACATGTTAATTTGACGCATTATTCATAGTGGGTTTTATTTTTTATTGTTGATCCAATTTGGAGAGAAACGCCATGGTAATACACCGTCTCGGTCGCCACTGCGATCTCTGTTGCAGTCTGGGCAGTTTTTTACAAAAATGTGATGATGCAGGCTCATACCTGGCCACCAGTACACTGATTGTAATTCTTCCAGAGAATCTTTAAGTTCGAGGTGTCTAAGACCCTCACCCATATGTGCGTCTGCTATTAACAAGCTTCTCCTGTCCGTGTTTGGAATTACTCTATCCCCCACTCCAGGGATTTGAGCAAAAGGAACGGAGTTTGCATCGATTATGTATGTATAATTGAGTGGATAGTTGATCGGTAGCGCTGAGCAGTCGCCTTTTGATGACGTTTTCACCGCCAGCACAGTTTCACCGTCAATGTATTTTACTGAACGCTTTTTTGTAGCTACGGAAGCCGATTTAGTTGCTGCCACTGTGGCTGTCTCAGCCAATGAATTCCCTGCAACGTGAACGCCATCACGCTGATGACTCAGTGAATGTATCACGTGAGTTTTTGGTAGTTCTTTCTGTAAAAGAACTACTTGTTCCCAAAGCGCTTTCTGCTTTATTGTGGCACCTGTGTCATCTTTGTAATCGTTTTGAATCCATTTCTGTAAATCGTAATTGTATATTTTGACGCAGTAATACGAATCGCACACTATAAGTGTCGGGAATTCGCGATCGGCATTATCTAGCGCCATTTTTAACGCTATTATTTCAGTTTGTTGTTCTGAATTATTTTCCACTGAGTGTGATTTCGTAAATAGAGGTCTCAGTTTACCTCCGCGCCATACGTCTTTTACAATTTCGCATGTGGCGTTGTATGCTTGTTCTCCCCAAACTGAGGGTTGAGCATGTCCGTCTGTATAGATTACACAGGCGTATTGTCGTAAGGGCAGAATATCGATTGGCAGAGGGTATTTTCTCTCATATTCTAGATGTTTTAATTTTTTCATTTCTGGATCAAAATAGTATTTCACTTTGTCTGTAGCAATAGAATTTACCCATTGTATCCATTCTGGATTCAATGCCGTTGTCGGTAAATAACATGGGGTTGTTAATGCCTCAAAAGCTGATTCTGCTGTTCTGACTGTAATACGTCTACCGTCAGCTTGGTCTTTTTCTCTTGCTACAGCCGTTTGAACCGCATGAACAATGTTTTCCTTAATGCTGAACGTTTTTTCAGCTTCTGTGTACAAGTGTGATTTGCATGCAATTGGTACCTTTTCTCCCTCATTAGAGGTCAGGTATGTGAATCCGCATCTTCCTGGGATGACTCGAATCACAAGATTGCGTGTGTTGTCACGTGTTTGCAGTTTTGTTTTAACTAACATGTCTGTTTGTAAAGATCTCAAAATTTCTGTGTGTTTTTTGAGTCCAGCTGATTCTTTTAAAATTTGGTTTTATTAGATCATAGAGGGGTTTGACCCTCTCTGCATAATTTATAATGTAAGTTCTTCTGAAATTTAGGAAACCTAGAATTGATTGTAGGTTTTTTAATGTTCTGGGTGCTTGGATTACAGCACATTTCTCTAGGAAATTGTCAGCCAGGCTTTTGCCTTCACTTGATAATTCATATCCTAAAAACAGGACAGTTAGATGGGCAATTCTTGACTTTTTAAAGTTGAATTTGTAACCCTCTGCTGCGAACCCAAGTATTATGGTGTTCACTCTTTTCAAGTGAGTATCCAAGTCATCATCTGTTAGATAGATGTCATCGACATAAGATAATGCCTCATCATCATATATTTGTAGTAGCTCTGTTACTCTCGCTGAGAATAATCCTGGGCTGTTCTTGAACCCCTGTGGTAAACGACAGAAATATTTATTGCGCGCCATTTATTGAAAACGCGGTCAAATATCTGCTTTCTGGTGCTATATTTTGACAAAAGAATCCATTAGAAATGTCTAATGTTGTTTTGTATTTTTTGCGCACAATATTATTCATTAGTGCTGCACTGTGTGAGTTTTGCACTGCAAAAGTTTTGCAACATGAGTTCAAGTGTCTGTAGTCCAAAACAAGACGATATGAATTATCTGGTTTGGAGACAGGAAACAAAGGATTGTTCATTTGTGAGGTGCAAGTTTCAATCACCCCCTGGTATTCAAGTTGATCTAGGATCTCTTTTACCTGTTTTTTAGCTTCTTGCTTAATTGGGTACTGCCTCTGTGCAGTAGGTTGTGATTTTAACTGGATTTTGTGAGGAGGAGAGTCCTCATCCCATCCCACATGGTTTTTATATAATGTAGGAGCTTGGGCTACTGCCCACTTTCTTGCAAGTGTATATTTTTTATGTATTGGAATATGATTTGAGAAGGCAGGCATAATTATTTCTTCGCCATGAGGGCACTCCCTGACAAACTCTGGTGGCCAGTCTTTTTCAGCTAGAAGGATGTCATAGCCCTTGGAGAGATTATCCCAAAATAGACCCCTTATTTTCCTAGTCGTATCCCCCTCTATACGCAATGTTATTTCATATATTTTATGAGGTTTGCTAACTCTGGTATCTGCAGTTTCCACCTGAATGTATTCATTCGTGTCCACTGTCTCCAGATGATTCATCAGGATCTTGCGAGCTATGCTCACTTCTGCTGCGCTGTCTAGCATTGTCTGAGCCCACTCTCCGTTTTTCAGCTGTGTCCTCAGTATCCTCGGCATGTTTGATTACTTTAATACTGGCTACCTTCTTCTTTGAAATTGTAATTTTTTATTTTGATGAGCAGGTTCCTTGTCTTTGGACTTGACGTGCTCTTCCCTGTGTTCTGATCATCCTCTTCTTTCCGATTTCTGCGAGGAAGTCTGAAAAGATTGAGAGGGACGTGTATCAATATCTTGATATCTATCAGGTTTTTTTATATTATCCCTATTTCTAAGGTTGTATTTTTTCACAGAGGGCTCCCTTTGGGGAGACTTGCGTCCTTGGTCCGGAGATCTTTCTCTCCGCCAGGGAGACTTTCCTCTGGTTTGGAATCTTTTTTCTTTAGGAGTGGATTGTTTATTTCCATCCCAGCTCTTTTTTTGAGTGTTTAGATTATTTTTAATAAATACCTTTTCAGGATTTTTAATTAGTTGGGGTTTCACTGGTTTCCCACCCAAAATATCTCTTCCTAGTTCTTCATAGGATTTTTCTATGATTCTGGCAATTTCAAATGGTTGGTCTGCTATATTTGTCTCTTTCAACCTCTGGCGGATCGCCACATTTGCTGCTTCTCCCTTTATATTGGCTAGTAATATTGCCGAGACCTGTTTGAAGTCTTTTAGTAATTTCATACCCAGAGTTAGGGCCGGTTCTGGACCGTATTCATCTTGAATTTGTTTTAGCACATCTGGTATTACTGACATGGATGGAACACCATGTGTTTTTGTGTAAATGGAAGCAAAGACTGTACCCCAAGTGTCACAGTCCTCCACATGTGGTGCGATTCCCATTGGAAGACAGATAGTCAGAATCCTGTGTTTCTCAACAGGGGTGGTATCCGGAAATACCGCCTATATTTGAGTGATTTTTTTTGTGCTAACCAGAATGGAATTTGTTCCCATTTTGCGGGTACTTTACCTAGACAGGACTGTATGTTCTGTGGTGTAATTTTATTTGTGTTCCCCTGAGTAGGGGTCAGCTGTGGAATTTTAATAGCTGGTTGGACTGTTGAAGTCCGCATTACATATTGGACTAATTGTCTATGTATTTTAATTAGTTGTTTTAGCTGTGCTAAAAGATCTGGTGCAGGCATTTCTTCAATGTCTGGATGTGGTGTGTATCCGGCTAGGACCGGCCACGTAGCTCCTGGTCTACCTAGTGGACCGAGCCTGGTGATGTGATTATTATGTTTTAGGGCGCCATTAAACAAGAGCAAGTGCTCTTGATATTTGAGTGGTATTTCCACCTCCTCGAAAGGAGTATACTCATTCGGAGGTTCCTCTATTTTGTAATAGTGGAAGTCCTTTGTTACAGCGTTTGCTGCTGGAAAGTTTATCCATGAATAGAATACCTCTGTCTGCCGATATTTGTGTGCCTCAATTACGAATATTACTGTACCACCTCTCGGTGTCAGCCCATTTTCTATAAGTTTTAAAGTTATAGTTTTCCTTATTTTGACCGGGATGAGTATTGCCCCCGGGACTTGCTGTAGGAGACTATTGTCATCTGCTAGGAGTTGAGCTGCTACTCTAGCTGTCTCCCTTTCTACTTCACTGTCTGACATTTTACTGACAAGAAGGTTATTTTGTTTATTTGCAGATCAGGTTTCCATGGAAACAAAAATTAGATGCACAATATTTTGGAACAGTGTATCCTTCAACGTTGAATAAACCAAGAACCATACATAGGAGTCTCCTCCTACTAAGAATGGCGGATTTAACCTTTCACCCACTCCAGACGTCTTTGGAGTATTATGGGAAAAAGGGTCTGAGTGAAAAAGCACGACTGAGTTACTCTAATGTCTTACGTTAGATTTATCGCCTATTTAAACAGTTGGGCGCCATGTAGTGTAGTTCCTATTATCCCAATAGGCTCTGCGCATTGGAATAATATCTTCAATAGTATAGACGTAGGACTGTGGTTAACTAGGTCTTCTACTGACGATATTAGACTTAAAGTTTATGTGTGCCAGCTAGCTCAGAGTTCACTAGAAACTTTCTCGAATAGGCAAGGAGGAGTTTAACCTCCCTGGATAGACAAGAAGGGATTTAGTTTCTGACAACCATAGAACATGACAACTTTGCTCTCCCCTAATCAAGAGTATATCTCTAGAGTCGTGTGAAAACAAAAGACAACTTATTTTACTCAGTCAGTACGTGCATTCTTAGTTTCACCAGATTGTAGAGAAAAGGAAGAGACGGGCATGTTCAATAAAAAGGTGTTAATTATTGATCAGTCTCTTTTATCGTACAAGAGAAATGAATCGCTATTATTGCAATACTTAAGGTTAAGTACAGTGCATACAGTAAAAGCAGAATTATAAAATAATACTGTAAAAGCATTGATATGGTTTCTTAGCCATATGATACTTTAAAATGGATAAAATAGATACATACATATATACATTAACTAATCATACTCAACTGGTGCTTCTAACTACGCCTACCCCGGTGTACCTGACCTAAGCCTAATACGTGGGCGGGAGTAGATAAGTAGCAGTTTAAGTTAAGTTTGCTTTGCCAAGGGTCTGACTCAAGAATTCTCTGTAAGGGGTTATTCAGTTCAGTACCTGGGATTTAGAAGGCTGGAGGGCTGGTATCTCAATCTCAGGACTTGATATCCCAGCTGCCTGCGAGGGCGGCTGGAAACGCCGGAGCTGGATTTCTCGGCACGAGAAAAGGCAGCGTCTCTCTCAGCGCGTCAAAAGGGAGGGGCAGCGTCCGTGAGCTTTTTCTGCATCAGCTGGGCTCCTCGGCAAGTCGCGCTGCTCCAATATCGTCACCACCACCGTGTGTTTGCTTAGGGCAATGACGGTAATATTTATACCTGAAAGGTGCCGAGATTGACGTAAGGATGGACATGAATACGTCAATAAGGATGTCATAAGAACTGGTCGTTCTTACATTCTTTACTGGAGTTCTTGGCTAAATCAAAACAATAGCTGCGGGGGATTTCCCAGGTTGCTGGAGGTTTGATTTGTTTTGAGAACTCGGTATGCTTTCTATGGGGGCTGGAGGAATAGTGCTTGCTTAATGTGGTAGCATGCGCTATGACCTAATCAGAAAGCGTGTTTCTGTGCCGTTGTATGGCCACTATTGATTTATTAACCGGGCAAGGGTCAGAAGCAGGAATATTGATACAGTTCCCATAGGAAATACATCACAATACTTAGTCAGCCGACTAGGAGTCAGGTACTGAGTGCGTGTTCTTGTCAATAGAATCACAACAGCATGTGGAGCATACACGGTTACAGGATGTCCTGTTATAATGGACTCATTCTGTTCTAAACTCATGCAGGTTGCAGCTACTGATTTCAGACATCCCGGTAACGCAGATGCTACTGGATCTAGTTTAGCAGAAAAATATGCCACAGGACGTCGCATTAAGCCATGAGTTTGGGTCAGACTTGAAAGTGCACAATTGTCTCGTGCATCACAGAATAGTGCAAATTCTTTTGAATAATCAGGCATCCCTAATGCTGGAGCTGAACACAAACAGTTTCGTAAGTTTAGGAAAGCAGTCGTGCTCTCTTCATCCCATTCTACTGGGTCTCTTGCACTTTTCCTTGTCATTTGTATCAATGGCTTAGCTAGGACTGCAAATCCCACAATCCACTGCCTACAGTAACCTACCACTCTGAGAAGCATTCTGATTTCTTTTTGTATTTGAGGCAGATTCATGTTCCTAAATATTTTTACTCTTTCTGATGCTACTCTTCTTACACCTCTCTCTATCTGGTGCCCCAGATATTTTACTGATGTGGTACAAAATTGTAGCTTCTCAGGTGACACTTTATGTCCTCCTTCAGCCAAATGATTCAGTAATGCAATTGTGTGAACAACGCAGTCATTTTGAGTTTTAGATGCGACCAATAGGTCGTCAATATACTGCACCAGACCAGACTGTTTGGGCAGCACCAAAGATTCAAGACATTTTTTCAAAATCTGAATAAAAATCGATGGACTTACAGTGTACCCTTAAGGAACACAATTCCAGGCATAGACATGCTCGTCAAACTTAAATGAGAATACAAATTTACTGTCTGGATGCAATGGAATGGAGAAAAAGGCATGGCATAAACCAATTACAGTAAACCATCCTGCTCCCCACGGTATCTGATACAGAATCACTGCGGGATTTGGCACTACTAGGCAACACAGGACAACAATTTTATTTATTTTGCGAAGGTCTTGCACGACCCTATATTTTCCGCTCAGTTTCTTTATGCCAACTATAGGTGAATTACATGGACTGCTCATTATTTCTTTTAGAATGCCTTGCTCAAACAAACGTTCTATTTCTGCTGCAACACCTGCTTTTATTTCTGGGCTCATTTTGTACTGTCGAGTATTTGGATAGACTGCACCTTCTTTCACTGTTACTTTAATTGGGTCTTTTCCGGTAAAATCCCAAACCTCAGGATTTACGGTATTCTGCAGCTCTTCTGGTAAATCTTCTATGATAATCTTTTTTATTTCAGCTTCCTACTTTGCTAACATTAATTTATAGATTCCATCCTCATCTTGAGTCTGAATTTCAACACCACTTGTGGTGCAAAAGATTGTGCAATTCATTTTGCATAGCAAGTTCCTACCTAGTAGGTTTACTGGACTGGAGTCACATACGACAAACTTATGCATTTCTTTAAAATTGCCGATCCTTACTTCCATGGGTCCTGTAACAGGGGTCCTAATTTGTTTATTTGAAACGCCCACTACTTGGATCGCTTCTCCCGAGAGGGGTAGGTTTGGGATGTCTGCTGTTCTCACAGTAGACCGGGTAGCACCAGTATCCAACAAAAAGGTAACATGAACCTTACTGATCTACCGGCAAGGATGCGCCAAGTACACATTTCTCTTCCTCCCCTCTCAGGCATCGTTAGAAACTATCTTCCTCGAAAAATGAGTCATGTAAAAGAAATTGTGGTGTCACTGCATCTCTCTTGCTACTTCCCTCCCAATTTGTGGTATCCACACTGTATTTAGCTTGGCTCCCAGTATCTGGCATAGGGGCAAGTGGTAACTGGTTTTGTATTACCTGTTGTTGTTGCTTCCTTGACACCCATTCTGCGTCTGTGGTTTAAAATTTTCATTTTGGACATTATTACCTTGCACAGCCTTACACTCGTTCTTCCAATGCCCCAATTTTGCGCACCCATGACATGGAAACTTTTTCTTTGCATCTTCTCTGTTCATTCTTCCCCTAGGTCTGCCCCCATTTACTTCTCCTTGACCTTCTCCTTTCCCTTGATTATTTTTCAACTGGCTCAACTGGAGTTCCTGTTGCTCTGCTAATTTTACTTGTGCCCACATTACCTTTTCTTCTAAATTCTTTCGTCTATTATCAATTTCATTTCCACAATATTTTGCATATTTGAGAATTTCATCGACATCCGCAAGTACCTGAAGGCAAGATGGCGTCCGTGTGAGCGGTTGCGGCGGCTGTGCTCAGCTGTCTGGGCATATGTAATCTCAAATACCTTCCTACAGTCCTATGGAGGGTGAATATACAAACCAGAAACTCAATGAAACTCAATGAAATACTAGCTTAATCAGTTTTCCTGATCCGGGACCTATCTATCCAGCGGATATACTGCGGTTAACTAGCCCTCAACCAGCTGACTATCGATTATCGAAGTCCCGAATCTTGAATCCGAATCCGAATCCTCAGAGCTGTCGAGAGAGAAAGAAACTATACACTACTGACCGTTCTGATTTCTGTTTCTATTTCTGTCTCTGCTATCAAATCCACCGCCTCTAGTTGAACAGCGCTTCAGTGTGGGGTAAGGCAGCCACTTTTCATTACATTTCATCTCATTGTGATATTGTGGTGCCGAGGCAGTGACAGTGGCGGGGGGCGTGTTCTGTATCGCTGCAGCTCTGCTCTCCTCTTGTTTACCCCTCGCCTCAGCCTTCCTGCTCTTCTTCTGCATCTTGTCTTCCTGGCTGCCTACTGCTACTACTACTGCTTACCCGACTGTGCACCCGGACGGGACAACCAAACAAATAAACCCTGACCATACGGATAACACCCACACCAACGCGTTAGTTTCCGTCTCTCCTGTTCTCCTTGCGCTCACCTGCTCTCCTGCTTTTCTGCTTCCGGATTCTCCAGCTTCCTGATTCTTGAGCGTCAAGCGTCATCTGCAGACCCGAGGGAGGGGTTTAAAAGTGCTGCATGTCCCTCGTTTTTGTTTCTGTTTCTTGTCGTCACAGGAGACGGTCAGGACGGCCAGGACGGCCAGGCTTCTGACAGCAATCAGCGGGGGGGGGAGTGTTTAAGGGAGTGAGCGGCAGTGAGAGGCATACTGAAGGCAATACTGGAAGGATTAAAAATAGACTTTAAGTTGGAATGCCGAAATCGTTGAAAATGTCGAAAATGTTGCCAGATAAATCTTAAAGTCAAAGCACACCTTTATATGCTGAATAGTCGAACTGCCGAACAAGCTGAATTTCATTTGGATTTAAATGGAGGAAATGGAGATGCAGGTTTAGCAAACTCAAAAACCGGATTCTCATTGGCACTCTGTCCTCCTTTGCACGATTCAACTCTGCAATTAATAACACATTAATTGCCTTATGTGTTGATCCATCGGTAAAAGAACAAATCCTCGAGCTCTCTCTATCTGATTTAACGCATACCGTCTTAGAAAGCTATTCAAGAAAATTAGACGGCAAATCCGGAGCAAAGGATGATAAAAACGCATTGAGGAGACATTCTCTCTACATCAAGAGACCCCTAGAAGGATCTCATTGGAAAACATCACTAACATCTCCAATTTCTCGGATAACGGACACGGACATAGTGGACACGGACACGGACATGGATAAAGACAAAGATAGAACCTCTGAAACGGAGTGTACAGACGGAGCATTCAGGGATGGAGAACAGCCCGCACAGAAAGAACAAAGGAACCAGAAAGAACCAAAAAATCGGACAATACAGGCATTACAGACATCTATAAATCAACCTCAACCTCAACCCAACAATATGGCCCTTAATAAGGGGCAAGTTGAAGGGATTGAAGTTGGTGTTATCTCCTCACAAGAAGAGAGACCTTGTCTGGATGGTCAAAACCTGTCAAATGAAGAGATCGAAGAGGCTGAGGTCGAGGACAGGACCAAAATTATCAAGCATAAAGGTCCTGAAACTAGAGGAGCTAGGGCAAAGGAGAGAGTCACATCTAAGAATGAACCTCAAGAGAAAGAGAAAGAGAAAGAGAAAGCAAAGACTAAAGACAAAAACTCTGAAAAAAAGTTGGAAAAGGAAAAAGAAAAAATAAGGCGCAAGGAGAAGGAGAAGGAGAAAGAAAAAGAAAGAGAAAAAGAAAGAGAAAGAGAAAGAGGCAAAGAAATGAAGCTGAAGACAGGCGACAAGAGTCAGGCAGCGGAAGACAAAGAGGAAGTCGAAGAGAGCGCCAAGTTGGAGCTCCTAGCAAAGAAAGCACAAAGACTACAGACGATAAAAAACTTAAAAGCTACAGCTAAGAATACTGGTCTTACAGGGACATCCCAGCCACGAATATCGAATATTTTCAGCCCCCTACCAAAAGAGCCTTTAAGCGATGCAACAAAAAATGAAAAACTACTGGATCTACCACAGTTTTCAGTTCTAACCAAAGACTCTAGAAAGCCAGATGATGATAACTGAAATCATACTCAAAATAATCCTTCAAATGAATAACATGAACTGCAACCTCATTACAGGAGAAGGAAACTCACCTGAAGATCCAAGCACTGGGAGTGAAGAGACAAGGCTACCTTTGGAAGTCGACACAAAAATAATCAATCAAGGAGATCTGCCTGATCAAAAAAAGTGAAATCAGAAAAAAGAAATTTTAGAATCTGCTAACAACATACAATGCACTTTAATAGGGAAAAACTCGCACTTAACAAACTTATCAATTTCCGACGAAGATTCGGAATCTGAAATATATCAAACTGGCATATCTATTTCGAGCAACTACAGTGACTCAAGCAAACTAAGTGACTCAAGTGAATCAAGTCTTGATGTACAAAGAGAGACAGCACCTCTAGAAATCACTGGTTTCAGTGACTCAAGATTATCTACGGAGAAAAGTCTCTGGGGAAAAAAGAAATGGGAGTGGAAAAAGACGGATAAAACATAAAAGGAGTGAAAAAAATCTGTTAAATGAAAAAACTACAGATTCCGGTAACAATACCGACTACGACAAAATCAGATCCAATCCTACTCGAAAAAACCCAATGAATAAATCACCGGCTGAAGCAAATGACCCCTCAATGAGCAAGGTGCTCATATCCATAAAGAATCTCCATGAGGATGTTAAAAAAAACAGTCTAAAAAATCGCACGGCCATTGAAAAGTTACAAGGGGCTGTGAAAAAAGTTGCCAATATCTGCTCGGAAATGTCGGACAGAATGGTTATGGTAGAAACTCGTACTGAGAACCTTGAAACCGATGTTATGAATCTTCAAAAAAACGAAAAAGAGCAAGATGGAATAATAAAAGACCTAATGGCTAAGGTAGAAGATCATGAAAATAGATCTAGAAGGAACAACTTAAGGTTCCTTGGAATTCCGGAGAAATTCGAGGGAGATGATGCAAGAGGGGCAATGATTAACATCCTGAAAGAATCATTCCCGGAACTGGAAGCCTGGGATATGGCAAGAGAGAGACAACGGGCCCATCGCTTCCCCTTGACTCTTTCAAAACATCCCAAAAAGCCAATTTAATATCCCAGAGCAATGTTGGTCTGCTTTGGAAACTTTGTTCTCCGCGAAGCAATTTATGATCTTGCAAGACCAACAACACAAAGAGAACATAAGGGATTCAAGTTCTTTGCGAGACCGGACTTTGCTCACTCTACTGTAGAGCGCAGATGGAAAATGCGCCAACTATTTGATCCATTTGAAAAACTCGGACCGAAAGTATTCTTGCAAAATCCGTCACGCCTGAAAATCATATACAAGGGCTCAACAAGAACATTTAATAGCGAAATACAAGCGGAGGGATATCTACGCGAAATTACAGAGACTATTCCACGAAACTCTGGGAAATAATATCAGGATATGTAAGAGGATAAGATAAACCAAATCAATTATGCCACCTCTTATTCATGCATAAAGTTTAAGGTATAATTGAAGATTTGTTTATCGGTTGAATAAGCTGGAAGATAAGCCTATCCAACTGCTAAAAGTGATACGTTAATTGAAACAATTAGGCCTTAGTTTATTTGAGATATGATAAATGTGTAATATACATTTATAAACCAGCCCAGCCCGCTGGGCTCGCTTACACTGATGTCACACCCCTAGTCGCAACGAGACCAGGTAACCTTCAAAGGTGGTGGAGGGTGGGGGGTGGGCAAGAGGGGGGGTGGTCGGGCAGATCAGATAGTTCATCGAAAAATTTTACAACGAACTGAAAGAAAAGTACTACTATACAGACACAAAAACCAGGATTGATAGATGGGTCCATTAAAAATATTATCAGTAAATATTTGTGGCTTAAATGACATCAAGAAGAGGCAAATGGTAGCAGTTGGTCTACAAACTATTGGCGCCAATATCATATGCTTACAGGAAACCCATATTGAAGGGTCACAATTACAAATATTAAATTCATTTGGATACAGTCTGATTGGTGCAACTACACAGGGTATGCGGGCAAGAGGGGTAGCACTTTTGGCTAGAGGCAGAGGGTTTAAGTTTATTAAAACTAAATCCGATAAATTGGGAAGATGGGTGATCTCAGAAGTTTATACAGGGCAATCCTCATCAATGACCATCTGCACAATTTATGGATGTAATAATGATGACCCCCTGGTAATTAATAATGTCTCCAATGAACTTACCAATTGGCCACTACCACTTATAATTTGTGGCGACTTCAATATAAATCTTTCACATGATTGGTCCACAAAAGACAATTGGCATTACCACGGTCGAAAATCAAAAGTCTTTAAAGCAATCAAGGAACTATGTATTACCCATGGGCTAATTGATGTGTGGCAGACTTTAAATAATAATTCTGATGATCCAGGGTATATATATTATTCAAATCCACATCACACACATGCCAGACTCGATTCTTTTTTGATATCTAGTTCAATCAAAACCCCCTCAAAAATAGAAAAATGACCCCGAATCATGTCGGATCATAATCCCTTAATATTAACACTTGAGATAACATCTTTGATACAGACGCCGCAAACTTGGACCTCTGAGAGGTCTTTGCTCCTTGAGAGTGAATATTGTAAACATATGAGAAGCTGGATTTCAAACTTTTTGTTGGTTAATAACGGCAGTACAAAAATAGATTTCGTTTGGGACGCTTTAAAAGCACGTATTAGGGGTGAAACTATACAATATTCAATCTGGAGCAATAAATGTGCAAGAGAATTACTAAGACTCTCACAAGAAACTTTAAAGAGGTTGGAGGAAGAGCTTATAAGGGTAACAAGAAGCTCTTCTACTACAGAAGAGATAAGTAATGCACAAACTCAGGTTGCAATAGCTAAGGCATCAATTACAAATATATACATCAATAAAGCCATTAAAAAAGCTACTGCTCACCGGGAAAAAATATATGAGGTTAGTGAGTCGGTTGGCCAGCAATTAGCAATACGGATGAGACAGCAGACTACACAAAATTTAATACAGGAAATTCAAGACCCAATAATGGGTAGAGTAACTGACGTTTTTATAGTGCTCTCTATACAGAAGAGGGAGAAATAGATCAAGAGAAAATCGCTGAATATCTAGATATAGATACTTGTGACAAACTTAACACCGAAGACCAGTTAATCTTGGAAAAGGCCCCCGACATCGAGGAAATAAGAAAAACTGTAAAAGAACTTTCCCGCGGGAAGGCAACTGGAGTAGATGCTATCCCACTTGAATTTTAAATAGCATTTCTGGATCAACTTCAAGAAATCTTGTTGAACCTATGCTTACATTTATTTAGAGGAGGGCAACCCCCCAACTCATGGTCTATGGCTAAAATTGTGATATTCCCTAAGAAAAACAAACCTCCCGACCAGATGGGTTCTTATCGACCCATCACCTTAATAAATGTAGATTCTAAAATCTACTCCAAACTACTCGCTAACCGTATCTCGTCAATAATTCATAAAGTTACATCCAAAATTCAGCACGGCTTTATCCCTGGGAGAGACACTACCGACCACACACGGAGAGTAATTAGCTTGTTTGACTACACCCAGGTGGCAGGAGACCCGATGGCACTTATTTTACTTGATGCCGAGAAAGCCTTTGATCGGGTCTCCTGGCCATTCTTGTGGCAGGCAATGTCCAGGGTCGGCTTCAACCATACATTTATACAGGCAATACAAAAACTTTACATTAATCCTCAGGCAATGGTGATGGTTAATGGAGGGAATTCAAAAGTATTAAAAATCTCGAGAGGAACATGGCAGGGATGCCCCTGTTCCCCGCTGTTGTTCGCTCTTTATATTGATCCCTTTATTAGGAGACTACAAAATAATAGCACTATAACTCCCATCCGGACAAATGAATACTCAACAAAAATTCTCGCCTATGCAGACGATATTGCCATTGTCACTGCTAACCCAAATTTGGCTATGCCAATTATCGAACAGGAGCCACTAATATTTGGCACTATTTCAGGATACGCTTTGAATCGAGGGAAAACTCAAATAATTATTAACAACAAATGTGCTATGACAGATTTACGTATAACAAATTCAGCCACTTACTTAGGGGTTACAATAACTTCTGAACTAGAGAATCTAGTCAACCTGAACCTCAAACCTATTTCACACAAAATGCAAAAAGACCTTCGCCGTATCAATAATTTACATCTTTCTTTGATAGGACGGACAAATGCCCTAAAAATGGTCTACTTTCCAAAACTTTTGTATTTATTTAGAGCGATTAATCTGGAAATCTCAGATCAATGGTTTAAAATAATGGAACGTATCTTTAGGGATTTTATTTGGGCATATACTCAGCCCCGCCGCGCCTATAAACTTCTCACACTTCCCAAAGAAAGAGGAGGGTTAAGTCTCCCAAACCTCAGGTTATATTATTGGACAACAGTCTTGCTATATAATCATGAGCTTTTTCTTCTTGATGGAACAGGGATAACTCGGGATAAAGACGCACCGACTATTCATCAAATAATATTAGATGACAGAAGTATCGGCTATCTTTGGAGATATCTCTTTGATTGCTATCATAAAAAAGTAAAACTAAAAACACTCATAGCCGTGTTTAGAGTTTGGAAATATGTGAGGAAAATGATAGGTTTGGGACGGTTATCTTTTTAATCACCAATACAAAATAACCCCCTCTTACCAGACATATTCAAAGATTCCTATATTGATAGATGGATCATAGCTGGAATTACTTATATAGGTTGCTTCTTCTCCGCAGAAGGGATATATTCTTTTGAATTTTTGAAAGACAAGTATCATCTTGAATGGAGAGATTTCTTTAAATATCTCCAAATTAGAGATTTTCTATTACGACGAGTGAGGAGAGAAGACACTATGCCTAAAAACATCATAGCTGAAACTCTTAGCCATTCTCAGGAAAAAATACGGATTGGGGGGTTTTACCAATTATTACTTACATATTTACCTGATGGCAGGCAGAAGATTATTCAGAAATGGCAAAAGAAATTTATAATTTCAACTGACGAATTTGAGTATGTAAATGAGCTATCACAAACTGCACTCATGTCAACCAAATTACAAACACAATTTTATAAAATATGCTTATTCATGTACTATACTCCAGATAGAATTGCCAAATGGGGTAATGGGAGAGGAACATGCTGCTTTCGTTGTAACTTACAAGATGCGGATTGTATACATATCTTTTCATCTTGTCCCGCTTTAACTTTTCTCAAATCTAAAATTGAACATTTCTTCTCATTAATCTTTAAAACTGTGGTTAATCTATCTGATCAAACAGTTCTATTAGGCTTAGCAAACTGTACTAACTTGAATACTGGTCATGAACTGATTTTTATTTTGATGGCCGTATTAAGAATTTGTATAGCATCGGCTTGGCTAGATCCTATCGCCCCCTCATATCAACAGTGGTTTTCAAGACTGTTAGCAATTTTTAATTTAGAAATGGCAATATATAAAACTAAAGGTAGGAAACGTAGAATAAAAGGTTTAAAAATGTGGTCTCCTTTAATTGAATGGTCTGAACTTTAGACACTCATTTAACAATAACATGGCTAAAACTGTTTAGTTGTAATGTATAACCATCTATCCTAATGTTTATCTGTATCTCGATTATTCATCTGTTAATTTAAATATTCAATTTTATGTATTACTATTATCTATAAGCTTTTGAAATTCTTTTTGTTCTACATTTAATCTGCCCGATCAGAGGGGGGGGGGGTGTGGACTGTCTTATGTGTTGTATTGTCTTTTCGTTATACAAAATCCAATAAAAAGAGTTTTAAAAAAAAGAGAATTTCATCGACAGGCGTTGCCTGCCAGCATATTTTATGGTCTTTAATCATTTGTGAAATTTCTGGTCCCAAACCTGACACACACCTTTGGTATCAATGTTCTCCAACCCACTGCACTGCTTAAATACCTGCAAAGGGCGTTCATAATATGCATGCACTGATTCATCTTTGTTTTGGGTAGTTCTGTCTATCCTCGTCCAGTCTCTCTTCTTTGGGGGTACCTTTCCTTTTAAATAAGTTATCACTTGATGGTACTTTTTCATAACATCATCTGACGAGGCTCCTGTTTTTGGGTCTCTGGGGTACTCATCATTGGGTCAATCTACTGTAACTTTACATTCTGTCCACAAATCTGCAGGAACAACAATGTCGAATAAACCATCTAAATCTTTTACCAATACTTATGAGACTTTTACAAACCTTTCGACTTGCCTGTACCACTCTACAGGTTTCTCTCTAAGTTTTGGGAAATCATTTGTGAATGACAAAATATCCTGTCAGGACCATGGGACATGTACATAACCTCCTCCCGGAACTTCTGTCATGGAACAAAATCTTTCTGCCTTTTCTAGTTCTTTCAGTAAATATTCAGATGTAGAAAGATTTGCCGGAGCTTCCTCTTTTTTCTTTGTCCATCTAGCTTTCCACCTGTCTAGATATCCCCATTTTTGTAACAGCGACAACAATTCTTTTATTTGCAATTTTCATCCTGACACATTCATGTTTTCTAAATCTTTGTCAGAAAATTCAGCTCGGTAAGGTTTCTGTAATACTTTAGATTTACTTAGGTCAATTCCCATGTCAAAGACCAAATTCATTAATTTCTCAGGAAACTTTTTGCATTTCGAGTGATACTTCTGCATATGAATAACAACTCTTCTTCACTGAATGTATTTAACCTTTCCAATCCCACATTTTCAGCAATCATTTCTTCTAATTTGACTCTTCATTTAAAAATGTCTAATACTTTTGGCTGTGATTTTGGTTTTTCTACTTCTCGGGCCCACCTCTATTTCTTCTGGGGTCCCTACAGCGGTACTTCTAGTTCCTGTGGAGGTTTCCATCTGTACTTCTCTAGAGCCTCCAGCAGTGCTTTTCCTGATCGTACCACCCAAAGGTTCCCTTATAGGCAAATCCATCAGGGAAATTACTGACTCACACTAACTTGCCTGGTCATCAACTAATAAGTTTTCTTTTCTTGGTTGTACTACAGGCGTAGTCAAAACGGGAGTTTTAGGATAGGGCTGTTTATCTCCATACAAGAGAACAACAGGACCTATAGTTACAGGTATCGTTAGAACTTCAGGACTCATGTTCAATTGGGTAAATTTCAGAATTAATTCACTTCTCTGTTTATTTATTGCTTCTCTTTCTTTTTCTTGTAGTACCCTTTCTAAAGTGGTCTCATGTATAACCTGAGGAATCAAAGGTGGCTTTAAGAATGGAGCACTAGGGTCGATTCTATTTGTTTCTTCATGATAAGGTGGCAGATTTTTCATTAAAAAAGCCTCTAGGTAATCATCTTCTGAATCACCACTAGTCATTACATTTTTCGTTTTATCAGAATTTTTACTTCCTGAAGGTTCTTCCAAAGTTAATACAGGATACAATCCCTCCACTAACATGGATTGTCTCCATCTTTTGATTTGTTTATCGCTTGTCTCTGTATGAAATCTGGGATAGAATTTACTCAAATTTCTGTCACTCCTGGGCCTATCTCGCTCAAAAGCCTCTGTTTCCCATTCTTCTAATGCTTCATACTGTGTTAATCTAGGTCTGGGATCTAACTCATTCATGCGAGTTCCTCAATTGTACAACATTCTACCATTAAAACTACCATTTTCAGGAAATGCCAATGTAACGTCTTCCTTAGTGTACTCTATCCAGTTTTCTAAGACACACAGGTGTGGTAGCCTCTTTCTACCATCATGTATGATGCGGGCGTATTTGGGGGTGGAATGATAATCCCTTCTCTGGTTTTAATGGCTTTATCCTTTTTGAAATAACTCTTTATTTTCTTGAAAAATTAAATTTTTCTCTGTTCCCCATACATGATATAAGGTCTTCCTCTAACCTGTTGTTCTTTAACAAAACCTAAATATTTTCTATCTGGGGGATTTCCTATAAATGTTGGATCTAGATGCCACATATAATTAGCAATGAAATTCTATTTATTGCAACTTACTTGATTGTTTACTTTACTATAAATGCTTCTCCAATACCAACGCGTCTCAGATGCAACCGACCAATCAGTATTTCATTTTCAAAATGATTTAACCAATGGTTGTGCGGCTTTTCCGGTGAAATGCGTTCTCATGCTCCTGCACTACCCCTCCTTTACAAATTTACCTCAGCTACACACCCGCTGTCTCAACCAATACCAGCGCGGCTCCCTGTGACGTCAGCGCAGCACCGCGACTGACTCCCTCCTTTGCAAGGTAATAAAAAAACGTAATTCCTTTCACCTTTGAATGTAAATTTCATTAATTAACTACATAGAAACATTTGCTACTGTGCCTGATAGACTAAATTCAAAGGAAAGACAATTTCTTTTACTGTGAGTAAATCGCTTCTGTTTACCCTTCACTCACTGCGAGTAAATCTCTTCCGCTTACTCTTCACACAAGCATTAAAGAACCTGGTACTCCTTTAGGCTTACCCTTTCTAGTTGATATAAGGCCAAAGTTTCACAAGCAAACTCCTTTGCCATCACTAGCGAATTCCTTTGCTATCACTTATTCACACTTTTACACAAGAAATCCCTAACTAGTGCTTCAAGTTCTACCTAACTGTACGCACTTACTTCATCCGGCAAGTAACCTCACTGCAGTGTGGCTTCCATTTACCACCCGCTATTCCATATCCCCAGGGCTTCCAGACAACACTTAACAATACGAACGAGTTTTGCTTAATACATGAAATCAATACAAAATCAATAATCAATACACAACTAACTACTTATCTTAACTAAACCTTAACCACTACTCTGCTACCAAAGTAATACTGATGGCGCGCAGAGTTACCTGCTCAATTACCATACTCAACTGGGCCATAAACATACACACTTTGAACAGATAATCCTGCCTTTACCTTTGCCTATCAGGATTTTGTTTTACTTTAGGACTTAATACCTATACACTTTGACTTACCAATCCTTGTCACCTGTATTTAAAGTCCTAGGGGATCGAAAAATGAGTTAGCATAATAGGTAGACAATAACATTTACATTTATAAAATAACCACAGACTCAGGAAAATTTTAAACACTTTATCTATGTAAATTCTTATTTGAAAGAGTCCACAAGAGTCCCGTTAAAGATTTTTCAAGCAGGAAAATAATAATCAAAGTGATGATCTGTAGAAATTTTGCAAGATTTCTATTTGACATTGATACCTGGAAAGGGTGTGAGAAGGAAACAGTACAATGACATACCACACAGATTATATTTACCTAGAATGGTGTGAAGACCAACCCTGGTCACGGGCTGGGCAACAAAAAAACAGGACTCCCGACATTTCAGGTGTCAACAGGACAGGACACGTACAGCTCAGGACAGATGACAATCAGGTCAGGACAGATGCAGGTCAAGACAGGTACCCTCAGCTAAGTGCAATGACAGCGTCACACCCCTCTCTGCGGCTAACTGTCGGACCCCGATTGGGTTATCAATTCCTCTCCCTCAGCAATTCCCGATTCTTCTGACAGAGTGCTCCGCCAACACCTCTGCTCTCGATCTCCTATAGCATACGTTGGGTCAGTGACAGGACAGCTACACCGACAAGTCGGACAATCTAACTAGCTTAACTAGCTAAGCCTCCCTTAGTTATACCATTTTACAGGGCAATGTACCACCCCCCAGTGTTGCGAATTTGTGTATTCCCTTGGTTTGATTGGTCAGAAAGGTGAGGAGAGGTCATCAGACCATACTAGTATGAGATCATTTCCATTCAATAATTTAGATCAATATTCCAGCCCATAATTTTACTTTCTCATGCACTTATATTCCACCCAGCATTACTGTAGCAAAATGATATACAAATTATAACAATTTATATAGACTATTCCTCTGGAGAGTTCACAAGGTTAGTTTCCAAGGCGCATCACAGTCAAGACTGTCACTGGCATAAGTTCAATGCCATTGCTTGAGGACTCTCGAAATTCTGGCACATGCGCAGTGTGGGTTCCAAATAAGGCGTTACAATTCACTTTCCAGGCCCAAATACGAGCTAATAATAAAGTCAAAGAGAAACACATTAGAAAGCGAGAAAACATGAATGCACTGTATACCAAGAATCTCTACTCAATTCCCATTACTTTAATGTAAATATAGCATTAATAGTTAAGCAGAACGAACAATGTTTAGTTAAAGCAGGAGCAGGTGCTTTAGTATGTGAAACATGAAGCGGCCATCTTTATTGCTATTGCGCAGCTGCAAGATATTCCCCCCAAAGCAAAAGTACGTCATACCACGTGAGTGTGACAGACGCATGCGCAGTACAGTTCCCGCGTTTTCGGCAGCCATTTTAATGCAATTGGGTTACTTTTAGTGAAAGCACATTGTCAAGCTTCCCCTGGTTACTAAAATGCTGTGTGGTGCATTTATTAGTAAGACAAACATTTTGATTAATAGATTACTTGTTATTTTGAGAGGATTCAATCCGAGCAAGTCTCTTTACGTATGAAACCTTGCTCCATCATTACTCCCCCCCCTAGAAAATTAAATGTACACATTTTTTATTTTTTAACAAGTAGTTTGGAGAATGGAAGCAAGGGAATGTGGAAGCAACACTGGCCATGGAAGCAACGAGAGAGTTAGGGGGTGCACTGAAAAAACAGAGAGGTTGTGGGAAGTAATAAGGAGTGTGGGAAGCAGCAACAGGCGAGAAAGAAGGAGAGCATGGGTAGGAAAACTGACATGCAGGGCTGAGATGGGAGAAGCATTGGGAAGAAGCACATGGGTGAGCGCAACCTGGTGGGGGTGGAGAAGCAGATGTGCAACAGAGGGGAACAGATGTCCACGAAAGAGACAGCTTGAAAGCACACGCAAGCTCATAAAGGACTTGCCTCAAAAGAAAGTAGAAGTTCTTGAAAAGTAAGCAGAGGAAGCAGCAAGGTACAGCCAATCAAGAGATGTAAAAAGCATTGCTTCGTGGCAGAGACAAACACAGGATTTACACAGGCAAATGAGAATGACAAAGAAAACCATCCAAAAGTATGCAGTGGCTGGGCTCCAAGCCCCTGAGTGTTCTTGATGAGCCACAATATGTCTCGCAACAGACAGCGCATGCAATGTCTAGTAGGCTTCGACCTAAAAACCAGTCTAAAATGGTTCCAGGACTCATACTGAAGATGGTTGCGGATCAGTTTATATGAAAACATGAACAGTCTTTCTGTAATTATTTGCATAAAACATTTTAGACAGAGGGCTTTCTGACATATGATGTAGCTGGAACCATGTAAAAAGGCATTGAGTGTAATGTTTATAGGCCCATCATAGTGAGTTCTAAGTAAAGGGCCTTGATGAACTGACTAAAATGCACCCATGAAGAAGACTTTGAACATTTCTATTTTTCTTTCTCAAAATTATCATGAGATATTCTTGGAAGGCACTCAAAGCCATTAAGGACGATAGGAATTTTGTCCATTTAGTGTGTCTATTGTTCACGTAACTTGTAAAGTAGCAATTTAGGTCAAGACCATTTGATATTGTTGGTGCTATCTGCTTTTTTGTGTATACACCATGCGAGATTCGATGCAAACATTATACAGAGACAACGGTAGTCCTAATTCACCTCTAGTTCTTTATTTGTTGATTGCCACAATGTGTAATTATGGACCGGTTTTGGAAATGGAATCATCAGCATTTAATGAAAGCCAACACAATCATGTACATGTATGAATAAAGTGATCTCTTGTGAGTCAAGAAAACCTGGAATGTACTTGTTTCTTCATTTGTTCATTAATGGAACTTCAAGTCACTTTTAGTTATCTCTGCGCTGTGTCCAAGTTAGAGCGTCAAAGTTATCCTTAGGATGTATTAAATCCTATGATAACTTTTTGTCAAACATGATGTGCTACGTTTATCTCACTTGCTTAAGATAGCAGGTTTAGCTGCCAACTACATAGTTTAGTCACAACCCTGGAATCAATCCTTCCTCCTCCAACCTAATCCTGTCATCAAGCCAATCTCTACCAGCTCCAGTCGGACCTTCATTCAAGTAGCCAACTCTATGGTCCGCAGGTACCAAGCTTCTTTGAGCACAAGTGGACTGGTTAACAGAGTCGGGCTGTTTGCGACGTAAAGAATAAATGCTTTTTTTATGGGTACAAACACCAAATTGTGATTTGGTAACTTGTTATCGAATCAAAATTTGGGTTTGTGACCACATACAGATTCGGAATTTGGAAGGGGCATGTTTCAGGCATCACTTCCAAATTCCAAATTGTAGTGGTATTAATATTTTGTGGGCGAAATGTTGTTTCAAACATTCCTATATATTACTAACACCTTAAAGGCAGTGGTAACCCATTTGCAAACGGAAAGGGGTCAACAAGGGATCCCTTCGACTTTGTGAATGTTAAAATGTTAAAATTACACTTTAAAGTTTTGGGTGTTTCACACATCCCATTTTCATGAAAGGAAAACCGGTTGCTTTATTTATAAGCAATCACAGACATTGCAGTCTGCTGACCTCAGCAGGTCACCATCCTTGTGATGGCTGCGGTTCAGAGTGGGTTAAAATTTACAAACTATCTCATTAATAATCATGAGGTAGGCCGAATTGTGACTCAATATGAATTAGAAATTTGCAAAACGACCTATTAGTGCATAGGTTGCTTTGCAAATGACAACTCTGGTCATTAAAATACTGGCTGTAAATTGTGAACAGTATTTTATGACCAGTTGTATGTACATCTGAGCCTAAATCCCGAAACACACAGTTTAAATATCTGTTTAAATATCTCTGTAGTTGGGGACAAGGCCAAAGCATATGTGATAACATATTGGCAAGTCCACTATCCTGGGGCCCCTCAAATCAAAAAGAGTAACCTTATAGTTGAACATAGAGCAGCCACAATATTTTAATTCAAAAGTCAGGTAAATACATAGAAACATGGAAACATACATTAATACTGTTACATTATAATTATACTTACAATACAATAAAAGTCACAGTGAGATAAAAAGAAAATACTTTCAGATTTAACATTTCTTTTTTTTTTATATTTATAGATTTTACAGATTGCCTCCTTCGCTTCTCTGTTATTCCGCCATAACATTAGAGGTTCCCATGACTTCATACCCTTCTTCATAGTGCTTAGGCCTTTACATTTATACAATGAGACTTCCTGCAAGCTAATATTCAGACGCCCATGAAGCCATAACTGGTATGTAGGTGGCTCTATGTCTTTCCCAGCTGTGGCTATCAACAACCGTACTACAGCTATTGTTATAAAAACGAAATCTCTTTGTGCTGCATCAAGATTTGCCTGGCTGTCGTACCCTAGAAGCATCAAGGCTGGGGTGATGGTAACTTCCTTATTAATTGCCTGTAGCCAAAAATCCTCTATACCGCCTTTAAGTGTTGTAAGTTTTGCGCAGGAGTAAAACATATGTATAATATCCGCCGGCCTGTTTGACATCTGGGGCACTTATCATTTTCCCTCTTCCCCCAGCCATGAAGCTTGGCTGGCGTATAGTAAAAGTTGTAGAGGGTTTTATAATGCTGGACCTTTAGGCTCGCTGATAGAAAGATCTTTGTCTCTAATTCTATTGACATGTCCAGATCAACCTCCTTGTCGCCCAGTTTTTCTGCCTATTTTGTTTCTGTTTTCTCCATATCATCTGGAAGGGTCTTGATTAATTCCTGATAGTAATCTCTTATCCTGCTATAGTGTCGACTTATCGTTTCCAACATTATGATTTTATCAGGTTGAAAGAATCCCTGGAGAGACTTTTTATACACCCTTGAATCTGCATATACTTTAATTGTGTGTTGTTACTGATACTATACCGCTGCACAAGCCCTGCAAATGAGATATGCTCTGTATTGTGAAACAAGTCTGCAACCCGATCTATACTTGCCTGTTCCCAGCTCCTAGCCATTCCATCATACATTGCTTCTGGTAGTACAACTGAGCGCCACAAGAGAGTGTATCTGTTATACCTGGGTATCTTCAAGAGCATGCTCACCTTTTTCCACACCTTCCAGGCAGCCTTGAGACACTTAAACCGCGTTTTTTTTTTATAGTAACTTGGTTCAAGTTGTTGAAGAAATAACCCTTCTGTCTTGCTCCCTAAAGACAACTGGTATATAGTGTATACACCTGAAGTCTCTGCCCTACCCTGACCAGGTAGAAGAAGAGTGCCCATCTGCTGCAGTATAGTGGCCCAGTAGTAGAATAAGGTGTTTGGGGCATCCCATCCACCTCGCTCACGAGGGAGTGTCAGAAACTTCATTGCGTGTCTTGTCTTCTGATAGCACCATATAAAGTTGGAAAACAGTGCATTCATTTTATTTATCTTGGCCAGTTCCAAAGGAATTGCCTGTAGAAGATATAATATTTTAGGAAATATTTTCATTTTAATTATATTAATTCTATCAATTATTGTAAGATGTAATTTATCTAAGCGTCTGAGCTCTACACTTATGTTTTCTAGGACTGGGTCAACATTATTCGCCCACAGTGTATCCATATTGGATGCTAAATTTACCTCTAGATAGGTAGATACTTCAATTTACGGATATAATGCAGTGAGAGGAACAAACATTTTGAGTTTTCCCTTTATTCAAGAGGTATCCAGATTGCTTACCAAATTCCTCTGCCATACTTTCTATTTCCCTTACTGCTGCATACGGATCTATGTCACTATTACAATGTCGTCAGCATATGCTAAAATCTTGGTTTCATATCCTTTGATATTTACAGGCTTAAATGCTTGATTATGTATGATTTGGTTGATAAATGGATCTAAATAAATAGCAAATAGAATGGGGGAGCAGGTACACCCTTGTAGCGTCCCTCTAGCGTTCTTAATCCTCCCTGAAGTATTACCCATTATTTGCAGTTAGGCATATGGTTCATAATGGATGTATGTCAGTACAACGTGATCTTTTAGATCGCGGTACATGACAACGCTGCCATTACAACGCAAGTCGTTACAACGACTTGCGTTGTAGGGCGTGGATTGTGGAATATTATAATTTTATATTCCAACACCAGTCCACGTAACAGTAGGGAAGGTGTTGGAATATAAAATTGCAATATTCCTTATACAACAGCGCCATCCAGCGCAAGTCGTAGTAACGACTTGCGTTGTAATGGCATCGTTGTAAAGGCATCGCGGTGTTTTCACCACGTTGTAAATGATGTTCCCCGTTCATAATACATGGCTTGGATGGAAGTCACTAGCCGTGGGTCCAGTCCCCTCTCTACCAGGGCACCCCAGAGATATTGCCATGGTACCCAGTCAAAGGCTTTCTCCGCATCCAGGAGGACTAAAACCACCTCAATAGCTTCTACTTCTGCTATGTCAAGTATTGCAATGACCCGCCTGATGTGGTCTGTGATCCCTCTGCCCAGAACAAAGCCATGCTGCCAAGGTGATACCAACAACGCTATGATCCCCTTTAGCTGCTTCACTATAATTTTCGAATATACCTTGGCATCGGAGTTCATAAGTGAGATAGGCAGATAAGAGGCTGGTACTTCTGTTGGTTTGCCTTTTTTGGGAAATATCACCACATCCGTTCCCTGCCATGATGCGGGCGGGATCCCACTATGCTATCCCTAAAAACAGATTGTGCATAATTGGGGAAACCTCATATATAAGAATTTTCTATATACTATATTTCAAGCAGAATTTTATCGGGCCTACTGCTTTCCCCACAGGAAGAGATGCTATAGCCTCGTGAACCTCTTCCCGAGTAAATTCCTTGTCCAGCTCCTGAGCTGTTGATTCATCTATTTAGGTTAGTTGTGGCCACTGAGCACCTTGGTCTATCAGGCTCGCTCCTAGAGAGTCAGCTTGGTACAGCTTGTGATAAAGCTCTTGAAAAACATCAATGATCTTTTCCAACCGAGTCACAAGCTGACCATTGCTGCTGTTTTTTATTTCTGCAATATTATTCTTGGCACTTTTTTGTATTGATCGTAATGTAAGTAACCTTCCTGTTGACTCACCATACTCATACATCTCCCCCCGATATGCCTGATATATTTGAGCCAGTCTTTCCTGAAAGTATCTATTGATTTCCGCTTTCACTAATGCTAGTTTCACCATGTGGTCTTTAATTGGGTCTTCCTGCCCTCCCTTCCTGATCAGTTCTATATGCTCTCCCTCTAATCCTGCTAGCTTTTTTATCAACAGGTCGACCTCTTCCTTTTGTTGTTTCCTGCGTTGCCCCACATAGCTGATCATTTCTCTCCTCATACCAGCCTTAATGGTGTCCCATACTGTCCTACATGAGGCGCTGTATATGTTTGCATCAAAGAAAGCTGTAGTCCACTGCTTTATGGGCACATAGAACTCTTCATTAGCAAGCAATTTTGTAATCAAATTACCAAATGCTATGCCTCTTGGCCCACCCCAGCCCTATAATCTCAAGCAGAATTGGATTATGGTCCGAAAAGAGTTGTGGTAGTTTTTTAATCTCGACCTTATCCAGTATTTTGCTTGAGGCTAAAAAGTCATCCAAGCGCACATGCTTCCTATGGGGATGAGAGTTTTAGGTGTACCCCGGATCAGTCAAGTTCTTTTCCGCTCCCACATCAATGAGCCCATGGCTAGCTCTAAATAAAGTCAATGCCCTAAATACTTGAGGTTTTCTACCCCCCTATTTCTGGGTCTGAGATTTTTCAACCTCTAAGTATATGTTTAGGTCACCACACACTATCAGCAGCTCTGGCCAGGAGGCAAGCTCTATTTCAAGTTCTTCCAAACCTTGGGATCGTCCAGGTTAGACCGTATATAGTCCCCACCATCAGTCCTGTGGCTAATGACACAAATGCCCACCGCCCCCACTTATCAGCTGCTGCCTGCTTAGCTATTCCCGCACACCCCTTACTATATATAGCTACTCCTCTGATCATAGAGGTCTGGGTAGAGCATACCACCAGGTTATACCCCCTTATCTCAAGACTACTGCTATTGCTCCAGGGAATGTGCGTTTCCTGTAGGCAGATGTCAAGTTACCACTCACTTGAAAACCAGGTTGTTCGATTTGAGAGAAGAGACGACTGGTCCCAACACCCCCAAAAGCCGATGTCTGACCAGATATACTTACAAGCATTTACAATGCAATGGTCTCTGCATTATTAAAGGTAGAGCTATTGACATTTTCTTTTATTTAAATCATAAATAAATGGTATTGTCATTTAAGACACCCAGGTGACGTAAACTTTCCAGGCAGCCTTATGGATTTTTTGTTTGCCTTTACTCCCTCTGTTGGTAGATGGTAAACATCGAGTAGCCAAACTATATTAAAATTGTAGGAATAACTTTAAGTACAGCTGACAGACTTCAGTTGATAAATGAATTCCTTATGCATAACAACATTTCAGGCGTGTTGTTAAATAAAGCAAAGACACCCACGTTTCTGTAGCTACAATCATTTACACCTTAATTTAATCTCACCCTCTTTTAGGGCCATCTGGGTAAAAGAAAAGAACGCGCCAACACATCGGCCAAAAGCTTCAAAGAGTTTCCCTGGGCCTCCGCCTCTGTTCACGCCCGCCCTCCGCGCGAAAAACCATTGAATTCTGGGATTTACAGCTTCCTTCCAGGATCACCTTTGCTGCAGTTTAGACACAAGTCTATTGCTTCAGCTGTCTAACCTCTTGCTTTCTGCTGACTCCTGTTGACCCCCGGTTTTATAATTGAGCCCGTGTATTTGCTTGTGCAAATTGGGTTTTTCTAGATGACAAAAAAAAGAACAAAAACACGAACCATCGAACACTTCAGGGCTGGGGGCGCGAGGCTTTGATCATTCCCCCCGCAGAAGGGGCAAACATTCCGCCAGCAGGTCGCTACTACCGTTTTAAGCTCTTAATTGTTGCGCCAAGATACTGAGATGCGTACGCCGTTTCGTTTTTTGACCCATTTATTTTATAAATATTACGATAACAACTTAGTAGAAAAAAAAGAACAGGGTTCAACCGGAGGTAAAAAAAAAACGTTTGTGGAGTTTATGGGGTATAATTTCCCAACCATTAATTTAAAGGCTCCCACCAATTTGCTGAACAACGAGGACGAATCTCCCAGTGCACTTTTAACGATGCATCAAACCCAAAAGGAAGAAACAAACCTGACGGACACAGGTCTTTGGAACGATGCCAGTCGTTTCCTCGATATTATTTGGCTTGTGTGGCAACCTAGAAATTAAGGCACAGCGTGTCAATTCCTCCTATCTTTTAGAAAGGAACACAAACAATCAGGGTCAGATTGGGACCCAGGCCCGGGCATCGAAGGAAAAAAAAGTTATGTGCGCGCGCACTCGAAAACGAAACCTAGCGTGGGGGCGGGACTTCAGTCTTGTGCGCGAAGCCCGCTCCCACGGAGTTCCTGGTCCGAGGAGCAGTGGCCTGAGGGAGAGCCCCGCGGAGGCGACAGAACACCGGATTGGCGGTA
This sequence comes from Lissotriton helveticus, assembly GCF_964261635.1. Lineage (NCBI taxonomy): Eukaryota > Metazoa > Chordata > Amphibia > Caudata > Salamandridae > Lissotriton > Lissotriton helveticus. The sequence goes on along the minus strand of NC_136072.1, from coordinate 488,294,560 downwards.
AGTGGGCCTTGGGGGGCGCTCGTGTGTGTGTGTGTGTGTGTGTGTGTGTGTGTGTGCGCGCGTGTGTGTGTGTGCGACGGCGGGGGTGTCTCTGTATGTGTGCGTGTATGTGCGCTCCTGTGTGTGTCTCTGTGTGCGACGGCGGGGGGCGGAGAGTGTCTCTGTGTACGTGCGTGTATGTGCGCTCGTGTGTGTGTGCGCATGCGTGCAGGGGGAGGTGTGCCTGTGTATGTTTGCGCTTCCCAGGAGACAGCCACGGTGAGCGCGGCGCGTGGCAGTTTCAAATCGCCTCCAAGGCGATGCGCGCGGCCAGGGTTGTCTCCTGGGAAGCAGACACGGCGACAATAGGTTCTCGGCGAGAACGCGCTTCCGCGCGCTTAGCCGAGACCTAAAAAACATCAAGGCAGGGACAGACCTCCAGGGTAAGAGGAAAAAGTGGAAAAAATAAACAACAATAAATAAAAGAGACAAAACACTGCTGTCTTCTTTGTTTCAAGGGAAGACCGTGATGTTTGTACGTGGCTTCTATTAGGTAGTATTCTTTCCTATCTACAATACAATATGTACATTAGTGCCTTGATACTCTTTTGTACTCAGCATTTGTTATATTATCACAAAATCATTATATATAAAATATTGTACCTTTCTTTCAATAGTGCAGCCTTCATTCACAATAGGGTGTATTCTCCCTTTATCTTCAGATATATACTAAATCACGCAGACCTATTACTCAGATGTCTGAAGTAAAATAAACAACACTAATTATCTTATAATTCTGCGCATGAAACATACATAGCATTGATGAGCAACATTTTTAATGTGGAACCATTCTTACTACAGAAAATACTTCTTTCCTCCTTGTGTTCGTTACAACCTCAATAGTTTAGCAAGAATGCAGGAAACAATTAGCCAAGTTCACTGGATAAGTCTGAAAAGTCATTGAACAAAGTATTCTTACAATCAAAGAATAGTCTTCTTTTTTGATGATGTGAATGAGAGTAGTTACATAAATAAATAAAGTCAAAATACCTGCCATAATGTTCTTTCTCTCTGCGCGAAAGTCACGCTGTGAAATACCTTACTTGATTTCCATTTCTCTTTGGAGGTCAGGGAAGTTCCGGAAATAATCTGAAATCAGGACGGAGATAATTGCAGGTGAAGAGCACGTGCGCGTGCGGGGAAAGAACACATTCACATTGCCAACTGTCAAAACGTGTTTTGTTAATGATAGGCGGCAGATGGCAGATACATGCACTTGGAGGAATGCAGGTGTATAATAACAAAGTCAGTAAACCAAACGTGATTCTCAGGTTATAATGGGCAGTTAACATAAATATGAAACAAACAGATAATAAGCAAATATGTCGTGGACTAAGTTACACACTGTGTACAGACTTCATAAGGAATGCAATGACTCCATCTAGTGGCCAAACTGAATACACAATACAAATCACTAGCTGGCCATATTCAGGATACAACTTAGTTTACTCTATGAGTGCTGGCCAATTCAGGACACACTTCCTAACAGCAGATTACATCCGGATTGATAGCTTTTAGTATTTCAAATGATCTGCCTCTCTTGCTTTTATCATTTAGCCCACCTACGTTGACTGAGCAGATCTTAAGTATATCCCTATCCATAATGGTCTGTAGAGTTTATCATTCTAGGCCCTTGCTTTTTAGGTTTCCGCAATAGGTTTTTTCCTTCTATAGCATTTTACCTGACTTTCTCTTTTCCTTTTTCTCCCCCCCAAGCCCTCCCCCCTCTGACCCACCCCCCCATCCCTCACCCCTGATTCCCCTCCCCTTTGCCCTCCCCCCAATATCCAGCCCCCTTGCTCAGCCTCCACCGTGGAAGCTTAAAGACCGAAGGTCTGTGTGTGCAATGGAGCAGTGCAGCACCGTAATCAGTGAAACCCCGGACATTATCCTAAAACAAAAGAAAAAAACAGTAGAGAGAATTTTTTTTTTGTGATAGCTACAGTGGATGTATTACGTTATAACGCATACTATTACTCCGCAGACCATTACAACGCGACTTTTACTCCGCATACCGTTACAACGCATAGCGCCTTGGGGCGCTGGATAGTGGTAAGTATAATTTACTATTCTAACTCCAGTCCCCGTGGACCCTAGGGAAGGTGTTGGATAGTAAATTATACTTATTCCCTATCCTAGAGCGCCCCCCAGCGCAATGCGTTGTAATGGTATGTGGAGTAAAAGTCGCGTTGGAATGGTAGTGCGGAGTAAAAGATGCGGTGTAACGGGTGTATACCAGCTACAGTCTTTAGGTAATTTAGTTACATGTGTATAAAGGAGAACCAGCGAACCAACATCAGATTCAGCCTTGAAACATGCCATGCCCTGCTTAGTGGCAGCAAATTACCCCCCTTACCACCCTTTTTTACAGCACAGTTGGATCAGTTGACGCCTGTTTAGAGCTTGATCCTATAGTTACAGTCCCCTTGCCTTACAGCACGTCCTTGCAATCCCTACCTCCTAAATTCTGCCAAAGCTTCTTATGCTTTAATCTCCGAAGTGTAGTAGTGTGTACGATCTGCTACTACCTTCGGCTTGGCAGGATTCATCAGATGTGCCTGAGCACCCTTTGCTTGAAAAGAGACGATCATCTGCCTCAGGCGCCACCACCTTTCGACTGTGCGGTGGCAGAAATCCGGCCTTGCGAAGAAGGCAATATAATCTACTCTTCGCTTGTTTTCTGGTTTAGCCTTCTCACAGATAATTTGTCACAGTATAAAGTTACCAAAAAACACCAAGATAGCCCTGGGTTTCGTATCGGACCTAGCCGGATTTTTCATTTTGAAGGGAACTCGATGAGCCAGCTGAAGTTCTTGTTGCCAGTTCCAGCCTTCCAAGTCCGGGAATGCCCTCCCAAGTAGATCTATCATATACAGATGCAGGTCCAAGCCTTCCCGTCCCTCTGGAATGGCCAGGAAGCGGAGGTTGTTACGCCTCTGCTGATTTTCTTGCTCCTCTAACTTCCATTGGATGTCTGTCAGTCTGGCTTCCTGCGCTTCTGTTTGTGCTAGTGCCCCTGCTATGTCATCCTCAAGGTCTCTGGTTCTTGTCTCAAGCTCAGTTAGGCACTCACTAATGTTATTTCAGACTTTAGCGACTTTGCGGAATGTGCCTTGTATTTTTCGGAGAGTCGATTGCGAGCGTCTGCTGTCTTGCCTTGTCTCCTAACAGTGAGACATGATATCTTCGAGAATGACATCCAGCGTCGAGACTGCACTGTCTTGCGGCTCGCTGGCAAGCTTCCCGGCAGCGGCGCCACCAGCTGTGAAGTTGGAGAGTAGTCCCATTCAAGATCTTCTTGTGCTCCTTTCCTCTTGCTTGTCGCCTTATCTGCATGACTAAATCTTCTGCACGGCTTGCGCAAAGTTGCAGCAGAGGCAACCTCACTAGTGTAGCTTTCACTAGAGTCTGACAGTGATAAAGACTCATCCGCTGAATAGGTACTATCCGATAAGGAGTAGAAGCAGTCTGTGGCTTCTGAGTCATTCCCTTTTCTTCCTGCTCAGATTTCCTTGGTATATTGTGCATGCAGCCCAGCCAAAGGCATGCTGCCTAAGATGTGCATTTTCTTGTACCTTTTTTAAAGGATTCCCTATTTCCAATGGCACCCCCTTCCCATTCCCTTGCTGCAGGAGGTCTGATTTAGCTTCAGGTTGAGGGGAGTCAGAACTTAGCAAGTCGCCTTTCCCTAAATCATTGCCCCCCCAGCTACTTCTGTTCCCTTCAAGCCTGCCATAATCTCCCCTCTGTTCCCACTGGCCTCCAGATGCTGATGTGTACCTGTAATCACAGCTTCCACTTTCCCGCAGTACGAGGGATACTTGCCCTGTTTCACGGAACCATCTATGATCTCTGCATTCCCACTAGAGTTGTCTGCATCTAGGATTCCGTCTGGCTTGTTCAGCCCTGCACGCTTCTTTGACACCCTCAGAAGGTCTGCTACTGTGTGGCCGGGCAGGCGCTGCTATAGCGTAGCTCTGCCTCTCCCCATTCCCCTTCATAATTCCTGGTGAGTGAGCTCCGCAAGCATCGATAGCCTCCAAGGCAGTGATCAATTTACAGCAGGCAGAAGACAGTTCCTGTTGTCCTGCAATAATCATATGCTCCGTTTGACAGATGTGTGTCCAAACTGCCAGCATTCTCTGAAGAGCCAAAAGTATTGTTTTTAAGGGCAGCAGCATTCTCCCAATCCTCTCAGCCGCTTCTTATGTGTTGCCAGGGTTCACTGTGTCATGGTGCTGTGAGCTGCGAACGATCGCCTCCGCCGACCGCCATCTTGCTTCCTGCCACAAATCGCCAAAGCGTCCGCAATTTTGAAAATGCATGGTGCATTGAATCTAGATCACTTTCACCAGCCCTTCAAGTCTATAAGATCAAAGCTCAATCAGCTTCCCTGTTTGATGCTAAAATGTGGGGGTGAGGCGGATGTCAGAGCGCTGGCTGCAAATGAGAATAATTAAATCATTATTAAACCTCTACCAGACATCACCCACTTTACCATTGTTCTTCGACATCCCCCTGAAGACTATTGAAAAATTAGTCACCCTAAGGCCTCTTCTTTCTTGGCTGAGGTTATGGTCCAATTCAGAGTTAAAATCTGAGAAAAATGAAATGGTTGAAGTACTTCATCTTCAAACTTAAGGAGGTTCCAGCATGAGAAAACATGGATTACTAAAGTGTGGATGTTTGTGTTTAAAGTCACATGTCCCTTATACAAGTTTCCTACTGGTTGTTGCATCTGTGCTCTGATTGATACCTAGGTCTAGGGTTTCTATTGGACTTAGTGATAGAGATCTAATTGGCTGATAGGTTTAGGGTTCTGATTGGTTCCTATAACTTAGGTTTCTATTGAACTTAGGGCTTAGGGTTTTGCTTTTGATTTTTTGCGGGGCTAGGGCTGTGATTGAGTGAAAAGGCCAGGTCTACCATTGGTCGCAGGGCTAGGGTTCTGATTGGTTGGCCCTAGGGTTCCCATTGAGCAGAGGTCACCTGACCTAGGGCTATTTAACTTTAGGTCTCAGGGCGTCTCAGCCCGGCGTCAAAGCTGTTTGGGCATTTTCTGGACAAATCAAGCCTAGGGCCAGAAATGCTGAAATTTTTACCATTCACAAGCCAGAACCTTAACTCATCAAGATCCTCAAACATATTAACATACTCACATCAAATACACTTTACGCATTTACTACAAACATAGCCTAACCACATTTCACTTTCTCAAAAACCACTGCAAAACCCAACAAATGACACCAATCACCTAATCACCCTTCTACCCTAACCGCCACACAATAGCATCTTCACTCTCACACAAAATACCACTCTATCTTAAACCACTAACAAATCCACACATCACCAACACAGCACAAAGCCATATTATACATACATGTAATCCATCCATACACACACTCGCTGTTCATACAAAACACCAGCTCTACCCTCTACTTGCTCCTAACAGACCCCTTTCTGTCACCACCAAACCTATACTCAGCCCACCTTTAGATCATCCATGAACACTCCCCTCCCTTTTGTAGAAAAGCACACAACCAAACATTCTGTATATTCCACTCCACCAGACATATTACCTCTTCCAGCTATCAAATCTCACACAAACACTCAGAACTCTTGTCCATCCCCTCTCACACATCACATACACTCTTTTCCAAAACACATCCTTACCCCCTTTACCTTTAACTTCCATGCATCAACAGTACCACTTTACATACAAATTCTGCTCAGAACACCACTACATCAATATCTCATCTCACAACTTCCAAAAAACTAAACAGAACACACATACCAACACATCAAAATCTCTCATATACACTAGTTCATAACATATTCTGTCACACATTAGAAACATACACCCACTCCCACGACTACACATATAAAACACATCCTCAACAATCTTTACTACAAAATCTTCTCTCTTCACCAACACCTACTACAAATACTCCAATATAACAACTGTCATTCAACTGCCTCTCATCCATTGGAACATTTAGAACCTTAAAACATGACCCAAAGGCTCCACCAACTCCGCTAAACCATACACCTTCTGCCCTAAACAGACGCAAACAAAATAAACATGCCAATCTTTTACAACTGCCATATCGATGTCTATTACACAACAAGGCTACTCTATGAAAAGAACACAGTTCACCCTCTCACTCTCAACCACCTTCTTCACCAACTACACATGCAGACCCTACACAATGCTTTCTAAGACTGCTGTATGAGGAATATGAAAAATAAAAACAACACTATTGCTATTCTTACAATTTAATACCAGCACTAATGACACACCTGCTACAAGTTAAAAGAAACTGCTCACTCTCCAAAAAAACAAAGTCACACCACCAATAAAATACAATCTCTTAACTGCCTACTAAAAATACTCAATCACTCTCTACAAATAAGCACACCATCTATGGTCTACTCATTGACTCAGAACCTGACTTACCCTTCATAAATGAATCGTGGTTGGGAGATGGCATGGCTACACTGTTGCATTAAGCTGTTCCTCTAGGATATCAAACTATAACACAAAAACATATAGACAAAAGAAGAGGTGGACTAGCTGTTGTATTTAATCAAACAATAAATCTCACCAAAGCTGTCAACATTTCTATACAATGTTGTGAGGTCTTCATCATCAGATGCAACCCTACACCAACCTCTGCCTCCTTTAAAGACCACCACCTAGCAATGAAACATTCCCAGACACATTTCTAGACACAGTTTCAAACCTTATAACACTACGCTCCAACCTAGGCATTCTTGGTCACCTAAACATTTGGTTTAGAAACCCAATATGTCCCATCCAAAAACTATCATCGCTGCCCTGGTCACACTGATCCTACGTCAGATCGCACACAAACCCACACATATCTCTGGACACATCCCAGATGTAATTTTTGGAAATCCAGATCTACTTACCTTTTCAGGGATTACTCCAGTCACATAGTCAGACCACCATTTGGTAGCTTTTCAACATAAAACACCCCAAATTAACACTCGTAAGACAACCTTACATGCATCCATACATCAAGCCAGGAACAAACTTAATTTTGATCACATAGAAACACAACTAACATCCAACACAGATCTAGACACAAGAAATAAAACTTTGTTAGTGGCTGCAGAAAGTTTTTGATATTCTGATACCACAGAGAACAACAAATCAGGCCAAACAAAAACAAGTACCTTGAAGAAATACCGAGCTAAAAAAGATAAAACACCAAATAAGGAATCTGTATTGCATGTGGCTCAAAACAAACAACATCAAGACAAATTTCACCTATGCAACCTTAACAGAATGTCCAAGTCAACAATCAAAAAAGCTAATAAAAGGTTCTATTCAGTCAGAATTCAACTTGCTAAATGTGCAAATAATTTTATAAAATTCCCACCAAATTCCATAAACTTAAATGGACACAAGGAACTCATCCCATTAATTAGGAATTTACTAACAAACTGGCAAATCATTACACAAATAAAGCAGACACTTTGGACTCCTATATAAAACAAAGGAAAAATATCAGCACCAACCCATTTCTAAAAATCCCTTCAAAGAGTAGACTAACCAGGCCTCTGCATTCCTTCAAACAAATATCACAAAGTGAATTTATGGATCTGGTCAAAGCAAGCAGGCCAGTCGGCTGCTCTTCTGACCCTTGACCACCACAAATCTTCAAGACATTCTTTTAACTAACTCTGCTGCCATGTCAGTTCAAAGAATCATAGATATTTTTTTAATACAGGAATCTTTCCAGACAACCTAAAAAAACATATATGCCCATTAGTAAAGAAAAATAACCTGGACCTGCATGACCCCAACAACTACAGACCAATTACAAATGGACATTTCCTGGGTAAACTGATACAAAGACCAAATTCACCCAAATGTCACAGTAGAGTGAAGTTAACTCCATATTTTCATACTATCAAACAGGATTCCACCCAGGAAGAGGCACAGAATATGCAGTCATCAGAATCTGGGATAACCTTAAAAATACAATAGGCCGGGATGGGATTGCTGCACTACTTCACTTGGACCTCTCAGCTGCTTTTGACACAGTTGACTATGACACTCTAATACAAAGGTTCTATGAAGAAGGCTTAAAGGGGACTGCTCTCAATCGGATCATGTCCTATCTTCAAAACAGAATAAATGTCATCCGTACTCCCCCTTCCTCATCCAAACCATACTTGTCAAAAAGCAGGAGTCCCTCAAGGCTCTGTAATCTCACCAATGCTGTTCAATAACTATATGAAGTCATCACTGGCAATGATCAATACATTTCAGCTCATGTACGATAACTATGGAACTGCAAAGCAACAAAGACATTGAAAACTCAAACTCTTCGGTTTCCTCAGAGCAGTTGATCAGTGGATGACATGTAGCCATCTCAAATTGAATGCTTCCAAAACTGAAATACTCACATGTGGCGCTTGGAAAAACTATGGCCCGCTCTGTGCCTGGCTTGATGATCTGGGACCACCTCCTAAAGTATCTAAGGAAGTAAGGAACTTTGGAATTGCCCAAATGGACAAATTAGCAAGATCAAGCTTCATTACCTTGAAAACTCTGCAACACATCTTCCCACACCAAAGATTTCATTTCAAGGTCCAGGCTCTAGCTCTCTTGTACTGTCTACACTTGATTACACCAATGGCCTCTACCATGGATCATCTTTATCAACTATTAAAATACTACAACGGGTTCAGAAATCTGCTGCCAGACTACTCCTACATGTAAAGTCACAAGCCCACTTTTCTCAATATCTTGAGGGCCCTACATGGGTTGCCGGTTCCCAGAAGATCAACCTTCAATATACTTTGTATCACCTACAAAGAAATAAATGGAACAGGATTGCTTTTCATCAGGAATAATATCACCAAATACATTCAACAAAGGAGCCTTCACTCAAGACTGGCCTTTTGCCTCAAAATCCCACCATACAAGAAACAAATCATCTTTCTCTGTTCAAGCAGCCAAACTATAAAATTCATTACCCCCAAACCTAAGATACCCGGATAATTATCTTATCTTCAGAAGACTACTCAAGAGTTGGCTCTTTCCTACATGACCACCATACTCAATCACTAATATACATCATATACCAAGGTTTGTAAACATATATCAATTCATTATATATATATAAGTATCTAGATATGTGTCTTTCTTTATACAAATTTGTATAATACCTATGTTTTTTAAAATATATAGATATTCTTTAAGTCTGGTGAACCAATGTATATTTTACATATGGTTAAATATACGTGTTACCTACAGAGGGTTGCCATTAGTTGGTTATAGTTTGAACCATGTTTCTATAGGAAAAGCTTTTTTTGGAATGCCTATATCTTTGGCGCTGTTTGACGAAAAATGCTTAAAAAAAAAGTGCCCCTGTCAATCTTGTTGTGCATGGTAAATTACGGGGTGATCTGTCAACTGTGGGCAGAAAAAAGGGTGGGGTCAAAAAAAGTACATTTCCCATGTTAATTCCCATAGCACCTTTAGTCGAAGCTGTAGCCCCAAGCTCTTGACGGAATTATACCAAATTTGGCAGAAAGAAAGTTTTGGTTATGCAGACCATACTTTCAGTTATTTGGTGTGAATCCATTCATTAGTTATTGAGACATTGAAGAAAATAGAGTTAGAAATATCTGTGGCCATGGGTACTGTGCTAATAACAAGCTTGTGCAGGGAAATGAAGAGCTCCGATTGGCTGCCAACACGTCAACCAGGAAGTGTTAGGTTCCATCGTGGGACACTGCTGCATCCGAGTCCCACAGAATAAAAGGGAGCAGGGTAGAAACACCCTACCCCCCCCCCCCTGCCATGGCAAAAACTAAATTTTTGAGGAAAAATAATTGCTAAGAATTTCTTTAAATTTGCAGCAAAAGCATTAAACTGCCCAAGTCATACTGGAGTGCTTGGACCACCGGTGTGGCAGTGCTTGGCACGCCACTGTTGCGCATTTACACAGTGTGGCAAGATTGGCTCATATTTTAATAGGGATACATTAGTTGTAATATTGACAGTGAAAAATTATGAAACTCAGTAGACCAATAAAGGTATTCTAAGTGTGGGTAAACTGACTGAAGAAATGGGTTAGACTTCCACCAACAATTATGAAGTGTCAGCCTATGGAACATATGAAGAATGAAATTCAGCACTTCCTTAACCCTCTGAAAAATAACACCAGGAAACAATATTGTTTAAGGAAATGAGTAACAGTTTTAGCCTGCTGAGCTTTTCCTATTGCTCATGAAGCCAATCAATAACATTAGCTTACACCATAGTACACACTCCTAAAAGAAACATGTAAATTACAGAGACGAAATTGCTAAAAATGAATAGACAAAAGCAATGTATAAAAGACTGAGGTAAATTAAGTCAATTTGACAATCATCACACAAGATGGAGGTGTTAGGTGTAGCAGGATTTTTTCCATAACACATATATGGTACATACAAACAGTCAAGCTTAATTTTATCCCAACATGAAAGCCCTAACTCTTTAGAGGTTGTGCTTGTGACAGGCTTAGGACATGACCAAACAATCTAATAATAATTTGAAAAGTAATGTTAATGATGTATGTGAGATAACCATATTAATTTCAGTCACTATTTTCAGAGCTGTAAGTTAACATTAGTTCTGCTAACAAAACAGACAACTGAAAATATCCTGCTTTCTGAAAACTGCAGCACTACATAGAATTATTACCGCTACACGGACATCCTACCTTATACAAATCAGACTTGCAAGGGAATGGAAATTGCTACATTTGCATGCCTTCTATGTGCTTCTGCAAATGATTCATTGGTAGTTTCCTGAAGCAATGATGTGCAGGAGTTCCCCCTTTCCTCTCCATAGAGGATGATTGAAAAGAAAACTGAAAGATGTGAGTATTTGACAGGACCAGACACAAAGACTGATTGCTACGTGGATATGCCGAAGTGCTGATTTTTGACCACAAACCCAATGGCTTCATATGGAATGCAGGGACATTTACATGGATTGGTATAGAAATAATTAGTGCCTTTCAATACCCAATCAGCTGAAGTAACATCATAATGCTGAGAACACTTAGGTAGATATTGGGTAGAGGCTAGACAAATAGCGAAGTTAGGGGTATGTGATGAAATATACTTGGAATTTTTTTAATGTTCACTTTGTTTCATATTATGACTGCTATAGATTACCATAATAATTAGCATGATTTTGATACACAATCTTTATGGATGACTAATACGTAATAATAATTTTGTAAAATGACAACAACTGTGTGTGTCTACGATTTCTAGGGGCTGTATCTACATGCAATACGACACCTGCAGATGAGAGGTACTCTGAGATATTGCCTGAATACTAGCACCTTATCTGAATGTGCATACATTGTTATAGAGAGGATTGAGAGCCACCTGCCAGATCTCCTTTTCTCTAAAGAAAGTACACTACAATTATTTCTCTTGGGGCCTAGAATATCTAAATGGGTGTGCTCCCTGCCCAGATGAGTGGTCACGACTGAGCTGTCTAACTCTGTGTCTCTCTTCTTCTTTTCTTTGTCCTTAATTCTCTATAGGTCTCTCTATTAAAGTGATTGTCACTTGTCAGAAAATGAGTGGGGGGATTGTGACTCTCAGTGGATCCAACTCCTTTATTCAAACTTAACAGTACATGGAAATTCTTGACAGAAATGTCTGAATCCTGATATGTATATGTTCATGTTAGTAGTATTGAATCTGTTAAGGTTTACCCAATGTATACTGATGCAACATAATTCAAGTAAAGTTTTGGAGGTTCTAAAGAAGATCTCGGTAGTAGTTGCAACCATAGAGCTTACCAGGGGTTTGACTTAATTAATTGTCAGCTTTGTTGGCGGAATGGAGGTGTAAGTAGGTTTTATCCTCAGCTCCTCCCCTTCCACAAGGGACAACAACTGATGGCCCCCGCCCTCAGAAACCCACCCATCCCTATGGACCCAGCAGGATTTTTAATTTTGAAGGGAACTCGATGAGCCAGCTGAAGTTCTTGTTGCCAGTTGCAGCCTTCCAAGTGCGGGAATGCCCTCCCAAGTAGATCTATCATATACAGATGCATATCCAAGCCTTCCCGTTCCTCTGGAATGGCCAGGAAGCGGAGGTTGTTACGCCTCTGCTGATTTTCTTGCTCCTCTAACTTCCATTGGATGTCTGTCAGTCTGGCTTCCTGCAGTTCTGTTTGTGCTTGTGCCCCTGCAATGTCATTCTCAAGATCTCTGGTTTTTGTCTCAAGCTCAGTTAGGCACTCACTAATGGTATTACCGACTTTATTGACTTTGCGGACTGTGCCTTGCATTTTTCGGAGAGCAGATTGCGAGCGTCTGCTGTCTTGCCTTGTCTCCTAACAGTGAGACATGATAGCTTCGAGAATGACATCCAGCATCGAGACTGCACTGTCTTGCGGCTCGCTGGCAAGCTTCCCGGCAGCGGCGCCATCAACTGTGAAGTTGGAGAGTAGTCCCATTAAAGATCTTCTTGCGCTCCATTCCTCTTGCTTGTCGCCTTATCTGCATGACTAGATCTTCTGCAGAGCTTGCGCAAAGTTTCAGCAGAGGCACCCTCACTAGTGTAGCTTTCACTAGAATCTGTCAGTGATAAAGACTCCTCCGCTGAACAGGTACTATCCGATAAGGAGTAGAAGCAGTCTGTGGCTTCTGAGTAATTCCCTTTTCTTCCTGCCCAGCTTTCCTTGCTATATTGTGCATGCAGTCCAGCCCCAGCTAGGGAGCCAGAGGCATGCTGCCGAAGATGTGCATTTTGTTGTACTTTTTTTAAAGGATTCCCTATTTCCACTGGCCCCCCCCCTTCTCATTCCTTTGCTGCAGGAGGTCTGATTTAGCTTCAGGTTGAGGGGTGTCAGAACTTAGCAAGTCTCCTTTCTCTAAATCATTGCCCCCCCAGCTACTTCTGTTCCCTTCAATCCTGCCATAATCTCCCCTCCGTTACCACTGGCCTCCAGATGCTGATGTGTACCTGTAATCACAGCTTCCACTTTCCCTCAGGTCCAGGGATACTTGCCCTGTTTCACGGAACCATCGATGATCTCTGCATTCCCACTAGAGTTGTCTGCATCTAGGATTCCGTCTGGCTTGTTCAGCCCTGCACGCTTCTTTGACACCCTCAGAAGGTCCACTACTGTGTGGCCGGGCAGGCTCTGCTATAGCATAGCTCTGCCTCTCCCCATTCCCCTCTGATGCATTCTCATTCCAGTTCAGCCCCTGTGCTCGCCGTCCAGGGTACCGCGAAGTTCCAGCACTTGCCTCTGCATCACCGCATATAGTGATGGCGCCTTCAGTCCCAGGTCTGCCGCTGATCGATGGAGTTGAAGATCCTTTTCCTTGATCCCTGGGAGGAGCGGATTTGGGCTTCATAATTCCTGGTGAGTGAGCTCCGCAAGCGTCGATAGCCTCCAAGGCAGTGCTTAATTTACAGCAGGCAGAAGACAGTTCCTGTTGTCATGCAATAATCATATGCTCAGTTTGACAGCTGTGTGTCCAATCTACCAGCATTCTCTGAAGAGCCGAAAGTATTGTTTTTAAGAGCAGCAGCGTTCTCTCTTTCCTCTCAGCCGCTTCTTATGTGGTGCCAGAGTTCACTGTGTCATTGTGCTGTGAGCTGTGAAAGATTGCCTCAGCCGACCGCCATCTTGCTTCCCACCACAAATCGCCAGAGCATCCGCAATTTTGAAACTGCATAGTGCATTGAATCTAGATCACTTTCACCAGCCCCTCAAATCTATAAGATCAAACCTCAATCAGCTTCCCTGTTTGATGCTAAAATGTGGGTGTGAGGCGGATGTCGGAGCGCTGGCTGTAAATGAGAATAATTTTGTTAAATCATTATTAAACCTTTACTAGACATTACCCACTTTACCATTGTTCCTTGACACCCCCCTGAAGACTATTGAAAACTTAGCCACCCTAAGGCCTCTTCTCTCTTGGTTAAGGTTATGGTCCAATTCAGAGTTAGAATCTGAGAGAAATGAAATGGTTGAAGTACTTCATCTTCAAACTTAAGGAGGTTCCAGCATGAGAAAACATGGATTACTAAAGTGTTGCTGTTTGTGTTTAAGGTCACATGTCCCTTATACAAGTTTGCTACTGGTTGTTGCATCTGTGCTCTGATTGATTCCTGGGTCTAGGGTTTCTATTAGACTTAGAGATAGAGATCTAATTGGCTGATAGGTTTAGGGTTCTGATTGGTTCCTAGAACTTAGGTTTCTATTGAACTTAGGGCTTAGGGTTTTGCTTTTGATTTTTTGCGGGGCTAGGGCTGTGATTGAGTGAAAGGGCCAGGTCTACCATTGGTCGCAGGGCTAGGGTTCTGATTGGTTGGGCCTAGGGTTCCCATTCAGCAGAGGTCACCTGACCTAGGGCTATTTAACTTTAGGTCTCAGGGCGTCTCAGCCCGGCGTCAAAGCTGTTTGGGCCTGTCCTGGACAAGTCAAGCCTAGGGCCAGAAATGCTGCCATTTTTACCATTCACCAGCCAGAACCTTAACTCATCAAGATCCTCAAACATAATAACATACTCACATCAAATACACTTTACGCATTTACTACATACATAGCCTAACCACATTTCACTTTCTCAAAAACCACTGCAAAACCCCACAAATGACACCAATCACCTAATCACCCTTCTACCCTAACCAACACACAATGGCATCTTCACTCTCACACAAAATACCACTCTATCTTAAACCACTAACAAATCCACACATCACCAACACAGCACAAAGCCATATTATACATAAATTTAATCCATTCATACACACACTCGCTGTTCATAGAAAACACCAGCTCTACCCTCTACTTGCTCCTAACAGACCCCTTTCTGTCACCACCAAACCTATACTCAGCCCACCTTTAGATCATCCATGAACACTCCCCTCCTTTTTGTAGAAAAGCACACAACCAAACATTCCTTTTATTCCACTCCACCAGACATATTACTTCTTCCAGCTATCAAATCCAACACAAACACTCAGAACTCTTGTCCTTCCCCTCTCACACACCACATACACTCTTTTCCAAAACACATCCTTACCCCCTTTACCTTTAACTTCCATGCATCAACAGTACTACTTTACATACAAATTCTGCTCAGAACACCACTACATCAATATCTCATCTCACTATTTTCAAAAAACTAAACAGAACACACATACCAACACATCAAAATCTCTCATACACACTAGTTCATAACATATTCTGTCACACATTAGAAACATACACCCACTCCCACCCCATGACTACACATATAATACACATCCTCAACAATCTTTACTCCAAAATCTTCTCTCTTCACCAACACCTACTACAAATACTCCAATATAACAACTCTCCTTCAACTGCCTCTCATCCATTAGAACATTTAGAACCTTAAAACATGACCCAAAGGCTCCACCACCTCTGCTAAACCATACACCTTCTGCCCTAAACAGACGCAAACAAAATAAACATGCCCATCTTTTACAACTGCCATATCTATGTCTATTACACAACAAGGCTACTCTATAAAAACAACACAGTTCACCCTCTCACTCTCAACCACCTTCTTCACCAACTACACATGCAGACCCTACACAATGCTTTCTAAGCCTGCTGTATGAGGAAAATGAAACATAAAAACAACACTATTGCTATTCTTACAATTTAATAAAAACACTAATAACCCACCTGCTACAAGGTAAAAGAAACTGCTCACCCTCCAAAAAAACAAAGTCACACCACCACCAAAATACAATCTCTTAACTGCCTACTAAAAATACTCAATCACTCTCTACAAATAAGCTTACCATCTATGGTCTACTCACTGACTTAGAACCTGACTTACCCTTCATAAATGAATCGTGGTTGGGAGATGGCATGGCTACACTGTTGCATGAAGCTGTTCCTCTAGGCTATCAAACTATAACACAAAAACATATAGACAAAAGAAGAGGTGGACTAGCTGTTGTACTCAATCAAACAATAAATCTCACCAAAGCTGACAACATTTCTATACAATGTTGTGGGGACTTCATCATCAGATGCAACCCTACACCAACCTCTGCCTCTTTTACAGACCACCACTTATTAATGCAACATTCCCAGACACATTTCTAGACACAGTTTCAAACCTTATAACACTACACTCCAACCTAGGCATACAATGTTGTGAGGTCTTCATCATCAGATGCAACCCTACACCAACCTCTGCCTCCTTTAAAGACCACCACCTAGCAATGAAACATTCCCAGACACATTTCTAGACACAGTTTCAAACCTTATAACACTACGCTCCAACCTAGGCATTCTTGGTCACCTAAACATTTGGTTTAGAAACCCAATATGTCCCATCCAAAAACTATCATCGCTGCCCTGGTCACACTGATCCTACATCAGATCGCACACAAACCCACACATATATCTGGACACATCCCAGATGTCATTTTTGGAAATCCAGATCTAGTTACCTTTCCAGATATTACTCCAGTCACATAGTCAGACCACCATTTGGAAGCTTTTCAGCATAAAACACTACAAATTAACACACATAAGACCACCTTACATGCATTCACATTTCAACCCAGGAACAAACTCAATTTTGATCACTTGGAAACACAACTAACATCCAACACAGATCTAGACACAATAAATAAAACTTTGTTAGTGGCTACAGAAAGATTTTGATATTCTAATACCACAGAAAACAACAAATCAAGCCAAAAGAAAACAAGCACCTTGAAGAAATACAGAGCTAAAAAAGATAAAACACCAAATTAGAAATCTGAATTGCACGTGGCTCAAAACAAACAACATCAAGACAAATGTCACCAATGCAAACTTTTTTTTAATTCAAGTCGTTTTTATTGAGGAAAAAGAAAATAAATACAATACAATAAGGCTTCAGATACAGAGATTGAATCAAATGAGTTGGTCGACAACCATACAAAAACTGAAATAAATTCAAAAATACAAATGTCTTGTGATGCCTGGAAGCCGGGCTGCATGGATATAAATCAACAAATCAAATAAATAAATAGAGAAATGCACAGTTACATGTAAATCTAAGCTGTCTATACTTAGATCAGGTACAGGAGTCCGTAGTTTACAAGAGCGCTGTGAAGATATACAGCATTAAACGATACATCACGGGGATCAAAATGAAATGAAGACGCGTCCAGTGCTTTCCAGAGTCTCTTGTTGGAGGATCGCCAGGTGGAAGAGTGCAGCGCCGGATTATCAGCTCCTCTCAGAAAGGAAAGCCAATCTTGCCAAATTTTAAAGCTAACCTCTGACGTAGTTTTCCATTTACATAAAACCACCTTACACGCCAGTGTGAGCATCAAATCTAAGAGCTGGCGGTCCTGTGCATTCGGCAAGTTTGGTTCAAGAGCTCCCAGTATGACATATACAAATTCCCTCACCGGATGCAGTTTGAAAACATGTTGAATGCAGTCAAAGATTTTCCCCCAATAGGTTCGTAGGGAGGGGCAGTGGAAGAGCATATGGGCTAGATCGTCAAACCCAGTTTGGCAATTCCAGCACGTGGGGGTGTCTCTCAATTGGCACTTAAAGAGTCTATCCGGGGACCAGAATGTTCTGTTCAGTAACATGTATTTTGTCTGGGAGAGGATTGGTGATATTTTTTGGAGAAAGCATTCCTGTGGATTGTATCCCAGTCAATCGCAATACCTGTGGAATTGGGTTCGGATTCCCATTTGAGTTCAACTTGCCTGTGTGATTTCCTGGGCAAAGGAAGAAGTTGCTTGTACACTTTAGACACAAAGTGACCAGCCTCTAGGAGACGTGGCAATTGGGATATGAGGCAGGGTGTGAGAGGATTAAGGCTACGTGTTGATATAATGGCTTTCAATTTCAGGAACTCGTAGAAGGCCATGGGAGTTAAATCATGTGTTGCCTGTAGTGAAGAGAAAGGGAGGGTTGTGACCCGTCATAAAGGCCTGTCACCATATTAATGCCCTTCTTGGACCAAGATTCCCAATAGATGGTTTTGCCCTCAGATTTAAAGTAAGGGTTCCTCCAAAAGGCCATGAACGTGGACTTTCTAATTTTTAGGGTAGATTTGTGGGTCTGGACTAATCTTAATAGAGCACGCCTGGTGTTCAACATAATGTATTTGGAGTGAGGCAAGTGAGAAAGGTCCATGGTAAGTAGGGTCGGTAATGGTGAATGTTCGATGATAGATTTTTCAATATTTATCCACATTGGGACATAAGATGGGGTGTCAATCAGTCCACTGTGCCCCCTGCTTGCAGAGAAATGCTGTTTGGTAGTTCCTAAAAGAAGGAAGACCCAGGCCGGCCTTTTCTTTTGCTAGTTGTAGCTTTTTCAGTGATATCCTGGCTTTCTTACCCTGCCACAGAAAACCACCAAACAGTTTGTCTACTTTGGTGATGAAGTCATCAGTGAATGTCATAGGTAGCATGCTGGCCAAGTAATTCACCAACAGGGTGGTCATCATTTTAAGGGTTTCTGCCCTGCCCCACCAGGAAAGAAACTTGGGTGACCATCCGTTTAGTAGAGTGGAGATCTTTTTTAGGGTTGACGTTTCATTGATTTTTAGTGTGGAGAGTAGATCTTTGTCAAAATCTAATCCTAGGTATTTAAAGCAGTGTGGCTGCCAAGTGAGACCTGAGCTTCCAAGGATATCCCTATTGCCTATGTTTTTAAGTAATTTGACCTCCATTTTATCCTTGTTCAATTTGCAACCTGAGACCCGGGAGAATTCTTCGATAGTTGTCATAAGCGCAGGGATGGCTTCACCTGCTTTCTCTGACATAACGAGCACATCATCCGCATAAGCGGTAAGTTTTATATTACAGTCCTGAAATGGAATACCCGCAATAGCATCGTTATTTCTTATGTGGTAAAGGAATGGTTCGATCGCCAGCAGAAACAAGGAGGGGGAAAGGGGGCACCCTTGTCTCGTCCCCTGTTGTAAACGCAATGAGGAGGAGAAAGGGCAACCCGCCCTGACCTTCGCTGTGGGGCAGAAATAAAGGGACATTACTAGTTACGTGAACGTTGCCCCCAGATTGAATTTTTTTAGGATTGATTCCAGGAAAGTCCAGTCGACTTTATCAAAAGCCTTTTCGGCGTCCAGGGTTATTGCCGCTGTGGGTGTGTCTAGGAGTTTCGCTTTTTCCAGAACATGCGCCAATACCCTGGTGTTGTCGCTGGACAGTCTATTTTTTAAGAAGCCTGCTTGTGAGGGATGAATTAGTTTGGGGAGGACTCGCTGTAGGCGAGCAGAGAGGATCATGGCCAAAATTTTACAATCAAGATTAATGAGGGAAATGGGCCTATAGTTTTTTGGAAGGAAGGATCTTTACCGTCTTTTGGAAGCACCGCGATTATGGCTTCAGACTGTGTGCCTTTGACTTCCCCTGTGTCATTTATTTCCTGAAAGAGGTGGAGAAGAGGTTTGACCAGCAGAGAGGGAAAAGCTTTATAAAATTTAGCCGTAAACCCATCGGGGCCTGGGGCCTTTCCGCACTTCAGTGATTTAATTGCTACCTCTATTTCCGTGGCCTTGAACGGTGCGTTGAGGTTTAGCTGCTCTTCTGATGAGAGCGTTGGAAGGTCACATTCGTTTAAATAGTCCTTAATTTTGTTCTCTTCTACCGATTCATTCTTGGCATATAAAGCTTCGTACAAGTCTTTAAATACCTCCGCTATTGTATCTGGTTCCGAATGGGCGACCCCCAAAGCATCTTCGATGACATTAATTGTGTTCTTTTGTATTTTGAATTTCAAGTATGCGGCCAGGCTCTTACCTGCTTTGTTAGACTCACAAAGTTTAAACCTCCTCCGTCTATCCAACCACACCCCAGCTCTTTCGCTCACTATCTTGTTATATTCACTTGTTGGCCAGTGCATTTAGCGTTGTACCCTCCCTGTCTGTCTGATGTTTGTTTTCTAAGGCCAAAATGTCACGCTCTAAGGTTTCCAATTTCATATTATGATCTTTATTCATTGCTGACCGAATCTTAATGCACACTCCCCTAATAGTGCTTTTTAGGGCCTCCCAACGAATGAGTTCAGAAGTATCTCCTTGTTTATTATGCTCTAAATATGACTCAATAGCAGACTGGATAGCAGTCCGATGCTGCTCCTTGTCCAGTACTTCGTCATTCAACCGCCAGGACGTTTGTCGGGAAGAGGGCTTCACATTAGTGATGGACAGGGAGATGCATGAATGATCAGACATAACTATTGGCTCTATTGACGTATCTTCTATTCTAGGGACACCATTCTGTGTTATAAGGAGGTAGTCGATACGAGAGTAAGAATCATGCGGGAAGGAGTAGAAAGGGACATGTGGAGTCTCTATCGAGGGTAGGATCCATGGGGAGATTGAAGTCTCCAGCCAATATGTGAACGGCTGAGTCTGGGATGGTTTCAAGTTGTTTGGCTAGGTCCGACCAGAATTTTAGGTCGCTGGTGTTTGGGGCATATATGTTTGTGACATAGAATTCCGTATTGTCTTTGGTTAGCCTAGCCGTAACCCACCTCCCCTTATTGTCTGCCGTGGATGAAAGCAGTTCAACCTTTTATTTTTTCGCTATTAACATTAGTACCCCGTTCTTTTTCCCCATCGCTTCAGCCCCCACAACCTCAGAGTAGTATTTATTCCGTAGTGTGTAAAACTGTTTAGCATAATTTTTTGTTTCTTGAAGGAGGACAATATCCCTCTTCTGTCTGCGCAGGTAGTCTAGTATCTTTTGTCGCTTGACAGGCTGGTTCAGGCCTTTTACATTCAGGGATAGTATTTTTAATTTGTCCATAGTGGACACACCAAGCGGTGTACTAATTGCGGAGTGCACCATCTGAAAATATCACAATCGTTACATAATCCGCATACCCCATAGCTAGATAGAAGTGCGCCAGGAGCTTCAGCAACTCATACCAGTGCCCATGCCCGTAAGGGACCTCTAATTCCCATGTCAATGTTGTCGGTGCCCTCGTGTTTTTGCCGTGACATTCTTGAGAGTCCTGCCCAGTACACTGACAGACCCACCTAGATAGCAAGTAGTAGCAGCAGCTTGTAAACTCAACATGTAGCAGCCAAACAATATCAGGACAAAAAGTAAAAGGAAACATACCACACAAACCCCATCCCCGTCCCCTCCCCTCATCCCCCCCACCCAGCCCTCCCCAAAAATAAGCAATAGGCATGGCGACTGGAGAAAAATCGCAGCGTTTTCCTCCCATGGCTCCACTAACATCATAGTAAACATTGGAACTGAATCGTCAATCGAACATTTGTCAATTATAACAAGAGATGTAGTCTAACATCATAACTTCTAACACATGAAATTTGAGGCAGAAGCCCCTCCGAGTAAAGAATATGTAACAAACTTTGTGCCTTGGGTCAGCTCAGTGCGACAGGCCTGTACTCTGCATCACATCTAGAGAGGTGTATAGCTCCGACCTGGGAGTTTGTGCATAGAATGAGGCAGTACCTGACAGGGTCAACATAACCGAAGCAATTACAACAGTTTTAAATGACGGACTATAGTATAACGCATAAAGGTCAGTGCAGTATTTCAACACACCCATTTAGATAGGGAGTTACCAGGAGCAAACGTTACGTATCATGAGACACATTAGTAGGACGTGTCAGTATAGTGAACTTAAGCTGTCATGATACATAGCATGTATAGGCATCAGCACGACTATAACATGGTGACCATTCCGTCATCTTGACTAGACAGAGGGTGATATCGAGGCACCAATAAAAATCGACCAAGTATCAATAGCATCAATAGCAACAACATTATCAGGAAAAATGTCTTGTAAACAAATAATTTTAAGTAAACGATACTCATTCGTGACCGGATGTTGAGGCAGCTGCGCCGCTTGGGCCGTTGGTGTCCATGTCTTGTTCTTCGTGACCACCTAGCAGTCTTTTGAGCTTTATAGGGTCCGTGAATATATGTGGGGATCCTTGGATGATCACTCTGTATTTCGCTGGCCCTATAAAACCATACTGATATCCCATTGATTTAAGTTGTGGACGAAGTGCTAGAAAAGCCTTTCTCACACCCACCGTTTCCTTGCTGTAGTCCTGCGAGATGTATATTTTGGCGTTTTTCCATAGTATGTGGTTGTTTTTTCGAACAAAGGCTAGGATCTGCTCTACATGTTGGTAACACAATGGTTTGCAGACGATGGGTCTGGGACCTTTCTGGTTTTTGGTAATCCTGCCCGGGACTCTATGGGCCCTATCAAACTCCAGAGGTTGGTGGAAGGTCATGTTGGTGGCTTGTGTGATCCATGACTCCAAAAATGGTACACAGGAACCCTGCGAATCTTCAGATCCCTCTGGTATACCAAAAATGCAGAGGTTTCCCCTCCGATTTCTGTCCTCCAATTCGGACAATCTCCTTGTTATTTGATCCGAGGCTATGGTCAGACACTTGAGTGCTCCACAGTTTTTGCTTTCTGTATCTTCCAGTCTGCTGATCCTAGATTCCGTTTCAGTTAACCGTGCGTTGGTGTCACGTTTGTCCTGTCTGATCGCCACTACCTCTTCCTTAGTAGATTTGGCCAAGTCCCTTACTTCTTCCAATCTGCTTAGAATCATTTCTATGGCTTCACTATTGTCTTTCTTGCCCCTGATGGGTGAACCTGGGTTCGAGTGGTCAGATTTGACCCTGTTAAGGTTTTTTGATTGTTCTTTGTCCCCCATGATTACTGTTTTCTAGCCTTTATCGTCTAAATGTAGAGCAGGTGGGTAGCAGCGACAATTGGGTCGTGAGGCAACGTGAACAGATGTATGGGCCCTCTCCCGGTTAGCGCGTAGATGTGCCACAGTGTAGATATCTGGCGAACAGTGTTTCAGAGACAAAGTCACAGGTAATGTCACAGGCAATGACCGGGCCCCAGTTTGAAAGTCACTATCTTGGCGCGCGTGCAAGAGATGGGCGCAGGTCAGAGTACTGCCGTTATGGCGAAGCGGTTACTGTCTCTCAGGAGGTGGTCACAGTGACCCAAACAAGTGTGGAGTATCCGAATAGATTAGATTTGTGGCCATTATTACCATCTCATCGATCACTACATATTATGGGCATGTAAAACGGGAAGTGCAGGCTCGTTGATTGAGTAGACCAGCCCTCAGGTCGTCTGTATAGGTCAGCTCTGAAGGTACATTATTTGGCCCCGCAGCGATGGCACAGACAGCATTGTAGATAGTGGGTGAGCGTTAAGCATGGGCGGATTTCGCGGATCCATGATCCGCGAATTTTGCGGATTTGCGTATTCGTTGATCCGCAAAATCCGCAAAATCCGCAAAATCCGCGGATTTGCGGATTTGGATTGCGCTCGTGAAAGTCAAGGATGCAAAGGCCTCTATCCAGCATCACAGCTGATTTTCGACAGTAGATTTGGGAAGAAGGCACACCTGCCCAGCCTCGACGACACTCACGATTGTTTTTGGGCTGATGAATGAGTCACTGAATTTGAGCTTCAACTAGTTCCAGCAACCATGTGTGTGTTACTATGCAATCGCCTCGAAGGGCGCAGGGGTCCCTTGAGTGAGCTATGTATCATAGTGGGTAAATGGCGGGAAGACGGTGCACACCGCGAGTGTGTGAGCGGGACCAAACGGGCGGGGCTTCCATGCGAGTGCACATGTCTCTTGTCTGTATAAAAGGTCAGAGACCATTCAGGGCAGCAGATGAAGAGACAGAAGCTCCTGGTCACAGGAACAGCACGGGGATTGCGCTCGTGAAAGTCAAGGATGCAAAGGTCTCTTGTGTGCATCACAGCTGATTTTCGACGGTAGATTTGGGAAGAAGGCACACCTGCCCAGCCTCGACGACGCTCACGATTGTTTTTGGGCTGATGAATGAGTCACTGAATTTGAGCTTCAACTAGTTCCAGCGACCATGTGTGTGTTACTATGCAATCGCCCTGAAGGGTGCAGGGGTCCCTTGACTGAGCTATGTATCATAGTGGGTAAATGGCGGGAAGACGGTGAACACCGCGAGTGTGTGAGCGGGACCAAACGGGCGGGGATTCCATGCGAGTCCATGCCTCTTGTGTGTATAAAAGGTCAGAGACCGATCAGGAAGCACGAATAGATAAAATAAAGCATGTGCTCGAGCACCTGCTTTATTTTATCTATTAGTGCTTCCTGTTGAAGCTAACTTAGCTGACTTAGTAACTATTTTAGGATGGCGCTGGCAGCTTGCCGGCGCCATCCTAAAATAGTTACAACTTCAAGCTTGAAGGCTTTAACTTTTGCCCCCCGAATCCGCCGCTCGCGGATTCGCGGATTTTCGGTAAATTCGCGGGAGTTCGCGGATTGCGGATTTACCGAAAATCCGCAAAATCCGCGAGCGGAACGGATTTGACGCTCATGCTTAGTGAGCGTTTCGATAGAGGCGGTCACACATGGTGGCTACGCTGCATTTTGATCGTCCTTCCGTTTAGGGTGACTAGCGCCCTCCATTTTGTGAACATTCGTTTTCGGCTGCAGTGATCGGGACCTAATGGCGGTGCACAGCATCAGGGCATGCGTCAGTGAAAGTGTGGCATTAGTGATAACGGGCTCTGGTATGGCGTGTAAATATGGGTGTGCTAGGTACCCCAAATCTTCCTCGGGAGCCGCTGGTCACTCGTACAATCCCGATATCAAATGTAATGTTCGAGGTTAGAAGTGCTCATAAGGGCTACGCACTAGGCTGATTTTATCCCAGCTGTGATGCGGGGGCACCGTATGCCTGCTCACTTACACAATTTATGCTTTGCAATGCCCGTTTCTCGGGTATAATTTCTTGCGCCCGCCATTTTGAATATGCACCGTGCGTAGTGTATGCTTCACGCGGGCCGGACTAATGGTGGCGGATATACAGGTGGGGTGTACTCACTCGTGGGCCACGGAAGCCCAGATGCCTCCCACAGTCTCTGGTGGACCCTGTCTCATGAGGTCCATGCGTGTGGGCAGATCACTCGGCCCTCGGTAGGAGTCGGCTGAAGCCGCCATGTGTTCGCTCTCTGGTGCCGGGCGCGGGAGCGCTCCGGATCTTCACAATTTGCGGTGCTTCTCGGTCACCTCCACGCCTGTAAGACCGCTCACTGCATACCGCTCACATTCCGATCGCGGATCTATTGTCGGCGCTGAGTTTGGTCCGGCGGCAGAGGTTCCAATCTCGTATTTGGACCTTCGCCACAGGAGGAGAAAAGCTCTACGCCGCCATTTCTCTCTGCGTCCAAGCCACGCCCCCCTCACCTATGCAAACTTAATAGAATGTACAAGTCAACAATCAAAAAAGCTAATAAAAGGTTCTATTCAGATAGAATTTAAAATGCTAAATGTTCAAATAAATAATTTTATAAAATTCCCACCAAAATCCATAAACATAAATGGACACAAGGAACTCAGCCCATTACTTAGGAATTTACTAACAAACTGGCAAATCATTACACAAATAAAGCAGACACTTTGGACTCCTGTATAAAACAAAGGAAAAATATCAGCACCAACCCATTTCTAAAAATCCCATCAAAGAATAAACTAACCAGGCCTCTGCATTCCTTCAAACAAATATCACAAAGTGAATTTATGGATCTGGTCAAAGCAAGCAGGCCAGTCGGCTGCTCTTCTGACCCTTGACCACCACAAATCTTCAAGACATTCTTTTAACTACCTCTGCTGCCACATCAGTAAAAAGAATCATAAATAATTCTTGAAATACAGGAATCTTTCCAGACGACCTAAAAAAACATATATATGCCCATTATTAAAGAAAAATAACCTGGACCTGCATGACCCCAACAACTACAGACCAATTACAAATGGACCTTTCCTGGGTAAACTGATACAAAGACCAGAATTCACCCAAATGTCACAGTTGAGAGACGTTAACTCCATATTTTCATACTATCAAACAGGATTCCACCCAGGAAGAGGCACAGAATCTGCTGTCATCAGAATCTGGGATAACCTTATAAATACAATAGGCCGGGATGGGATTGCTGCACTACTTCACTTGGACCTCTCTGCTGCTTTTCACACAGTTGACTATGACACTCTAATACAAAGACTCTATGAAGAAGGCTTAAAGGGGACTGCTCTCAATCGGATCATGTCCTATCTTCAAAACATAATAAATGTCATCCGTACTCCCCCTTCCTCATCCAAACCATACTAGCCAAAAGCAGGAGCCCCTCAAGGCTCTTTAATCTCACCAATGCTTTTCAATATCTATATGAAGTCATCACTGGCAATGATCAATACATTTCAGCTCATGTGCGATAACTATGGAACTGCAAAGCAACAAAGACAATGAAAACTCAAACTCTTCGGTTTCCTCAGAGCAGTTGATCAGTGGATGACATGTAGCCATCTCAAATTGAATGCTTCCAAAAACTGAAATACTCACATGTCGCGCTTGGAAAAATAATGGCCCGCTCTGTGCCTGGCTTGATGATCTGGGACCATCTCCTAAAGTATCTAAGGAAGTAAGGAACTTTGGAATTTCCCAAATGGACAAATTAGCAAGATCAAGCTTCATTACCTTGAAAACTCTGCAACCCATCTTCCCACACCAAAGATTTCAACACAAGGTCCAGGCTCTAGCTCTCTTGTACTGTCTACACTTGATTACACCAATGGCCTCTACCATGGATCATCTTTATCAACTATAATAATACTACAACGGATTCAGAAATCTGCTGCCAGACGACTCCTACATGTAAAGCCACAAGCCCACTTTTCTCAATATCTTGAGGGCCCTACATGGGTTGCCGGTTCCCAGAAGATCGAACTTCAATATACTTTGTATCACCTACAAAGAAATAAATGGAACAGGATTGCTTTTCATCAGGAATAATACCACCAAATACATTCAACAAAGGAGTCTTCACTCAAGACTGGCCCTTTCCCTCAAAACCCCACCATACAAGAAACAAATCATCTTTCTCTGTTCAAGCAGCCATATTATGAAATTCATTACCCCCAAACCTAAGATACCCGGATAATTATCTTATCTTCAGAAGACTACTCAAGAGTTGGCTCTTTCCTACATGACCACCATACTCAACCACTAATATACATCATATGCCAAGGTTTGTAAACATATATCATTTCATTATACATATATAAGTATCTAGATATGTGTCTTTCTTTATACAAATTTGTAAAATACCTATGGTTTTTAAAATATATGTATATTTTACTTTTGGTTAAATATATGTATTACCTGCAGAGGGTTGCCAATAGGTGGTTATAGTTTGAACCATGTTTCTATAGGAAAAGCTTTTTTTGGAATGCCTATATCTTTGGCGCTGTTTGATGAAAAATGCTAAAAAAAAATTGCCCCTGTCAATCTTGTTGTGCATGGTAAGTTACGGGGTGATTTGTCAGCTGTGGGCAGAAAAAAGGGTGAGGTCAAAAAAAGTACATTTCCCATGGTAATCCCATAGCACCTTTAGTCGAAGCTGTAGCCCGAAGCTCTTGACGGAATTATACCAAATTTGGCAGAAAGAAAGTTTTGGTTATGCAGACCATGCTTTCAGTTATTTGGTGTGAATCCATTCATTAGTTATTGAGAAATTGAAGAAAATAGAGTTAGAAATATCTGTGGCCATGGGTACTGTGCCAATAACAAGCTTGTGCAGGGAAATGAAAGAGCTCTGATTGGCTGCCAACACTTTAACCAGGAATTGTTGGTGTCCATCGTGGGACACTGCTGCATCCGAGTCCCACCGAATAAAAGGGAGCAGCGTAAAAATACCCTACCCCCCCAACCCCCCATGGCAAAAAAATATGTTTTGAGGAAAAATAATTGCTAAGAATTTTTGAAATTTGCATCAAAAACATTAAACTGCCCAAGTCATACTGGAGTGGTTGGACCACCGGTGTGGCAGTGCCTGGCCCGCCACTGTTGCGCATTTACACAGTGTAGCAAGATTGGCTCATATTTTAATAGGGATACATTACTTGTAATATTGACAGTGAAAAATTATGAAATTCAGTAGACCAATAAAGGTATTCTAAGTGTGGGTAAACTGACTGAAGAAATGGGTTAGACTTCCACCAACAATTATGAAGTGTCAGCCTATGGAACATTCGAAGAATGAAATTCAGCACTTCCTTAACCCTCTGAAAAATAACACCAGGAAACAATATTGTCCAAGGAAATGAGTAACAGTCTTAGACTGCTGAGCTTTTCTTATTGCTGATGAAGCCAATCAATAACATTACCTTACACCATAGTACACACTCCTACAAGAAACATGTAAATTACAGAGACGAAATTGCTAAAAATGAATCGACAAAAGCTATGTATAAAAGACTGAGGTAAATTAAGTCAATTTGACAATCATCACACAAGATGGGGGTGTTAGGTGTAGCAGGGTTTTTTCCATAACACATATCTGGTACATACAAACAGTCAAGCTTGATTTTATCCCAACATGAAAGCCCTAACTCTTTAGAGGTTGTGCTTGTGACAGGCTTAGGACCTGACCAAACAATCTAATAATAATTTGAAAAGTAATGTTAATGATGTATGTGAGATAACCATATTAATTTTAGTCACTATTTTCAGAGCTGTAAGTTAACATTAGTTCTGCTAACAAAACAGACAACTGAAAATACCCTGCTTTCTGAAAACTGCAGCACTACATAGAATGATTACCACTACACGGACATCCTACCTTATACAAATCAGACTTGCAAGGGAATGGACATTGCTACATTTGCATGCCTTCTATGTGCTTCTACAAAAGAGGCATTGGTAGTTTCCGGGAGCAATGATGTGCAGGAGTTCCCTCTTTCCTCTCCATAGAGGATGATTGGAAAAGAAAACCGAAAGATGCAAGGACCAGACACAAAGACTGATTGCTAAGTGTATATGCCGAAGTGCCGATATTTGACCACAAACCCAATGGCTTCATATGGAATGCAGGGACAGTTACATGGATTGGTATAGAAATAATTAGTGTGTTTCAATACCCAATCAGCTGAAGTAACATCATAATGCTGAGAATACTTAAGTAGATATTGGGTAGAGGCTAAACAAATAGCGTGGTGTGGAGTGCAAAAAAACGATGGATTTAGGCCCAGATCTCTGTACTGGGGTGAATGTATGACATAGTTCTGCATTCTGTCCATCTACTGTTGTTTTGGCATTTGTCACCCCGAGTGGGATGGGTATGCTCAGACGTGAGATCCATGCTCTACACACCACTGGAGTCAAGCTATCCTGGCTGAAGACAGCTGATAGCCAGAAACCTGTCCTAGGATGCTTGATTCCGGTCCAGGAAAGACATGGCTTGGCAGTTCGTGGTGGACTGTTCCCATTAGGCACAGGCTCAAGGCTGATTTGCATATGGCCATGTCTGAACTGGGGTGGTGTGGAGTGCAAAAAAATGATGGATTTAGGCCCAGATCTCTGTACTGGGGTAAATGTATGACATTGTTCTGCATTCTGTCCATCAACTGTTGTTTTGGCATTTATCACCCCGAGTGGGATGGGTATGCTCAGACATGAGTCCCATGCTCTCCACACCACTGGAGTCAAGCTATCCTGGCTGAAGACGGCTGATAGCCAGAAATCGGTCCTAGGATGCTTGATTCCGGTCCAGGAAAGACATGGCTTGGCAGTTCGAGCTGGTCTGTTCCCATTAGGCACAGGGTCAAGGCTGATTTGCATACGGCCATATCTGAACTGGGGTGGTGTGGAGTGCAAAACAACACAATGGATTTTGGCCCAGATCTCTGTACTGGGGTGAATGTATGATATTGTTCTGCATTCTGTCCATCAACTGTTGTTTTGGCATTTGTCACGCCGAGTGGGATGGGTATGCTCAGACGTGAGTCCCATGCTCTCCACACCACTGGAGTCAAGCTATCCTGGCTGAAGACGGCTGATAGCTAGAAACCGGTCCTAGGTTGCTTGATTCCGGTCCAGGAAAGACATGGCTTTGCAGTTCGGGATGGACTGTTCCCATTAGGCACAGGTTCAAGGCTGATTTGCATATGGCCATGTCTGAACTGGGGTGGTGTGGAGTGCAAAAAACAATGGATTTAGGCCCAGATCTCTGTACTGGGGTGAATGTATGACATAGTTCTGCATTCTGTCCATCAACTGTTGTTTTGGTCCTTATTGGGCCAAACACGTTTGTTGTATGTAGCATTGAACGTGCTTTCCACGAGCATCTTCTTTCTTTCTTTATGTGCTCATGGAGATCACGCTCTTCCTTTGTGTGTCTTTGGATTCCAGTCACGCTCTATTAAACTTGTTGTGTTTTGAATGTACTCTGTTTATGTGGTTGGTTAGGGTGTCTTGAGTCGGCATTATGAACTGGCTTTTTCACTTGTAGAGATGCAATAAACTTCTTCTGGCATTAACTTGATTCTTCGTTTATTATTCATACTGGATGAATAATTCTTTCGCACAACGTTCTCTTGCATTCGGCGAGTAACATTAGAGCTGAGCTGAATTGGAACCTGACAGCGCAGTAAACCTGCAGCAAGGACCATGTCTGAATGTGGAGTGGAGACGATGTCTACAGGTGGGAGATATCCCTTGAAGGGCTTGTCAAACGAAAGCTGCAATTTAAACTATAGTGAAGATACAGTGATAACAGGTGGATCTTTTTCAGAGATCTTTACCCTACTCTCAATCGTTGTAGCCGCTGCGCTTTCTTCCTTAAGAAGTTTCTCTTTGGTCATTTGGAAGCTGTCGACATCCCAGCCTAGGGCACTGCGCTCAACCACTCAATTTCCTGTCATGCGTGCAGCTTCGATGGTTAATTGTTCAAGCAATCAAGGGCACACAACTATAGAATGTGGTGGTTTGAAAACAAACAGATCCTTGCTCCTGGAAGATTCCACCCAAATAAGGCAGAATAAAAATTATTTATAATAGGTTGGTGAGGAAAAGTTTAAAAATAATTGACATTTCAGTTAATAATATTATTTGTGAATGATGACTGTTATTAGCACTTTGGTACGCTTCAATTATAAAGAGTAGAAAAAGACAGAAGGAAAGGCAGCTGCACAGAGGTGCCTTCTCTTCTTATTAATGATATGTCTTTAGAGTTGTGGAGTAGAGCAGGAAAACGACATCCTCATCTCCTCTGGGACAACTAACATCACGGACAGTGATTTTTCCAGACTTTTGCATTGACCTAAAGAGCGAAAAGACTTCACTGAACCAGCTCAGACAAATAAACAAATGAGAGAGCACAAATTAAGAAAATTATAGAAGTGCACCATATTTACAAGCACGTTGTATTAGTTTAGTGAACATTATATAAGAGTGTCGAATTTATAGAGTGAAATACATAAGAGTGTTTCATTTAATTAGAATGCATATATCTGTGTGAGAAGCTAATGTAGATGTTTGTAGAAATGTTAGAATGATGTTGGAATCCTATGTTATGTGGCTGTTGTTGGAGAAAATGTAATTCTGCTAAACGTAGAAATGTGTAGGCCACATGGCAGTTCACAGAGAAACGAAAGATGCTGTTACACTTTCTTGTGAGATGGATTTTAAGGTTGTTATAATTCAAAGTATTATTGATCATGGAACTGAAGTATATGTTTTATAGAAGGGTTTCCATATAATCATTGTGTGTAATATGTTAGAATACTGTTTAGACAAATAAGTTAAGGTTTGCAGAGTGCATAGGCCTGTTTCATGTAATTCTAATAGGCCTGAATAGACAAAGTCGTTTCTTTTGATCTGCATGTGCTCGTTAGAGAAAGGTCGTGTTAGGCACAAAACTGTGGAGCCTGTTCGATGGTTTACGACTCTGAAGATACGGTGGAGGCCGGAATTTGGGGCCCACAGTACAAGTGTCTGTTTGCAGGTGCGAGGAGGTTTTAATCAAGAGAGTGATGAATAGACTTTTGTTCAAGAGAGCCAGGCACAGGCCTGGAGGAGTCTTCAGGAATTTCCTGGGGGTACCGTCCTGCCGGAGAGGAGCCTGGGAAGCAAGGTCAACTCTAACGAAGGGTCCAGAGGAGTATCAGCATGGAACATACCAGAACCAACACCACGTGAGGGGCGTCTCTAAGGGGCGTTTCTATTGTAAATGTGATTTTGTATTAGGGACAGCACCCCTGGGTGGAGTTAAGGCAGATGGTCTGAGGAACCTAAGAGAGTGGATGGGTAGGCAGATAGGTTAACTGCGAAACCTCGATTCAGAACGAAGACTAAGGGAAGTGTGTGATCTTCTTTGGAAGTCACCACGGCTGACACCTTTTTATGTGAAGAACTTGTTAAGTAGGGATGTCACTTAGTCTAGTATAGGGACAGTCTAATCTAAATTTTCCTTTCTGTAAGTGACTCATAAGCTACAGCTTGTGTCTATTCTTGCAACTTTGGTGATTCTTGAATTGGTTTTGGTAATATTCTTCTGCCGACTAAGAGCATTTAGAAAATGTATGTTTGTATTGATACCCGTATATCTTTTGAACCTTATATTGAGATGTTTGTATCTCCAGTTAAGTTTGGCTTTGTAATAAACTTTTAAACTTTTTAAGCTTAAGTGGTTCTCTAGAGTGGTGTAAGTCATTAACTGATTGACCTAGTAGTGGATTGCCTTTTACTCAATGACAGGTACCAACGGTTCAGTCGACCTGAGTTGGGATCTAGATCTATAACTATAGACCAGAAATCCCGCGTTAACAGTTGGTAGCAGAGTGAGGATGGTTACCTTCTTGAGGAAGGTGATCTAGACTAGGTTAAGTTTACCCCAAGGTCCCTAGAGATCGAGAGGTGGCCTGCCGAAGAAGGTGCTGACGGCGCGAGAGAAAAGCAGCAGAATCGGACGAGAGTGAGTATAACAAGGGTCATGCGTGGACAGATTGCGGTGTTTTTGTTGTATCTGTATTGTAATGTCATGCGGAGTTGAATGCCTGTAGTGTGAATGAGAGACGGTTGTGAGCGCGCGCAACCTGGTAGACTGGTAAACTGGCAACCTGGGGAACGGGTGAACCAGTGAACTGGTGAAAAATCTTAAGTTCAGGGTAGAGCTTAAGTGGTTCGGGTGTATCGAACATCCAGAGTAGTTGTCGACCAGAGTAAAGGGGGTCATGAGGTACCATTGATCGCCCGCAGGACCGAGATAGGGGGAATGCAAGAGTGAGTGTGTGGGTAACGGACGCAGGTCGAAAGTTACCGTGTGCAAGTAACCTATCAGAGAAGGCGATTGTCTAGACGGACACGGAAAGACATTTCGTCGGTTAAGGTGACAATTACAGTTAGACTGTGGACGTACAGTCAAGAAAAGTGATCGCTTGGTCGGAAGTAATCATTTTTCAGAGTATGAATGGGACGCATGCATGACCGCGGAGACGAGCTGAGAAAGGAGGGGAACTGCTGCGAAAGGGGGACGAGTGACGTCAGCGAGAGCCGCGCTGAGATAGGCCGGTTGGTGTGAAGCCGCGCTGTGATAGGGCGGTTGGTGTGACGTCAGCGAAGAGCCGCGCTGTGATAGGCCAGTTAGCGAGAACCGCGCTGAGATTGGTGGATTGTCATCAGGAAGTAAACGAACGCGGAGAAAATAGAAATTCTGTAGATTTTGAACATGAAGTGTTTTAAATGTTTGAGAGGGATTTTTAAGAGAAAAAGAAGGGATTCTTATTACGGGGAAGAGGCACCGCCAGAGGGTACACCAGCTCACTATATGGCAACAAATGTTGGGTTACATACTATACTGTGGCTTGGTACTTGGAGTAAGATTACAGAAGGGAATGAGGAACTGACTTTTCCGAAATACGGAACTTTTAGACTAGAAGTGTTACATCAGCTGAAAGCAGTTATGTCCTCATTGAGACCTTTGCCTAGACCAACACAGTTTGAGGCCCTTAACGCGTGGATTAGGGCGGCGCACGACAGGAGTCAGAACAGACGCCAGGAAAGGATACGGCGATCAGTGAGGGCAGTGCAAGATGCCAAATGGGATGCGGAAGCCAAGAAGTGGAGGGTACAGGTGATTGAGGTGGATAAGTTGTACCCCATGAGAGAGGTTACAGGTGGAAAGAAACCCATGAAAGAGGATGATGAGAGCGAGTCGGAGGACGGCCTCATAAATAGGTTGTTGATAGATAGACCGCCTCCGGACAATAGGGAGACGGAAGGTACGGAGCTCCCAAGGGAAGATGGGATTGACATAGGAGGGAATAGGCCACTTCCTATAATGGATTGGGTTCCTACCAAAGGCGAGGGGACACTTCAACATAGTCCAGTACAAAGTGAGGGAGACCAAAGGACACAAGAGTACAGGGATAGGTTTAAGTGCACTCACCACGCACCTGGTGATAATGTACAGCACTGGAGTCGTGGGAGCATAGGGAACAGTGAAGGATCTTGCCATGTGCCGACTGATCAGAGATCACAGGCAAATGGTGAAGAAATGGGGAATAACGGAATGTCTTACCATGCACCTAGGGAAACCAGGCAGGATGGGAATTGTGGGACTATGGGAAATAGGAAAGTGTTTCACTATGCACCCAGAGAGGATGGAACTGCATGGGACTTGGAGAGATGGGAACATGGGAGGACTCCCCATAACACGCCTGAGCCCAGACGTAGGACTCAGAGCTGTGATGGGAGAGATGTAAATGGATTCTCTAGAGATGGCATATTGAAAGCTGTAATAAAAGCCAAAAGACTCGATGTGTCCAGCTGAAGATCTGACCTGGACGATATAATAGAGGGTACGTTGCCTATAGAAAGGATCGAGATGTACGAGCAAGATGAGCTGCTGTTTATAGCAAAGGACATCACTCGAAAGGCCAGAGCAACTCATGAGAAACTGTCTGAACTGGCAGAAAAATATATGGTAGATTTGTCCAGAACAAAGGCATTGCAGGGTAACCATAGGTTACATTATTCAGATCAGGACTTAGATGAGAGGAGGACTACTGGATTAAAAACACACATAAGGGAACTGATCACAGGAATAAGAGCATGGAGGGATCTGGACAAATGGGAAGAGAGGTGGTCCAAAAAGGGAACTGTTAGGCGGAGCGCGAATGTGATGTCTCCGGAGGGAAGGCTAATGCAGATGGAGGCATTCCCTTTGCGAGAAATAGCGAATGGGAGTTATGTACACGTGCCCTGGAGTAGGGGAGATTTGGCTGCATTTACCAACTCATTTCCGAGGGTTAAGGGAGAACCCTGTAGAGTGGTACAAGCAGGTAGAGAGGTTTGTGAAGATCTCAAAGGTATTGTGGATTGATTTGAACACCTTGTTTGACATTGTGGTCCCAGGAGACTTGTGGAT
Source organism: Lissotriton helveticus (assembly GCF_964261635.1). Classification (NCBI taxonomy): domain Eukaryota; kingdom Metazoa; phylum Chordata; class Amphibia; order Caudata; family Salamandridae; genus Lissotriton; species Lissotriton helveticus. The sequence goes on along the minus strand of NC_136072.1, from coordinate 488,259,210 downwards.
AGCATGCAAGGTTAGTGTCGAGTGGCCAACTGCAGAACCAGAAAGGGATACTCGTACTAATGGACCGTCAGAAAGCGTAATGTTAAAATATGAAAGGGTGATGACTTGGCTGAAAGAGAAGGTGCCACCACAAGATATAGACTGGGTAAAAATAGACCGAACAAGACAGGAAACAAAGGAGACAGTTCATGAGTATTATGAGCGATTGCTGAAAGCATTCAAACAATACAGTGGACTAGATGTAATGGATCCCAAAGATATAGGACAGTTTGTATCAAAGTTCATTTTAGGGTTGAGACCTGATATTTGTTTGATGATTCAGCAACACCTAATTTGTTGGCAAAACAAACCATTGGATGAAATTTTGAGATACGCAAGGTATTGCAGTGATGAAATAAATTCCAAAGCGAAGAAATTAAAGGAGAAACTGATGATGGTGCAGATGCAGTCAGTTGGAAAGGGCGGACAGCAGCAACAGGGAACAGGGAGAATGGGACGGAAATCAAATAGTCAGAATAAGAACAACGAGGAAAGTCTGAGACCTAGAATAGATTTTGCTACATTGAAAAAAACGACAAAGTGCCACCAGTGTCACCAGGTGGAACATTGGAGACGCGAGTGTCCCTATAACCCTGAAAACGGAGAAATAGAAGTAGAGGAGGAAGTTCAGGAAGTTCCAGTCCAAAGGGTGACAGTGTCAAGAAGTAATGTGGCCAAAGGGGGGACTTCGGCTCCACGAGCTCAGTTCCCGCAGCCACCAAAGATTTCGACAGGGGGAAAGATCCATAGACAAATGCCTCTTTTTGTAGACGAAGAAGAGTGTTACTACGTTGATCCAGTGACGGGACGACGTGTAAGTAGAGAAGAGGACTGTACCCTCGGGGCAGTTCTGGAGGTAGATCAAAGAGGACCGTTTGTTGAGGCTGAAGTGGCAGGGTGTCCTACAACATTCTTGGTGGATACCGGAGCTACTCGATAAACTTTGAGATCGGCAGTGGTTCCAGATCTACCAATGTCGGGGGAAACGATTCAGGTGGTAGGAGTTGCAAATAGGAGAATGAATAGCCCTTTGACGGAACCAGTGCAAGTGAAAATAGGAAACTACACCAATGAACATCAGTTTGTAGTATGTGATTCTAGTCCTGTGTGTCTGTTAGGAAGGGACTTATTGTGCAAACTGAACTGCACAATATACTGCACACCTCAGGGAGTGGAGGTACAGACTACAGACGATGATGCTACCTTTAAGGTTACAAATTCGAGAACATACATAGAACTGTATCCTACCCTGACTGTGGAGGACCTTCCTTGGGACTTACGAGATAAAGTGGCATCAGAGGTATGGGATTTCACTGGAGAAGAGATAGGATTGATTAAAGGAGTAGAACCAGTGAAGATCATGGTAAAACCAAATGTTGAGTATCCAAGAACGCCCCAATACAAATTGACCCCGGAGACGATTGCAGGAATAAAACCTGTGATCGACTCTATGATTCAACAGGGAATACTGAAGGAAATCGTGGGTAGTCCATGCAACTCCCCGATTATAGGTTTGCAGAAACCTAGTGGGAAATTCAGAATAGTGCAAGATTTTCGAAAAATTAATAACATAGTTGTTTCATGTTGTCCAGTGGTACCGAATCCATCAGTGATATTGTTTCAGATACCATTCCAAGCTGAGTGGTTCACAGTGATAGACCTTTGTCAGGCTTTCTTCTCAATCCCATTGGATGAGGAGAGCCAGTACCTTTTTGCTTTTAAGCTGGAAAATCGTGTTCTAACATGGTGTCGTATCCCACAAGGGTACACAGAAAGCCCATCAATTTTGAACCAGCTGTTGAAGAAAAATCTTGAAAGTCTAGTACTGCCACAGAACTCGGTTCTGGTCCAGTACATAGACGACCTACTTGTTGCGTCAGGAACAGAAGAAGCTTGTAAGACAGATACCATTGCCTTGCTGAACCATTTAGCTGAAAATGGGCATAAGGTATCTCCGAACAAATTGCAGTACTGTTTGACAGAAGTACAGTACTTGGGTCACCGGATAGAAAAAGGAAAGCGCAAAGTGTTACCAGATAGGATAGAGGCGATAATGAAGATGAACGCGCCTACGACACAGAGAGAAGTTAGGATGTTCCTGGGAATGGTTGGTTATTGCCGACAGTGGATAGCTAACTTTTCACTGAAAGCAAAACCCTTACAAAAACTGACGCACAAGGAGGTGAGTGATCCGGTACCATGGGACAAAGATTGTTTGATGTCGTTCCTACAGCTGAGAGAGGACTTGTGCCGTGCTCCAGCCTTGGGAATGCCAGACTATGAGAAACCATTTTCACTTTACTGCTGTGAAAGAGAGGGCTGTGCTTTGTCAGTTTTAGTACAAACTCATGGAAATGCCCGTAGACCAGTTGCATACTTTTCGGCTACTTTAGATCCGGTAGCCGCAGCGTTGCCCGGATGTCTCAAATCCGTTGCTGCAACAGGTGTCAGCATTGAGCAGTGTGAAAATATTGTCATGGGACACCAGTTAGTGGTGTATGTACCGCATTCTGTGGAACTGTTAATGACCAGGACCAAGACACAGCACTTGACCAATAGTAGGCTCACGCGCTACGAGCAAGTTATTCTTGCTGCGGAGAACGTGACCCTTAAGAGGTGCTCTGTTCTGAATCCTGCTACATTGATGCCACTTCCTAATGATGTAGAAGGCGAACAATGTGAAGATCACGATTGCCTTGATGTGACTGAACTATGTACGAAGCCAAGACCACATATTGTGGATGAGCCATTGACTGACCCTGATGAAATTTTCTTCGTTGATGGCTCATGTTTAAGAGACGATACTGGTCGGTTGAGAGCAGCTTATGCTGTTTGCACCATTACTGGAGTTGTGGAAGCCGCTTGCCTGGAAGGAGTACACTCCGCTCAGGTAGCAGAAATCATTGCATTGACACGTGCCTGTATAGCAGGTAGCAAAATTAGAGTCACCATTTATACCGATAGTCAATATGGTTTCGGTGTAGTTCATGATTTTGGGCAATTGTGGTCTCAGAGAGGTTACATGACCTCCTCTGGTTCGCCTATTCGAAATGGAGAATTTGTGCGACTGCTGTTAGAAGCATTACAAGGTCCAGCTGCAATTGCAATTGTCAAATGTGTAGCCCACACCAAAAATACAGATTTTGTGTCACAAGGTAATAGATATGCAGATGAAGTTGCCCGCTACTGTGCGGAGCAAGGATATTCTTTCACGGAGGTGGAAGTAGGTGGGGCTCAAGAAAAGACAGAGTTAAACATGATGCTAGAAACAGTTGATACTTGGGAGGATTTAAAAGACATGCAAGAGAATGCACCTGATTCTGAGAAAAAGGCATGGGAAACAGCAGGTTGTATGAAAAGTGAAATGGACTTCTGGGTTTCAGCAGATGGTAGGGCAGTATTACCTGAGGAATTAGTGAGTCCAATGGCACGACAGATACATGGTCCAGTACACTTAGGAAGAGATGCCATGCTGAGGGTATTTAGGCAGACTTGGTATTGCCCTAAGTTTAGGATTGCAGCAGAAGCAGTCTGTAGGAGATGCGTTACTTGTCAGCAACTGAACGTAGGGAAAAGAACACCAGTTACAATGAGTCACATTGGGAGGTCTGGGGGGCCTTTCAACAGAATGCAATTAGATTTTATTGAGATGCCAAAAAGCAACCGCCTCAGGTATGTTCTGGTGGTTGTATGCATATTTTCCAGATGGGTCGAAGCATACCCTACACGCAGGTGCGATACACTCACAGTAGCAAAGTTGTTGCTTAGAGAGTTGATCCCGCGCTTCGGGGTGCCGACCTCCCTGGAATCAGATCGAGGAACTCATTTCAACAGTGAAGTTGTGAAGATGCTTTGCTCTGCATTGAACATTGATCAGAAGTTGCACTGTAGCTATCGACCAGAGGCTTCAGGTATCGTGGAGCAGATCAATGGCACTTTGAAGTCCCGAATAGCCAAAGTATGTTCATCGACTTCCTTAAGTTGGCCTGATGCTCTGCCCTTGGTACTCATGAGTATGCGTAGCACACCAGACAGGAGGACAGGTCTCTCTCCACACGAAGTTTTAATGGGGAGGGCAATGAGACTTCCGTCTGTACCAACTACAGCTTTGTTGAATATTACAGATGACCTGATCCTGGACTACTGCAAGGGTCTGTCTGACGCCATTCATTCTGTGTCCCTTCAGGTGCAGGCTGCCGAAGTTCCATCTTCAAGAGATCTATGTCACGACTTGTGCCCAGGTGACTGGATTCTGCTGAAGAAGCACGTCCGGAAGAACTGCCTGGACGTGCGTTGGAAGGGGCCCTATCAGGTCATATTGACAACGAATACTGCTGTGAAGTGTGGAGGGCTGCCAAATTGGATTCACGCTTCCCATACTCGAAGAGTTCCAGCACCCCTGACAAGGTAGCGGAGCGCATTGCTGCTTGGAGCGTTTTGCGCGCTCGTGTTTTATTTTGCAATTTTAAATTAGTTTTCTGTGGTCTACGGTCCTTTGGGCTGCTGGGTTTTAAAATCCCCCTTACCTGCACTATAAACTGTGTCATCACCGCCGTTTGGCGGGCTTGGTGCCTGGGGTGGGCGCCATCTTTGAGTGGGGCAGAGGAGCTTCCATCCGCCAGCGAGGGAGCGCCTACATAATGCTCCTCCCATAGCGTAGCGGGATCGCGTAGCAGGCGCGCCCTCGCGTGGCCGGAGTCGTGCCAGAGTCCTGCCCGTCTGCGCCCGTCCGCGACAGGACGCGCTAGACGTGGCTGGACTCTGACCCTATTCCTGGCTGATCTCCTGGCCATAATGCTGTGTTATACTAGGGACAGACTTGTTGCTATCAACCAGTCACTTGGGACTTGCGGTACGTTGCGGGTGGATCCCTTATGTGGCCCCCTTCTTTGTGATTGTGGGCGGTTTACTCTTTCCGCCCCCCTAAGAAGGGATTGTAAGGAATGTGTCACTGTGGCTGCCAGCCCACACTCCGGTATCAGCATTTGGAATTTAAACGCCAGGTCGCTTGTCAAGCATCATCTGGATATTTTCGATCTACTAGGCAACGATCTGCCAGACCTATTTTGCCTGACAGAGACCTGGCTGCAGGATGCTGATACGGCCGTTGTCAACTTGGCCTTCCCACCTGAATACTCTGTATTCACTCTTAACCGAGCCTCTAGAGGTGGTGGGATAGCCCTTGCAGTCAAGTTCTGCTACTCGTGCACTTGGCAAGGACAAAGCATCTCTGGCTGTGAGAGTGCAATGTTTAAGGTGGCTATTACGCCTAACTTTACCCTGTCGGGGCTATTGATTTATCGGCCCCCAGGGAGTGAAGTGGCCTTTAGAGCGGCTCTACGAGACGCCATCAGTGAGCTGGCTGTAGGGTGCTCCAACTTCCTCATTATTGGGGATTTAAATCTGCACTTCGATAATCTATCTAGCCCTGTGGTGTCCAGTTTTATGGCAGATCTTGAGGCGTTCCAGCTGGTTCAGCTGGTGTCACAGCCTACCCATATAGGGGGCCACACCCTCGATCGTTTTTTTCCCAACCTCGCGGAAGCGAGTATTTCTAGCCTTACACCGCTGGCATGGACTGATCATTATTTGATACAGATCCAGTGCCCTACACCGGCTATACAATATAAACCAGTGGTGTGTCCTATTCCCAGACGTCGCTGGAATAAATTAAAGTTGGACGAGTTTTTCCATCTTCTATCGTCCGACCCACTAGATACAACTGGGTCTGTAGATCAGGGCTATGATGGCTTCTGTAACTGGGTAACCAGGGCTTTGGACTCCCTAATCCCTATTGTTTGGTGTAAATCGGGGGCTAGTAAGTTTAGCCCATGGTATGATGACTCGTTGCGGGCACTTAAGACCATATGTAGGCGGGCAGAGCGGGTCTGGCGCAAAACGTATAACAGTGAGAAGAAGGTTTTGTATTTGGCCACTGTGAAGCTCTATCATCGGGCAGTGTGCAGAACCCGCGCCGCCTTCTATGCCTTGCAATTTCGGTCTAGCCCTAACCCCTCCAAAGCTATCTTCAAGGTGTTGAAAGATCTCACCGCCAAAAAGGTGACTGCGACCTACCAGAGCTCCGTTGAGCACTGTGAAATATTGGCGGATTTCTTTCTGGAAAAGGTTAATGCTATTTATCGGGCTTTTCCGTCGGCTACTCCTTTTGCCGACACACCTTGTAAGCCTCTGACATCAGAGGAGTTGCACTCCTTCCCGAATTTAACACCTGAAAGCCTCGGCAAGCTGGATCACCAAGTGAAGTCGGGGTCCCCGGCGGATCCGCTCTGTCCGGCTGTATTTAAAGACCTAGCTGAGCATGACATCTCACCGCTATGTTCTTTGATTAATACGTCGCTTACATCCGGCGTAGTTCCACGGAAGTGGAAACAGGCCATGGTTCGGCCCATTCTTAAGAAACCTAACTTGGATGGAAGCAAGCCCGAGAGCTATCGGCCAATTTCTCTCCTACCATGGCCTGCCAGGTGACTTCACGCTGGTGTCCTAGATATGACGCAGAATGGGTTTCGGGCTGGTCATAGCACGGAGACGGCTCTACTGTATATGGTGGAGCATTTACGCTCCGTGCTCGATGCGGGGCAAACGGCGGCGCTGGTGCTATTAGATCTGAGCGCCGCCTTTGACACCGAATCGCACCCTATCCTTCTGCGTCGTCTAGAGGAGGCAGGTGTCACTGGCATCGCTCTCCAATGGTTCCGGTCCTTTCTAGCCAATCGGGCCTTTAGCGTGACCGTCCCGCCGTACCAGTCCAAATACCATCCGCTGGGTCTGGGGGTTCCCCAAGGCTCCTCGCTGAGTCCTACGTTGTTTAATCTATACGTAAGGCCGCTAGCTGAGGTTGTCAGGCAATGGGGTATGACAATGGTGTCATACGCCGACGACACCCAGCTAGCGGTCACGATCAGCGGGGATGCCGATGTGGATGCCCCCAGATTCCAACAAGGACAACGGGCGGTCGCCGGCTGGATGACGTCCAACTGTCTCCAGCTGAACGCCAGCAAGACCGAGGTCATGATTTTTGGCAAACAACCGGAACTTTGGGGAGAGAGATGGTGGCCAGGGGATTTGGGTCTTACACCTACTCCAGTCTCTGAGCTTAAAAACCTCGGGGTCTGGTTGGACCCTTCCCTTACGTTTGCCTGCCATACCAAACGTACGGCGACCTGCTGTTTCGGCATCCTACGTGGGCTTCGTCCGGTGCTTAAGTTTTTTGATGCCTCTACTAGGCAACTCGTGATCCAAGCCACTGTCATCTCCAGGCTGGATTACGCGAGCTCCCTATTAGTAGGCCTAAACCAGGCAGAGATTGGACGCCTGCAGCGGATCCAGAATGCCACAGCAAGATAGGTGGTAGGACTACCTAGATCGTGCCCCACTTCCAGTACCCTGCGCTCGTTGCACTGGCTTCTGTTAAGGGTCAGGCTACCAACCAGACTAAAAGATCCTTAAGTATTGCCCGGCGGTGTCGCCTCCTGAACCCACAAGATATTAATCAAATGAAGAGGCAGGCGCTGGAGACTGGAAGGCAGGAAACAAGGGTTTTTATTCTCTCCGGAGGAGAACACATCCGTTCGGACAGCAAGTATCGTCACGAGGTGCTCTAACCGCATCTCTCAGGCCTGGCCTCTTATACACAAGTTTATTGCTTTATTACATACAACACATCCTTGGCAATGCTTTGATGTACGGAGGGATATCCTCCGAATCTCCCCTTCATACCCGTTCCCACACACATTTGCAGTTGGAGTCCTCACCCCGGTCTCAACAGGTGATGATTACCGCGCAGCTGGACATTCCGCTGATTCATGGAATGTGGGGGTTTGGTCGGATCTCATAGGGTGAGGGCTTTGATCAACCCGGGGGTCCTTTGATGAGGGAAGCTTTCTACTGTACGGGGAGGGGCAAGGAACAGTATCGGCAGATCTAGGTGTCGGCCTGGGAACGAGGGAGACAAACGGGCACACAGGAAAAGGGGGTTTTGTATCAAAAAGGGCCTGGGACCATGAAAGGAATGAAGGGAAGTGTCGCGCTGGAAACAGGATGGCGTTCCGAGGCAGAGCCGCGCTGAAGAGGGGTTTATGACCCAAGAC